>NC_080089.1:114253435-114869506 GCF_950005125.1 Chionomys nivalis
GAGACAAAGTTTCTCTGTGTAGTCCTGGCTATACTGGAACTCACTCTGTAGACCAGGCTGGCCTCAAACTCAAAGATATGCCTGCCTCTGTCTCCCAGCTGCTGATATCAAAGGTGCATGCCCCCATGTCTTGCTAAGTAGAAAGATTTCTAAGCTTCTAAATGCAGCTGATTCTTTAGGTATCCAGTTCCTCTCCCGTGACAACCATGAGGCTTGAGCTCTGTCTCACCTGTCAGTTTGTCTGTTGTCTGTCACCTCCTATAGTTGTGTATCAGAGCTGAGGGTAGAGGAAAAGGCTTTCTTCACAATGTGAGGTACTACCTAAGAAGCAGAGCCTATAGAGTATGTAAGGGGGGAAGGTGTATATTGGGGACACCTAGTAGCCTCTATCCCAGTTGTCTCCGAGACATCATGCCACAGAAGTTGTTCCTGCCTCTTTATGAGAAAGGTTCCATCAACGAAGAACCCAGGCTTTCTGTGTTTGTGCTGTGTGCTGCTGCTTGCTGTTTTATTGAGCATATATAAATGCTTGATTCACATGTGAGAAGTTTGTCTAAAGATAAAGTCAAAGAACAGAGGCCAAAACGGGGTTTCAGAAGGCAGCGGCGAAGGAAGGCAAGCCTGTGGCACACAGAAATAGTACATCGCCTTTGCTCAGGGCTGATGGCTAGCTAGGTGGTAGAATGGGCATTTTGTACTAGAAATAGCCCTTGAGAGGTATCAAAGAATGTAGGGTTAGTCGCTCGTGGAGATGCCAGAAGACCCCAAGAGTACAGCTGTGGTTAAACAGGTTGCAGGTTATCTCTGGTGACATCTTCCCGCCCTTCCCTTATGCCTCTGCCTTATGTAGGCCAGTTTGGCAATCCTTTCTCACTTTAGAATTTATCATCTCTTCAAGGAGGGTTTCAATATACAGCATCACTAAGAAAATACATCTTTCAACCATTCCATGACACTGGAGTCCCCACGGCTCTTCAACAGTGTGAGCAAGGAGATAAAGAAGGATGAAGGAGGGAGGAATTGGGGGTGTAGCTAGAACCAGGGAGAGCCCTCCAACACTATGATAAACTCTCAACCAGGACGGGGTAGAACCTGGGTGGGTCAGGCTGGCCTCTGTGCTTCAAGCCCAGCGAAGGGACAGCCATGCACGCTGTAAACAGAGAACTGAGGTGTTTGTCTTCAACCACTGACATTCTGAGCGCTCTGACCCACCATCCTGCCCTAGAAGGGGTGGGCGGACGGTAGGCTCCTCTCCAGACCTACACATAACCATGGAGTCTCCAAACAGGCTTCTTGGAGATCCTTGAACTGTGAAATGGAGGTGACTCTTAATTGACTCACGCTTGAAGAAGTCAAAGCAGTCTGTGTGGCCTGGCAGCTGACCCCTTTCTAGGAAATCCGAAGTGTGAAGAACTAAATAGTCCTTCCGTCCCTTGGCATCTTGTTCTGATCTAGCCACGTTGTCAAGAAAGATGGAGTGCCAGTTAGTCTTAACTGTCAACCTGACACAGCCTAGAAGCAGCTGAGGAGACAGTCTCATCTGAGGAGCTGCGTAGATCAGGTTGTTCTGTGGGCATGTGTATGATGTGCAAAGGCCTGGCCCTTTGCGGTGGCACCACTCCCTATGTGTGGGGGGCAGAGGTGGGGGCTCCCGAGCTTCGTGAGACAGGAGAGAGCTGGAAGGAGCCAGCAGGCACTGGGGCTGCATTCATTTCTCGGTGCTCTTGCATATGGGCCTGCTATGACCAGCTAGCTGCCTGACTCTTGACTCAACTTCCCTGGAAGTATACACCAAAATAAACCCTTCCTGCCCAAATCCTGTTGAGTTTTGGTTAGTGTGTTTTATTGAAGTAACATAAATGAAACAGGAAGAAATGGGAGCTCTTTCCGTTTTAAAGACTGAACAGTTGTGTTACTTTGTAATCCTGTGCTTATAGTATGGACACAAGGAATCATATGTCTGCCATATTTTTCTGCATGTCGTCTCTGGATTACATGTTTTGCCAGCATGGATACTGCTACAGTGAATGTGGAGTGTGGCTGGCTCTGACTGGTACACGGATTTCATTTCCTTTGGATAAATCTGTAGTAGTAAGATTCCTGGATCGCTTGATTGGCTTTCTGATCTAGCAGGAGATACACTCAGGAGAGTAGGCTTGAGAGTATTTCTGGGGACTTAACCGAGGGCGGGAGACCCACCCGGAGACCCACCCTGAGTGTGAGTGCCAACATTCTTAGGCTGAGTCCTCGACTGAACACAAAGGAAAAATGAGAGATCAAGCAGACTGCCAGCATTTATCGCCTCTCTGCTCTGACAGCTGTGTGAGCCTTGTGGTCCTGCCAGCATCGCTAGGGTCACTGTGCCCCACCCTCCCCAGGCGGGGTAGACTATGTCTTTTTAACGTGTAAGGCAAAATCAACACTCCCTTCCTTGAGTTGCTTGTGTCTGGGGTTTCCCTACAGAGATGAGCAACTGATCCACACAATGTCTGTCCACTGATCAATCTCAACCCAGCACTCCGGAAATAGAGGCTGAGGGTCAGACATTCAAGGTCATCCTTGAGTTTGAGGCCAGCTTGGATACAGGAGACTCCCTCTCAGAAGAGAAAAGAGGGGAAGGGGCAAGATGAAGAAAAATAAGCTGCCCTTCATTGTGGTGCCCTGTTTTTCATGGTTCCAGGGACCTCCTATCTTCTCCTTGGTGGTCTCATCTTCCAGGAGCATCCTAAGAAAGTTAGACAGGTCATCCCGGCATCCTTCTCATCCCACTGCACCAATACTGAATTCCCTCCTGAGACAAGGCACTGTATCTACTTTTCTGGGCCCTGTGGATGCTCCCTCCTGGTAGTTTCTGCCAGCTCAGAATAAATAATGACGTGACATTCTTCTGTTCTCTGGAAGACCTTTTTTTCTCCCGAGATAGGGTTTCTCTGTGTAGCCCTGGCTGTCTGGAATCTGCTCTATAGACCAGGCTGGCCTCTAGCTCACAGATCTGCCTGACTCTGCCTCCCAAGTGCTGGGACTAAAAGAGTGTGCCACCACCTCCTGGCTTCCTGGGTGGCTTTTATTAGACTCTCAGAGTCATTGAAGATTTCAGCCAGAAATTTCCAAGGAAGAATTCACGAGCAACAACTTCCTTGAATGTCTGTGTGCTCCCCTACAATGAGGCTTGCCCAGTCTTGGGGGCACATGGAGAGAGACAAAAGTGTGGGAGTTGCTTTTTGGGTCAAGAAGCTCAGTGGATGAAGCCCTTCCTGGCTGCCAAATGCAGACACATCTATGGGTTTGCAGCTTAGGCTGGGAGCTGGCAGACCTGGAGTTAGTTGCTGGTTTTGAACTTGGGCCTCTGGTTCCTCTCTGCATCAGATCCATCTTCCAAATGATGACACCAAGTCAGTTTTACAAAGTGAGGCACTAAGAGGAGCCATGGAGCAACTAATGGAATATTGAAGTGTAAGCTTAAAAACTCTCCAAACAGAACTCTGTCCACACACGTGAACAGGGCAAAGGCTGAGCAACACGACTTGTCAGAACCTAGAAACTTCTTGGTTTGGTAGCTACACTTCCTAGACAAGCCCCTCCCACCAAGGCTTTGATTGCCTCCCTTCTCTCTGGTGCTGACAAGAAGGTACTTCAAAATAGCAACATGCAAAGTCTATCTTAAACACACCAGTCAAGAGATTCAGAGCTAAGATTTTAAAAATTCGAGGCTGGCACTCTGCTGTTAAAAAAAGACAAAGCCGGGAGGTGCCAGGGTGTGAGCTGGAGACAATGTGTCAAGCCAGACTTTCAGCTCCAGCCTTGCTACTTTTGGCTTTTGTGGGCTCAGGTCAGGGCTCTTATCCTGGGGTGGCTGTTCTGTGGTTTCCTTCCGAGTTCTATAGAACTTGAGAAACAAACACTAGCCATGTTTAAAGCAGGCCTGGGGTGATGTAGGCATGAGCTATTTATGGGTTAGAATCTTCATCTTAAAAATACTTATTTTATAAAACCAGTGGGATGTGGTATTTAATATTCTAGAAAATTCTTCACAACTTAAAACACAGCTATTGTTTTGTTGGGCACGTATCTGTTCACATCTGTTGTTTATTAATTTAGGAAGGTTATACTTGCATAAGATAAGATAGTAGAGCCGAAAAACAAGGGAGTGAGGCGAAAGTGGGGGCGACCTCACCCCCACCTCTACTGTGTGCATTTTAAATCAATTCCCTGAATCACTTTAGTTGACTTTTTGTTTATTTGTTTTGTTTTGTTTTTCCAAGACAGCTTTGGAGCCTGTCCTGAAACTCACTCTGAGGACCAGGCTGGCCTCCAACTCACAGAGATCCGCCTGTCTCTGCCTCCTGAGTGCTGGGATTAAAGGCATGCACCACCACTGCCTGGTCATCTTCTTCTTTAAAAGGGAAGAAAACAATTCCTACCTGAGGGACAGATGTTTCATATAATTTATTAATGGGGGGTTTAGAGGGATGGCGTAATCTGTAAAGTGCTTGTCAAACAAGCATGAGGACCTCAGTTCAAATCCCCAGAAACCACGTTAAGAAACGAAAAGACCAAGGCGTGATGGTACACTCACTTGCTACCCCAGCACTGCGATGATAAAGACAGGCAGGTTCCTGCAGCTCCCTGGCCAGCCAGCCCAGGCTAATGACGAGTTCCAGGTCAGCAAGAGATCCTATCTCCAGCAAAAGATGCATAGCGTCCTGAGAACTACTCAAAACAGACCTATGTCCTCCACGTGCACACATGCATCTCCATATACACATGTGTGCCCATACGCTCATGATCATGCAGGGCACACACACACACACAATAAATTAAATGTCAACCAGGGTTCTGGTGCCTTTATTAAAGAGCAGTGACTCCAAAAGAGCGTGTACCTGGGTGGTTAGGGTACTCCTGGGACACACATAAGACTCTAGGGTCCATCACCCTGGAATACTGAAAAAGCTAGGCATGGTCCTGTACGTTTGTCTTGCCAGACTATAGGAAATGGACGTAGGAGGATCAGGAGTTCAAGATCATCCTCAGCTTATGTAGAGAGATCAAGCTAGCCTGAGTAAGAAATACCAGGTCTAGAAGGAGATAGAAAATAAGAGAGAAGGAAATGAAAGCAGTGTCTTTCTTTAGCCATGGAGTTCAACTATAAACACACGCAAAGGAAAACCAAGAAAGTAGAGGCCAGGATGACAGGGCAGCCTGCCTTCAGATTCAGTCGCTACGCTAAGGCGACTTCCCTGAGCACTGAAGACAGGAACAGGTGGAACGGCAGGAGTCATCAAGTCACGGAAATGGCAGGACCGCGAAATGTAAGAGTGTGACCAGAAATGGAGAGGGGTGTGAGAGGCTAGGTGGCCTATGCTAGTCCCATCTCAGCAAGGTTGTGAGGCCACAAACCTCAGTGGAACGCAGTATCTGTTTCTTCTTATCAAGCACACAGGCCCGCAGGTCAACCAGGGTTCACCTAGGCTCTTCCTGCCCGGAAGCTTTCAGGGAGCGCTACTTTAGGGAGTTTGGCTCCAGGCTGGAAGTTGGGCTCAGGTTTTGTTCTTGAATGCTAATTCAGAGCCAGGCTAAAGGGGGCAGCAGGAATCCAGGGTCTGTTCTCATGGAAGAGCCAAGCCTAGTCCTTAAAAAAACACAAGGAAGACCCTGGCTCCTGTCCTAACTACTCATTTCCTCTTCAGAGTAAATAACACTGTGGCAAAGAAACAGGCTCCGTAGGAGGGCAGGGGGGGCGGGAGATAAGGCAAAGGTATGGACCCAAGCTTGCTATGGGAGGGAAGAGTTGGGAATGTTTAAAATTAACTGTTTCAAAGAATGCATTGCGATAGGAATACTTCGGAAAGAGCGATGCATTCAGAGCCAAACCAACACATAGAATAGACTGGAGAAAGGCTACTTAGGGGTTCTCAGAGAAGGGACTGGACAATAGATCCAAAAAAACAAGAAAGACTTCCAACACAGTCTTTAAAGGTGAGTTTATTGGCAGTTGGTGAGGATATGGTAAGAGAAAACAGCCCTGGGATGGAAAAGCTTGGGTCTTGTAGCCTAGTTTGGGAAAGCTGTTCAGACCAGGGCACATGTTCACTGACCACCTACTGGAACCAGACAGGCTGCTTTGGAATTCGCCACCACCCCTTAATTGTCACAGTGAAGACAGGTTTGGGTTTTTATCTCCATCTTGAAGATGAGATAACCGGTTAAGAAAGTTGGCTGAGGTCACGTGGCTAGAAAGCAGTAAAATCAGAAGTTGGGTGACAGTGTTCATCTTCAGAGTCTGCTACAGGTTAACATTTATTTCCTTGGCCCTTACTCCATTGTTTAAAAGAAATGCTCGTAGTTCTTTTTTATTATTGTTTTAAGACATTCAAGCTATTTATTGCTGTCAATGAAATTATCTGATAGGGAGAATTCTCTTCTGTACTGTAGATTTTTGATTGGGTATGTAAGATAGCTTAATTAATGTTCTGGTCAACAGACACAGCCATGGCCGCGCCGAGAATCACATCAGGCTGCTCATTATGTCATTGAAATTAATTAGTCACATTTTTCTACTTCTCCCGAGCCTAACCACATCCCAGATGGGAGAGGAGGGAGAGGTAAGAGCGGGGCCTTGGAGGTAAATACAAGCATGTAGTATACATGCATGTAAATGTCCTGGTGACCCCACCACTTACTCTACATGCTAATGATTAAAGAATAGCACTTGAGAGATAAGGACTTGAGGTTGCCAGAAGAAAGGAATACCTTGACTTGAAAATGTCCTTCCATGTAGCTGCAACACTAAGCAGACGTTGCCCAACTGAGCACAAGCCTCAGACCCCAAGGCTCTTCTCCACGACCAGGAAGGAGGATATCAGGTCAATGCACAGTTAAAAACTGAGCCTCTTAGTTCCCATGTCTGGGTTATCCACTGTCTCCCCATAGCCACGTTCTGTAGTGTTGAGACTCAGTCTCCAGATATTAAAAGTCTCCCCGAGTCTGTGTTAGTCCTTTGAATCATAGGGGTCTCATTCCTCTCTTCCCATGTTTCCCCAAATATTTGGCTAATTTCTAAATTAGCCAAATGACTTTCTGTGTTGGGCAACAGATAGAGAAAAGAGAAAAAGATGTTTCATGGACTGGATATCCCCAGAGAATGTTCTAATTTATGCTAAGGGGAAGGAGCATGAGGTCCTGACCAGGGTAGGGTATAGGATCATCTTGATTCACACTACAAGTGCTTTGTCCCAGGTGACTTAGAAAAGACACGGCCTGGGGGAGGCTGGAGAGATGACTCAGCAGTTGAGAGCTCTTGGTGCTCTTGAAGAGGGCCAGAGGTCAGTCCCCAGCACACACACATGGTTCCAGTGACAACTTCAGTTACGAAGAAACTCCTGACCTCAATGGGGACCATATACGATCCACATACATACATATACATACAGGTAAACACTCAGACACATAAAATAAAATCAATTAAGCTCCCAAATCTCCTTTCATATAAAACATAAAAAACAAAAAAAACAAGCAGAGATGAGAGGCAGGTGTCCCAGACGACTTTAAATAGGAAGATGGAAAGCCATGCTTTTTTCCCTGGCCTGAATCTCTGAGCCTTTCCTGGCCCTCTTTGGGAAAGAGGCTGCTGCCAGTGACTGAAAAGGCCAACACATGCCTAAAGTCAGCCCTGAGCACGTGGGACGGTCAGCCCTGAGCACGCGAGCACGCGGGACGGTGGACTATCGTCAGGACGGTACAACCTTCCACATCTCAGTCATTTTCACCACACGGGTTTGCTTTTAGTTTTCTAATCACCATTTGCTTCACAGGTGCCATTTTGACAATCCTCATGTTCTTTTATTAAGGCTGAGATTGGGAAAGAACTAAATAAATGAACACACAAATGAACAATAAACCTTGTGGATTCTAGGGGTGACCTCATTCAGGTTCCCTGAAAGCCAACAAACCATTCAGTTACAGAAGGATGAAACTATCTCAGTGTTCACCATGTGACTTGGGAGGAACGCCCAGGACAATAAATATATAAAGTACGAGAAGGATTCATTAAAAAAAAAGAGGAGTGGCCTGGTGAGATGGCTTGGTGGATAAACTCTTTCCACACTAGCCCGGTGGCCTGGGTTTAGATTCCCAGAGCCCATGTTAACGATCTCTTCCTGGGTAATTCTAGGTTGTATCCAACTGACCACCCTTCCGTTTTGTTGCTGCTGCTGGGAACACCAGGCCTGCGAGCTTTTGCTGATTTTCCTGTCTCAGCCTCCACCTGTGGTGTAGGGATTACAGCGGAAAGGGAACTCTCAAGTCTGTCTTATATAGTGCCATTCACAGAAGTCTGAGGGCACACGTGTGTTGCTTTCTCTCTCTCCAGTCCCCCCTCCTCACTCTGTAGACTCAGAGTCTGGCCCCCGTCACTTTGAAACCAGGGGTTTCCCATGTGATCTAAAGGATTATTTGCCATCTGCACTCTTCGGCAAATACTCTCCGGCTGGTTACACCACAGCCTCTGGGGCTGCATCTTTTCTGCTGAGACCACAGGCCGCAGCATCAGCATCCCTCTGAGGTAGGAGCCTTCTGCCATGTGCTGGCCCTGGTGCACCCAAAAGTGTAAGACACTTGACAGCTAAGGAGTAGGAATCAGATTCCCAGTTTAGATGTTCACAAAAACGACAGCTTAAAGCAAGTTTGGCCCTACATCTTATACCCTCGACTGACCTTGAACTCACAATTTTCCCTATTCCACCTCTCAACTACTGGGATGAGGACGTGCTTCCCACACCCCGCCTGAAGAGTTCTAATGACAGATCTTTCCAAGCCCCCACTAAGACACAGTTAAATTAAAGGCCTCACACTAGAGTCTGGATGAGATACCCCCAGGGGGGAAAAATCAAGATAAGATAAACTCTGGCCACAGCGCTGGTTACTGCAGAGATTCCTAACCCAGAACCTTGACTCATCAAAGTGGCCAAGATAGTCTAAAATAGCTTGAATTCAAGTCCACTGGTCCAGGTCTTCATTCCTCCCTTTGTTGTCCAATAGAGAAATCCTGGATTTTCCTTCCATTCCCCAGGCTTTGGAAAGATAGAATTAAATCTCCACCATTTCTAACGAACAGAACACAGCAGACAACCAAAAGTGTGAAAGCCAAGGCTCTGTGGAAACGGCCTTGAGAGGTGAGCAGACCATTCGGAGTGGAAATACGTGGGCTGGCTGGCGGTGGGAGTTTCTCACTGTAGAGTGTTTTTACAGAGACTTGCAAAAGGGAAAAAGAGGAGGTGAAGTGTGGAGATGGGGCTAAGATTTCTCTAAACATCAGATTGCTAGTAATCTATGGAAATACCACTTGCAAATATTAAAAATCCCCTTTCAAAAGTCTCCATGTCAATCCGATATGAAAATGATACCTGTCGCCAAGTCAGTCACGTGTGGGGAAAGATGGGTGACAGCTATAGAGAAAGGGAGGACACTTTGGTGACAAGAAACGCGGGATTATTCGGGATGCCCCTGCCTTTGCTACAGGGATGATATGGATGGGTTTGGGGGGGTCTCCAGGTATATCGCTATTACTTGAGACCTCCTTGCTGGGTGGCAGTCTTTCTTGTTTTTGTTTTACTTTAACGTTTTATTGATTCTTTGTGGGTTTCACATCAGGCACCCTAATCCCACTCATCTTCCCGTCCCTTTGTATCTGCCCCCTGCCCTTGCAACCTCCCCCAACAAAGTAAAATAAAATTAAAAAGAAAAAGGAAATCTCATCGTGGAAGCTGTAGTGTGTCACAGTGAGTCACACAGTTTACCCTTTAGTCCATACTTCCTTACTTGCAATGTTCATTCCAATGAGTCATTGGTCTGGTTCAAGGCCTCTGGCTTCCGCTACACCATCAATACTGAATCCTCACTGGGACTCCTCTTGGATAGCCTGTTACTGCCCTGTGTCTTGGAGATCCTGCTGCTTCTGATCTGCAGGACCTACCCCTCCATGTGTTGCATGTTAGGGTGGACCAACCCATAGCCCGGGATCTGGACTTGGATGATACCTGAGTTGGCCAACCAGCCAGCTCTCCTGCATCCTCTCCACCTGGGAGAGTTCTCCATCACGTTGGCTAGCTCACCCCAATGTCTCAGACAACAGGTCTCCTGCTCTCACTTGGGGGCCAGCCCACTCACACCCATGCCACTGGGGTCAGCTCCGCTGTGTTGCGCAGGAGAGCTGCAGGGCCTACTCTCCTGAGTGCTGCATTTGGTGAGGGCCAGCCAGCTCTCCTGCCTGCACCAGCTCTTATCCCTCCACCCCCATGTCAGCTTTCCCACCTTCCACAAATGGTGAGCGCTGAGGGGGGAGGGTATCGTTCCCTCGTCCATGATTGTGTGGCCATCTTAATGGGCCCTTTCTTTAGAAGATACTCAGTCATTGTCACCCTACAGACAAATTCATTATTATTTCTGAGGACATGTAAATAAATGAAATTAGTTTAAGGTTTAAAGTGGCAACCCTTTACGTAGCCTCTTTATTTGGCTTTATTTTGGCATTTTTTATCAGAGTATGCTTATTTACCAAAGGTCTAAGCTCATAGTGCTGGTGGGATTAAAAAAAACAAACAAACAAACAAAAAAATCCATCAGTTTCTTACTTAGACCTATGTACCTGAGGGGTTTTCGTCATGAATTTGTTTTCTGAGAGTGTTCGAGCACATGAGTGCACCACATGTGTGGGGCTCCAAAAATAACTGGTGGGACCTGGTTCTCTCCTTCCACTGCGTGGATCCCAGGAATTGAACTCAAGTCATCAATATTCGGAGCAAGTGCCTTGACTCACTGAACCCTCTCGCCAGTCCCTGCAAGAATTTTATTTAAGGTATAACATGCAACATTCAAAGCTATCTTTGTTCTTCAGGAATTACTCTGTTTTCTGAAAACTAACACATATGTATACCATGTACTGGCATGGATGCAGGCCCATGTTCCGTACTGACAAAGTGCCATCCCAAAGGGAAAGCCTAATAACAAGGTTTCTTTGGTTGAGAAAAAAAATTCAGTGACCCCTAAAGTCTACTGGCAGAGTTAAGCCAGATAACATATAAAATATATAATAAATGAAATCAAGAAAGCAAAAGCAAGGTGTGTGTGTCTGTGTATGTCTGTATGGGTTCCTCTGTGTGTGTGTGTGTCTGTGCCTGTGTACCTGTGTGTGTCTAGTCTCTCTCTCTCTCTGTCTCTGTCTCTCTCTCTCTCTGTGTGGGGAGGGGGGTATTTGTAACTGCATCTGTGTGTGCACATGTGTGTCTGTGTGCATTCATATGACTGGCCTTTGGACAAGGTAGAGCCTCATAGAGTTATTTGACAAGAGATAACTAAATTTCCAATGATTTATTCATCCCCTCAAAATCAAAGAAAACCTATGGAGAATCCAACACCAACATCAAGGAGAATAATAAATGTAGTAAAAAAGTAGAGCCCACTCTTGGAGAGAAACAATTCAAATGATAAGACAGCGCAGAGGGAAAATGAGAGAGTTAAAGGACATTAGAAACGGTAGTATGTATGTACAGGTGAGCACAGTAGTATGTATGTACAGGTGAGCACAGGAGTATGTATGTACAGTTGAGCACAGGAGTATGTATGTACAGGTGAGCACAGGAGTATGTATGTACAGGTGAGCACAGTAGTATGTATGTACAGGTGAGCACAGGAGTATGTATGTATAGGTGAGCACAGTAGTATTATGTATAAGTGAGTACAGTAGTATGTATGTATAGGTGAGCACAGGAGTATGTATGTATAGGTGAGCACAGTAGTATGTATGTATAGGTGAGCACAGTAGTATGTATGTATAGGTGAGCACAGTAGTATGTATGTACAGGTGAGCACAGTAGTATGTATGTACAGTTGAGCACAGGAGTATGTATGTATAGGTGAGCACAGTAGTATGTATGTACAGGTGAGCACAGGAGTATGTATGTACAGGTGAGTACAGTAGTATGTATGTATAGGTGAGCACAGTAGTATGTATGTATAGGTGATCACAGTAGTATGTATGTACAGGTGAGCACAGGAGTATGTATGTACAGGTGAGCACAGGAGTATGTATGTACAGTTGAGCACAGGAGTATGTATGTACAGTTGAGCACAGTAGTATGTATGTACAGGTGAGCACAGGAGTATGTATGTACAGGTGAGCACAGGAGTATGTATGTACAGGTGAGCACAGGAGTATGTATGTACAGGTGAGCACAGGAGTATGTATGTATAGGTGAGCACAGTAGTATTATGTATAGGTGAGTACAGTAGTATGTATGTATAGGTGAGCACAGTAGTATGTATGTATAAGTGAGCACAGTAGTATTATGTACAGATGAGCACAGTAGTATTATGTATAGGTGAGTACAGTAGTATGTATGTACAGTTGAGCACAGGAGTATGTATGTACAGGTGAGCACAGGAGTATGTACAGTTGAGCATAAACGCTGCTTATTTTACAACACTGCCTTGGAGAACACGAAAGCCGGTCCTAGCTGGTGCCAGTGTGCGAGCTGTGAACGCTGCAGGACTTAGGCAGGCAGTGTCAGTGCCACAGTTCACGACTGATCCCACGAATCTGTTTAAACAAATGTCCTCCAGGAGACCCACTCCTATGTGACGGGTCCCGCAGGGTCGACACCTAGCATGTCTGCCGATTTTAGTGACTTTTTCTTTGGCATTGGCTTCATTCTGCTCCACCATGGTCCCTTTGGTCATTGTCTCAATTCCCCTTCAACATTTCTTTTTCAAGGCCACCGATGGTGGGTAGCTGCTAGGGGAGGAGAGGTCAATTTTCCTTAGGTTTAGGTCCTGATAGATTGACCGATTGTATTCAGTGGGTGGGGCGGATGCATGAAATTGAGAAAGGGCTATAAGAGAGGATCCAACAGGAGTTGGAGGGTAGTTAGGGATGAATATGATAGAAATATGTTATATATGCGATTCTCCAAAGTAAATGAAAAAGAAAAAGCTCTTCCTCAAAGATTAATACTGTATAATATGTTCCAGGCACCCTTAACCTTAATAGGCAGTAGCTGAGCAAGGATTCTGCAAGAGCTGTGCCACGACCTCTCTGCTTGAGCTCAGGCTCTGTGAGCAGCCTCACATTCTGTATGCACTGCAGATACTTGCTGGGGTTTGGAGTCTCCTACACACATGCACTCCCGCTATACTTGGGTGTATGTAGCTACCTGAGGTAGTTCCAGGAACTGGACGTAAGGAGAAGTGGGAAAGCCACAGCAAACACTTGAATGATGGGGAACTACTGCAGACAACAGGGGACAAGTCCTTGCCTTGGAAAGACTAGAGACTACACATCAGAATTGTTCTGCCAAGCACAAGATGTGGTAGTTCACACCAGACATCCCAAACTCAGGAGGCAGAGACAGGAGGATCAAGAGTTCAAGGTCAGTGAGTCTGAGGCTGGCCTGGCCTACAAGTGATTCTCTCTCAAGACACCTGACCACTCAAGATTAAAAACAATGAAAGAATTATTCTTCCAAGAAACAAAGAATCTGGAACAGTTTTCTACCAAATTGCTTGCTTGGTTGATTGAGGACCAACCCAGAAAATGGAGACCAAAACACTCACTTGGGGCCAGAAAGCACACGGAGGCAGAAGTCACCAGAAGCACAGCTGTGTGACAAGCTACCTGGAGCTGACTTCAGTGAAGTGGGGGGGTGTGGGGTCACCAGCGGTGTGATGTGAGAGAATAAGGAAAGGGACAAAGACAAAATCTGATGTCACTTACACTCACTAAGCTTGTGTGTGCACGTGTGTGTTCACATGTGTGTTCATTCATATATACATGTGTGTGTGTGTACATATAATTCCTAAAATAATTTAATTTACCAAAGGTGCTGTAATTCCAGCATTTAGAAGACTGGGACCTCTAAGTGTTGCTGAATTCCAGGAAAGGATTGCCAATTTAAAATCTATAGTGACAGAGAGAGAGACAGACAGAGAGAGAGAGAGAGAGAGAGAGAGAGAGAGAGAGAGAGAGAAGAAAGAAGGAAGAAAGGAAGGAAGGAAGAAAAAGAAAGAAAGGAAGAAAAATAAGAGAAAGAAAGAGCAAAGGGGGACTGGAGAGATGGCTCAGGGGTTAAGAGCACTAGTTGCTCTTCCAGAAGTCCTGAGTTCATTTCCCAGCGGCCACATGATGGCTCACAACCATCTGTAATGAGTTCTGGTGTCCTCTTCTGGCCTGCAAGCATACATGCAGGTAGAACACTGTATATATAATAAATAAAAGAATAAATAAATATTTAAAAAAGTGAAATACTTTAAGAAAAAAGAAGGAGCAGAGGGGTGTTAAAGAGGAAAGGAAGAAGGGAGGAGGGCAAAGAGAAGAGAGATTATCCCAGCACTCTGGAGGCAGAGGCAGGCGGATCTCTGTGAGTTCGAGGCCAGCCTGGTCTACAAGAACTAGTTCCAGGACAGGCTCCAAAGCTACAGAGAAACCCTGTCTTGAAAAACCAGAGAGAGAGAGAGAGAGAGAGAGAGAGAGAGAGAGAGAGAGAGAGAGAGAGAGAGAGAGGAGAGATTAAACTTGATTCACTCAGGGCTTATAATAAATACCTACTGCATTGCCTACAGCTTCTCACATTGGAAATGAGGCAGTGAACAAGAGTCATTGACCTGGAGCGAGCCAGCAAGATGACTCACCAGGTAAAGTCACCAGTTCTGATGACCTGAGTCTCATCCCTTAGACCCACATAGTGAAGAAGAGAGTTGACTACGGTTGTCCTCTGGCTCGCGTGATCACACCAGGCACACACGAAAGAAGGAAGGCCCGGGGAGTGAGGGAAGAAAGAACATTTAAAAGTTTCAAAATAAAAGAATCACCAGACCCAGGGTGTTTACAAGGTGTTAAACAAAGGGTGCTGTCTGTCCCCTGTCCGTGTGTCTTGCTTGATCACCCGCCCCTTGATCACCCGCTGATTTGTAGATAGATGCCTGAACTTTGAACCCACTTTACTTAGTTTTTATTTCCAAAAATGATAACTCAGGTTTGAGACAAACTTCCAGCTAGTTCTTGGCTGGTGGGAGGGACCCAGGTGGTTTTTGGAGCTGTTTCTTGCTGTCGTTTATAGATTTCCAGGTACCTCATCACGGAGATTAAATATGGAGTGATTTGGTCCCGCACTGCGCATTTGTGTCTGACGCTTCTTTTTCGGGCTCTTTACTGAGGACTCTGTGCTCCTGCTTTGCTCTTTCTCTAGGGTTCTGTTCCTCTCAGCCCTGAAGTGCTAGACCAAGGCTTGTCAAAATGACTTCTGAGAGTGACACCCTCTGATCGTGCCTAGTCACTCTTAGGTGTTTTGATTGCCTGTCACACAGACTTAACACTCCACAGACTCACGAAAGATACCCACTCCACCTCTTCCATAGCCATCCTGACCTGGTCACAGCAGGAGAGAGACGGGGTAACCCTAGAGATAGACAGTGGCTTCAGCTTGGTGAGCAGCGCAGGCTTATGGAGGAGAAGCGGCTAACACCTATGCCTCCTTTTAACTGCTCCACTGGACCAGATCCCCTCTCTGAGCTCCTGAGGAAGTGTCTGAACTCTTTCCCTGCTAGGGCCTGTGCGGTCCATTCTTAACCCCTTTGATTTTACTTCGTATTATCACCCTTGTCTCTAGTTCCCATTGCTGCAGCCACATCAATACAAAAACATTCTGAAACGTTCTAGCCACATATCCCCACGGCCTGCTCATCCATTGCTTCATCTTAGGTCTCAGCTCAATGTCATCCCTGACTACCGTTCCCCATCCCTCTACAATGCAGAGACTCCGCTTCCTTTACCCATCAATGCCCTGTCTGCCCCTTTGCTACAGCAATATCACACCTTGTTTTGTTTGCTTGTTTTCTTGTTTGGTTTGTTTCCTTTCTCCCCATCGGAACATATGCACTGGAACTCTGACCAGTTTCATCCACTGTCACCAGCAACCAGAGCAGAGCTTCTCATAATGACTCTGTCAGTGACCGAGGACAGGGCAGCCTAAGTGCTCCTTTGCCAAACACACACACTGGACGCAGAGACACTGTAGGGCGAACATTTATTGGTCTGAGAGGTTCACAATACTCCTCTTCATACACAAAAAGCCACCATAAACACGGGTGTGGGGGTGCACACGCTGATCTTTTGCTTGCTACACTCCACATTCTAGAAGATTAGATCCCAAAATGCTAACAGCATTTGTCTCCTGTTCACAGAAGTACCAGAGATCTTCTTTTTTCATTGCCTGCGTTTTCTAAATGTTTCATTTCTTCTGGATTAATTTTTTCATTAATTATTATGCAATACTTGATCTTAGCCGAAAGGACAAGAATCGATCATTATTACACTACACACAATTTATATGGGAAATTTTAAAGATACTGATAAGTAAAATAAGCAAGATTAAATGGAAACAGTTGCCAACAGGGATAAATACAGCTAATATAATAATAATGCTAAATACTAATAGTTAATTTGGGCTGTAGATAGTTTAATTTAACAAAGAAATAAGTGAAGCACCCCCTCTCCATTTCTTTGTTAACATGACTCCCACACTGTGTGGGCAGGCCACCGAATGCCCTGTCACACCAAACCCGTCGTTTCTGTAATGTGGACAATCGGGCCTTTGTATCAGATAGCCAGCTTCTTCATGGTTCTTTCTGCAGGGGAGTTTCCAAGTTGACAATGTAAGGCAATGTCTGCTGAGGTGGTCTATGGTCCCTAGGAGCTCCCACCAAGTCTGGCCACTTGGCAAAGGCTCTGGCATGCAGTGTGGACCTGGAATCTTCAGTGTTTGACGAGGGCCCTGTGGACTAACACTTCTCAGCTCAGGAAGGAGACTGCAGGATCCTATCTCATTCTGATCTAAAGGAGGGAAGTGAAGGCCCCAGATCACTCTGTGCTAAAGATAGCCACCTACAGAGGAGGCTGAGAGAGCTGAGCCAGGTCCTGGGAGCTATTCTTCAGAACAATTTGTTGATAAGAAATATTACTATCCGATGTAGATGGGACTTTCTAATTCGGTGCCTGGTCACGTGCTATCCCATATAGTATTTGTAACACAGTGACGTCAGTAAGAGTCCTGCTGGCAGTGGACAGAGCGAGCACATCACATGCTTTGAAGCTCACGACCATCAAAGCTACTTCAGCTCTGGACTCAAGATCGGAAGTCTCCATGGACACAGGCTATTGTCTCTTTCAGTCACACCAAGTTGGAGGTGATGTGGAAATGGGCCAATCTGAAAGGTCTTAAGGGGTAGAATTAGGGGTGAAAATGATCAAATGCATTGTATAAAATTCTCAAAGAGTAAAAATATGAAATTCTCCAAAGAAATAGAAAAAGCATGTTTCTAATTCAAATACAAATTTCACTAGCTATACCAACATCAGGGAGAAAGCACAAGTTTCACCGACTGTACCAATATCGGGGAAATGCAGCTTGACTGTGCCTAACTAGAAGGACATAGATGTTATATTTCTAATTCATATTTTCTGATATTATTAGTAAGATACCAGTTTTTAGCAAATTGAAAGACACCAATGTTCTTTCATATTTTTGGTTCCTTTTTCCCCTTTCTATCAGTAATTCATTGTTGTTGAAATTTTGTAAACACTGACAAGTAAAAAGAAGCATAAATATATCACTTTTTTGAAAGTTTTATTAGTTCTTTGAGAGTTTTGTAATCTATTTTGATCATGTTTGCCCACTCCCCCAACCCCTTCACATCCACCCCACCCCTATTCACACAACTTTACATCTTCTTTAAGGAAAAACCCCAAGTTCAGTGTCGGACGCCTGTGTGTTCTTGGCGTGTGGCTTCCCCTGCAGTGTAGTCAACCTGCCAGGCAGGGACCACACGCTTATAGAAAATTTACCTCCTCTGCCAGGGGTGGGGCTTCAAGCCTATCTCCCCTCTCCGAGCTGGGATTTTGTCAGGCTTGAGGTCATGCAGCTCTTGGGTGTGCTCAGTCCACCTGAGTTCACATGTGCAGCCAGGATGGCTGAGTGGACTCAGGCACCAGACCCAAACACGTCATTCTTAACCCTACCATCTAAAGATGCTCTCAATGCTGACCTACTTCTTTTCACTCTTTTTTTTTTTTTTTCACTTAAGGCACATTCATGTCCATTCAAGATTTATGCAACTAATGTGGACTCTTAGGGTCAATTCATTTTGTGAAAAAAAAATATATATACCTTTCCACAATGATCTAGCAGAACTAAAACATCAAGGTTGGTGATATTCAAATAAAGAATGAACCATGAGAGCGTGACATCTTGTTTGTGTCTGCCTTATTCTCAGTCCCAACACCTTCTCTTGACGCCAAATCTCACATTTGTTTATTAAATTATTCAATGATAAATATATACATCAGATGCTTGCTAGACTGCAAGGCCTATCTAGGTATTAACGTATAACATTAATCACTAAGGCAAGATTCCTTACAAATAAAAGATAGCAATGGGCAAAGTCAGTCAAACATATTTTGAATGATAACCATACGTGGTGACCTCAGAACGAAAGCATAATTCAAAAATACCTTTTGTTGAATAGAATCTAAAAATCTACAGAAGAATGAAATAGACATAAATAAAGAGACAGAAACTTGGATATTTGGTGATGGAATGTTAAATCTTTTCCATCCCCTGAGATCTCTCAATCCTGCCTTACAACTGTTTTCTTTGGAAAAGGAAGATGGGGGTTAGCATCCTACCGTGAGAGTAGTGGGTGGTGGCGCAAGCCTTTAATCCCAGCACTGGGAGGCAGAGGCGGGTGGATCTCTGTGAGTGTGAGGCCAGACTGGTCTGCATAGCAACTTCCAGGACAGCCGGGGCTAAATGGTAACACACTGTCTCAAAAAGGCTTAGTGGTTCAGAGCACTGGTCTTCCGCAGGACTGTGGTTCAGATCCCAGTGACCACACGGCAGCTCACAATCATCTGTGACTCTACTTCCAGGAGATCTGATGCCTCCTCCGATCTCTGTGGGATCCTGCACATATGTGATAGCATGTATTTGCTCAGGCACACACATATACATAAAAAATAAAAACGAGGGGGCTGGAGAGATGGCTCAGTGGTTAAGAGCACTGACTGCTCTTCCAGAGGGCCTGAGTTCAATTCCCAGCAACCACATGGTGGCTCACAACCATCTGTAATGAGATCTAGTGCCCTCTTCTGGCCTACAGGTAGGATACTGTATAAATAAATAAATAAATCTTTAAAAAATAAAAAAAATAAAAACGGATATTTGTATTTTCAAAAGTTATAACCCCAGCTGTGAAAGTTCCAACACAAAAATAAAAGTAAAGGAGGCGTCATGCCCCCCTGAGACCAAATGCCAGTTCCACAGTAGTAGCAAGAGACGTGAAATCCTGACAAAAGTTTGGAAGGGAGAGTCTAAGAATAGTTAATGATATCAAAGAGAATATAAACAAACTCATAAGTTCAGATAGACAGCTGAATAATATAAGAAATTCAAGATGGGTGTGGTAGCACACGGCTTTAACTCCAGCATTCAGGAAGCAGAAACAGGCAGGTCTCTGTGAGTCTGTGGCCTACCTAGTCTACAGAGTGAGTTCCAGGACATCCAAGACTCAAAAAAACAAAAAACAAAAACAAATAAATGAAAGAAGGAAGAAAGGAGGAAGGAAAGAAGGAGGGAAAGAAAGAGGGAGGGAGGGAGAGAGAGAGAGAGAAAGAGAAAAAATTCAGTACAGGGGCTTGTGAGATGGTTTGGTGGTTAAGAGCACTGGCTATTCCTCCAGAGGACCCAGGTTTGAGTCCCAGGAACCCACATGGTGTCCTGTAACTGTCTCTAACTCCACTTCTAGGACATCTGATGCCCTCTTTTGCCCTCCATGGGCATATATGATGCACAGACATATATGCAAGCAAAACACCCACATATATCATAATAGCATAATAATAATATTTCAAGAACACAAAATAAATAAATTCAGCACAGGTTATCAAACAGGAGTTCAATAAAGACAGAAACACTGAAATAGAAACAATAAAAATTAATTAAAGGCAGAGGCTGTTCCTTGGCCTCGAATGTAAGCATGTCTATAACTGTGGTTGACATGACTGCTTCAGAGACGGGCTCGCAATGGGCAAGGCAAACAGGGTCTATCTGGCTTTCTCGGAATGCTGTTCTTTGGAGCCAGTCTCTGGGCTGTGATAAAAGTTATGGAGCCTCGGGATTTACTTGAAGGCAAATTTCAAGGTGCCATTGATTTCTCAACTTTCATAATAGAGGCCAAGCCATCAGACACCATGGTGGCATCTCCATCTGACTTCCCGAACCTTGTGTCTCAGGCTCGGGTGTCCATTCTGTACTTGAGCTCTTCACTCTGGCATGGGCCCATAGGTCAGTCATCCTGCCAAAAATATATTGTGTTCTGAATCCATCCTTAATTTATGTATTTGCATTGCTATATGTGTCTGTGTGTATGTATCTATATATGATGTGGGAGGTGCACATGCCACAGCATGTCAGAGGTCAGAGGTCAGAGGTCAACTTTGTGGAGTAAGTTCTCTCCTTCCACCCTGCTGTGGGTTTCGGAGATCAAATTGTTTGCCAGGCTTATGTGACAAATACCTCACTCACTGAGTCGTCTTGGCATCCCTAAGGGTCCTATTCCTAAACACTTCCGATGAAGCCACTTCCTCAGCCCTTCCAAAGATTTTACAGACACTCTCTTCCTTGAGCTGTTCCATGCTGTGTGTAAACATGTCTGCAGCTGATTCTATTTACTGCACTAGAACCTGGTACAGTCTGCCAGGTGAACTCTCGGAATGCTTAGCACAACATGTAATTATGTCTGTTATGGGTTCGTTTATTTCTGCCTGGGTTACTGCTGTGTCTCTAGCACCTTGGATAGAGCCAGGTATGCAAAAAGGAGATTAATAAATATTTGCCAAACCAACAAAGAATTTAGCACCTTCAACTATGAGGGTAATTCATTTGTCAACTGATCACAGAGATAATTAGATTCACATCTCAGTTACCTATTGCATCTTTAAACAATAACAAAATTGCAAAATATTTAAAAGGAATGCAAATATAATTCTGACTTTTACTGCATTCAGACTGTGGAAGGGTCTGGAAAGAGACTCAGCAGGTAAGAGTGCCTGCTGTTCTTACAAAGAGCCCACCCACGGGTGGGTCTGGACCCAGCACGCACATCAGGCAGATTACAACCCCCTAGAACTCCAGCCATAGAGGATCCAGTCCCCTTCCGGCACCCACGGACACGCAATCACACACGCTTGTACCCACACAGACACACAAGGTGGTCCTCCCGGGAGAGCTAATAACACAATTCCCTGGACTGATTCTGCCCTCAGCAAACCTGGCCCACATGACATGGACTCATGCACCCCGCTAACTGGGGGAGGTCAAGCCCAACAGCCTCAACGATTCCAGGTGGACCACAGTCAAATAAAAGTGCTTTTCTAGGCCAACTCATTCTCCACAAAACGGACAATTTCCCACATCAGAGAGAAATTTTAGTGGAGACTGAGAAGCCTCTAAAATCGGGGCTGAAGAGAGACGGCTCAGTGGTTAAGAGCACTGGCTGCCCTTGCAGAGGACCTGGGTTTGATTCCCAGCACCCACATGGCTGCTCACAATTATCTGTAACTCAGGTCCCAGAGGATGCCATGCCCTCTTCTGGTCTCTGCAGTCACTGCACGGACATATATGCAAGCAAAATATTCATACACATAAGAAGTAAATCTTTAAAAAAGAAATGATTAAGAGGATAAACTTCTGTGTGATGGGAAGAGGCCTCTGCAGTCAAGTGGGGGATGTGGAAGAAAGAGAAGGCTCCCAAGGTCCAGGTTACTTCCTAAGTCTAAACACTTCTTCAGAATGATGGGTAAGTGTTGTCTGTCCAGTCACAGTAGAGTTTTCTAAACGCAGGGTAGAAAGCAAGCAGTGCAGCAGGGGAAGATGCTCAGGGTCAGAACTACACAAACCTAGCTGCACACACCATACACATACACACCACCATTACCACCATACACCCCTACACACACTATACACCACACACACCACACCTCCACCATATACCCCTACACACACATACAACACACACACCACATATGTGCACCACACCACATGTACACACACTATACAACACACACACCACACGCAACACAACACACATCATACACACACTATGTGCACCACACACACACCACAAACACACGTATACACACACACAGTGCCTCTAGAATAACATTAGAAGAAGAGTCCATGACAAATGTCTCCCCTCTCTTCACCCATCACTCTCTCTAGAGAGCAGGAAACTAACCACAAAGCAGATGGTGAGATATCAGAGCACATGTTTTTTTTTCTAGTTTTCTCTCGGTTGTCAATTAGGTTTATATTGAAAGAGGGCATTTGTGACTTTTTAAAAAGAGTGGGCTATTTCGAGAAGGTAAAAACTCCAAAGCCTGCACCCCGACATCAGTAACGCGTCATCTATCCAGAGTAAAGCCACACAGAATGGAGGGTGGCCATGTCAGCGACGACTGTGTTGGCAATGCCCACATTAGCGAAGCCAGCGTTTGTTTCTCTCACATGTGAGTTTGCAGGGCAAGTGTTAAAGAGAACAAGTCTTCAACACTTCACACCTTTGCCACAGTTCAAGATGAAATATCTTCTCGAGAAGAGTTATGGGTTTTAATGAGGTCAGAGCACGCTGCTGGGCTTAAAGAGTCAGCTTACAAATCAAGCAGCTGGGTGGGCAAAACCCGAGGAACCTCCTTCAAAGTGTTCCCAGGCCTTGGGTTCGGAACCCAGAGGTACCTCCTTCAAAGTGTTCCCAGGCCTTGGGCTCGGGACCCTGCAGAAGGTGACAGACTCTCCATTTCTGGAAGACAACTTAGGCTCTAGACCTCTTGAAGAAAATTAAACATAACCTCAGCAATCAATACAAGGAGATTTTCCCACTGACCACTAATCTCTAAATTCCTGCTTGGAAATTGTCTAATCAGCAGTTATATAGTAACTAACATTCACCTGGTAAGTTTTAAAACTGTGTGTGTGTCACGTGTGTGGGGGGCTCATGGAGTTGGAGTTACAAAGTAGTTGTGAGTAGCCTGTTGGGTTTTGGGGTGCACACTCTGAAAGAGCATTCCACTGAGCCATCTCTCTAGCCCATATACAATAATATTTTTTGTGTGTCATATAGCTGAATAATTAAGAGAAGAAAATTAGGGCCATATTAATGGGAACAAAGCATTTACCTCCCAAAGTTCCCATTTTTTTCAACAGATGTAAATGGGGCTCCTACTGAATCCAGACTGTGTGCTCAGTGCTGAGAGGTAAGTGATAAAGCCTAAAAGGCTGACCCCTGCTTTCCTGGAGGTGCAGGAGCTGGCAGCGTGAAATAAATTATTACCACTGTGGCCAAGGGGAGGAGGTATTTGAAGAAATCTGCTAGCAGAAAACTTAGTTTTGTTTCAAGGGTTGAGACCTGAAAGACAGAGAAGGCAAGCCAAGAGTGGGTACTGTTGAGCCTTGGCCTCCAGGAGGCACAGGTAGCTCAGGACTTTGAGACAGGAACCACTAAACTGACGGGGTAGAGATTCCTGCTGAGCTGTACACGTGGCACAGGAAGAGGAAGGGAGCTTTAATGAAGTGGGGAAAGACTGGTTTCAGTCCTTAGGCCGAGAGCCCTGAGTGAGGGAGCAGGTGAATCTGATTCAAGCTAGCTGTGCTCTGCCTGTGTTGTATAGAAATGAGGAGATGTGGAGTCTTTCAGCACCCCCATTTCCAGCCTCCCACAAGGAAGAACAGGACCACAGGCTGAGTCCTCTTGAAGACTAAACAAGACAGTAAGGATTGGGAAGCGATGGTAGCAGGGTCAGGAGTTAAGATCAACCAGATCCTCAAAGTGAGTTTTAGGCTAATCTAAGGCAGCATGAAACCCTGTCTTCAAAACAGTTTCAGAGCAGATGTGGTGGCTCCATTGGTAAAGTGTCAGCCCGACAAACCCAAGGACACCCAGCACCCCAACACCAGGGAGGTGGAGACAGGAAGGCCCTTGGAGCTTGCTGGCTTACCAGAACATCCAACTGGTAAGCTTTAGGGTCAGTGAAAATTAAAAAAGACGAAGATCGTTGATGACCAAGGGTGTCACAATGACACACACAGCAAAAAGGACTGAGATTCAACAAGACCTTGAGCTGGGAGGTGATGGAGGGAGGAGCTCAGAGTTGTCCAGGCTCATCTTGGATACAGAAGCCCCCGTCATTTGTGTTTGCTGCAAAGATGGCCGTTCTAGAGCAGTAGTTCTCAACCTTCCTCATGTCGTGGTGACCCCAACCATAACATTACTTCATTGCTACTTCATAGCTGTGATTTTTGTGATTTTGCTACTGCTATGGATCAATGTGCAGGGTATCTGATGTGTGACCCCAAGGTGGGTCGCGGCCCACACGTTGAGAAAAGTTAAGCACACTTGCAGTTAGCCGCCTTTCTTGGCTTGGCAGCATTCAGTGGACTCCGGCCGTCTTCATTTTTAGCATCTATTCCATTCATTCTTTCATGCTTCCTGAGGATCTCCTAGAGTCCAGGCTGACCTCGAACTCTAAGTAGCTGAAGATGACCTTGAACTCCTGATCCTCCTGCCTCAGCTTCCAGAGTGCTGTGATTCCCGGCGCTCACCGCTGGGTCTCGTTCAAGTCTATCTCAAGGGTCTGTACTTTGTATGTTCTGCAGTATGTTCTCACGCTCATTTGCCTTCTCTCCCATCTTCTCTTCCCAGATCCTACCACCATAAGGGATCATAATAATATTCATTTGACAAGTATTTGTTGAGCTCCTGGTCTACCACTGGGGCTGGGAATAGACAGTAAAAATAAGTTAGGTTTATTTTCAGGCTTATCTCTTTTCTTCTGGAACGTTTTCCTGGTGACTTCCTCCTGGACCCTGGTGTACTGTGGCAGCCTGCACATGCCACCTCCAACATGAGCTTACAGTGTGCTCTATTTGCTGTCCTCAAGGCACTCTGTCTCCCCAGGAAACAGAGATAGTGACTTTCTGACATGCGAATTGAGACTGCCCCTGCGCGAGTGCGGCTCATGGTGTTCAGCTGTTTGAACTGGTGGGAGCTGTGTTGACTCAAATCAGACACGCTGGTTCTGTGTTGTTGGCTCTGGCTCTCCTGGTGAATGGCTAACAGCTTAGACTAACGGAATTCTTTCATTTAATCTACTGAGCTAACTCAAATGCTCCGTAAAGCATTGGGGTGCGATCCAGCATACAGGTGGAAGAACAACCCTGTTAAAACAACTTTGGGGTTTGTTCTCTCAGCTGTGACTGTACCACCCCAGACAGCTCAGAGGCACAGTTCCTGATACTGAGGCTGGGGCTGGGATGAGGCTCCGTGGGTAAGAGCGCTTGCTGAGTTAGGACCCAGCACTGACTGTGCATGCCTGAACACCAGAACTGGGGAGCAGAGATGGGAAGATCCTTCGAGCTTGCTGGCCAGTTAGGTGTAGCTGAAGTGAGGTTACCATTCCTTGAGAGAACCTAGTCTCAAGGCCCTAAATCAGAGAGCAACAGTGGAAAACCCCTGATTTCTGGCCTCCACATGCCTATGGAAAGGCACACACCCACACACATGTGCACACCACAGACAATAAATATATAAATAAAATACAGGGATGCTGCTGGTGGTGGTGGTGATGAAGAAGAAGCTGGCTCAGTTCTCATTACAGTCAGCTGATGGGTGGAGCTTGTGGCCAGCGGCTAGTCACACGGGGATCAAGATCCTAAGATAATTGGTAAGTTTTCTCCCTCCAGCTCCGGTGGTCATCCGGGAAGCATGGACAGCAGGTGAGTGGCTGAGGGGTAAGAGCTAAGACTATAAACCAGGTAGATGGAAAAAATGTGTTTCAGTTGGAGTTGGGACAAGGCCAAAGTGCAGTGGCTCATGGAAAATTCAGCAAAGAGCCTCAGGGAGGTCCCAAGTAGAGGAGGCCTGGGCAGTGGGGAGAGGCAGAGGAAGACCTGCAGGCCTATGTGTAAGGGGAGCTTTTCTGCTGAGGACCTCAGGGAGCCATTGAAGGGCAATAAATGACAGAGAGGCACAATCCAATCTGTACTTGCCTCAGCGGGATGTGCAATACACATCCTTATCCAGAATCTTCATGACTGCAGCAGGGATGTGTCTAAGGTTACTAGAATGACAGAATACCTTGCTTCCCCATGAAAGTAAAACAGATTTTAATATTGTTATCTTATGACTTACTTCAGGTAACTGGCACATCATAGAAAGAATTACTATAACTCCTCAGACATAAAATTGGAGGGTGGACCCTTCTAGAAAGAATCCTTCTAAGAATGGGTTCAAAATCTGGGGTACATGTGCACACGCGCGCACACACACACACCCTGGTCATGAAAATAGAAATGGGGGCTGCTTAGGAAAGGGAAGGAGAACAAGGGGGGAGGAAAGGGCCAGGAGAAGGTGGAGGGGTGAACATGGGCAGAGTCCACGATGTATTTATTTGATCAAACTGTCATCATGAGACCCGTGTTTGACAAACAAACACATGTTTGTCACTTTGGAAAGCAAAGTAAGAATGGCAAGCAAGATACTTTAATCTTTACACAGCATGAGCTGCAAGGGCTGGCGAGATGGTTCACAGAGTTCAATCCTTGGGACCTACACTCTGGAAGGAGATAGCTGCTTCCCACACGTTGTTCTCTGACCTCCACATGTGCCTCCCACACAGAATTAATGAACTTAAACGTGACAAAAATTGTAAAAATGTCAGAGACATGGCAACCTACCTGGAGAGTTTAGAAAACCTTAGGAATTATCTTGTTCAGCTGCTCTCAAGCCTGGCCTTAGGAGCACGGATGCTCTTAGAAACAGTGAACTCACAGAGATTTGGGTTTGAGTTACTAATATGAACTGCACTGGAAAAGGAAAATCAAGAAAAATTGGGCTGGATGGATGGATCAGTGGTAAAGAGTGCTGGATGCTCTATTCTGAGGACCCAGGTTCAATTCCCAGCACCCACATCCACTCACAACTATCTGTAACTCCACTTCCAGGGGATCTGACACCTTCACACCAATGCACATAAAAATAAATTTAAAAAAAAAGAAAGGAAAAATTGAAAGCACCAGAATGGACAGTCACTAGTTCCCTTTCCTTGTCTACCAGAGCCATGGTGTCAGGCCACATATTTCTTTCAAGAAATATTTCACCACACGCTCCTGAGGGTGAGAGAAAGGTAACAACATTTAGCATTGATATGCCACACTCAGAATCATTAATCAGCTAGAGAAGTTGGCCAAGACTATGGACCAGGTCACATGGTTGGTAAAGTTGGAGCTGGGAGAGTTATATCTGCTCACTGACATCGTGGTACCAACAGGGCCACCTGTCATGCAACAATTCCTCAGTGTGATGGAGTAAGATTTATGTACTGCAGTTCTTGGGACTCAAAACATGGTGCCCTACAGTATCAGCCCTTTGAATTCTGAGTGTTTTTAACTGAGAAGATAAGCAGGATCATAGACTGTGACCTTTCCCCATCCTCTCTCCAAGCCTCTATGTCCTTCAGAAAGGAACTATAGAAACCAGAGTTCTCCCCAAGGCTAGTTGATGGGATTGGAACTCTCCCCTAAAGCAAGCCATAAAGTCAGGGAAGAAAATCATTCCAGAAGGGTTCTGCCCCATCCCTGAGGGAAGGAATGCTACACAGAAGAAACCAAGAAGAATCTGAGCAGACAGGCCTTGCTGGGTTCCCCTTGGTCTATTGTCAATCACAGATCTACACAGCTGTCCATTCTTCCTCAAATCTAACCACAAATGCATCCATTGCTGGGCAAAGAGTCTTCTTGTCTGGAAGCTTTTGTGTCCCACTAACATTGATTAAATAATTCAAGATGGGAGTCTACACTTTGTTACAGGAGGAATGGTTGTGACCTTCACCATGGGTGTAGGATGACATCACACCTTTCACTCGTCAGTGACCAAGCAACTGTCAATCTTCCCTAGCTCTTGTAACAGTCGCACAATCATCCAACACAGGTGCTCTTGAACATTCAGCATCTCTGAGTGGGCAACCATCCCATTTTACTTGGATATGTCAGAGGTTTGATGCTGAATGATTGGTCAGGGGGTTCCCTCAGTCCTAGGCAAATCAGTTGATCACTATAACTGTCCCCAGAACTGTGGAGCCTTCTGCATCCAGATAGTAGAAAATGAAATAGAACAGAAAGCACACCTAACTCCTAAAATCTTAAACCCCAAAACAAACTCATCTCATCTGTTTACATTTCATGATGGGAAGTAGCTGTATGGATGAAGGGGGGCTGGTACCCAGAAGACAAGTTGGGCAGCTGGGGTCTTGGAAGGGGAGAATATAACTGTTGAGTAGACTCTTTGATATACATTTTTTTCTTAGATTGATTTATTTTATACTGTGAGTGTTTGCCTGCATGTAAGTATGTGTACCACATGTGTGCAGTGCCTGAAAAGACCAGAAGAGGGCATCTGATTCCAGGGAGCTGAAGTTACAGATGGTTGTGAGCTGCTATGTGGAAGCTGGAAATCAAACCCTGCAAGAGCTGCAAAGGTTCTTAACCCCTAAGCCCTAACTCTTAGTTATCTTCCAAAAAAGAAATGACGTTCAGTCCATAACTCTGCTGCAAAGAAGAGAAAGAAGGCATCACAGAGCCCATTTATACTTGAGATTATACCATGAAAAAACTGTGCCCACCAAATAGTAGTATCACCAGCTTAATTGAGGCAGAGGTCTTGCTTTAAAACACTCACTAAAGACGGACATGGTGGCACAGGCCTTTAATCCTAGCACTCTGGAGGCAGAGGCAGGCAGATCTCTGAGTTTGAGGCCTACTGTGCTATCCCCTCAACCCACAAAGTACACTACTTTTCAAAATAGTTACTCCTTAGGAATATTGGATAAGACTCTTTACTCTTCCTACTGTAAAAATAATATTTAAAAAGTAAAGCCAAAATATCCTCCTCATTTGGTGTGTGCATATGTATCTTTGTATCTCTGAGTGTGTATTTCAAGTATTTCACTGGGAGTTTCTTTCACATCTTACATATGAAAAAAGAAAAAGGAAAAGTCAGTTTCAAAGCTCCAAGTTCTTATTCACAGAATGAGATTAGAATATTGTGTGTGGTGTCTTTAGTTGGAATAGAAGCATCTGCTGTGTACTGAAGCAATGGCACTCTGAAAGAAGAACAGCTTACAGGTGGGATAACTCAGGCTTGAAGAACTTTTCAAAGAGGAGGGGAGTTTCTTTGAGTTTTTTTTTTAATCCCTTATTTTTATATTTCAAAAATAGAATTGAACAAGAGGCTGTCTAGAAAGTAGAAGAAGAAAGAAAGAGGGGAAGAAAGGAGGGAGGGAGGGAGGAAGAAGGAAGGAAGGAAAAGGAAAGACACAACAGCTATTATCACTGAGGTGTGTTTTCTTCAGTTCCAAAACCTTTCCTTCAAAGGCAACAACAGAAACTGTTTAACCTTTTCATGGCTCTGAGAAGTGGACAGAACTTGCAGACTTAAAGAGCAATTGGTATTCATTTATTTTGTTTTTCAAAATCCACAAAAGAGCAGTCCCTTTGATATTCTACTAAAACCACAGGTAAAAGAGGAAAGTTAGCCAGTCCCGGGCAGGCTTGGTAGACCTTGTCAGCATTTAAAAGCCACAGGCAGCCACAGGCTTCTAAAATGGAGATGGGCCCCCTCCAGTCCTGAGTCTGGCTTCCTCTCCAGTCCTCACGGAACATTACCACCCCATCAATTCCCATATCCACTTCACTCTCCCTTCTCCGTGGGTTTGGCCTCGCAGACTTAGCCCTTTGTCTCCATGAGAAAGGAAACTGGTTCAATCCCAAACCCTCCCTGGGTCCCTGGGTCCCTGGGTCCCTGGGCTGTTTGTAGCTACAGGCCTGCCAAGTGCCTTTCCTGAATCCAGATGTCCCCACAACTCCAGGGTTTGTAACTTGAGAGTTAAGGTCTAGGTAGCCCTGGGGAATCCTGTGGGCTGCGGTATCTTCCTGCCGAAATGAGCACAAACAGCAAACTGGGTGCCTTCAGCTTCAGTAGCGGTCCCATGAAAATGGGCATGGGGGAGGGAGAAAATGAAATCAGGTCCTCAGGTTTTAAAAGGGGGTTCAAAACCTCCTTGCCTGCCTTCAGGATAGTTTTATGAAGGAGTTGAGAATAAAATTCAGCATCTTTCACAAGTAAGAAAGTTGAAGTTTGGGCCATCATGGTGGTTCAGTAGATAAAGGTGTTTGCCACCAAGCCTGATACCTGAGTCCTGCAGCCATGTCTCGCATGGTGGGAGGAAGAACTGATTCCTGAAAGTTGTCCTCTGACCTCCACACTCAAGCAGTGATCCGCGCACGCGCGCACGCACACACACACACACAACTTTCCACAAGCAAGAGCAATGTGGAAAGTGAGGTATGCTCAAATAAAACTGTATGTTTTCTTGCCAATGACCTTGTATAACCTTACATAATAGAATATTTTTAAAAGAAGAAAGGGGGCTAGGAAGGCAGCACCCTATTTTAGTAAGAAGAGAAAAAAATATGAAAGAACTCTAATCTGTCATTCACCAGACGACAAAGACAAAGAGGGGAAGATGTGGCATAAAGGTTGTCTTTTGTGTCCATCTCAAAGAATTCAAAGCTGGGTAATATGAGAGATTAAATGTATGGCCCAGACTTCCAACCGGAGGCAGAAACTGCTAGCAAAAGAAGCTTTAAAGAGGAGCTTGGCCCTTTCATAGAGACGGTTAGAAAGCAGACCACTTTGGGATGCGGTATAGTGAGAAGCCTTTCTCCTGTGACGTCCATCCAGCCGCTTTAATGAAATGTTCCTAACATTGACCCAAGACTAAGACATGGCCTGGCATTTTGTGGGAGGAGGGGGAGAGAAGAGAGAGAGAAGGAAAGAGGAGAGAGGGAAGGGGAGAGGGAGAAGAAAGGAGAGAGGAGAGAGGAGAGAGGAGAGAGAGAGAGAGAGAGAGAGAGAGAGAGAGAGAGAGAGAGAGAAAGGGGACCAGTCTCTCTCCAGTCTCTCTCCTAGCCTGGATTCTCCTAGCTTGGGTTCTCCTTCTTTTGCCTTAGTGATGAAGATTCCCTATTCACACCTTCCTTCTATTGAGGAAAAAAGAGAAAGTCACTACTTTTTCCCCTCAAAAAGTAACACCCTGAAGTGTTCTGACCTGGTGTCTCTTCTCCAAGATGACAGAAAATCTCCAGGTGTGTCCAGTGTTTCCTTCGCTAGGTCCTTTAGAGTTTTGTCTAGTGTCTAGGTCCCTAGCTCCCCACTGTCACGTAGAATTAGTAACGTCTGCACAGCAGCTAATTAAACGCAGGCTCTGCTATCACTGAGGACAGAATGGTGACTAAAACAGTGGGGGCTCACGAAAAGCTTAGTCCAGAGTGGGATGCTGGCATTGATCAAAGAGTCAGACAGATTTTCCTAGAAGTCTCAGGCTTCTTGACAAACAGATGATGGCCACAGGGAAGGAATCTTCTGGGAGAGCTAAAGCAGGAAGAGAGTAAATCAACCTTGAGAATGGAAAAGGAGGGGGGACATTAAGAAGGAGTCTCCGTTTTCTAACAACATAGCTGGATAGACGTAGTATTTCCCGCACAGATGGGAAACTCCGCACACCAAATCCGAGGGACGACCATGAATGTGACTTGGGTGTATTGGTTTGAGGCCACTCTGAGACTCTCGGTCAGACCCATGAGCTCAATGATGCATCAGATTCTCAGACCCCTTTGACAATCATATGGATTAAATGTTATTTTAAACCTTTCAAAATAAGCCTAGTCCGTTAGCATGGGATCTCTTCCTTTGCAGAGAAAACCAAGCTGTAATAATAATCAGCGAGCATTGTGGGAATTAGGCCACTTTTGGCAATTATATCCATCAGTCCGTTCAGATGCACATCTGAATAACATGTATTAATAGGTAGATATTATAATTTTGTTATAACAAATATATAATTGACCTGAAAATATTGTCAGACATTTAAGTAATCATGTGGGTGAGGTGGGTGTGTGGGCGTGTGTCTGTGTATGTGCATAGTATCTGTACATGCGTGTGTATGTGTGTATATATATCTGTTAGTGTGTCTGTGTGTATGTGCATTGGGTGTGGGTATTGTGTCTGTGTATGTTTGTGTACTAAAATATTCACGCAGGAAACATCCTGAAACGTGATAAATTTAAACATTAATATCTGAATAACTATTAACATGTTTTATTTATTAGGAACAGAGTTTCAAACGCGTGGGCTTTCATCATACCCTTTAACTCAGAGGTCAGTGTCAGCTACTTAATGACGGTTGCTCACAACAGCCTTCCTCGAGCCGTATCAAAGCAGTCCCACCCCGGAGGCCCTTGTTCACCCATTCATCATCCTCATATTCACTAACAAACCCCAAGTGGTTTTTATGGGCAATGGGTTGACGGATCCTCCCTGACACATTGCACACAGGAAACATGCTTGCCTCAGTCCTGCAGTCCTCGGGCAAGGGGGGAATCCAGGCATCGGCATCCATGCCTGCCAAGCATGCAGGTACCCTTCCCCATAACCAGTGGCGATGTGTTGGCAAATTCTGATTCTGGGCCACATAAGTTGGACTGAACATTGACACTGGACAAAAGTTTACAGGCTTGTGAATGTCCTTATCACTCATGACGCCCCTAGATGAATTCATCTGTGTTCTTAACACGGCGCTGGTGGGGCGAGTGAGGACGCGGGCAGGAAGGAGCCACACCAGTGAGGCTTCTCAGGATGCCACAGGTGCTGAGACTCGGAAGCGTGCAGTGTGGCGAGGGTATTTCATCCAACTAGCAAAACCCAATGAAAGGCTGAAGTGGTGTATATACAGGGCAACTATTATTTTGGCAGGATGGCTTAGAATATATTTTAATTTGATATTTGTTTCAAATTTTCGTTTTATTTTTGTTTGGAGACAGAGCCTCACTCTAGCCCCAGATATCCTGGAACTCACTAGGTATAGATGCCAGGCTAGTCTTGAGTTAACAACAGCCTCTTGTCTCAACCTCCCCCGTGCTGGGACTAATAGTGACTGAACATTTCTGTATATATGATTTTCAGGCTCCAGGTGCTGGAACAACCACACCATTGCTGCATTCATTTGGAGAGACCCAGGTTGTCATAGGGAAAAGAATGTCCCCATTACACAACCATTCTTGTGTGTAGCTGCTTTCCCGAGCTGTCTCTGAGCAGGGAGGTGTTTGGTGTGAGGCTCGCTGATTCAGGATGAAGATGCCACACAGGTGTGAGGTGCTAGGTGAGGCAGAGCTATGAAAGTGAGCGAGCTTGTCAAGCGAAGCTGGCCGATTGATTTCCACAGAAAATGCCAGGAACCATTTCCTGGGGGTAAGTCAGGTGGGAGGGACTCCCAGGAGAGGGACACCAAGAGATGATTTCAAAGTCTTACTGTGACTTACCAAGAAAGATCTCTTACTTTGTTAATTTTTTAATTTTGTATTAGTAGAAGGGGAAGGAGAGAGTGCACATCACTGGAGTGGTTTTTTTTTTTTCACCCCTGTGTGGGGTTCAGGCTTACCTGGCCAGTGGTTTTACCCACTGAGCCGTCTCACCAGACAACTCTGTTCCTTCCTATGGGGAATTTGGGGCGTTTGATTTTATTGAAGACTCTGGACATCGAAATTCCTGTCTGAGGTTTTATTAAGAGAAGGAATAAAGGAAATGGGGTCATTTGCACTCTGCACCCTAGATGCTCAGGAGTCAAGTGTGGCACCGGGAACGTCTCAGTTGCCATGTGGAATAGCACTTGTTAACAGCAGCTGGTAATCGTGGGCACAGAGGATGGGCGCACCCCACCTGGTCTAAAGGTAACGTTTCCTCTTTTTCCCCATGAGTATAAGTGACCAGGACAGACAAGGATCTTACACAACCCTCTTTTCTCTCATTTATAACAATGGCATCTTGTTTACCACCCTTAGCACGCTAAAAGCTTGGAGCTATGTAAGGAGAAACACGCTGAGTGTCGTGGTTTAGATTTGGACTTTGGAACCAGGTTGACTGATCCTGAATCCCTCTCTAGTCAGCTCTCAAAGTCTTTGAATTCTCATCTCTAGAATGATTGTGGAAAGGAGGCTCAAATAACGTATGCACCTGAGTTTTGAAGTATGTATGTGGCAGAATGAAAATGTGTCCTTTATTTTCAGCAAGAAATTACTCAAAGAATCCTCTGATGATAAACAGGATATCATAACACAAATTATCGCTTATTCAAAACTGGGGCCAAAAATGTTTCAGATTTTGAATTTTTCAAATTATTTTTAAATATTTGCATATATGTGAGATTTTAAAAGACTTTAAATTTATTTTTATATGTTTGTGTGTGCATACACGTACACAGGTAGGCACATGTCATGGCACGCTTGTGGAAGTCAGAGGACGACTTGCAGGAGCAGTGTTAGGAATATTCTGTCCTTCCATCGCACGGGCCCAGGGGATCAACCTCAAGTCGCCAAGCTAAGAAGCGAATGTCCTTGGTTACTGAGCCATTTCATGGGCCCTCATAAGGAGACATTTTTAGACTCAAGCTGAAATATGAGATTCATTTACATTTTACTTAGATCTTATACATACAACCTGCAGTGGGCAGGTTGTGTGTATAACTTTGCACATACTTCTGTTTTGGCTGACAACTAACCCAGAAGGTCAGGTGTGCCATGTCCCTCCTGTGCCATGATCATGCCACTCAAACATTCCAGAAACTTTGAAGAGACCCATCTGATTTCTGTTTCTTGTGTCTGACTTGTCCAGTAAGCTTGTTTTCTATAGAAGCAGCCCCCTTTTCTCAACTCACTGAACTTAGTCTCCATAGCAGACATATTGAACTATTCCCTGGTCCTGGCTCCCTGACGTTCAATCCTTTAAGTAGCCCATATCTAGGATTGCCTGCTCTCCACAGGCCCTGGCACAGCAGCAAAGAGAGCCAAGAAAAATCATGTGAAGACTAGATATCATCGCTTCCTTTTTAAACAATCAAAATGGTACCAGTGCGCTAAGGATGTAGCTCGGCTGGGAAAGCCTAGCGTTGAGCAAGGTTCCGTTCAATCTGCAACACCGCACGAATCAGTGTGCTCATAACTGATGCCTGCAGTCCCAGCACCCAAGGCAGGAGACTCAGAAGCCCAACATTGGCCTCAACTGCATAGATAATTTGAGTCTGACCTGGACTACTTGAGATCCAGTTCAAGAAAAAAAAAGTGCCAACAGAAGCTGGGGCTGAGTATCACTCAGCAGTAGAACCCATGTTTAGGGTGTCCAAGGCTGTGTTTGACCTCCAGCAAAATAAGACAATGAACCAGAGGCCTCTTTTATTTTTATTTATTGATTTATTGGTTTAGTTTTTTTGAGACAGAATTTCTCGATGTAGCCCTGGTTGTCCTAGAACTCACCTCTATAGACCAGGTTAGCCTCAAACTCAGAGCTCCACCTAAAGCCTTGCACCACCACCACCCATTGAAATCTCCATTTCTATAAACATGAAAAGCTGCTTTAAATAAGCCTTTTCTTTTTCTTACATCTTAAAACCTTTGATTTATTCTTTGACAATTTCATACATGTATGCGTTGATCCAACCCCCACTACCCCAACTCCCACCTCCAACCCTCACCTCCCCTGCATGCACCTTAACACCCCCTCCCACCTCCTGGCCTCTCCCTTTGTACATGTGTGACCCTTAGTCCAATTAGTGCTTCCTGCTGGAGCATTGACCAATCTTGTTGACTTTAGCTATTCAGGTAACCATAGTTACCATGAGCTAATGATTGCAAAGGCTCACCATGTCCAGAAGACAGCATTTCACGGCGCTCAGTTCAAGCCTTCTTTCCTTCCCTTTTCCGCAACGTTCCCTGAGCCAGGGTGTGTATGTGTGTGTGTGTGTAGAGATCAATGCTCCATTTACAGCTGAGCGTTCGGCAGTCACTTAATTCTCCGCACGCTGCCCAATAAGCATGTTCTCTTATTATGACGTCTTAATAAACCAGTTGCTGACATCTCCAATGAAATTTAAAGCGAGTTCAGTCGGAGAGAAAGCCTGGAGATATAAATGCATGTCGGAATAAATTTCAACCTTTCTTAGCTGGCTCGCTGCTCCAACTTCTGTAGCTTTTATTTACATCCTTAAACGTCGAGCCTAGGCCTTTCTGAGATAAATAACCTCAATGTTAGAATTTACCACAAGGTTCTTTTGTTTGTGATTTGGGTCTTCAGGGCATCATTGATTTCTCTTCCACTACACTGCACAAATAGTTTCTAATTAATATTTTTACATTCCAAGTCATTATTTTATTCATGATATTGGGCTGACATGTCTCTAGAATCGCCAAGATCCCATGTTGACACAACTGATTAACAGAAAGCCACCAGTTGGCTTTAGTAGGCCCTGTGCTGAGACAGCCACACACCAGAGATGCCAACCGGCCGTACTACTGTTTTTTTTTTTTTTTTTTTGAGCCAAAGAGAAAATTCTCACATATTTTGTTTGCTTCTCATCCACCACCTTTCCTGCCAAAACAGTATGCTGCCAAATCATGATAAGAATGGTAGAAATAAGAGCTATCCAAGGGACTGGGGAAATGGTTCAGTCAATGAGAGAACTTGCTATGCAAGCGTGAGGACCTGAGTTCAGATCCCAAGAACTCATGTAAAGAGTCGTGCCTGAGACCCCAGCACTGTGGGGAGAGCCAGAGAGAAGAGGATCGCTGGGGCTTACTGGCCCCAAGAGCAGTTTCAGAGACACAGAGTGGTAGAGGGTCCCCAAGCATCCTCTTCTGGCCTCTGTATTCACACATGTGCATACACCATAGCATGCACAAAGTCTATTTAACAAGACATTGTTCTTTCTGGGGCAAACACACATACACACATCTCAAACACATACCTACATACCTGGTGGAAAGAAGGCATAAAGAAAATACTAACTTTGTCTTAAGAGTTCTAACCCCAGGCCGGGCGGTGGTGGCGCACGCCTTTAATCCCAGCACTCGGGAGGCAGAGGCAGGCGGATCTCTGTGAGTTCGAGGCCAGCCTGGTCTACAAGAGCTAGTTCCAGGACAGGAACCAAAAGCTACGGAGAAACCCTGTCTCGAAAAAAAAAAAAAAAAAAAGAGTTCTAACCCCCTAAAATAGAATAAAAAATGCTGTAACATGATAAAGATTCAGTTAAAAATACTTATAAATAATCCTATTGTGGGCTCTTACTGTCCTAGACCAGCATCTATCTAATATGACATTGAACTGACACATTCTGAGATACTGAGGCAAAGGAAGGGTTACTAAAGAGAACGGGTAGAAACAGTGCAGACACTAAGCCCTTGGCAAACCCCCATAGGGCAGATGAGGAGTTAGGATTTTTCATGATAAATGTCAAGGGTTTGCTGTTACACAAGGGCCAGGTATATTCTGGGTGGAAATTGGGCCATGACACTAGAGATGAGTAGTCAGGAACGGGGGGACTGTACAGGAAACGGGGTGCTAGCAGGTAGATCATCCAGGCCATTTCACCCCATGTGACACAGAATCCAATCAATCAGATAGGAGGTTTTTATCATCTCTCTGGAAGAACAGACATGGTCTCAGGAGTACCCCATTTCTGTGAACATGTGTGTGTGCAGGTGCACTTGTGCATGCAGGGGTACTTGTGCATGCAGGGGTACTTGTGCGTGCAGGGGTACTTGTGTGTGCAGGGGTACTTGTGCGTACAGGGGTACTTGTGCGTGCAGGGGTACTTGTGCGTGCAGGGGTACTTGTGCGTGCAGGGGTACTTGTGCATGCAGGGGCACTTGTGCGTGCAGGGGTACTGGCTATGTAGGTATATGAATCCTGACTCCACTTTGCTCAGTGCTGGGATGACAATGATATACCACCACACTCAGCATTTTTTGTTTGTTTGTTGTGAGACAGGGTTTCTCTATGTAGCTCTGGCTGTCCTGGAACTCACTCTGTAGACCAGGCTGGCCTCAAACTCACAGAGATCCACCTGCCTCTGCCCCTCAAGTGTTGGGATTAAAGGCGTGCACAACCACTGCCTGGTCAAAACTCAACTTTTTTTTTTTTTAGCTCAACAGTTTTTAAATGTGTTTTCTGGGGATCAAACTCAGGTGAGCATCTCCCCAGCACTTCCTTTCTAGGATTCTAAATGGCTTCTACTACCATGAGTCTCTGAGTCACTAGGAGCAAGCCAGATTTCCTTTACCTGAGCAGATCAAAGACAGAATCCACCCGGCCTTGTCTTGTCTACACCCGTCCCCCAATCCACAGCACTCCAACTCCAAAGTTTCCCTTAATCAAACTTGTTCTCATTCTGCTCCCAGTGTTGCTTCGGCAACGCCGCATGTTCCCTACGCTTTGGCAACCCCACGTGCTCTCTGCGCCTTGGCAACCCCACGTGCTCTCTGAGCTTTGGCAACCCTGCGGGCTCCCTGCCCTTTGCTCCCTAGAAAGTGACTGTCACTGTCTTTGCACTACCGAGTGCTGTGTCGCAGCATCTTCATCTCTGAGAGATCAGAGGAAAGGCATGAGAAAGTAGTAACACGTGTTAAAGCTTCCTTTCTCTGCCTGTCTCTGCTTCAAGATTGGACCGTCACAGGCTCCAGTCAGAGAAGGAGGGAGAGGAGGATGCGTGGGAGAGGAGGGAAAATGTGTGCTCGGAAGTCAGAAGACACGGGTTCAATTTGTTCTTTGTCCTTACTTGTGTCACTTTGGGGAAAAGACATCATCTCTCTAGTCTGGGGTATTCTCGACGGGAAGACAACGGTAAACATTGCTGATCTCATAGGGATGGTCTTAGGATTCCCGGAGACCATACTTTCCCCAGAAGAGCTGGTGTTTATGGGGAAGAAAGGGAACCTCATCCGTTCAGCATGGTTACTAGTACATGAGAGGTCATAATGGCCATTGGATGTACTTTGAGTAAGGATTAAACTGTAAAAGAGAATCCTTATCTATGAGTAAGAGTATTTGACTCGCTGAGACACGTGCCTTCTCTGGGAGACTCATCTTTAAAGGTTGGTGTTACTCTAAGGCAGGGTTGCCAAGCACAGGTCCTCCGCCGATTGTTGGTCTATCTGGCCTGCAGAAGTTTTAAAGTTTAATTATTCTTCTCCTCAAAATTATGACATTTGGGAACTAGAGAGATGGCTCAGCAGTTAAGAACCTTTGCTACTCTTAACAAAGTTTGGCTCCCAGCACTCCCGTTGAATGGCTTGCAACCAGCTATAAACCGGATCTAGGGAGTTGTCTGACCTCCACAGCCATTGGCACACGCGTGGCACACACACACTAAAATCTAAAAAGATGGGAAGTTTGAACTGACGGTATATGGATGTTAGTGGTAAAGTGTTCACCTAGCATGTATAAGGCCCATGTTTGGTAGCCAGCAAGACACCAGACCAACAGCTCAAGGAAATTTTTCATTAAAAAAGAACTTGGGTTTGATCTCCAGAGATGTTTTAAAAATGCTGAATTTTGGTCAGGTGGTACTGGCACATGCTTTTAATCCCAGCACTTGGGAGGCAGAGGCAGGTGGATCTCTGTGAGTTCAAGGCCAGCCTGGTCTACACAGCTAGTCTTCAGACAGGCAGAGACCCCGTCTAAAAAAAAAAACATATATATAAATAAGATTCCAAATTCTTGGAAACCCTTTTTAAGTCTGGCAGCTGAGGTCCCTGTTTCCAGATGAAGCTGTCTGGCAGAGCTCAGGGCAGCTAGCCCGTCAGGTGTGCTCTGTCTCCTGTGGTCCCTGAGGGTCCCCTATCTTGTCCTGTCTCTTGACTCATTTGATTTTGGAAGCATCACACTAGATGAACTCTGGGCCCTGGGTTGTTCTGGTTCGGAACCTGGAACCAGCCCTGCTGATGGTATAGATTCTGATAAGGCCACAAGGACTTACGGGGGGCGTCTGCAGTCCTCCAGGCCCTGAGGCCTCGGGCGACATTCCTTTCCTCCTTCGCTTGCCACACACCAGTGGTTTCGCAACACGGAAACTAAGCCATGCCGGGTAGCTGTTCCTGGCATACGCTGTGCTGAAGCGTTATCGCTTCCAGAAAACATCAAGTTTCAGAAAACCCACTGCCCCTGTTTTTCTCCCAGAAACATTTCGAAAGTTACTTCAAGAGTGAAGGGAGGTGGCACATGAACAAGTGAAGGGTGGCCAACCTCAAGAGAAGCATGGGCTCTTTCTCTATCCTGTCTCTCTGCAACATGTTCATTCTGTGAGCTTCCAAAAGTGACAAGACCTCAGAACACCTCTCCAGGAAGAGAAGGTCTGGAACAGGGCTCTGGGGATCTGGATGGGCCTCGGTGGCTGCTTCCATGGCATCCAAGCCTTCCTCTGGCCAGCAGTCCGAGCAAAGAGTTCCAGCTCATCAGGACATTTGTCCTGTGTGTCGTACACAGATGCGTGGGGGTGGGCACATGTGGGAACCCCGAATTCTTCATCTCAAACTCTTCATCTCAGCTACCTGACAGGTCCCTGAATTCCTCAGGGACCACCAAAATTCCTCTACTGGACACTCACACCAAGTGAAGAGAAGCAAAGTATGAAAGAGAGACAAAGAGAGAGAGAGAGAGAGAGAGAGAACAAATGTGGATACAGCAGAGAAGCAGTAGGGTGTACTATGCTGTGGTAGTTAAATCGTTATCTTCTTTGAATTCCTTTAAAATAAATATAAAAAGACAAGTAATTTTCTCACCTAATTTGCTTCTGGAACTGATAATTAAGTGTCGCCCGGCTGCATCACCAGAATGAGTTTGTGATACTTGCTGCAGTGGCTTTGCATATTTAAGGAGGAAAATGTTCTTTGTAGCATGGTAAAAATACCATTTTATGAAACTCTCCCTCAGGCGGTCCTGGAGCCTCCATTCCCTGTTTAGGGATCTGCAAGACTCGGAGATAAGACAAGATCAACTTGACACCTAAATGCTTCTGTCCACCTACCTCTGGAGAAGCAGCCCTGGACCCAGGGGTGTTACAGAAATTCTAGTTCTTTCCAGGCAGATTTGCTCCCTGGACACCTTTGTGTATCTCAGTTATTCTATGTTCCCTAGGCCTTGGAGGTCAAAATTTAGTAGAGAAGACAGCACTATAGTGAGGTGTCCTGACGCAGCCTGTGTGGGAGCCCAGGGCCGTTTGCACAGACTTCAGTGTGTCACCCAAGTCTCAGAGCCGTCTCCTCCTCTCCATGGAGAGACTAACTGGTGGAGAAGGTCTGAGGCTGCACAGAAAGGATTTCGTGTAGTCTAGGGAGAGTCAGACAGCCATAGCTGTAGCTACACAGTCACCGTCATCGCCAGCATCTAATTCTGTGATCCCACAGAGGAGTCATGTCTGAATAACACGGGGGAATCTTAAAATATGTAATTGCAGGTTCCACGCCCAACCGTGCTGGGACTCTCAGGTGTGTCCTGGTGGGCTCTCTGAAGGGCCCTTTGAGAATAAATGTTCGGACAAGCCAGGGAAGTGTGGATCTGGGCTCTCTTTCACAGGCTGGAGGGAATAAAGGCAGGGACAGTGATAGCTCCTGGAAGACTCAACCTGCTCCTACCAGAATCATTTCGTTTTGGTTGACAAATACTGTATTCATAATGGTGGCTGGATGTAAGTGGTCTGTCTCCCAGCATCAAGATTCCTTTGTGTTTTGTTTTGCATTGGGTTTTTGGTTGGTTGGTTGGTTGGTTGGTTGGTTGGTTGGTTGGTTGGTTGGTTGATGATTTTGTTTGCTTGTTTGTTTTCGAGATAGAAGGGCCTCCAGTTTAATACTAGTCAAGGATGACCTTGAACGTACTGACTTCCCTGCCTCTATACTTCATAGCCTGGGAATACAGGCACAAACCACTACATCCACTTCATGCTGGGGAGTGAATATGCTTTGTGTATGGTGGGCAAACGGCCTATCGAGGGTCACAGCCAGTCCCAGAAATGCTTATCTTTAAGTCAGTTTTGCAGCCAATCTCGGCCACTGCATTTCGCAGTGATTCCCCTCTAGAGTGGGAGTTTGATTCCCAAACAATATCTACAGTTACCTTTCTATTAAAGCGCAGGAGGAAAGGAGCTGATTGCAAAAGGCATCTGGTACTTAGAAACAAGAGTTGCCTTACCATTCCAGGATACACAACTCCCCCAAATAATTATCTCACATCAAGTGGCACCAGAACCTAGCTTGAGGACCCTGGCTGCAAAAGGGCCTGTCAGATCAAGCTCCCCTCCCCCACAAAGGTCCTCAGGCCTCTCTGTGTGGCTGCACCCTTATCTGCACCCCTTCAAATCCCAAAGATTATCAACAGCAATTTTCTCTCTTGACTTGTCAGGTAGGCAGCCTTCAGGGCAGGAGACAATCATCAGCAGAGATCGGTTCCCTCTGTTTAGCTAGAGAAGCATGCATCACAGGCTCTCTTGGAGAGCGACAGTGGAGAGCCACAGTGGTTCAATAGTTTGGGGGTTGCTAAGACCCATTCCCGAATCCTACAAGATATAGCTTGAGTGCTCAATAAAAGTAATAAGATGAGAAAATAGGATGTTAATCCGCACTGCTCTTCTGAGCTTGGAATATAATAAACAGAAATCAATGGGGGAGGCTACTACAGGGGTGTTGTGGGAACTCCCAACAAAAAGAGGTCTAAACTAAATTGTTGGACAATCGCCTGATGTGTGTTGACAGCTCACCTGTTGCTATTGTTGCTACTCAAGGGTTGTGCCACTCTTAGGAAACACATGTTCTATGCTCAGCTCCAAGAAAACTTCCATTTTTAAAATATAAAAAGAATATGTGAGGACTGGTAAGATGGCTCAGTGGGTAAGACACTCGCTGCTCAAGGGTGAGGATATGAGTTCAAATCCCTAACGGTCATGTAAGGAGCCACACATGTTAAGAGCCAGCCTATGTACCTGGAACCTTGGCACTGTAGGGAACAGACACAGGAGGATGGCTGTGACTTGCTGACTGCTTCTTTAGCTCTGGGTTCAAAGAGACCCTGCCTCAAGGGAATGAACCAAAAAGGGATGGAGCAGAACACTCAGTGTTCTCCTTCGGTTTCCATTACACACGTGTTTTTACTCCAACACACATGCACATATAACACACACACAAATGAAATTTAAACGTAAAGAGGACGTCTGAGAACGGGGACTCCTGTCATCAGTGCTAATGTGATTACGATGGTGGAGTTCTGGGTCCCTGTCTGGAAGGCTGACCACTTAGTTCCCACCCATGTGCTTGCTTTTCTGGAACCCTCACCATCACCAAATGGTCCAGCATTGCTTTTTGCAGCTAGGAAGAAGGTTGATAGTAACTCTGAATTAACCAGGAGACAAAAGAATCGTGAGGATTCACCCTCAAATAAAATGTGTTGGGTGGATCCCTCTGCTGTTCTGATGGACCCTTAGGGAGAATAAATAACAGGCCTCCCTGGCTGTATTTTGATCAATCAGGTTTCTGGCTTCCTTTGAGCATGCTCAGAGAGACCATGCCACCTCAGTGCTGGGCAAAGCTGTGACATGGGAACCTCTGCTAAGTCTGGAAGTCAGTGCACATGCTATCAAGTTCACCGGTCCCCTCAGAGACACTCCCTTCTCCCAGGAGAGAGTCTCAGGAAGAGATGCCATGAATTGCATCTCTCGTCCTTCCCAGTTTGGGAAAACCTTGGAAGCGTCTGGAAGTTCTTCTCCACTGCTTCTTGCCTTTTTCTAGCCATCTACACACCCAGTGTTCTTTTGTTGCTACTGTTGTTTGTTTTGAGGCAGGATCTCACGTAGCCCAGGCTAGCCTCAAACTGTCAGTGTAGCTGAGGATGGCATTAGATTTCAGATGCTCCAGCCTCCACCTCCCAAGGGCTGAGCTTACAGTTTATACAGTGCTGAGGATCAACCTAGGACTTGGTGCATTCACACATGCTGCTGCCAGAGCCCCTCCCCCTACTCACTGTTTAGCAATCCTAGCATCCAGTATACCCTCAGTCCTGATCTGTATGCTTAGTTATCAATGCTTGGTGGCACATTTCCTTGCACACAATAGGTTCTCAGTAAATTTTGTCAGTGGAAATAAAAGCATGAAATAATGGTTAAGATAAAAGGGAAAATATAAGAAATTGGGGGAGGGGCTGGAGAGATGACTCAGCAGTTAAGAGCACTGGTTGCTCTTCTAGAGTACCTGGGTTCAATTCCCAACACCCACATGGCAGCTCAAAACTGGCTGTAACTCCAGTTCCGGGGGATCTGACACCTTCACACCAATGCACATAAAATAAATTTAAATAAATAATTTTTTAAAAAAAGGAATTGTGGGAGCCAAATTCACTGTAATCATTTTTTGTTGATCTTGGTAACATCAATCCTACTACTTAGGCTGCCGCACCCTTGAAAAAGGAGTGATACATGCTTGTGCGTGTGTGCGTGTGTTTCAAGAGAAAAGGAAGCCACCCTCTTTAGCTTGCTGCTCAGCCACCCTCCCACCAGGTGCGGAGAGCCTGCAATTCACGGCCGATCCTGGCTTTGTGTGTGCAGTCGGCTCCCTTTGCTGGGTCAGAGCCTCGGTTGCCCACAGATCTCTGTCCGGTGCTCCACAGCTTATTCACTCTGACAACAATATGGTGAGATTTCCCTCCCTCTGGCCCAGGGCCACCGTCGTCACCAGAGTATGCTCAGCGTTGGAGTAGACAGCACAGCATGAAAAGGTCAGGATGATTCCTACTACTGGAGAAATGCATTTCCACAGAAAGCCGAGCGTTGGCTCAGGGGCAGAAGTGCTGTCCTGCAAGCGTGGGGACCTGAGTTTGAATCCCCAGCACCCACAGAAAAAGCATGCAGGCAGACCAGAAAGATGGGTTGGCAGCAGGTTAAGGACTGGCTGTATACCCTGACTCCTGAGTTTGATTGCCAGAACCCACGTAAAGATGGAAGAAAAGAACCAACTCCATAAAGCTGTCCTCTGACTCCATACACAAGGCCATAGCGCGCATGCACACAAAGAATAATTTTTTTAAACTGAAAAACATTGCATGGCTGTGCATGCTTGCAGCGTCAGAGCTGCAGCGAAGAGACGTGTGCGTACTTACAGCGTCAGCTGCAGCAAAAAGACTGTGCGTGCTCGCAGCGTCAGAGCTGCAGCGAAGAGATAGGCAGTTCTTAAGAGCTTTCTGGCCAACCAGGCCACCAAAGGGCAACAAGCTTCCAATTCAGAGAGAGACCAGATCTTAAGACAATAAAACAGAGCCAGGCAGTGGTGAAGCAGCACGCATGCCTTTAATCCCAGCACTCGGGAGGCAGAAGCAGGCAGATGTCTGTGAATTCTAAGCCAGCCTGATCTACAAAGGGAGATCCAGGAAAACCAGGCTACAAAACACAGTGAAACCTTGTCTCGGAAAAAAAAATAATAAATGACAAAAAAAAAATGGTAGAGAGTGATTGAGGAAAAAAGACACCCTACTTTGACTATGGTCTCCAAACTCACATTCACATGTATACATACATAATAAATACATCCATGTGAATACATACATATACACACACAAAACACTCAGCTGAAGCCCTTTCCACGACCAAAGAGTTGTAATTCTTGGATAAACAATTTTCTTTTCATCAGCTTGATAAATAAGTGCAGTAATTTTTAAGTCTGAAATCAGAGTTTGATACAGTTCACTGTTTTCTATTCGTCATCACCAACATCCAGCTTGTCCCCCACTCTACTGCTTTAAGTAGCACCTTGGGAAATGTGGGTGGCTTGGGAAGAAAAGAAATATGCTGGATTCTCTTTCCTTTTTCTGGTAAATTATTTTTAAGGCACATTTATTTTTATTTTATGTATGTGTTTTGTATGCATACAAGCATGTATGCCACCTGTGTTCATCCTGTGGATAAGGACATGGGATCCCCTGGAACTAATAGATGGTTATGAGCCTCCGTGTGAGCTCTGGGAACTAAATTCTGTTCCCCGCGAGAGCAGTCAGAGCTCTTGATCATTGAGCATCTCTCGGAGCCCCTGCAAAGTTCTTCTTTATTAATTTATACTATTTCTCCAGAATCATGGTTTTCAAGATGTTGTTTATGTACACATATGCAATTTATTTCAATCATATCCACTCTCTCTCCTCCCTGACCTGTCCCCTCCCCTCCAGCTGGCCTCCTTCTCCTTCGGTGACTTGTTTCTTTAATCTAGATTCAGCGTCTGAAAGAAAGCATTCAGAGTTTTTTGTTTTGTTTTGTTTTTGGACTTTTGTTTTCAGGTTTTTTTTTTTTCTGAGTTTGACTTAGTTAACTTAATCTGATGACTTAGAAATCTATCAATTTTCTTGTGAATGACATGGAATTGGTCTGCAGCTTTCTTTTTTGTTGTGTCTTGTCTGGGTAAGGATGACAATGCAGGGTAAGTTGGCAGCATTTTTCTCCTTTCCACTTTACAGAGGAGCTGGAGGAAAGCTGGGGTTGGGTCCTTGTTAGCTTGGTTGTTCTTCCTTGAAGGTCTTGGAGAGTCTCTCTGCTTTTGTCTAGTTCTGATGTTTGGTCGCTTAGAAGACTCGACTAATTCATCTGAACCATCTCCTCTCCCTGGAACTAGTGCAGATCTGTTTAAATTGTTTATATCTTCTTGATTTGATTTTGATTATTTATGTGTGACATTCACATATTTCTCCTAGATTTTCCAATTTATTGGAATATAAATTTTCAAAGCACTTTTAGTAATCCTCTATACTCCACTGGGAACTTTTATAATGGCCCTTTACGATGTTAGCTGTGCTAATTTGGGTCTTGTTTCCCTTCCTTTGGTTAGGGTCTGCCAATCTTGTTCATCGTTTCACAGAGCCAACTCTATCTTTGTTGTTCTGCTGGTCTTCGTTACATCCACTCCACCTCAGTCCTTTTGTGTTGGTGTTGCTGTTTTGTTTGTTTTGAGGCAGGGTCTCAGCTGTAGCCCTGGCTGACCTGAAGCTCTTACAGAGACCAGGCTAGCCTTGAACTCAGAGATTCACCTGCCTCTGCCGCCTTTACCTGGATCCCATCCCAGCCTATCATTTCTTCTTGTCTATTGGTTTGGGGGTTGAGTTTCTCCTGCTGCCTGAGATCTGGAGGTGCATCATTAAGTTCTTTCTTTTTTTCTCTCTGTTTTCTCAAGATTGGTGCCCATAGCAGCAAACTGTCTCTTTAGAACTAATTTTGCTATATCCCAAATGTTCTGGTAAGTTCTTGTTGCACTTGTATTTGAGTGTAGAATTTTTTTTTAATTTTGTTACTGATTTCTTCAAAGAACCATTGGCTATCCAAGAGTGTATTATTTAATCTCCATGTTTTGTATAATATGTACTTCTTCTTGCTGTTGATTTCTAGTTTTATTCTATTATGATCTGGTAAGATACAAAAAGAAATCCTGTATTTGTTAGGAGTTGCCTTTATGGCCTCAATTGTGATCTATTTTGGGGAAATTCCCTGGGCTGCTGAGAAGCTTGAGTGGCACTTTCAGCGTTGAGTAGCATCTACTATAGATGTCTGTCGAGTTGGCTTTGCCTATGGTGCCCTTTAGCTGTCAAGTTTCTTGGTTGGCTGTGTTGTCTCATCTACCTGTGAGAGTAGACTGTTGCTGTTGATCTGAAACCATCTTTGACTCTTTGCCCAATAGTGTTTGTCTTGTGAAATGTTATGCACCGGGATAGTCAGAACATGTATTTGACAATCTTTACATCTTCTTGATGGGTTTTTCCCGATATAAATAAGTAGACAGTAACTAATTCTACCCTAGTGTATGCTTTTCATGGAATGAGAATAACTGCCCCTGCTCGTTTGCAGTCTCTGTTTCATTGGTCCGGCATTTTTCATCCTTTTACTTTAGTCTGTGTGTGTCTTTGCCAATAAGGTGTATTTTTGACAAGAAATAGTTGTATTTTTAAAAATCTGTGTGTGGGGTGTATTATGTATTTGATGTGTGTGTGGATCTGTTTGTGTGAGCATGTGCATGCCAGGGCATGTATGTGAAGGTCAGAACATAGTCCTGGCTGTTGGTCCTTGGGTTCTATCTTGTTTGAGACAGGTTCTCTCTCTCTCTCTCTCTCTCTCTCTCTCTCTCTCTCTCTCTCTCTGTGTGTGTGTGTGTGTGTGTGTGTTAGCTAAAACATATGCCAGACAAACTGGCTCAACTTTTTTGTCATCACTAGGATTACTACCACAGGTGTAAATGGGTTCTGGGGAATTGAACTCAGGTCTCTACTCTTGCACAACAAAGCCTTTCCTCGCTGTACCTTCTCATCCGACTTTTTAATCCACTGAACTGGTCTGAATCTCCCACATGAAGCTCTGTTGCTTCCCTGCTAAGTGCAGACTGAATATGATCCGAGTTCCTGGCCTTTCTTGACCTGTCACCAACACTGTCCCTGTGCAGCCCTATCACAGATGTGCAATGCCCACGACAGCACAGCCACATGGGAGTGGTCATTATTCAAGCTACTTCCTGATCAAAATAGAAAGCAGGCTAATGAACGGCATAAAGATCACTTTCAACTATGATACGAATCAGCATCAGCGTGGCGCAAATGACTCGTTTAGAGCTATTCTTACTTCCATTAGACCCTTGTCAGGAAGCCTGATTTTAATAAGTGCCAAATCCAAGCTTATTTTCCAAGTTATTTATGTCTCTAATATACCTGAAACATCCATGTTCATTTGTACAGTCTCAAGATACAAAGTATGACTGCATGTCTTTTTTTTTTTTCTTATTTGTTTTTCAAGACAGGTTTCTCTGCAGCTTTGGAGCCTGTCCTGGAACTTTCTCTGCAGACCAGGTTGGCCTCAAACTCACAAAGATCCTCCTGCCTCTGCCTCCCAAGTGCTGAGATTAAAGGTGTGTGCCACAGCGCCCAATGATTTAAGTTGACAAAAACGTATGTCAAAAGATATTAACTGTATGTAAGTAGATGACTTCTAAGATCCTTTTCAGTTTTATAATATTCTGGCTACTGCTGTCAGATGTCATTTGTGGAAAGCTTTTATCTCACTAGGAACAGGGTACAATTATGCTGACCCTTTGTCCATAAGGAAGAAACTAAACCCTAGTAAAGATGAAGTTGAGCCTGCTGTGTGAAGTCATTTCCTATACCAGTTCTAATTTGGCTGTACCCCACCTGTGTCTTTAACCATCACTTCCTATACAGAGCAATGAATTATCATTCATTTATTTACCCAGCCAGTCTTCAGAAAGCAAGCATCAGGAGTAAAAGGGCTGTGAATTGCACAAGCAGTAGAAATGCCTCCACAATAAATGTTTTGTTTACTGCAAATTTATTTTTTAACTTTTAAATTGTATTTATTTGTTGCTTATGGGGGTGCACTGCCATGGTGTGCGCATGGAGGTCAGAGTACAACTTGCAAAAGCCCGTTATTTCCTTGCATTACATGGGTTTCAGAGATCAAACTCAAGTCATTAGGCTTGGCAGCAGGCACCTTTGCCCCTGAGACATCTCACCGGCCCCTTCAGTGTAATATTGAAAGAGATATGACATGATACCCCTGACAAGCTGCAAGTAACCAAGTGAACTCCCAAATCGGACACGAAAGGAACCATAGAGGAACATTGCACACAAAACTGGATCTTGTGAAGATCAAAAAAGACTCCAGCTTGCTTGTCTAGTAAATGTATTACTCAAATATCACTTTTTTTTTCTCAACAGGAGTAAATCTCCCTGTTACTGTTTATACATGGAGCAATGTCTGGTACGTGGAAGTCACTAAAGATACTGACCGCTCCGTTGATTATTCAGCTAAGTATGCAGAGTCCGGCATGCAGGGTGGCCAGATGTGGGCACTGAATTAAATGGGGTTTATGTGTGGAGATCTAGAGCTGAGGCCTCCCCACCAGATGACAGGAGAGAATATAACAGCCACCAGTACAAGGGTTGGGGCTTCACTGCCTCTGTGGCAGTCATGTATGTTGGTTACCCACTGTGGGATCCTGGGAATCTAATTCAGGTCATCTAAGTTGTTTTAGCCATTGAACTGTCTCGCTGGCCCAGGATACTTATATGTTCCTTTGGAAAAGAAGAAGAACAAGGAGGAGAAGGAGAAGGGAAAGGAGGAGGAGGAGGAGGAGGAGGAAGGGGAGAAGAAGAAGAAGAAGAAGAAGAAGAAGAAGAAGAAGAAGAAGAAGAAGAAGAAGAAGAAGAAGGAGAGAGAGAGAGAGAGAGAGAGAGAGAGAGAGAGAGAGAGAGAGAGAGAAAGAAAGAAAGAAAGAAAGAAAGAAAGAAAGAAAGAAAGAAAGAAAGGAGGAGGAGGAAGAGATCACGACGACTCTGGAAGATGCTTGTATGAGTACCCAGGTGCCATGACATAAAAGTCTAGTGGGTTAAATTTAGTTTATAAGCTATTCCAAAATCCCAAGCTTGTAAATCTCATAAAGACAGCAACTGTCCGCTTTGCTTCCCATCATAACTTGCATGTCTTGCCATACCTACCCAGCCATCAAAATGTCATGTCTGACCATCTGATGGTTTCTACCTTGCCAGTAGAATTATACTAAGGCCGATTCAAAGTTTCAATAGCAGGAGAGCAGCAAAGGCCAACTAAAGATTTAGAGATACTTGAAGATAGGAACTGTGGCTCCGAAAAATAATTCGAAGACGGTTCAACAAGAATGGATTCTTGCTGCCAGGGCTGAGGACCTGAGCTTGACCTCCAGGACTTAGAATGTGAAAAGAGAAATGACCCCTGACCTTCACATGTGCTCACACAAAATAAATGAGACAGGGGTTTTGTTTTTTGATGGAGGTGGATCTTGTATTTATCTGTTGTTTTTATTGGTTAATTAATAAAGAAAACTGCTTGGCCCTGATAGGACAGAAAATTAGATAGGCCGAGTAAACAGAACAGAATGTTGGGAGAAAGAAGCCGAGTCAGTGAGTCGCCATGATTCTCCCACTCCAGACAGACGCATGTTAAGATCTTTTCTGGTAAGCCAGCTCATGGTGCTACACAGAATATTAGAAATGGGTTAGATCAGTATGTAAGAGCTAGCCAATAAGAGGCTGGAGCTAATGGGCCATGCAGTGATTAAAAGAATACAGTTTCCGTGTAATTATTTTAGGGCATAAGCTAAGCCATGCGGGCAGCCAGGTGCCGGGGACACAGCCCCGCCACTCATATTACAACAGTTTTTTAAAGAAAAATAATTCCAGGAAACCAACAAAACCCCATGTAGCTTTAAAGCCTCCAAACCCCACCTCATCCATTCATTTTAGTCTGATTCCTTTCCCACCCCAAACTGGGAGAAAAGAAATCACGGCTCTGCGTGTCCCCATGCAGGAAATGCAGGAAGGCCAGATTTGAATTCTCTGAGTTACAATGAGGAAACATGAAAAGATTTTGATACATGTTCTCCTGCTTCTTGGGATCCTCAGTTCCTACTGTCCGCGGATTTCCTCAGCAGGTCTCAGTTTAGTCTGGTGCCAGGAAGCCACATACAGAGTTGGAGTAGGTATGTGAGTCGTGCCGTGCCTACATGCAGAGATGAGTACCTCAATCAACCCGAACCCCAGCTGGATGGGGGAGGGGCTCATGAAGCCCTTCCCCTAACTAAGAAGCAATGGCAATTGATGGGTGCTGGGGAAGGGATAGGAGACAAGTTGGAGGAGCAGGAATTCAATCCAAATGCATTATAAGAATGTATGAAATTCTACTTCTTCCAGAGGCTAAAAAGCCAAGGGTCAAGGCTCAGCAGACTCATTGTCTACTGATGCATGCCTCCTGGTTCTTTTGGACTTCTTTATAGTACCCATAGTCCCATTCCTAATACTCAGCCCTCATAACCTCACTATTTCCCAAGACTCGGCCTCAGGCACCCCCACACTGGGGATTGGGTTTTATCAGGAGGATTTAGGGAGAGAACAGTTTTCCATCTCTCTCAGGATGTTTTAGGTTTGTAAAGGAGTTGGTTAGGACAAGCGTGTTCTGACTTCTCATCTGAAATCTGGCATAAGATGAGCTAAGCCACTGAGCTGAATTCCCTGTTGGGATGCAAAGTTGAAGCCTGAACTCTTCCTTAGGAGTAAGGATAAGGACGCCACACACAGAGTTCTCTATGCTAATACCTAAAATGTACGTGGCTGTCTTTCTACTCGTAAGATCGCCTAGCTTTTCTCTGGCTTTTACCTGCTTGCTGCAGAGCTGTGCCTTGTGTTTTGAGCCTTATGGAGCAGCCATCTGAGAAATCTCTTTCCTTCTTTTTCCTTGAATGGAAGAATTCTGGCTTCCCGGTCACGTTGGTAAATCTCACGACAACCTCTGCAGGGAAATTTGCAGAATGAAGACGAGCGGTTTGCCCTGGCAGAGAGCAGCTTCAACACTGACATGTCTCTAATGTGTTGTTTGCCTTTCTCTCCTTACAGCTTCCGTACCCATACGGAGAGAACAGATTTCCACTCAGACAGAAATATGGTCATATCAATATTTGTCTGAGACGTTGTCACATCTTGGCATCCAAAACAGACTTCCACATCCACAAAGTCAGTGCTCAGGGATTTTTGTTTATTATTTAGCAAATTGGTTTTACTGAACTGTAAATAGTTGAGACTGTGGAGGGCTTTCCCCCATTTTCTTTCTTTCCCTCCTCTCCCCTCCTCAACAAGCATGTGCGCGCACCCGCACAAGCATTTAATAAAACACTCTATCAGGCCATCTGAATCCTAATCCTATTCAAGGCCAGTTTAGAACCTCTCTCCCGTGTTATCAAACGCCGTCTGTGACTGGTAAGGATCCTCTGCAGAAGGAGTCTTAATGCCCTGTCTGCCTATTGACAAGGCTGGTTCCAGTGGGGAAACTAACCTCTTCAGTTTCTTTGGGCATCTTGAAATTTTGAGAACTGCTTCTGCACAGAGTTTAAGGAAACAGGAAGTAACAGTGGGGCTGCAGGTCTACTCAGCCGAAGGAGGGATTGCTTGCTTGGGCCAGACACAGACCTGCCGTGTGGAGGGGGATGCTGGATCTGTCCCCCACTGTGCAGAGAAGATAAACTGCCAGACAACCTTCAGGGGGGAGGGGGCTGACTGCCTCCAAGAGGAGGATGGGGTTGAGGGGGCGGGAGAAGGGGGAGGCTAATCTCCATAGTCCTGTGTACCTTGGTTCCCAGAGGCAGCAATCCAGGTCAGACTCCAGGTTTACCCAGTTGTCGCCTAGAGATAACTGCTGCCTCCTCAGTACTGAAGCTGAAGTCCTGCGTGGACGCTAGACCACGGACAGTTGTTATTTAGTGAGCTGCATAGGAGAGACAAGCACTCATTTCCCCCACCATGTTTGCTTTGCCCTTGCTGGGGCTGGGCTGAGAGCTGTGTCTTTCGGTTCTCAGCAAGGCAAGAGGTCTGCTCGGAAGCTCGGAACTGGAGCTGGTGGAGAAAATGCCTCAAGAGATCACAAGCGACAAGGAATAGGAGTGTTCCAAGCAGCTTTAATAAAAACAGCAATTAACTGAAACCCCGTGAGCCAGTTTAGAGTGGGAAGAACGTAGAATCGGTGAAAGGAAAGACGGGAAGCGGAGGCTCTTGGCTTTTGCAAGGAAGTTTAAGGCTCCGAATTGCAGAGCGGCTCGCTGTGGAATGGTGTGCTCTGTGGTATAAGGGAAGAGGAAAAGAGAATGGGAAAAGAGAAAACTCAGTTTCTCAGCCTGGGAACTATGGAGAAAATACGCCCAGAAGGCATCGTCACTATGAGACCGCCGACATTCAGATCCACTGTGACTGACTCCCCGGTGGAGGGTGGGGGTGGGGTGAGGGGGTACCGTAGTGGTGTGTCCTTCATTCCTCGGAGCTCTCTCTTTGAACGCTCTCTGTCCTCCTCAGTTCCCACTCACCCCACCCACAGCCTCAACACCGGTTTGCTCAAGGAAGAGACTTGAAGTGGGCCTGGCTCTTTGATCTTTCCAGGTAGGGTACTGAGTTCCACCCCCCTCTGGGTGCCCAGCACCTCTTCCTGCCTGGAGAGGAAATCCCACTGATCTTTATTTGTGAATCTCCTCCTAGAAAAAGAGGACAAATGTTTTTGTCATCATTCCCTGAATCTCCAAACTAAGACCCTGACTGCTTCAATACTCTGCCGCAAGAACAAGCAACAGATGAATTAACTTCCCGAGGAGCCGGGGCAGCCAGCATTGGGGATGAGCCCCAACCCAGTCAGGTTGTGAGAGGACCTACCACAATGATGGGGACACGGAGAATAAGGGAAGATGTTTATCTAAGTCTATGAGCACAAACTGAATAAGTATCTAAAAATCTCTACATCGATTTACTTAGATTTTATTGTTTCCAAATATTTAAAAACAACTTACAAAAATTAAATATAAAATAATTACATAAACTAAATATAAAGTGAATAGGAGAAATTAGACATATCCTAGGTATTTTGTCTGTTGTCTTATTTATTGTTTTATCCAAACTATAATGTAAAATATTTAAAATTTTTTTTATTACATGTTATTTAGAGAGAAAGAGAGAGTGTGTGTATGTGTGTGTGTGTGTATGTGTGTGTGTGCTTGTCTGTGAACATGTTACTACATCACATCCTAGGAGGTCAGAAGACTGTGTTCTTCTCTTCTTCCACTGTATGAATCCTGGCATCAAATTCAGATTGTCAGCATGGTGGAAAGAGCCTTTTCACACTGAGCCATTTCCCCAGCCCTGCAATGTAAATTCTATTCAGGGCAGACAATTCCCTATCAGAACACTGTTTATCATAGTTAAATAATCATAATGATGATCAATAAAAATAAAATTGCTGTAGTGGAAACAGCTTAGGTTTCTATCAGGAGGAAAATGATGGCAAAGGCATTTTTGGAAAATGTTTTTACAGTTTTAAAGATTAAAATGTATCTGCATCACTAATGTGAAATATTTCCTGAGAATTCTTGTAAAAACAGGAAGGTAATATGTTGGAGAATACAGAGAGCATGGTACAACTTAAACCTTAGAAACAAGGCTCTGGGCCTGGTGTGGTGACACACCCTTTTAGTCCCATCATTTGAGAGGCAGAAGCAGGTAGAGTCTGCATTTGAGACAGCCTGGTCTACATAGTGAATTCCAGGATAGCCAGGGCCATGTAGAGAGATGCTGTTTCAAAAAACAAACAAACATAGAAAAGGCTGGAGAGACGGCTCAGGAGTGAAGAGAGCTTGTTGCTCTTGCAGAAGACGCGGTTTGGTTTCCAGCACCCACATCAGGCATTTCACAGCTGCCTTTAAGCCCAGCTCAGGAAACCGAAACCTCTGCAGGCACTGCATTCACACGCGCGCGCGCGCACACACACACACACAAATACATATCTCCATTTATCCTTTTCCAGATTCCCATGTGATTTCCTCTTATCCTGTTTTATTCAGTGTTTCCTATCTTGAAATATTTGTATGTATTCACATTTGAGCTGTCTGAGATACTGAGGATTTTAGCTTCTCAGTGAAGTTGATTCTTCCCTAATGACATAGGCATTGCTGAAATTGCTGAAAGCAGATGATGGTGACCTCCTTCCTTCCATCCATCTCATCAGCCTAACGTCCTTCCAGTGTGCAGAACAAGAGAACTCCAGGTGACTTTGGCTTCTGCTGTAGTTGGGATCACTTAGTTAACGCCTGCTGCTCCTACCTGCTCCGTGTTGCTTCTACCTGCTCCGTGCTCTTCCAGCACCCACACAGGTCAGCCATGGGTACTTCTGTGGACTCCAAGGGCACCTTGCCACGGTCATGGAAACGAGGCATTATGTAACCACCAGACCTGTCTTTTTGGTCTTGTAAGTCAACTCTGTAAAAGACGATCACAACACACCTAACAGCGTCTTGGTCAGACTACATTTAATTAGCTAAAACATTAGAATATACCCAGATCGTGGACAGGAAACATTCCCCAAGAGACAAAGTGAAAAGGAAACTGAAAGCCAGGGAGGAGAGCATTAAAAGTGTGATCCTTCTTCTCGACACTGAAGAAGTTCAGTGACGTGGAGAATTGTGGGCAAGTTTGTTTCCTGCCCTTGTGAGGTTGGCAGAGAAGAATATTGGTTTAGTTGTTCATTTTTTAAAATTTTGTTTATTTTTATTTTATGTGTATTGGAGATTTGCCTGCATGCATGTCTGTGTCATGGTGTCAGATCTTGGAGTTACAGACAGTTGTGAGCTGCCATGTAGGTGCTGGGAATTGAACCTGGGTCCTCTAGAAAAGCAGTCAGTGCTCTTAACAGCTGAGTCATTTCTCAAGACCCCTCGTTGTTTATTCTTTTCTCTACATTTTCTGTCCCAAACTACTTTCATCTCCTACTCAAAACACATTTCAATTCATTAGTTTGTGTATGTGCGTATGCCTGGGTGTATATATGTGTGCCACGTGCATACAGGTGCCGACAGAGGCCAGAAAATCCCCTGGAACTAGAGTTACAGATGGTTGTGAGCCACCCAACCTGCATGCTGGGAAATGAACCTGGGTCCTCTGCAAGAGCAGCAAGTGCTCTTAACCACTGAGCTGGGTCTTTCCAGCCCCGGCACTTACATTCCCAAGAATATGCTGTTAGATTTTATTTAAAGCATGTTTGAAAGTCAGAAAGAAAGGAAACAAGCCTGTGTAGTTGAGAGCCAAAGGCTTTTACTATGAAAAAAGAAATATAGATGTTTACATTTCAAAATCTTGGCTTATCAATTACTTTTCATTTAGTTGCAGTATGTATTTTAATTACCATTGCAGATTTTTTTAAAAAATTGTCTTAATTAGTTAAGTCTGTCTTTAAATGTAAAGGGAAGAATTTATGTGACTGCCTGAATCTGCCTTTTTAATTTAACAGGTCAGTTATGCACACATTTTTGTTGAAATCATCAGTCCAGCATTTCCGGCTCCTCTCTCCGGTGGTAGGACTGCAGTTCCTCTGTTCAGTCTTGTTGTCTGCAGTGTCCACATAACCTGTGTCATTTCTGTGAAGAATCTCTAATGCCAAAGTGACATTTCCAGTTTCCCTCTCTTCCCCTCTGTGTTGTCACAGACATGCTTCAGACGGAGGGATCAGCCTTAGTCTGCAGCCAGTAATTACATTCACGGAGCTGAGCCCACCCACCCGCATCGCTGAAGAGTAGACTGTATTGCTTCAGGCTATCAAGATTCAGGAGTCACGTATTGCAATGTCGCTGGTCTATTCTGAGGGGTTAGGGGCTATCAATTGAGGGGGCCATTTATAAGCAGTTGTCTCAGCTGCAACCCCCCCCCCTCTTTTGTTATGCTTGTTGATGCTGAGATCTGGAGTGTCTGGAATTTTCATGTCCCCAGGTCCAATGGGTGGGTCCCTTTTAGGGGCTGCTGGCAGACTAGAATGTTGGAAGGCTAAAGATGGAAATCTATTATTCTGTTAACCGAGCCTGGCGATTGCCCTTCTTGTGGCTGTGGACATCCAGGCACCAACCTGTCTACTTGTCTACAGCACTCCCAAGGTCAGTCCCAAGGTCAGTCACATTTTGTCCCCCTGAGACACATGGGCTGAGCAGTGACGGACTCAGAGGAACCAAGTCCAGGAAGCCATTCTTGAACTGTCGTCCCCACATTCCCATAGCACCCCGGCCCACCCATGCACCCCAGGAACAGCTCCTTTCAACAGCACAACCCCCACCCCCAAGCCTCTGTGTCTAATCACCCCAGATGCAATCTAAGTTCCTCTGTTCCCCCAAGTCATGGCAGCTCCCAAGGAGTTGCTGTCACTGGGTTACCTCAGGCGTCACTTTCAGATTTTTCGGACCTAGAAACCTATGAAACTAGTTCTAGATAGCACTACCCGCCATTAACACCAGTGTGCAGTTTCTACTGGAAGCCCGACAACTAGAACCATTGTAATATGTGAGCGCCGTTAGTTTCCTGTCTACTTTAACCATTCTCCAACATGTTTCTTCCAATCAGCAGGGAGGGACGGAATTTGGGCGCAGGAAGGTGGCTCACTTGGTCAGTGCTTACCATGCAGGCGTGGGACCTGAGCTCCATCCTCAGAATGCATGTTAAAACAGCTAGGTGTGGTAGCATATACTTGCAATCCCAGTGTTGGGAGACAGAGACAGGAAGATTGCTGCAGTTTACTAGTCAACCAGCTTAACCGAATTGAAAAGCTCTAAGCTGCTAAGAGGCCATGTCTCAAAAAAAAAAAAAATGTAGGTCGAGTCTGAAGACTATCATCCAAGGTTGAATTCCGATCTCACGTGCATATGTACACAGGGCCACTCATGCACATACACACACTATATAGACATGCTCACACATACTACTACATCATAAAATACACAAACACATACACATGAAGGACAGTTAGAGCCAACAAGGTTGTCTCTTCCTGTCTTTCCTAGGAAATTTCTCAGGCCAGCAACACTAAGGAGTCAAAGCGCCTGGTCAGGCAATGAGTAAAGAATGAAGTTGAGGCTGGGTGGTGGTGGCGCATGCCTCTAATCCCAGCACTCGGAAGGCAGAGGCAGATGGATCTCTGTGAGTTCAACACCAGCCTATAGAATGAGTTCCAGGACCAGCTTGTAAGCAAGCTACAAGAGAAACCCTGGCAAGAAAGAAAAAAAAATGAAGTTGAAAGAATTGAAAGATGCTTCACTAAAAGCTGCAGACATCATCTGACACGATCTTGTTTTGAAAAGGACAATAACATCACCCCATTGGGGTCAAAACCTCTATAGACTACTAAAGAAAACCCTTCACTCCTTCACACGCCTCCAGTTTACCTTTCGCACCTATTGAAGGTGCCGAGAGAGTCACAGGAGCATCTTCTTTCCCCTTCCCAGTGTACAAGAAGCACAAGATAGTTTGATTCAATAACAGGGAATTCTAACTCCTCTCTGAAAAGTTCTTCTGAGCGTCAATGGGTGGCAATTTTCCTTCCACTGTTGCCAAGTGTGTCTGGGAAGAGGACCCACCCCTTGCTCCATCCAGTTAGCCACCAACTGCACGTGCAAAAATCCAAAATCCCACCTGTAGTGTGTGGAGGGGAGGGGAGATTCTTTTGACCAGCATCAGATAACAGAACAATTAAAAAGTTACTCGCCAGGAAACTGAAACTGAGAATTCTAACAAGTGGCGTGTTGGTAGAGACTGTCCTGGCTGAAGTACAGAACACGCTTGCCACCGCCCCCCATCCTCTGAGGAGTGCCACTCAGAAGGACAAAATGAGTGCAGCCCTCCTGGGTCTCCCTTTAAGAGTTTAAAAGCACAGTATTGATTTTTGAGCTACCCTGCTTCAACTCAGCTTGGCTCTCATGATATTTTTATTCCCTTGTAGATTCCTGGGTCCATTTGTTGCCGGTTTTTAAGAAGTGAATCACTGGTGAATCTGTGGTGTGCCCATGTAACATTTCTACACCTAAAAATGTGCTCACTTGACACCTTGAAGGTTTCCATGCAGCTCTAACTCTTAGTGACATCTCTTGCGGCAGCCTCGGTGTGCTCGGAGCAGATGAAGTGGATGGATTGATTTTAGTTGTATTAAAAACCCTTGATGAAGTCTCTCTGTGGCCCGTTCTGCGGTCTCTTGGTGATTTAGAAAGGATTTGCTTCTGCTTCTGACACAAATGCAGGCCTTCCACTCTTGCCCATTTTCCCCTTCTGTTGGGTCCATGGTGAATTTCCAGAGACCAACGGATGAACATGGGAACACTCTTAGGGACACGGGGCTGGCCACCAGCTCCTCACTAATGTGTGTTGTGAAGCATGAGGGCTGGGCTTGTGTCGTTATGGGTGTTAGCGTCAGTAGAGCCTTGCACTGGTCCAATTACGGCGTCTAATTACAGATGCTTCTGCGAAGGAAAGGAGCATGGAGAATTTTGAGTCGGGTTTGCAGTTTAAAAAGAGGGCTCAGGCAGAACTGTGGAGGACTGAGACAGTTCTGTGGTAGGGCACTTGCCTAGCACTCACTAAGCCCTAGGTTCAATGCTTAGCATTGTCTGGGGGAGGGGGAAGAAAGAGGAAGAGAAGAACAGGGAAGAGGAGGAAGAGAAGGAGAGGGAGAAGGAGGAGGAGAAGGAGGAGGAGAAGGAGAAGGAGGAAATGGGACATGACTAAGACATGGGGATACCTTAGGAACAATTGCTAGTATTTGAGGGGAAAAAAAGTAGCTCATGACTGTCTTATTTTACTGTCCTAAGCATTTCATTATCCAAAGTATTTAATTAACAACCTATTTTCTTACTAGGACTAATTTCTAAGAAATGTGTGGCTCCCGTGATTAGTGTCCATGGAAGTCTACCTGTGAGCTGATGTGGAATGGGTCCAGGTTCCAGGTTTGTGCTCCCTGGTGATTTTATCAACTTGACCCAATCTGGAGTCACCTGGAGGAGCCTCAGTTGAGCAGATGCCTCCATCGGATTGGCCTGTGGGCAAGTCCATGGGGAATTTTCTTAATACATGATTGATGTTGGAGGATCCAGTCCACTATGGGTGGTGACCATGGGCAGGTGACCCTGGGTTATGTAAGAAATCAAACTGAGCTCGCCAAGAGGCACAAGCCAGTAAGCAGTGTTCTTCCTTAATCTTGGTTTCTGCCTTCCGGTTCCTGCCTCGAGTCCCTGTCCTGCCTTCCCTTGATGAGGGACTGGAAGCTATAGAGTGAAATAAACCCTTTTCTCCCCAACTTGCTTTTGGTCCTGGTGTTTATCGCAGCAATAGAAAACAAATTAGAACAGGGATGTAGATTATAATTTAGTTACAAATGCCTGTATCATATCATATATGTATCATATCATTTATGTATCATATGTGTATTACAAAAATCTATCTGAATCAAGATTCACATAAGCTTATGGAGAAGGCAACACTACATCAATTATAAAAATAATTAGGATATGGTTGTGCACACTGTAATCCTAACACTTGGGAGGCAGGAGGATCAGGAGTTCAAAGTCATCTTCGGCTACACAGTTCAAAGCCAGCCTGAGATACTTGAAACCTTGCCTCAGAAAAAGAAATAAAGAACAAAAGTAAAAAAGTCTATCCAGGTGTGGTGGCACATGCCTTTAATCCCACCACTCAGGAGACAGGCAGATCTCTATGAGTTAGAAGACAGTCTGGTCTATGTAGCAAGTTCCAAGCCAGCCAATGCTACATAGTAAGACCCTATCTCAAAATACAATGATATTCTCCTTAGTGAGAATAACAAAAATAAATGTATCGCTTAAAAGAAAACCAAACTTTAGATACAAATAAATTTAAACAGGGGAAACATTTTAGGAAGAGGCTGTTGGAGATGGGAGGGGCATAGAAGAGAGAAGGGGGAGAGGAACTGTTGTAATATGAGCGGTGCGGCTGCGTCCCCGGCACCCGGCCGCCTGCATGGCTAGCTTATGCCCCGAAATAATTACACGGAAACTGTATTCTTTTAAACACTGCCTGGCCCATTAGTTCCGGCCTCTTATTGGCTAGCTCTTACATATTGATCTAACCCATTTCTAATATTCTGTGTAGTACCACGAGCTGGCTTACCAGGAAAGATCTTAACCTGCGTCTGTCTGGAGTGGGAGAATCATGGCGACTCCTGACTCAGCTTCTTTCTCCCAGCATTCTGTTCTGTCTACTCCGCCTACCTAATTTTCTGTCCTATTAAAGGGGCCAAGACAGTTTCTTTATTACTTAACCAATGAAACAACAGATAGAAAGATGACCCACCTCCATCAAGGAACCAGAATAGATTGTGTGTGTGTACAAAATTGTGAAATAACAAAATTTACTAATAAAAAAATTAACTCGTCTTCTTTCACTAAAAACTGAATGGTCACGTCTCCAACTAAGATCAGTAATAAGGCCAGATTGTAAAACTTCCTCTGGAGTCTTCCTAAGCCTACCAGTGGTGGCCATGCCTTTAATCCTCAGCACTTGGGAGGCAGAGGCAGGCAACAGATCTCCAAGTTTGAGGCCTGCCTGGTCTATCTACAGAGTGAGTTCTGGGACAGCGAGGGCTACACAGAGAAACCCTGTTTTGAAAAAACAGAAAAACAACAACAACAAAAAAAGGATTTCCACTTCTTTAACCGTGGGTGAGAAGCTCCAAGGAGGCTAGTCTCCTGTTTTAACACACAAGGAGCTTCCGTTTTACAGTGTCAAACAAAGCTGATTTTCTCTCTCTCTCTTTCTCCACCCCCCCCCCCCACATATATGTCTTTGAATGCCAGGACCTTGGCATGTAGGCCATGTTGTTGGTATTTCTGGGCCATCCTCAGCTTGTTCCAAAAAGAAAGTGATTCATTTCTGCCCTTTAGGAACCAGGAATGGTTTTCATATTGTAAAGTCTTGGCAAAGGTTTCCTCTTCACAATAGGCAGGGGAAAGGCTGCATTAGATACCATCTGTCAATTATAAACCCTTCAAAACTAGGAATGGCACCAAGCTAAAAAGTGTAGTGTAAATGTGAATGATCCGTTTGACGTGCCTAACCCTGTCAGGAAGTGCTGTCTCCACAGTCTTCATGCTTCTTTCTTGGCGACATTAAAATATTTCCCTGTATTTTGGTCCTTTCCTATTGGAGCTACTAAGATTTAAATGCTTTGACAAATGAATGTTTCTGTTATACTATTACATGACTCGGGCAAATAGCTCAGCATCAGGGACTAAAACTAGTACTATGGATTATAATGAGATTTCTCACTTTATTAAGCAAAATCTCTGGGAGAATTAATGTATCAGCATGGTTTAGCTGTAAACCACGCAATTCCAACTGAATGTGGCCTAAAAGTCTAAATAGTGGGAGGATGGGGGTGGGGTGGGGACAGATGGCCTCTAATCAGAAAGGGCCTTTACTTAGTTCTCTAAGCCTGCCACTAAAATTCACTCATTGTATAGCTTCTCTCTTCCCCTGGATGAAACTAAAGTAGTCAGTTCATGGTAGTTCTAATGACTCTGCAGATAGAAGGGTGGATGGATGGATGGATGGATGGATGGATGGATGGATGGATGGATGGACACTTAGAGAGATACATAGATACATAGGTCGATAGATATATTGTAGCACAAATTCTAGTTGGTCTTAATAAATAAAACCTGGAGTCAGATATTAAGGGGTGAAAGCTGAAGTATCAAAGTAGCAGAGTGATCAGTCACTAAAGAGACCTTTTACCTCTACCAGTGCTCAGACTGAAGAGACAATCCTGTCCTCAGACTGCATCCTCAGACTGCACTGAGCTCCTGTCTCCTCCCACCTTACATTCCTCTCTCTGTCCAGTCATATCACTTGTGTCTCCACCTCCCTAGTGCTAGAAGTAAAGGTGTGGGATCCCAAGTGCTGGGATCACCTTTGTGTGATCTCTGTTTCTCTTTTAGACAGATTCAGTCATAAGATTGAATACCCCAGGGTGGCCTTGAACTAACAGATCTCTCTGCCTCTGTCTCTCAAATCTTGAGATTAAAGGTGTGAGCCACCACTCCCTGGCATCTAATGACTTAGCTCTACACTCTGATCTTCAGGCAAGCCTTTTTTTTTTTTTTTTTTTTTTTTTTTTGGTTTTTCAAGACAGGGTTTCTCTGTGGTTTTGGAACCTGTCCTGGAACTAGCTCTGTAGATCAGGCTGGTCTCAAACTCACAGAGATCCACCTGCCTCTGCCTCCCGAGTGCTGGGATTAAAGGCGTGCACCACCATCGCCCGGCATGGCAAGCCTTATTTGTTAAAACACAAACAAAATATCACTACATTAGATAGTACATAGATACATACATAGATCGATAGAAAGATAGTAGATAGATAGATGATAGATAGATAGATAGATGATAGATAGATAGATAGATAGATAGATAGATAGATAGATAGATAGATAGAGATAGACACTTAGATACATAGAGACAGATGATAGATTGATAGATGACAGGTAGATAGATTATATATAAGAGCAGGCCTCCCGGGGACATCAAGGTACAATAAAACTAAACACAAACCGTCACATAAAGACTGGATGAGGCAACCCAGTAGGAGGAAAAGGATCCCAGAAGTAGGCAAAAGAATCAAAGACAGCCCCACTTGATGTGGGAGGTGATGTTTTATTGCCATTGGTTAATAAAGATTCTGCTTTCGGCCAATGGCTTAACAGAATATAGCCAGGCTGGAAAAGATATATATAGAGAGTAGACAGAGTCAGGAGAAGCCATATAGCCACTGATGGAGACAGATGCCTCCGCTGGAGTCTTCCAAAACTTTGCAGGTAAGCCACGACCTCGTGGTGATGCACAGATTAATAGAGATGGGTTAGTTTAGGATGTAAGAGCTAGCCAATAAGAATTAATACAGTTTCTATGTGGTTATTTTGAGTCTGAGCAGACAGGAACAAACAAGCTCATAATACCCACTCCCATTGCTAGGAATCCCATAAGAAGACCAAGCTCCTCAGTCATAACATATATGCACCTGTGGTCATAGATAGCATATATGACCTAGGTCAGAGCCCTACTGATTTCTTGATCTCCTCAAGCCTCCATGAAGCCCAGTCAGTCGATCTTGCGGACTCCCCGAGCTCCGCTAATATTTGGCTGTGGTACTCAGCATCTGCTCCCATCAGTTGCTGGATGAAGTATCTCTGGTGTCTTTAATGAGGGTTCCACTAGGCTCCAGTCCTGAACACTCCACAGGCAGGACAAACTGTAGGTCGAAGGGTTTGTGGCTGGGTTGATGTCCCAACTCCTCCACTTGAGGCCTTGCCTGGTTACAGAAGACATCTGGTTCAGGCTCCTCGTCTACTGTTACTAGCAGTCTTTGCTAGGGTCACTCCCGTAGATTCCATGAAATTTCCATTGCACTAGGTTTCTATACCTCAATTCCAGTCCTTTCTCCCAGTGAAATACTCAAACTTTTATTGCTGTGTTTAATTTTCTTCCCAGTGATCAAAAGGCATAATCTTACTTCATTAAGTATTTTAGCAAGAAAAGAGAAGTCTGAAGACTTTCATTTATTTTTGAGTTAGGCTTTGTCTTGGACTTGCTGTGTGCAGTGCAGAATCACGCTGTGATTCTCCTTCATCAGCCTTCCACACGCTGGACTACAGGCACATTCACCAAGCTCATCATGAGTATGTCTTTACAGATGAGTTCAACACGTTTTTATAAAATTTCATCAAATACTTTAAAAAATATGGCCCATTTTTATTATATGTCATTACATGGACAACACATAGCTGTAAAAGTAAACATTCCTATGCCAATTTTTAAATTAACAATAATTGCACCTTGGATAAATCTCTTTGGCTGCAATACTGCCACTATGCAAAGTTTCACTGAGTCAAAAGGCAAATAATAAAATAAGAGTAAATACTCATGACACATGACAAAATGCAACTGTGTATCATATCCAGGGAGTGCTCCATAATCTGAAGTATGATGCATGCTTACGAGTGTATGGAAATACAAAGCAGAGCTGCCAAGAGACTCGCAGAGAACGAATAGTATGAATATTATTCAAGGGGGCTGGGGAGATGGTTCAGTGGTTTGAGCAGGGGACCCCGCTCAGTTCCCAGCACCCCACGTGGCTCACAACCCTTTGTAACTCCAGTTCCAGGGTATGCAACCCAAGACACACATGCAGACAAAGCACTCATACCACACATAAAATAAAATAATAACAAAGCATCACATCAGAGGGAATAATACTTTTTCCACAACTGTAAACAAACCCATTGAGCCTGGCAGTGCTAGCACCTAACATCCCAGCACCTGGGAGGCAGAAACAGGCCAATCTCTGAGTTTGCAGCCAGCCTGGTCTACATAGTGAGTTCCAGGACAGCCAGGGCTATACAGAGAAACCCTGTCCCAAAAAACAAACAAACAAACAAAACAAAACTGAAAAATCCACACTTTGAGAAATGTTATCATATGCTAATGTTATGAAGTAGGACATTTCAAAACAGTGACTCTATACATGTGGTATGTCCATTTACCTCATCACTCAGGATAGAATGGCAGGAAGATCATGAGTTCAAGGTCATCCTTGGTTGGAGCCAGCCTGGTCTACATGAGCCCCTGTCTCAAAAAACAAAAATAAATTGGTAAATAAGTGAACCTCCTTTCTCACTTCTGCTCCTATCAGATCACCAGCAGGCATGGGGGAGGGCAGGACTCTTCCACAGACTCTCTGGGGCTGCCATGCCCTCTTCCTGTGTCAAATCTATGGATATGCCTCCCCCAGCCGCCAAACCCATAAAACTTAGCCAGTCTTCAACTCTACTGCAAGTTATAATCGTTATGAAAAAAAAAGCAAGCACTTTGGTCTCATCCTCAGAAATTCTAACTTAATTGCTCTGGGGTGGTTCCGGGCAGGGCACTGGGACTTTAATAACTACAGATTATTTTAATAACATACAGCCCAAACTGGGATTCGTTGCATTACCCTGCTTGATTATTTTCTTACGCTTTCTCATTGGTGGATTTGAGATTATCTCCCCAGGACATTGCCTTCTTGACCGCCACATCACAGTTTGCACTCTGGCACCTGCAGAATGGCTGGCACACACACTACTCCACTGGTGGTAAAGGTGCAGCGTGCTCTATCTCCCAGAAGGATTGGGGGTGGGATCTACAAAGTTAGTGAGTCTCTCCTGAGACCCCCTTCTCCACCCCACCCCCAGCAGCCAAGCCCAGCGGGATGCTAACGCTATTGAAGGTCTCTTTTCAGGCTCTCTGCTTTGATGTGACCTCGGGAAGTTTGGGGAGCAGTCTAGCAGATAGCTGCTCCTCCCACTAGCTTTGGGGGCTCAGGACCGAGTCCCAGAGCTTATAGGGGTCTCAGACGACAAACAATGGGGTTGTCCTTTCGGAAGGGAAATACTAACAGGGAGGCCCAGGTGGGGGTTCTGTGCGCTCGGAGCAAGGGGGCGCTGCGCCTTCGGTAGCGCGAAACTGGCTTCTCCCAGCCCCAGGGCTGACGGGACCGCAGCGTGGGTGCGCAGCTGCACCCTGACTCTCAAAGTTCAAACCAGCACGAAACATTTTTTCAATTTTTTTTAACCTACAATATATTTTGATCATGTTCTTTCCCCTTCCAACATTAAACTTGTTAAAGCGCTTCTAGTTCTGTGCCTAGAGATGCAGGCGTGCTGGCATCCCCAGGCTCTAACTTCAAGATGTATTTTAAGTGGAAACTGACGCGAGGCGCGGGACAAAAGCAAGCAGATGGGTGGGAGACGAGGCGAGTGCACCAATATCCTATAACACAGTAGCCCCAGACACGATTAGAAAGGAATCCTGTTTGCCTTGGGTTCTGGAAATTGGGAGACGCTGTAACCAGGCGACAAAAAAAGAAAAGAAATAAAAAAGGAAAGAGAAGGAGGGAAGGAGAGAGAGAGAAACTTCTGCCAAATATTGCCAAGTATATTTTACTTTTACGTATATATTAAGTTTATATTTCATAATGTGATAATATGTATAACATAATGTATTTTTATTAGATTCTCCAACTATTGTGGACTCCAAGACGTCTAATTACCATCTGCCCTGGAGGCAAGGAAACTCCCCCCCCCCCAAAAAAAAAAACCCAGTTCGACTCACTGCTATAGGTGGGGTCCTGTTTCTCAAACCTTTTCAATCAAGGTAATCTGGACTAGGTAGGTGTTTGTGGGGGGTGGAGAAAGGGGTGCTCCAATACCGGAGTGCATTCGAAGATCTAAGCCGTGGGGTGTGCTTAAGAGACCCTGGCCCCCATCTTGCCAAATGGAGTTAAGTGCTGGAAGTCCAGGCTCCAGCCCAGGGCTGTAATAGACCCACCGGCCCCACACCGCTCTGGTGGAACTGAATGGAACTTAAGCTGGTTGGCCAAGTGTGAATCCTCCTAGTGCTGAAAGCCTGTTTTTAGAGGGAACCTGCTTAATGGTTTGTGCACCGCCCCAGCATAGTGCGAGGAGAAATTCCTACTAAGACAGAGCCCCGGGAACAGGGCGAAGGACACCCCTCGGACCCCAGCCCCCACCCCCGCCTACAGTGAACCGCGACCTAGGAAACGAGAAGGCAAGGTGCCTTTCAAAAGCTAGCAGATGGGTGGGAGACGATTCCCCCAGTCAAGATTCTCCTAGCCACCCCCAGCATGCCTTGATGCTGAGGGACCGCTAGCTGGGAGAGGGGAGAGAAAAGGAAAGAGGAAAGGGCGGGGGGGGGGGGGGCGGGAGGGAGGAGGAGGAGACCCCACAAACGACCTTGCTTTTGTTGCTGTTGTTGTTTGTTTTTGTTTTCTATTAAGGGTTTCAGAGTTGGAGGGGAAGGCCATGGTGCCTCCATAGCTTCCAGGTCCACCTGCTCTTGCTACCCACCGATTACATGTATACCCTTCAACTTGTCACTTCATGTCACCTGCCCTCAGCTTCTTTATCCCTGAAATAGGGCTTCCTGTGCTTGAAATGATGGTGGACGTACTTAACAGAGGCAGAAGGAGAGTGTGAGATGAGGAAGGCCCAGGCCTTGGCCTCGCTCCAGCTGGCAGAATGCTCCCCTCCTGTTAGGGTTATTTCTAGCTTGGAGATTTTAAACCGGGGCTCTAGGCCCAGCATTGTGTGACACATTTGTAAGCCAAGTATTCACGGAGGCTGGGGCAGGAAGATCTCTGAGGTTGCAGGTCCACCTGGGCTACATAGCAAGATCCTGACAAATGCATACATGCATGCATACTCACATGTACGGGCTGTGGTTCTTCCCCGAGAGGCTCTTTGTGAAGAATGGGCAGCGGGGCAAAGATGTTGCTCACTGGGCAGAACATTTGCCCAGGAGGCAGGGGGCCCTGGATGGTGCCATGGTCACCTCACTGTGAGCTTGAGGCCAGCCTCGAATAAACAGAATAAAGAGTGAACACTGAATGTTGTCCATTGCTTTCTCCCAACACCACAACCCCCCTTCCTCTGAGCCCTTCTTCTCCCATGGCCCCCAACCCAAGGACCCAAGCTCTACAGCATCCATGCTGATGTGACCTCTCCACCGGGAGCCTGGCAGCTGAGACCTTGCAGACACCACTCTCTCTGCTACCCTTTCCAGGTCTGCACCTTCCCCGGGGCCTTCCTTCTGCCTGAGCATGGCTTGGCCCCTGTATGACGTGCAGCAATAACCATCAGGGACCTTATGCCAAAGACACTGTAAAGGGGCTCTGGCCTACGGTGAGCAGCTACTTTTATTGTCTTTCTTGTGCATTTGGGAAGTCAGTCTCCAACCGGATGCAGGGTGGCTCCAAGATGCTCTATGATGCCCTAGAATAGTTGGTCCCTTCCTAGAGCTTACTAATCACAGCGAGGCTGTGGTCCCAGGCCCCACCAAGGACTCCAGCCATTCAGGCCTCAAGGAGATTTGTATTGGCTCTCTCCTTTTGAGGATGCCACCACTAAGGCTCTCAGGGCCTCACAGAGAGGCGATCCAGGTGGAGTCTTTTACACCCCTGGATTCTTCTGGAGCTAGCATCTGCCCTAGGCCTCCCATTTCCCAATGTCTTCACCAGTAACCAGTAGTTGGAAAAGACACCTTCATCTTAATGCCCCATTTTCTTTCTTTGAAAGAGTCCCGGGCCTGAAGCAAAATCCGCAGTGGGGGAGCAGGAGGGAAAGAAGGCCCTGGGAAAAACAGAATGCTAATGACCGTTTGAGAAGACCAGGCGGAAGGCGCACCAGGGTTAGGGCCCCAGACCTCTCTTTGAAGTGCATCCTTCCAGTCCCGATCCCTAGAGGGGTCTTTGAATTCTTGCCACACACCCCAGAAATGAAAAGGAGGGAAGAGAACAGCTGGGGACGTCCTTCGAGGTTTCAGAGTTACTCTTGCTTCCCGTGGCCTTTGACCACTACCTCCCCAAAATCAAACTGAAATCCCCGGGGAAGAAGCAGGCCAGGTGTGTTCATCTTCACTAAACCTCAGGTCTTATGAAGAAAAGACAAGAAAAGCTGGGCATATGACTAATGGAAACAATAAACAAACAAACAAACAAGACTGAGCTTTCCTTTGAGCTCGGTGTGGTTGGACTCTCTGCACTCTGTGAGTAGGTACTGATTTCGATTTTATTACTACAGGAGGAGACTGGAGGCACATGGGGTTTAAGGAACTTGCTCAGACAAGGAAGAGCCACAAACACCTGCCACGCAGAGCGTTGTTTTGTCTTGAGCGTCTAGAAAGGAAAAAAGATTCAAGAACAATTTTTGTGTTTGCTGATTTTTTTCCTACTCTGTGAGCCCTTTTCTTCTTCCTATCTCTTTCTTTTTTCCTCGGTTATCTGAGGGACTGCTATTTAAGTATCTGCCTTCTCCCCATCTCTCACTCAGGGCCTGGATCAATATTCTGTCCATGTCATTCTGGAGACTTGGCTCAATGGGGCAGGAAGTGGGTGCCTGGTGTGCAGACATCCTGAGCACCTGTGCCAGGAGGAGATTGCCGAGGAAGCACCCATTCCCAAAGTTCTGTTTACGTTACCAGTGATGTGCAATCTATTTACACTTAGAACACTATTGTTACCTGGAGACAAGATAGTCATTCCTCTTGGGGACATGATTTCCCTGTGTATCCCTGACCATCCTAGATGGAACTCACTCTGTAGACCAGGCTGGCCTCAGATTCACAGAGATTCTCTTGCCTCTGCCTCCCGAGTGCTGGGATTAAAGGCATGCACCGCCACTTCCTGGTTCTTCATAATAATCACCCCTATAAAAAATTCCAGCAAATACATGCCCCCTGCATTTTTCCTCTAGGAAATATTAACATTGACATACAAGGGGGAGGGTGACCATGCAGAAGCAAATATATAGTCTTAGAGGGTAGAAAAGGTCTAAACATTTTTTTTATCTTTTTAAGTCTAAATAGAGTGAAAATATCAAGTCTATTAATTTAGAAGGGTCTGTTTTCTTTTTCTTTTAAATACAAAACGCCCACCATAATTTCCCTTTAGTCTTCCTGTTTATAGAACACAGCGCCTGGTTGGGAGATGTGCTAGCTGGCTATTCCAGCTCAGACTGCCTTGGCAGATGAGCACCACACAAGTGCCAGGAGTGCCACACAAGTCCTATACTTCAGAGTTGCAATGGCTAACCAAATATTCGAGTAATCTATTTGCTGAGAGCATTTTGGCTTTGGCCTCCTGTGGCCTTCCTTATTCGTGTGAATAAATGTACTCCCAGAACAGGACGCAGGGGAAAGATGTGATAATATAGCAACTAGATCTTGAGATTCACTAGAGTTAAAAAGAAAACTTTCATAAGAAACACAAGTGAAGATTACAGGTCTTCCTCCTCAGAGTATTGCCTTGACGTGTAGGAAAAGGGATTATCTGTAATAGGCAACTTAACACATGTGTTCATTTCATTCCAGACTCTCTCCTCTTCATATCTTAACACTGAACTACAGCTGCACTAGTGAAGATAATAATCTAACTTGGCCATTGTTTCAAAAAAAAAAATAAGTGAGTTTATCATGTTTCTTTGCCACACACAGTTGTGGATCTGGTATTTATTTATTTTATTTTTTGAAATTACGCATGATTACAGCATTTTCTTCTTTCCTTATCCTCCCTCCAACCCCTCCCAGGTATCCTTCCCTCAAACCATGGCCTCTGGCCTCCTTTTAATTATATACATAGATAATGTACATTATATAATTTATATAAATTACCAATGTGTTATATAATCATATGCTATGTTGTATAACATATACAGCATATAATACAGATGTATGAGTGGACTGTCCCAGTCTGTATAGTAATGTCTTATTTTTAAGTAAGGTAACCTTTTTATTTCAATGTCCTAATAGGAAAAGACTTGCATGCATTCTTAAAAGTGAAACTGTGTTTGTGAGCTCTCTCAAGGATTGCTTGTCCTTGTCAAAATGTTTATCTTATGAGACATTTTCTAGAAGGAAGAAAGTGGGTAGCGAGAGAGAAGAAGGGGAGGAAGGAAGAAAGAAAAGCAAGTCAGCTTACAGTGGAGAAAGCTCTCTCTCCTTTGGGAAACACAGCAGAGGTAGCAGATTTGGCCATCGGAGAACAAAGGGCCAAACAGTGAACCTGAGATGGTGAAATAAAATGTAACGTCAACAAAGAGAGGGTCATAGATAAATAGTAAAAGAACCAACTTGCCACAAAAAACCCATTGACATTTTCCCAGAGTCCAGGCAAAGTGCCGGTGACCCGTTAATGCTGGAATGTTTTCCTAGGGTTAAAAGGGGAACATGCAGCATGTCTGTTCAGAATTTACAAAGTGTTTGAATAACATGGACCGTGTTTTGATAACACATTTTTAGTGGGGGTGAAAATAATAGAATTTATTGGGGCATTTATATGGGCCCCCTTAGTTGTGTGGGGGTGGGGGAGTAGATGAGCTCTAACCACATGTCATTGCACTAATCTATAATTTTCCTTTGAAATGTGTGTGTGTGTGTGTGTGTGTGTGTGTGTGATGCAAGATACTGCTGTGGTTCCACGGCTTCTTAGTTTTACTTTTAAAAATCTCAAGCACTGTTATTTGTTACCTCTAAGGAGAAGGAAAGACAAGAAGGCACAGGCCACATTGCTGTTGTCACCACAAGCAAGCTGGCATTGTAAAGTTGGTATTGTTTGGGACAAACTAGTACGAGGTCTTTCATATACTCACACCCAGGCTTGGCCTCGGCTTCCTTCAGCCTCTAGAGGCTGCTGCTTGCTCCATCTCAGGCTGCAGAGAGGCATTTGAGTGAACCCAACCACCTCTGGGGTCTGGTATTGCAGGGGTCTCCTCCTGAGTGTTGATGTTTTTGTTCAATGTATCACTGTCAGTTAAGCCACGGAAAACCAGGCACCTTTCAATAAATGTCTCATTTGGATTTCATGAAGCTTGGGGTGTAATTGAAATCAAACAGCAAACAGAGTGGAAGGTTCTGCTGTTTGCCCACCCAGTTGGAGCAAGGTGCTGCCTGATGTGTGCCCGACACCCAACAACACTGCCTTTGCCTTGTTTTCTCTGCCTCTTTATGGAAAAGAGGACTTGGACTTTAAAGTGTGGCTGAGACACAAGACAACATTGATTTTCCCTCTCTCTATTTATCAGTATTACTGAACCAACACACACACACACAAAGCCCATTCCAAGTAGGAATCACAGATTTGTTCTCCATGATGCTCCAGCACTTTAGACCAATGTAGCCCATAAGTAATAATAATAATTCAATATAAGTTCATCAACACAGAAATATTTATTTTTTGACTTTATGAAGCCAGAAAAATATTTTTAGTGGAAATGGTGCTTTTCACCATTTTAAAGGGGGGGAATCATCAGATGATTTCGAGTCACAATAATAATATATAACAACAATAATAATATTAGTAAGTTCCCCATGCCCCCAAATCCTGGCTTCCAAAGTGTTTCCTAGCGCTCTTATTTTGACTTTTGAGGGATTTCTCTTTATTTCTCCATCTGTAAAATGTGTCAAAAATAAGATGAAAGAGTATATTACTGAGGGTGGGGCCCCCAGGAGTCCATGAGAATTCTGAATCCTAGTTTCACAGGTTGAATTGCACGGAGTTAATAATTTGGCGGCACTCGGGATGAACCTGCACGCTTTCGTGAGCTTGCTCTAGGGGTAGGATAGAATGAACCCGGTTCTGATGTGGTTGTGGGGACAGCTGGTCTGAGTTACTTGCGCCAGAGTGGGTCTGAACGGTGCCCGTTGCCTGTGGTGGCACTGTGCCACGCTAGCGTTTCCCTGGTCTCTTCAAAGCATTTTGAAGGGACCCCGATGCCTGCTTCTGGCTGTGTTAAAGCGCAAAACTGACATACACCTTCAGTCACCCCATCTGCAAATAGCGTGAGATTCAGTCTCACACCTGCTTTCCCCTCAGACGTCCTGCAGCTCAGGTCAAGGCTAACACGAACTTAAAAATCGTCATTCGAAAACTCAGGGCTGAGCCGCCAGCGCTGAGGCCCTTTCCTGGAGCTCGCATCCCCCTTGTGGAATCCCCACACTGAATATCTCGCACTCTTTGAAGGGAATAAAAATTAACCACCAAGATTTCTCTGGATCAAAACAAAACAAAAACAGTAAAGTGACCGGATCACTCAGGCTCCTATGCCAGGGCCGAACTGGGACCAAATTCTGGGATCTCAGGGGCTGGGCGCGCAGGGTGCCAGCTCCTGGGCTCTCTGAGCCAAAATTGACAAGGCTATCGCTCCTACTCGCTAGCCTCTGACTTGGCGCTGAACACCTTCGCGAAAACCCAAGATTCGCAACACCATCACATCAAAACCCCACACAGCATTTGAGAGCGTGAAGAATCTCTCCACTCTCTAACACGGGCGTGCGGATATTCGTGCTGTGCGGGGTTTGGAACCAGGTTGGAAAGCTTCGCGTAGTTCTACTGCTGGGGTCTGGGCGCTTAGCAGATCCCGCGGCCATCTCATCTGTTCTAGGCAAAAAGTTTCCCGTGTGATCGTGTTCGGTTGGGGGAAGCAGAGTCACCGCATCTCGACCGGAAAATGCGCTCCCGGAGCGATTACCGCAGGCGTCCGTAATTGTTTATTAAAGGAGAATGTTCGGTCTTCTTATATCTGCAACGAAACGTGTCCCCTCTTCTGCAATAATAAAACGATAAAATATGACGGCACCGTCCTTGACTGTTTGCGGAAACGCAGGGGGGTGGGGAACAGGCAGCTGGGCAAAGGAGCTTAATTCAATATCAAACTGATTATTTCACTAATTATTCTGCCTTCGGTATTGTGCCGCAGAGGAGAGGCGCAGGGAATCTTAACTGCACAGCTGCTAGGGAACCTTTGTGTCGTGGTGTCAGTCCCCACCAAAGATGTTGGCGAAAGTGGCGCTTGGGGGAGGTAGAAATCATCCAGAGTTCAGGAAAACCGAGCAGTGTGGATTTTTTAAATTGCAAACGATGAAAATGATGGCCCCGGAAAGCCGGTTTGTTAGCGTGGATGTGAGGGTAAGCGCTTGATTCGCTCGGTCTGACTCTTGTTGGGTCTTCAGTAGCCCACAGCACTCGGCCTTCTGATTAAGACACGGCTATCTTCCGTCATTCCAGGAATCCCAAACGCCGGGCGCAAGGTTTCTCGCCACTAACCCTTTAGGTAAAAAGATGGGCCATAACAAAAAGCGGTTCCTGTGTGTGGATGGCCAGGAAGTCAGAGGGAAGGTGCGCTTTGATGTTACAGCGTCTGACGCACACACTTTGGGTCGCCTTCCAACCCGCCCCCAGATTTGCACCCTCGGGAACCTGTGCCTTCCGGCGACCAGGGAGCGTTCAGAGACCTCTGCTCGGGCCTCTAGGACCTGCCTTTGCCAAACTAGCCCCGAGCGCAGGAATGACCCTTAAGCCTAGGGTTAGACCAGGTACGCAGACTTCAAACCATAAACTCCAGCGCCTTATAGACACCGGGATTGATTCTCACAGTGGGTTATAGGTCCCCCCAAGGAAACTTAAAAGCACCAAACCAACAACAACAGCCAAACAAACAGGCGGGGAGGAAAAGAAACTTGCAGGCAACTCGATCCAATTAATAAATGCTTAATTGAATTAGTGTCACCTCTGTCAGCCAATAGCAAAGTCCCCTAGCCGTGGGGCTGCGAAGCCCCTCCCTGGCAGCACGCATATAAGCAGTCAGCGACAGCTCGTAAGTTTCCAAGCAGTCAAGTAGGCCTAGGGTTTATAGCACTGCGGAGCCAACAGAGAGAAGCGGGCTGGTTGCTAAATGGGAACTCAGAGCTGAGTCTTCTTCCCTGGTGTGAGTGTAGGGGGTCCTGGAAGCTAGACAAGGAAAGACGGAAGGAAAAGGAAACGCTGCTTGCTCAGTTTCCATCACCCACCTACAAACTGGGGTTTGTTCCCTTGCAGAAAGGACGCTGGATTCGGGGCGCGCGCTGAAGCCGCCCCGCAGGTCCCCAGGTGGGTAGCCCGGGCGAGGGAGGAAGGGAACATTACCTTCCCCTCGGAAGAGGGCGCTGGCTCCCCCCAGCCGGCCTTTATAACCAGGCCGCGGGAGGCGAGGAGGCAGCCGGCTGCCGTCTGCGAATCGCAAAAGCATGCAGTTAGGAGAGCAGCTCCTGGTGAGCTCCGTGAACCTGCCGGGCGCGCACTTCTACTCGCTGGAGAGTGCGCGAGGTGGCGGAGGAGGCGGAGGTGGGGGAGGTGGCGGGAACGTCAGCCTCCTCCCCGGGGCTGCTCCCTCGCCCCAGAGACTGGACTTAGACAAAGCGTCCAAGAAGTTTCCGGGCAATCTCCCGTGCCAGGCGGGTAGCGCAGAACCCACAGGCGCCGGCGCGGGGGCCCCCGCGGCCATGCTCAGTGACGCAGACGCCGGGGACACCTTTGGCAACGCCTCGGCTGTGGCCAAGCCCGGTCCCCCGGACGGCCGCAAGGGTTCCCCGTGCGCCGAGGAGGAGCTGCCCTCCGCCGCCAGCGCGGCGGCCAGCGCGCGCTACTCCATGGACAGCCTGAGCTCCGAGCGCTACTACCTCCCGTCGCCGGGACCGCAAGGCTCCGAGCTCGCCGCGCCCTGCTCGCTCTTCCAGTACCAGGCGGCGGCCGGAGCAGCCCACGGATCCGTGTACCCCGCGTCCAATGGCGCGCGCTACCCCTACGGCTCCATGCTGCCCCCCGGTGGATTCCCCGCCTCCGTGTGCCCGCCCGCGAGGGCGCAGTTCGGCCCCGCCGCGGGCTCGGGGACCGGCGCCAGTGGCAGCGGCGGCGGGGCTGGCGGTCCTGGCGGCTATCCCTACGGCCAGGGCTCTCCTCTCTACGGGCCGTACGCCGGAGCCGCAGCGGCCGGATCTTGCGGAGGATTGGGAGGCCTCGGGGTGCCCGGTTCCGGCTTCCGCGCCCACGTCTACCTGTGCAACCGGCCCCTATGGCTCAAATTCCATCGTCACCAAACTGAGATGATCATCACCAAACAGGGCAGGTGAGCACAGTGCCGGGTTGAGGAAATTGTGCCCGCTCTTGGCGTCCGATGCTTGGAGTGTTTAAATGCACGCCATACAGAGGACACCGCATCTCCAAAGTCGTGCCCCTTTCCATTCGCACACACACCTGTGGCTTGGGCCGGCTGCCAAAGTTACTCTCCCCTCTAGTCACCCTCCCCGGGATTGACAGGGAGGAGGCAGAGATGGAAATGGATGGAATGGACCCTTGAGGGTGGATCTACAGGAGCCACTGGCTCCTGGGTTTGCAGCTTGCAGTTTTCAGTTTGCAGGCGAGGACACGAGGGTGGGGGGTGGGGGGGGTTGGAGCTGAGCTGCGGCCTGAGCGCAAGTATTTGAAATGCAGTTGTTTCAAGCTCCATGCTCTTTGTTGGGCGCTTCTGTGAGAAGAGCAGAAGAAAGAAGTTGAGTTTGAGCTGGTGGGTGGGTAGATTTTTTTTGACGCCAGATGATGGGGGTTTGCGGGGAACCTACAAGAAAATTCTGGTACACCTTCAAACTGCCAACAGCTACTTTTGGAGGAACGGAGGAGTGGGTGCTGGGAGACAGGAACTCAAAACTGTGTGTGTGTGTGTGCGCGCGCGCGCGCGCGCACGCGCATGTAAGTGGGCACGCGTCTGCTTAATGTTTTGTGTTATCTGTGTCCTTAAAAATAATTTTTGATATCCCAGTAAGAAAATGAGAAAGATTCGGAAAGACCAGGGAGTTTGAGTGGATGGAGGTCTCAGAAACATATGAATTAAGGAAAATACTGATTTGGAGGCTGTTTCAAAAATTGTTAATTCAAAACCGTTTTCATAGTTTCCGGCCATAGCACCTATTCGTTGTTGTTGTTGTTGTTGTTTTGTTTATTGCAGTCTTCTATTGTGTGTCCAGGGGTGGCAGGGCGTGTCATGAACGTTCCTACTGAAATCATTTCCTCTGGTTCTGTTCTTGGCACACAGGCGCATGTTTCCTTTCTTGAGCTTCAACATAAACGGACTCAATCCCACCGCCCACTACAACGTTTTCGTGGAGGTGGTTCTGGCCGACCCTAACCACTGGCGCTTCCAAGGGGGCAAGTGGGTGACCTGTGGCAAAGCCGACAATAACATGCAGGGTGAGGAGAGAGGAGGCCTGGGCCGGGAAGGAACCAGGGCCCCAGTCCTGGACCAGTCACATTTCAATAACCAAGCACCTCACCCCGAGCCTGGGGCCTGGAGATGCTAGCATGAGTCGCCTTGTGTTGAAGAGAAATTTGCTCCGTCGTTTTTCTTGCTTCCTATTATATATCAAACCTTCACCTTGACCCTACTGGGCTGTGTTTGAGAAATAAATAGTCCAATGAGGTTCTGAGTTTGGGGAGAAGCTCCTGGTGTTCTTCTCTTGAGAAAGCCGGGGCCTCCTCTAATTTAACCTATGAAAGTAAATATTCAATGAGCCACATTCCCTCCCGCTTTTGAAGGCTTCGGATTAACATTCGGGAGCCCTCTCTGTTTTCAGTTCGGAGAGGCCGGTGATAGCAGTGCCTTGATTAAGAAAGGCTGGAAGCACCCTGGCCCTGGAGGGGGTGCCTGGAGTCCCGCTGTGATCCAGTGATTTCTGGAAGTAGGTCTCAGACCTGCTGCTGCAAACCCAGGCCTAACAAACAGACCTCCACCCCAACCCCGCACTCAACAGTCCTGTTTGTGTACGCGCTTATGTTTCCTTTCGGTTTTCCTCTTAGGCAACAAAATGTACGTTCACCCGGAATCTCCTAACACTGGTTCCCACTGGATGAGGCAGGAGATTTCCTTTGGGAAGTTAAAACTCACTAATAACAAAGGAGCAAGCAGCAACAACACACAGGTAGAGACAGGAAGAGTGGGGATCTTCCGCCTGGGGCCCCTTGGAGAGAGAGCCATACTTTTGTTCCTGTGTTTAATTGTTTGCAGTTATGGCTCCAGCTCACTTTTAATAAATTTATTTACCTTTGTTACTATTATAGTTTCTTACTATTAGGCATAGAAATGTAATTTGGGGGGACTTGGAACCAAGAGGAAAGAGTGTTTATTAAATACACATAAACTCGGTTTTTGTTTCGAGTGGGTTTTTTGTTTATTTTAGGGAGTAGGACCTGTATATGTAGCCCAGGCTAGCCTTGAACTACTGATCCTCCTACCTCCCAGGTCAGATGGTGGGATTATGAGTGTATCCCACCATGCCAGGTTCAGAATTGGAACTTGAAGTTGCAAAAGTGTTAATGCCAAGAATCTTAAAAATGATAACAAAAAACTCAGCTCTATTTCAAGAAGCGGGGAGGACCTTGCTATTCAATGTTGTGAAAAACACATCCTTTGAGGTTTTCCCGCAAATAACACAAAAGGGGGGGAGTCTACTAATTTCCGTAGAGGGCAAGCCGAAGTCCCATTTCACAATACACAATTTGTTAAAGTCGGCTTTTTAGACCTTTGAAAGTCTCTCTTTGGCTCCATTTCCAGATGATAGTGCTTCAGTCTTTGCACAAATACCAGCCACGACTGCACATTGTGGAAGTGACCGAGGATGGCGTAGAGGATCTGAATGAGCCTTCCAAGACCCAGACCTTCACCTTCTCAGAAACACAGTTCATCGCTGTGACAGCCTACCAAAACACCGACGTGAGTGTCCCAGGCTTGGCAGGAGCCTCTCAAGCTAGGTCTAGCCAGATAAAGCCCTCAGTTACTATCCTTCTCCTCTCTCTAGATTACGCAGCTAAAGATTGACCATAACCCCTTCGCCAAAGGCTTCCGGGACAACTACGATTCGTAAGTACTGCTCTCCCCCGTACTCACAAGGTTGTCTTTTAAAAGACTGTCTCTCGTCCTAGACTGCCTGCAACTTGCTGAGTAGTTAAGATGAACTTGAACTTACGATGGTCTTGCCTCCATCTCCTTAATGCTGAGCTCACAAGCATGGGCTACCACACCCAGGCTTCGAGTGTGCTATAGACAACCATTCTCTCAATCAAGCTTCATCGTCAAGCCCATTTCCTGTGTCATCTTTGAACAGGAAATGAGTCATCGTTTTCCTGAGGACATATTTAGTATGACATTTTATATTTAGGATTTTTTTTTTTACCTATTTTCATGTGTGTTTTTGCTGATACACACAAACACACACACAGCACACACTGGGTATTAAACTCAGGTCTTTGTACATGCAAGGTAAGCATTCTACCATTGAGCTATATCCCCAGACCTATTTTTGCATATATTGGCCTTAAGCAATCTTGCTTTACTTATTTGTGTCCATTTTTTTTTCATTTGATTCAACTATTTTTTTAAAGCATTATTTCTAATGAAGTGTTTTTGTGTCTGTGTGTGAGTATGTACTCATGAATTGGGTACCAGCAGGCCAGAGGTGTCAGATCCTATAGAGCTGGAGTTACAGGTGGTTGTCAGTCCCTTGACGTGTGTGCTTCCAACCAAACTCAGCCTTCTGAAGAAGCCTTTCTTGGCCCTTCAACTCCTGATCCAACTCTGAAAATCCACCCCAGCAGATTTCCCCCCTCTCGTGTTCTATGAGGAAAAGTCTGGAAGGTCACTGTTTTCACCACACCGAATGGCAAGGCCCTGCATTTGAAATAGCATTGAGTCATGGGGTTGCCTCATGGCACCCTGTCCATCACATTGACAAGAGGGAGTGTACAACTGAGCACTTGTAAAAGTAGATTTCCTCATTTGTTTATTTGGCGGTGGAGGCTCATGTAGCTCAGGCTGGCCTCAAACTCAAACTGGTTGTGTAGCTCCCCGTGGCCTTTTACTTCTGACTTCCTGTGCTGGGACTGCAGGCCTGGCACTAGCCCTGGTGTGTGTAGATCCGGCCACGGAACCCAGGCCTTCCTCCACAAAAGGATCTCTAGCCACAGATCTGACCCTAGGAGGAAAGTTCCTGTTAAGGAGTGGGAGTTCCACTGTAGTTCTTGTGGAACACACCAGCCCGCTCAGCTTATACAGTTGAGAACAAGGCTCTAGTTTCTGGGAGATAGTTTGTTTGGGGCTAACACGGGTTGTTGTTGTTTTTTTTTTTAAGTGTCTCTCTTTATATTGTAGCATGTACACCGCTTCAGAAAATGACAGGTTAACTCCATCTCCCACGGATTCTCCTAGATCCCATCAGATTGTCCCTGGAGGTCGGTACGGCGTTCAAAACTTCTTCCCGGAGCCCTTTGTCAACACGTTACCTCAAGCCCGATATTATAATGGTGAGAGAACCGTGCCACAGACCAACGGCCTCCTTTCGCCCCAACAGAGCGAAGAGGTGACCAACCCTCCCCAGCGGTGGCTTGTCACGCCCGTCCAGCAACCTGTGACCAACAAGCTAGACATCAGTTCCTATGAATCTGAATACACTTCCAGTACCTTGCTCCCGTATGGTATTAAGTCCTTGCCCCTCCAGACATCTCATGCCCTGGGGTATTACCCTGACCCAACCTTCCCTGCAATGGCAGGGTGGGGAGGCCGAGGCGCTTATCAGAGGAAGATGGCAGCTGGCCTACCATGGACATCCAGAATGAGCCCCCCTGTGTTCCCAGAAGACCAGCTTGCCAAGGAAAAAGTCAAAGAAGAAATTAGCTCCTCCTGGATAGAAACCCCCCCTTCCATCAAGTCTCTAGACTCCAACGATTCCGGGGTGTACGGCAGCGCTTGCAAGAGAAAGCGCTTGTCCCCTAGCACCTCCAGCAATGGAAACTCGCCCCCTGTCAAGTGTGAGGACATGAACCCTGAAGAGTACAGTAAAGACGCCTCGAAAGGCATGGGGGCATATTACGCTTTCTACACAACTCCCTGAAGAGATGTTTTAACCCCCAGTGTTTTCCAGGTGGACCTGGTGGTGTTTCTGTTGTCCTTTCCTTTACCTAGGTGACCAAAAAGACTTTTCCCCTCCACCTTTGCTGTCTCCTGTTTTGTGCAGTTCTCTGAGAGAAGGTGCCAAAGCTTTGCAGTAGCTGCAGGTAACGAACTGAAGCAAACCTAGCATTTTTTTTTTTTTTACCCTTTGTAAAATAAAGCTAATGGAGGACTCGGAAGTGTTTTAAAATTCAGAGGTTGTTCAAAGTGCTGGATTTATTTATGGGAAACAAACATTCAAGAAAAGGCTGTGAAACTGAGTGCCAGATGCTATCCAGTGAGTTTCAAAAGCAAAAAGCAAGCAAAAGTCTTTAGCTCTCATTTCTACTTGTAAATCTTTAAGCAAACAGCAGCCCAGAGTGTTAATGTATTTTTGCTTCAGGAAGAGAAGGGCTGGGCCTTGAGTTTCAAAAGTGGGCTCTTCATGACTATCTTCTGCCAGTGGCTGAAGAGTCTGGGCTTGAGAGTCAAGGAAGGAAAAACTAATGGGAAAGTGGCTAGCTAGTCTTGGCTGCCTGTGGTTCCTTACAGGATTTTGGGATAAACCATTTGCCATAGGAATGGATGGCCCTGTGTTGCTGGATGAAACCAGAGGGATCAGAGAGAAAGGGAGAATTTAAGTGTACAGTTGTGTGTTTAGACACCGTAGAGTACTCTGGAATATATTGTACAAATTCAGCTGCCTAGGTATCAGAGATAAACTAATGTAAACTTGGTGCCTAGGCTTTGTAAAGAATTTACAGGGTTGAGCGGAGCCTCAGTAGCTCGGCTATTCCGTCCACTTAGTTATGTACTTACTCAGCTGCCTCTGTATTCACTTCAACCACACTTAAGAAAAAAAAAAACCTGTTTAATCCTCTTTCCTTGGTCATCCCTACTTTGCCCTTCAGTAAATGTGAAGAAATTGCAATCTGATGCCACAGTTCCTATAGGCTTTTTAGAGACTCTGAATTTTTATGTACAGTTGTAAGTCATTTTTAATAAATGTGGTTCAATGAGGGAACGGATACAGCTCTGTCTTCTGTGCTATGGATTTTATCTAACTTTGTTCCCTTCTACCCTTTTTCAGAGTGAACAGTCTCTTACACATTACACACAGACACACACCAAACTGGTATCTTAACTAGATACTGTGGTCCTGAGGAGTGGGCAGGGGGTGCTTCTTTTTAATCCCCCCGTCCCCACCCCCACTCCAAAGATGAATGGGATCTACTTCCTCGCCCCACTAGGAAGTGTGGACAATGGGTGTTGGCTGGGGAGGGGGTGGGTTGGGGAGGGAGTGTTTGCCCTGGAGATGTAAGATTGCACTCTGCAGGTTTAATTCTAGCTCCCCACCCTCCACCCCTGACCGTAGTCATTTAGTTCTTTTCCTTGGTTTACTTTAGGCTACCGGTTCCTAGACCCACAGAAGCTCCCTGGGAACCCCCGCGGCCATTCGAGCGCCCACGAGTTCCGGGTCCTTTAAGCACCGCAGGGCGCGATGTTCGCTAACCCCAAGCCTTGCGCCCATTTGCGGTTTTCCGCGGTCGGTGCAGCTGTTGTCCTCGGTTGCCTTACCCTCAGCTAAACTTCATCCTCGACTCAGGGCTTGTACGCAGGCTAGCACTGGGTGCGGCGATCACAGAGTGTTCCACTTGTCTCGAGCACCGCGGTTCTGCAAACAGCATCTGGACAGCGGCGCATCTCCTCGCTCGAAGCTCCGCTTTAGTTACTAACTGCGGGTGACGAAGCCCCCCCTACCCCCAGGCCCTCGCTGAACCCTAGAAGTGCGGCAGACCAGGCCGTTAGGAAGAGAGGGCCCTCCCCGCCCCCTGCCAGACGTCCCACCGGGTTATCTGCAGACGGCTTAAAACCCAGCTTGCAAACCCTTGGAACCCCCTTCTCACCCTGGGGTAAAGGTCTGGCTGGGAGGGTCATTCTAACTGCAGAGCGCGGAAATGCAGCTGCTAAGAGGATTAGCTGTGGGGAGGCAAGCAATCAGTCGGGCCCTCCTCCCCTTCTGCGCCCAATTAAGGCGGCAAGAAGATGTACCTGAACTGTGGGTCTCTCGTGTCCTCCGAACTTCTGGGGCCAGAGCCCTCCCTGCACCGCCATGAACTTGGGGACCTGCTAGCTCCGCATTCCCAATACTGCCTGCTCAAGACTCTTATCAAAGCCGCCCCGATTGTTACCGGAGTGTCAGGTGTGTGTATGTGTGTACTTTCTGGAGATTTTTTTTTTTAAATGTATGTCTGTGGGCAGCAGATTTGAGACAGAGAGAGAGAGAGAGAGAGAGAGAGAAGAGAGAGAGAGAGAGAGAGAGAGAGAGAGAGAGAGAGAGAGAGAGAGAGAGAGAGAAGCATAGTTGGCCCAACCTAGTCAGAACCAACGTCCAACGGTTGGGTATCCGGAATATCAAACGATGCTCTGCCGTTTCTGTCCTCTAGAAAAACCCGAAAATGCTAATCACACGCCGGGATAAAGAGACCTCTGGCCTAGTCTATTTCAAGTCTTGTATATTTTTGCACCGTACAGTAAAAAGAATCTAGTACTTGTGAAAAGTCCCTCACAGTGTTTAATAGAAACGTAAATGGCTGAGTGGCCCCAATTAACACCTTGTGATAAGGCATTCCTAAGATGGAGTGTCAGACACCAAATTGTGAAGAGATGTATCTAATTAATCCTCCTAGGATGACACCGATAAACAAGACTCCATTTAAATAAAGATCAAGGGCTAGGAGCCGGGTCGACTTGTTTACATTCCCAACCCGGGCCCTGCGCACCTTTGCGCCGGCGCAGGCCGCTCCCCCTCGCAAGGCGGAGACACAGGCGTAGGGGGTCTGCTGACTCGCCCAAGTTCGCTTGACCTCAGCTCTTGCCGCAAACAAAACCGCTTAAACAAACTACAACGAAAGAGGAAAAATCGTCACAAAAGCAAAAAAAACGATTCGTGGTTGGAAATATCTCTTCATCGCCAAACAGTCTGGTTTTCGAGATAAAAAGGATAAAAAGCAAGCCAACAATCCCCGTATTAATTAACTTTTTGCTTTGGAGGAAATTTGGAACAGGACCTTCCTCCGTCCTGCTGCGGGTTCCTTCTCAGTGGGTGCAGTTTTTCTCTACTGTGGTGCGAAAGCCAAGAATTGCTGGGATGGGGGCGGCTACCCTGAGCGTGGTAGGGAACTTCCGATGCCTAGAAGGAAAACTGGGAAAGGCGGCAAAAAGCCGAAAACAATTTAAGGGCCGAGGAGAAAGCTGCTCCTTAGTTGGTCTTCGTCTTGACTGGTGTTAAGGCTGCGGTTGAAGCCGGGTTACTGCTGTAATTTATGCCCCAAACCTCAAGGGATGCTGAGGCCCCGAATTTCCTGTTCGTCCCACCCAGTTTCCCTTCTTTCTAATTAAGCTTAAAGCCCAAATAAAGAAGGCAGGCTCTCGGGCTTTCTTGAATTGGGGTGGGGGTGGGGTTTGAGAGAAGAGATCAGAGAGAGAAGAGATGGGGTTGTGGGGGAATGAGTCCCTGCACGTGTCATGGAAATGCTGGCGAATGAAAACATTCCCGATATTCTGCCACCGGTAGGGACAAGAAAGCCCTGGCATTTTACGCGTTTGCACGTTTCTTCCTTCTGCTCCCCGGGACGTGTCACCGACTGACTGTCCTCCACTCCGCTGCGCCCGGATTTAAAAAATTCCGCTTTCACCCTGAAAAAATTTCTGAACAACCAGGGGACTTTTAAAATAGCAATTTAAAGAGGAGGAAGGGGAGGAGGGAGAGAGGAAGGGAAAGGAAGAAGAAGAAGAAGAAGAAGAAGAAGAAGAAGAAGAAGAAGAAGAAGAAGAAGAAGAAGAAGAAGAAGAAGAAGAAGAAGAAAGAAAGAAAGAAAGAAAGAAAGAAAGAAAGAAAGAAAGAAAGAAAGAAAGGAAAAAAATCCAACCTGTGTTGTTTGCATCCTAAGGAACCCCTCCGTAACCCCATGCCCACCCCCACCCACACCCCGAGGCCTCAAGTTTGGATTTTCAGACAAATTCGGCAGGTCAGCCTTGGGAAGATTCCAAGTCAAGAGACCGTTCCACCTGCTGCTGTCTGTTCGGGTAGCCGGATCCCTTCCCGCCTGCGCAGAGGCCTGCACCGCGCGCTCCGGGCTTGCATCTCAGCACGCCTAAGCGAACCCTGGGTGGGCTTCATTTCCCCACCGCTGAAGCTGGGGCGATTCCGGCCGGCAAGTGTGAAGTGGCGGGAACAGTCTCTTCGCTTTACTTTCTCCTTTTCTTTCTTTCGTTTTTTTCCTGTCTTTCTATCTTTCTTTTTTATTTTATTTTGGGGTGTGTGTGTGTGTGTGTGTGTGTGTGTGTGTGTGTGTGTGTGTGTGTGTGTGTGTGTTTGAGACAGGGCCTCAAGCAGCCCAGGTTGCTCTTTAACTCAGCTGTGTAGCTGAGGATGACTTTGAACTCCTGATCGTCCTGCTTCTCCTGTCTCTCAGGTTTTGAGACAGGGTCTCACACTAGAACACCGGCTGGCCTCAAACTCAGGGTAATCCTCCTGCCTCACTTCCCGAATACTGGTGAGCCACAGGGCTGAACAATCTGGCGGGACACAACCCTTCGTTCTGGCCATCCTATGCATAGAGCGCGCGCATGCAGCCTTCAAAGGGAAGGAGTTCTCCCCCATAGTGTCCCGCGTCAGATGGAGCTCTGCCGCGGTGTCCGCCCAGATCGCTCCTTATTTTAGGCTGTACCCTCACCTCTACGCCTTTCAAACACTAAAAACGTGCGTTTACAAAGCCGGGTGTCCGGGTGTGGCTGACTTGGCCAAGCGCGCTGCCTGGGCTGCTCTGCTTCCAGCCGCGGGTGCCCTCCGCCATCTGGTGGCCGTCGCGAGTAACGCTCTCCCCGTGGAACAGGACTTCCTCCTGCTGGCCCAGGTCTGAGTCTGCTCTCTGTGTATCTTTGTAAGGTGTCTTTGTTCCACCTTACAGCAGCTTCTTGGTGTAGAAGGAGCGCAGGACTTAGACTCTAAGACCAACTTTCCTGGCTGCACTACCCGTTTCCTCACCTACAGCCCCAAGTGAGGAGAGGAAAAAAAAAGAGATTATAAAACTGTTTTATAAAATGGTATTGTTAAATATTAGCTTTTTGGGATTTTTTGTTTGTTTGTTGTTATGATTTTTCGAGAAGGGTTTCTTGTGTAGTCCTGGCTGTCCTGGAACCCATCTGTAGACCAGGCTGGCCTTGAACTCAGTGATTGCCCCTGCCTCTGCTTCTTGAATGCTGGGATTAAAGGCCAGGATTCATGCCCGGCTTTAATGACTAGTTTTATTTATAGCAGAAGTCATTACTTCAGGTTAACTGTAACGGGTCTCACTGTGACATTTCCATACATACATCATATTCTAGGCTTTGGTCATACCCACGCTCCCACCCGCGCTTCCGTCCTCTCTCCTGCTCACACGCAGTCTTTCCCAAAGAGCCCCTGGCCTATCTTCAAGTCATTTTGCTTTGTTTTTATTCCTAGCTTTTGCATGTGAGAAAAAACAAAAGAACATGTTCCGTTTGTCTTTCTGTATCTGGTTTATTTTCCTTCTTACAGGGACCTCTAGGCCCACTACTTTCCTGTAAAGGACATGCTTCCTTTTTCATGACTGAACAGTTCCTCACAGTGTGAACACACCTGTCCAGGGGCATCCAGGCTGACCCCAGGGCACAACCATTGTGAAGAGAGCAACAACAGATGGAGATAGACAGGTATCTCTATTTTGAAAGAACAGATTATTTTTATTTTTGTGTTTATACGTGTTTGCCTACATATACATACATGTACTATGCGTGCCCGTTGCCCACAGAGGCCAGAAGATGGTGTCAGATCCCTGGGAGCTGGAGTGACAGGTGGTTGTGAGCCACCTGATGTGGCTCCTGGGAACTGTCACTGAGCAGTTGCTCCAGGTCCCCAGCCAACGTAACTTTTTATGGATGTAAGATCACACACCATGGGGGCCTTCAGAGTCTCTCTGCTTCAGAACTACTGTTATGGACATTAGAGAAGAATCCCATCCTGGTGCTTGAAAGCCTTGCCACTGTCCCACCCCCCACTTGAATGCATGCCTGCCACCAGAGGAGTCTCCACCTGCCTGTGTTTCAGAATTGCTGTAAGAAGCATTTTCATAATAGAGTGTATTTATAATTTAGGAGCACAGCGCCGGGAGTGATTGACAGAAACTGCGTGGTAATCGGGAACCTTATTGTCCCAATGTTTTCCTTGAAAGCTATCTTCTCTCAGACTATGAATCTTTTGGGTGGCCGTGTTTAATAAATGCCCCCGTAAGCTTTCTTACAGTTGCACGCGTTTGCATCGGGGAGCCTGGCCGTTTGGAGCTCTAGCAGTCCCAATTACTCTTACAGACTTGTTTCTAACATTGAGCATTGGTCCCACATGAGCAATATGGAGAACGTGGCCGTGATGGCTGGCTTTCGTTATCAACCTGATCCAACCCAGAATCACCTGGGCAAAGAGTCTCCATGAAGGCAAGAGGTGAGCCCTCTTGGAGGAAGGATGCACCCTTTACAAACGCTTTCAGGAAGGAAGGTTTAGGTCACGTTCGTAGCCTTCTTCATAACTGCCGTTAAGGAGTGCACTCAAGGGGCCAGAGAGATGGCTCAGTGGTTAAAAGCACTGGCTGCTCGTCCAGAAGACCCAAGTTGGATTCCCAGCACCCACAAGGCAGCTCACAGCCATCTGTAACTCCAGTGTCAGGGGATCTGACAGCCTCTTTTGGCTTCCCCAGGCACTAAGTACATGGTATATACAAGCAAAACACATGGAAAAATAAAAAGACAGCTCAACACAGGCGTGGTAGGACACATCTTTAATCCCAGCACTCGGGAGACAGAAGCGGGTGGATTTCTGTGAGCTGGACCAGCCTGGTGTACCTATCAGTTCGAGGCTAGCCAGAGGTACGCAGTGCAGTGAGACCCTCTCTGGGTGGGGGGAGGGGAGATAAGCTCAAAGTCTGGCGATGTGGCCCAGTGGGTAAAGGCACCTGCCGTGCAAGCCTGGAGACCTGAGTCCTTAGTCTGCTGCTATTTACTTCCAGGGTATGAAATCTAGGATCCCAGCTTGTTGCCTTTCATGACTTATGCTGAGGGGGCTGACGTTATTCTGGCAGGTTTGGCTTTAATAGGTTGGCTTTCTCCTCTTGCGGCTTTGGTACTGGGTTGTTTTGTTGTTGTTGTTTGGTTTTTGGTTTTTTCGAGACAGGGTTTCTCTGTAGCTTTGGAGCCTGTCCTGGAACTAGCTCTGTAGACCAGGCTGGCCTCAAACTCAGAGATCCACCTGTCTCAGCCTCCCAAGTGCTGGGATTAAAGGTGTGATCCACTACCGCCCGGCAGTACTGGTTTTTTGTAGGTAGTTTTAGCATTTTTAACAATAATATAAATTTCTTTTTTTTAAAAAAAAAGACAGTCTCACTATGTAGACAAGTGTGGTGCTTTGAATAAAAATGGTCCCCAAAGCACTATTAGGAGGTGTGGCCTTGTTGGAGTGTGTGTGGCCTTGTTGAAGACAGCCTGTCACTGGGGGTGGGCTTTGAGTTTCAAATGTTCAAGCTAGGCCCAGTGTGTCTCTTCCTGCTCCTGCGGATCCAGATGAAGAACTTTCAGCTGGCTCACCAGCACCGGGTCCCTTCCCCCCCTTTTGGCATGGTAATGCGTATCCTGCGCCATTCCCGCTGGAAGAATGCGTCAGCTTTTTCACGTCATTTTTACAGGAGGTGACAGTTAAGACATTGCATGAGACTAAAATAGACTATGGGGGCTCTTGAAGTTGGACTATGATATGGCTGCAAACCATGGGGGCCAGGGAGTGGACTGCAGTAGTTTGAATGCAAATGACCCTCTTAAGCCCACAGGGAGTGGGGCTATTGGGACACGGTGACCCTGTTAGAGGAGGTGTGGCCTTGTTGGAGGAAGTGTGTCACTGGGGGTGGGCTTTGAGGTTTCAGATGCTCCAGCCAGATCCAGTGTCTCTCTTGCTACTGCTTGCTGATCCAGATGTGAAACATAGCTACCTCTCCAGCACCAGGTATGCCTGCATGCCATTATGTCCCACCATGATGACATGGACTTAACCTCTGACACTGTAAACAGCTCCAATGAAATGTTTTTCTTTATAAGAAATCTTTTTTAAAAAAGTTTTTTAAATGTTTTTTAATGTTTTTCTTTTAAAAAAATTTTTCTTTTATAAGAGTGGCCTTGGTCATGATGTCCCTTCAGAGCAATAGAAGTCAGCTGGGCTAGCCTGGACATTGCTGAGATCTGCTGCCTCTGAGCGCTGTAACTAAAGGTGTGACCAACACACCAAGTCAAACAGGCACAGTTTACAACATATCCAAAGAGAAGCTCTTCTCTGATGTGTTTGTCCGAAGTTCTAAGTGTTTCTCTGTCTGTGCCTTTCCCTCAATCTGGGAAATGTCTGTTGGATCTCACTGGACAGTTTCTGACTTTAGCTTTTGTCCTTCTGCCCTGTTCATTTGTTTTTAAAGATTTATTTATTCTGTATACAGTGTTCTGTCTGCATGTATGCCTGCACTCCAGAAGATCCCTTTCTAGATGGGTGTGAGCCACCAAGTGGTTGCTGGGGATCAAACTCAGGACCTCTTGAAGAGCAGTCAATGCTCCTAACCTCTGAGCCATCTCTCCAGCCCTACCCTGTTCGTTCTTAGATTTGATTTCTTGATAAGTATCAGAAGTCTTTAAAGTTGTGATCACACTTGATTTTTTTTTAACTTTACTGTTACCTTACCTGGTTATTCTGGTCTTTCAGAAATTCATTATTTTATTTATTTATTTATTTTTAAGATTTATTTTCAAGCCAGGCAGTGGTGGCACACACCTTTAATCTCAGCACTCAGAAGGCAAAGGCAGGCAGATCTCTGTGAGTTTGAGGCCATCCTGGTCTACAGAGTGAGCTCCAGGGCAGCCAGGGCTACACAGAGAAACCCTGTCTCAAATATATATCTTTTATTTGATGTGTATTAATTTCATGCAGTACCTACAGAGGCCAGAAGAGGGTGTCATTCCCCCAGAACTGAAGTTACAGGCAATTGTGAACCACCATGTGAGAGCTGAGAACTGGACTCAGGGCCTCTGGAAGAGCAGCCCATTCTCTTAACTGAGCCATCTCTTCAGCCCTCCTGACATTCTTTTACTCGCTCTAGTCTGTCAGTAACACTCCACTGTGGCTTTGATTGACTTCCAGTTTCTGTTTTTGTGGTTTAGTTCCTAGCGAATTCCCCTGTGCTGTTATTTATCACTATTCTGCTCACGTTTTCTTGTGATTTCCTTACTGCAGCCATAGTGCACTTGTTTGAACCATCTTTGAAAAATGGTCACTTTTTTTTTTTTTTTTTGAGACAGGGTCTCTGTGTATCCCTGGCTGTCCTGGTCACTCTGTAGACCAGGCTGGCCTCCAACTCACAGAGATCCACCTGCCTCTGCTGGGATTAAAGGTGTGTGCTTCCACGCACACGTAGTAACTGGCTCACAGTTTACAGTAGAGATCTGAACTGTTTCTCCTTCGTTTCAGTTAGTTTGTTATATTTGATTTGAATTTTGAGGAATTGTGAGCAACCCATTTCATGCTGACTTGAGTTTTCTTCTTTGTTTTTCTAGGTAGCAACTTGAGCATTTGTTGAGTTGCATGTGTCCCCCTCCCCCCTTTTAACATTTAGAAAAATGTCAATTTATTGTATGTGTGTGGGCCTGCACCTCGTTGCATGAATGGAGGTCAGAGTGCAACGGAAGGAAGTTGGTTTTCTCTTCCCACCTTGTGGGTTCTGGGAATCAAGCCCAGGTCATCTGGCTTGGTGGCAAGCACTGTTTCCCACTGATCCTTCTTGTTGGCCTTGGTCCATTGGTTTTGTTTGGTTTGTTTTATGCGGGTCTTCCTTTTACGATGTTTGACGTGTGTTGGTATTTTGCCTGCATGGATATCTGTGTACCACTTGTATGCCCGGTGCTGTGGAGGACAGAAGAAGGAGACAGATCTCTGGAGTTGGAGTTACAGATGATTGGGAGCTGCCGTGTGGGTGCTAGGAATTAAACCCAGGTCCTCTGGAAGAGCAGCCAGTGCTCTTAACTGCTGAGCCATCTCTCCAGCCCCTTTAGTGGGTTATTAGTGGGTATTTTTTGCTTTGACTTACAATCCTCAGTACTCTCTGGAGAGGAGACGACAGCAGTAGCAAAATCAATGAGCAGGCATCAATCTAGGTATTAAAGTGCGGTGGGGCCTGAGAGCGGGCTCCGGAGGTGAAGGTGCTTGCCATGCAAGTCTGACTGCTTGAACTAAATCCCTGGAGCCCATAAGAAAAACTGGACACAGTGATGCACATCTGCAGTCCCAGAGGAGATGGCAGGTAGACACGAGAGAAACTTCCAGAATCCTGCAGACCAGCTAGCCTGGGGTGAGCAGGAGCAGAAACGATGCCTCCACTAGGTGGCAGGCAAGAATCTCAGACCTTCACACAAAATTCTGAAATACGTGCACCTCCTCCACACAAAATAAACTTCTAGGAAACACACTAGAGAGCAATGGGGCCTTTGTTATAAGTTGTTTTAGCGGGGCAGTGGTGGCGCACGTCTTTAATCCCAGCACTCGAGAGAGACAGAGGCAGGTGGATCTCTGTGAGTTCAAGGCCAGCCTGGTCTACAGAGCGAGTTCCAGGACAGATAGGACGGACTGTTACACAGAGAAATCCTGTCTCAAAAAATAATTAAAAAAAAAAAAGAAAAGAAAAAGAATAAAGGAAAAGAGTTTGGAATTTTGGTTTTCCAAACACGTGGTTGATCCGGTCTAATGCATGGTAGATGTTAGAGCTGGGAAAAGAGAGGGCGAACACTGGACCAGGGAGATGGGAGCGATGGTAGTACGTCAGTGTCTGGGCACTTCCCTAGGCCTAGGAGCCATCCTGACAGCCAGTGCTGTCTGTCCTTCCACAGGACAGTGTACACTGTTCCCTAGGGCACAGGGTGAGAGGTACTTATTTGAAAAGTTTCTGCACCCCGATAAGCCTCTCCCCAGACTCAGCAATCCAAAGCAAACCAAATCAGAAAAGGTCCACGTTTAATGGGTAAAACACTCCTAGATGATCTTACACCCCCCCACCACAGAGGAGACAGGGAAAAGAGACTAAAAACCCCATGTCTGTTTTCTGGGGAGCAGGAAATTTAAATACCCTGTGGGAGTGGTCTTGAGTATCTCTGGGGTTTATCATTTGCCGGGCTTGCTGAGATGTGGAGGGTTTGGAGAGAGATGGGGGAGAGGCCTTGCAGGGGAGCTTCCACCAGAACATTCCTTTCTCTTTGGGTATATGGAAGCCAGAGGTTGGGGTGACGCGTCCACTAAAACACTTACAAACAGGGAAAGGTGAGAGGGCAGAGGGAGATGGTCTCTTCACCCAGAGGTGACACTCACTGGATCCAGTTGTCTGTGGCGGGTGTGTGTGCGCGTGTGTGTGCGTGTGTGTGTGCGTGCGTGCGTGTGCGTGTGTGTGTTAGAGTCAAAGGAGTTGTCCCCCAACAGAAACGTCTTTTTCTGGGAAGTGGTTGCAGACAATTTCTTTCACTGCACCCGTAACTGCTCTGGGATAGGCCAGCTGCTGAGTGGTCAGGTCCAGCCAGTGGTGGTTAGGGACTGTTGCAAAAGGTCCACATTTTCACAGTCATTCCACAGTGCTGCGCTGTGGCCTCTGCTCCTGGTCCCTTGGGAGGACAAACAAATCTCACACATAATAGGAAAAGATACAAGAGAGACTTTTTCTCTCAAAGACTGTTCCAGCCAGGAGCAGGTCAGGGCGCTCTGAATAATGGACTTTCAAAGGGAGAAGAATAGGATTCTCACTTTCAGAAATCTGAGACAGCAGCTCTAGAAGCCGCGATGGCCGTTGATGCAGGTACCTGTCGGCGTCTCCGGGAGTTGAATATGGAACTGAGGTCTTTGGGTGCGCCCGTTTGGGAGACTGACAAACTGGTGCGCTGGAGTGGCCTGCCTTGAGAGCTCTGCTTAGAGGAAGGAATGCTGTAGACAGCTTGTCCTGGGTGTGGGAAGGGTGGGGCTTTTTGCCTTAGACTTCTAGGCCTTAGCTGCCTGCCTATCAGGTGAACAGTGTGATCTACACTACCCCTGCCCCTTCAGCTGCCTTGGGAGCCTCCAAGGGCGATTGTTATCCTGATAGGAGGATCCACCAGCTCCTCTGACTTTTCCTGATTGCCTCGCTACCTTCCTCGCATTCATAGCAAGCCTGACTCTTACTAAAGCTGCATTGACGTGGGTTTTCTCCACCCTTAAAAGAAAACACTTATTTAAACCGGATAGTGGTGGCACAAGCCTTTAATCCCAGCACTCGGGAGGCAGAGGCAGGCGGATCTCTGAGTTCGAGGCCTGGTCTACAGAGCAAGTTCCAGGACAGGCTCTTAAGCTACACAGAGAAACCTGTCTCGAAAAACCAACCAACAAACAAACAAAACTAACAACAACAAAAAAAAAAACCTTATTTAATTGCGTGTGTGTGTGTGTGTGTATACAATTGGGTATACGCACCCACATGTGTGCCTGCTGCCTTCGGAGGTCAGAATAGGGCATTGGATTTCCTAAAACTGGAGTTACAGATGGCTGGGAGCCACGGCGTGGGTGCTGGGAACCTAACTCGGGTCCTCTGGAAGAGCAGCCAATGGTTTTAACTGCTGAGCCAGCTCTCCAGCCCCTCTCTCTTTATAAGAGTGCAGCATCTAAAATCCCTCTTTAATATAAAGGTCCTTAGTATTGAAGAATTTCTGTCCTATGATGATAAAAAGTCAGTTTAGCTGTCTTTTTTTTTCTTTTCTGCTATTTAGTATTCCTAAATTATAAGGGTGACCCTTTAAAAATCGATGATAAAAATATGTCTTCCTTTTCTCCTTTGAAATAATTTAGAAATCCGTGTACAGGCCTGGGGAAGTCAGTGTGGAGAGAGAGAGAGAGAGAGAGAGAGAGAGAGAGGGAGGGAGGGAGGGAGGGAGGGAGGGAGGGAGGGAGGGTGTCTAGATTTTAAAAGCTGCCTAGCACATGCGCACAGGGGGTTGACGTGGTTACATCATACACAGATTACAGGGCTCACGCATGTGCATAAGTGCTTAGTTTAGTCATACGTGGATGTAATCCACACTTCACGTGGGTCATGTGGGGGCCCTTTAACATGGGGCGCGGGCATTAGGCAATTCTGCCTAAGGGCTTATCTGCACCTGTATGGCCCCTAGAACCCAGAAGTATCAGCCTTATGTGACTGAAATCATTACATACCACCCTTTAGTTTATTATAAAATTTTGGGGAGTTTGGGGTCTTTAATGGGTGGGAATGGGACTTCATCAAGGTCTCTCGTGACTGCTTCCTGCTGATTTTGTGAGCATTGGAGAGTTGAGAAGCTTGACCGTGTCTTGAGGTGACTGATTACTTTTGTGTTTTTTCCAGGATCTGTGGAAGAGGCTGGCTGGCAGCTTGGACCTTGCAAGATGCTGGAAAGACAGAAAATTATGTCTGGAAAAATTTTAGATCCCGGTGATTAAGGGAAGAGAGTCCCAAGATGTTTTTGTTTGTTTGTTTGTTTGTTTGTTTTGAGGTTAGAGGAGGAGGGAATTTCCCAGAGGTTCCTGAGACCAGGAATGATAAGGGAAGAATTAAATGATACTTATTCTGGGCAAGTCTGGTCTGTTTAGATAGGTCCAATTGACTCCCTGGAGCTTATAAAAAAAGTTTGAAAAGAAATAAATTTTAGACATTAAAAGCTTATGATTACAGTGGTATAGTGTTGGAATAGAAGATGGTGGGAAGAGGGAGGAATAGAAAGGGGAATTATTAGAAAGGGGGATTATTAGAAAGGGGAATTATTAGACCCCTCAGTGTTTTGCCTGAAGCAAATCTTAAGGCACTTGTTCTCTTTAGCATCATGATATTACCTGAACATCCAGGAGACACTGTTGCAGTCAGTGATAAACCTGTTGTATTAATGTCTGTTTTGTGAGTTTTTTGGAGTTTGGGGCTGCAAACTTGTTATTGTTTCTTACCACCTGGGCTTTTGGCAATCCTTGTACCTCCGGCTCTTTGTTTAATGATGGTCCCTGTAATAACAGCTGAGTGGTTAACTGGAAATTTAAGCATGACATTGGAGATGTAGAGAAGTTGGTAAAGCAGATAGAAGAAACAGGAAGAGGGAGAGTATATGGAGTTTTTGGCACAGAAGAGTTGAGTACGGTGATGAGACTTTTATTTTTCTGGAACTGGAGAAAGAGTGGCCAATCTTGGTGTCCTCTGGAACTTAAGGGAGCAGGGCCCTGTTTGAGTTACCATATATGATGGGGAATCTTGAGCTGGAAGAGGAATAGGTTTAAGGTGGGACAGATGAATCCAATGAGGAAGTCTCTCGAGCTTGGCAGCTGTGGGAGTCACAAGAATTACTTTAAAGGGGCCCTGCCATTTAGGGGAAAGGGGCGAGGGGCATTGGTGTCGGGGAGAGAATAATACCTGATCCCCTATTTTAATCAGCGGTGGGCATGAACCAGCACATGGTTGAGGTAATGAGTAGTCGGTAAAATCCCATAATAGGGAGTGAAGATGGGATAACAGCAGAATAAGCAGGTGATCAGAAAGGGGAGAGGTTTTAGGTGAAAGGCCAGGGGTTAAAACCAAGCCGCCCATATATGAGTTCAAAGGGCGAGATGGAAAGGGGGTTTGGGGAGAGAACCCTAAGCCTAAGAAGGGCCAGAGGCAAAAGTTTTACCCAGTCAAGGTGAAGCTCCTGTGACATCTTAACAAGAACATTTTTTAAGGAATGGTTAGTTCATTCTACCTTCCCTGAAGACGAAGGGTGATATGGGACATGAAAATGCCAGGGAATGTTAAGAGCCTTAGACAAAGTTTGAGAAATCTGGTAAATAAATTCTGGGCCATTATCAGACTGAAGAGAGGTTGGGATTCTAAACCAGGGGATGATTTCTCAGAAACTGTCTGGGCCCTCTTGTTAGTGGTGGGAAATGCTTCAATCCACCCAGACATGGTGTCCACCAGAACCAGGAGATAGTTAACTTGTCTGACTGTGGGTATGTGAGTAAAATCAAGCTGCCAGTCAGTTCCTGGAAGGGAGCCCCTGGCCTGGTGAGTGGGAAAAGGAAAGCTATGGTATTTGGTCTTGGTATCTGACAGATCCCAAGATTTTACAAGAGGCAGGAATAGTTTTTAAGAACTCTAAATCCTCAGGGGTGGGATAAAGGTGAATCTTGACAAAATGAAACAGAGCTTTGCTATTGGGATGAAAGAGCTGATGTAGGTAGGACAGAAGTTGCTGGGTGTCAGGGGGTGTCTGCGAGAATGTGGGCTGTACTGTATGAACCCCTTGAGGTGATTGAGGTAGGTTTGGGCTCTGGAATGCTGTTGTTCTAGCTGCTTGGTCAGCCTGGTTATTTCCTTTGGAGATAATGGAACTGTTGGTCTGCTAAGACCGACAATGAATAATTTCTATAGCTTTGGGGAGATGGGAGGCTTTTAACAAGTCGATAATGTAACCTGAGTTAGTTATGGATCCTCCTTTTGTTGTAAGAAGCCCATGCTCCTTCCAGATAGCTACATGGGACAGGAGAATATGAAAAGCATATTTGGGGTCTGTGTAAACATATGAAGATTGTCCCTTTGCTAACTGGAAGGCAGGGGTAAGGTCTATTAACTCAGCCTGCTGATTAGTGGTATGGGCAGGGAGTCCCTGTGCCTCCATCACCCCAGTATCTGACACTATGGCATAGCCTGCTCTATGGGTCCATTCACATAAAAAGGAGCTGCCATCTGTGTACCAGGTATAAGTGGCCTGGGACAGTTTGCCCTCCTGAATATGTGAGGGGTGGGGCAGTAGATCCTCTACAGTCTCCATGCAGGAATGAGATGGGGGAATAATTAATGTTAGGTTGAGGTAGGAGATTTGAGATACTAAGGGGTGGGCATCATTGGAAAGTGAGTGTGGCATCTTCTGCTACTGCCGCCTGAGGGAAAGAACTCGGGAAGGGGGTCAGGTTTGTAAGCCTTTGTAAGTTAAGAGATGGGACAGATTGTGGTGGGGGAAGACAGTGGTGGGTGCCCCAAAGGTTAGTTTCTTTGACTCATGAATCAGAAGCTCAGCGACCATTAAAACATGTATGAAAGGGTATCCAGTCCTGAGTGGTGAGGTCCAGCTTCTTTGACAGGCATGCTACAGATGCAAAGGAAGGTCCCAGCTGATGTCTAGGACCCCAAGGGCATATCCCTCCTTCTCTGCTATATAGAGGGAGAAAAGACGAGTTAAATCTGGGAGATGAAGAGTTGGGGCCTGGATAAGGGCTTGTTAGATTCTCTGTAAGGGTTTAGTAATGGGATGGGGAAGGGGCTCATGCAGAGAGCCAAGAGCTGCCTCATATAAGGTATGGACAAGGAGAGAAAAAGAGGGGATCCAGGAACACAGGAAGCCAGCTATTCCTAGGAACAATAAAACCTCTTTTGTAGAAGGAACTGCAAGGGACTGAATTAGCTTTTTTTTTTTTCTGTTTAGGGTGATTCTATAGTCCTTTTTGGACAGGAAATTTATAAGAGCAGAGGTATCAGTTTTGTCCATCTCCAATGATGGGCTGCAAAGTAAAATATCATCTACACACTGTATTAGTTTAGATTTAGAGAGAGACAATGAGAGTGGATCAGAAGCTAACACCTGACCAAGTAGGTGTGGGCTTTCCTAGAATCCCTGGGGAAAGAAGGTCCAGGTGAGCTGTGTGGAGAGGTGAGTGTCAGGGTCAGTCCAGGTGAAGGCAAAGATATTTTGAGATTGAGAGCTGAGAGGAATAGAGAGAAAAACATCCTTGAGATCTAGAACTGAGAAGTGGGAGGTTCCTGGAGGGATAGTGGAGAGAAGTGTGTAAGGGTTAGGTTCTACAGGATGAAGAGGGACCACTGTGGATTTAATGAGTTGGAGGTCTTGAACCAATACAACTCCTTCAGCAGAGATGATTTTTTTAATATTTATTTATTTATTATTCATACAGAAGAGGGTACCAGACTTCATTGCAGATGGTTGTGAGCCACCATGTGGTTGCTGGGAATTGAACTCAGGACCTTTGAAAGAGTGGGCAATGCTCTTAACTGCTGTGTCATCCCTCCAGCCCAGAGATGATTTTAGTTAAGAAAGAAAGAAAAGGAAAGAAAGAAAAGAAAGGAAAAGAATTTAGAGATTCTTTTGTTTGCCAAGTGTAACAATTGCTTTTCTTGCATGAAAGAGCAGACAGAGATACAGGAAGACTTGAGAAGAGGGGGAGGGGTCTGGTTTGGGACAGAATGTCCATCTGGGGACAGAAGGCTGAGTCTAACAAGGAAGTTTGCTGGAGAGGATTAGGTAGCGACTCAGAGGGTGTGGTGGGGTTGCATGAGTTTAAAAAAAGCATTTTTAAAAGATTTCTTTTTTATCTTAACTTATTTTTATATGTATGAACATTTTGCCTCCATGTATATATGTGCACTACAGTGCCTGAAGAAGAAGATGGAACCCCAAAACAGGAGTTTTTAACCAGTTGTAAGCTGCCATGTGGGTGCTGGTAATCAAACCCAGGTCCTCTAGAGAACAGCATGTGTTTTTAACCTCTGAGCCGTCTCTCCAGGCCCAAGACATTTTTTATTTGTTTTAACATTCCAATCAAAGTTTCCCCTCTCTCCTTCTCTGTATCTTTTCTGAAAAGTACAGGCTGTTATCATTCATAAATGCAGGTGGTCCCACAGTGGGCAGTGGGAGGTCACTTAGGCCTCTAAGGGTGGCCTGAGGCTATATAGGACACAGACAGACATGTCATGAAGAAAGAGCCTGAGTACAGATTTTATTTAATGGGTAAGGGGATTATGGAGTGGAGGGAAGAAAGGGAGAGAGGAAGGGAGAGAGAGAGAGAGAGAGAGAGAGAGAGAGAGAGAGAGAGAGAGAGAGAGAGTTACAACACACTGCGTATCAGCTAGCCGTGGAATATCTTCTATATCTTCGGTTAAGGCTGGATGAGGCAGTTCAGTAGGAACAAAGGGTCGCAAAGACAAGCAACAGAGTCAGATCCAGTCCCTGCCCCTATTGGAGGGAGGCCACTAGTTAGTTCCCGGCTGCTCAGTCCTGAAATAACCACACAGAAACTAAATTATTTAAATCACTGTGTGGCCCATTAGCTCTAGCTTCTTATTTGTTAACTCATACATCTTAATTTAACCCGTTTCTATTAATCTGTGTATCACCACATGGCTGTGACTTACTGGCTAAAGTTCCAGCATCTGTCTCCAGTGGGGCTACATGGCTTCTCCCTCCTCTGCCTCCTTTCTCCCAGCATTCAGTTTAGTTTTCCTTGCATAGCTAAGTTCTGCCCTGCTATAGGTCCAAAGCAGTTCCTTTATTAATCAATGGTATTCACAGCATACAGAGGGGAATCTCACATCATGTCCCCACTGTTAGGAGTCCCACAAAAAGACCAAGCTACACAACTATAACATACGTGCAGAGTGCCTAGTTCAGTCCCATGCAGGCTCCCTTGTCAGTTCAGTCTCTGTGAGCCCCTATGGCCCAGGTTTGTTGATTCTGTGGATTTTCTTGTGGTGTTCTTGACTCCTCTGGCTCCTAAAATCCTTCTTTCCCTTGTTCTTCAGGATTCCTCCAGCTCAGCCTAATGTTTGGCTGTGGGTCTCTATCTGTTTCCCTCAGTTGCTTAATAAAATGTCTCTGATGACAATTGGGCTAGGTACCAATCTATGAGTATAGCAGACTATCATTAGGAATAATTTCATTGACCTTTCTTTTTACCAGTTGTGTTTAGTTCTATCCTAGGTCACTGGGGTATCCCGTTTCTTAGTGCTGGCCCTTAGGGGTGGGCTCCTGCTTGTGGGACAATGGAGATTTGTCACTTGTATTGCTTTGATAAAACACTGATTGGCCAGTAGCCAGGCAGGAAGTATAGGCGAGATGACCAGGTAAGAAGTATAGGCGGGGCGACCAGAACAGGAGAATTCTGGGAAGAGGACACAGAGGAAGCAAGATGAAAATGTCTCGCTGATAAAAGGCACCAAGCCACGTGGCTAACACAGACAAGAATTATGGCTAATGTAAGTTACAAGAGTTAATAAGAAGTAGCCAGGTGGTGGTGGCACACACCTTTAATCTCAGCACTCAGAAGGCAGAGGCAGGCGGATCTTTGTGAGTTCAAGGCCAGCCTGGTCTATAAGAGCTAGTTCCAGGACAGGCTTCAAAGCTACAGAGAAACCCTGTCTCAAAATACAAAAAAAAGAAAAAGAAAAAGAAAAAAAAAGTTAATAAGAAGCTTATAATTAATGTTGACCTCTGTGTGTTTCTTTGGGACAAAACGGCTATGGGACCTGGGTGGACAGAAAACCTCTATCAACAAATGGTGCCAACATGGACAACTGCATCCACATAAAACCTGAGAGAGCTTAGAAAGTAATTCTAGATACAAAAGAACAGAATTAAGCTTGGCTTTTTTGTTGTTGTTGTTGTTTTCTGAGACAATGTTTCTCTGTAGCTTTGGTGCCTGTCCTAGAACTAGCTCTTGTAGACCAGGCTGGCCTCGAACTCACAGAGATCCACCTGCTTCTGCCTCCCGAGTGCTGGGATTAAAGGTGTGCACCACCACTGCCCAGCAAGCTTGGCTTCTTGACGGCAGCATTTTCTCAGGTGGGCTGTTTGCTAGAGACAAATGCGTCTCATTTAAGAGAGGTTTCCTGACTCAGCTTTAGCTGCAAAAGCCTTGCAGCCCTTTTAAGAGGCTCTGCAACAAAGCACTTAAATGGTGTTTATGAATAGCTGACAGCATGCTTTTTGGTGGTGGCAGGGACCTTGAAACTCCACAGAATTGTGGCAGTAAACATGGCTTCTGCCAGTACCTCTGCAATGAGGCTAGACTCTCAGAAAGCTAAGTAATGGGTGGATCCAGCCGTCAAAGTCACACCATTAATCCTATCCATATTGCTTAGCAAATTAAAGACTTATATGGTCAGAAAAAGAGAGATATACAGTAAAGATAGATTCAGACAAAGAAAACCTAAAAACGGCTTACAATGTGTTTTAAAATGTATGTAGACTTGGAAGAGAAAAGAAAAAGGATAAAGTCCTTAAAAGAAAGAAAGAAAGCAGTTGGGTATGGTGGTGCACACGTTTAATCCCAGCACTTGGGAGGAAGAGGAAGGCACGGATCTCTGTGAGTTAAAGGCCAGCCTGGTCTACAGAGTGAGTTCCAGGACAGCCAGGGCTAAACAGAGAAACCCTGTCAAAACAAAAATTAAAAAGAAAAAGAAAAAAATAGAGTTTAAAATAAAGCTGTGTAAAGATGGAGAATACACAGAAAGTCTGGATACTGATGTTATTGTGCTTCTTTGAATTGTTTGGCTGCTGAGGAAGAAACAACAGCTGCTAAAAGACCTCTTTAAGTATGAGAGTCCATTATAGATCTATGACCCAGGAGACCATGTCTTCTCTCAGGATTCTTGTAGCTCCAGAGAAGGTCAGTCAGCCTTAAGCTGGAAGCAGCCAGGTGCCATTGCACTCTTCTGGGCTCACTCTTCATCTTTAAATACTTGGTTTTATATTTGTTCACAGTTGATGAGGCCTTCTGATTAGACTCATAGGAGGCTGAGATTTAAAGGTGTTTTTTTTTATTATTATTATCATTACCTCTGGCAACAAATGGTTACAGGAGATGACTACTCAGGCTCCATTATCCCTCATTGCTAGGAGTCCTAGCTAGGGTCACCCTCCTGGCTGGGAGTTTCCATTGCTCTGGGGTTCTAGCTCATCCCAGAGATGCCCCCAGATTCCAGTTGTTTCTCCCAGTATTCTGTCCTTCCATCTTCTCCTAACCTGATCCCTCTGTTCCCATGCTCCCCTTCCATTCTTCCCCCTACCACTGGTAATGTTTATTCTAGATGGAAACTTCACCCCAGTCCCTGGCATCCATATATCCAAAGAGTCTGGAATGTTTAGGTAGAGTCTTCACCCTAAGCCCCCTACCTCCCCCCAGTAGCCCCAGTCCAGACTCCACCCCCGAGAAAGCCCACTAAATGATGACCCCTCCCCAGAGATGCTCAATACCACCCCCACAGGGTTTTTAAACCATCCCCTAGAAAATAAACATATGATTTTCTGGTCTTCCTTTATTTTGTCCTCTCTGGGGTGGGAGGGAGGAGCTGGAAAGCCACCCAGGAACGTGGTGTCTATTAAACCTGGACTTTTTCTAACTCGATCTGATTTGGTTTGATTTGGATTTGCGTTGGCGGATAGGCTTATCAGGGTGTAGAAACTTGTTTCACTCTTCCACCCACTAAGACATTCTTTCTTTTAAAGATTTATTTATTATGTATACAACATTCTGCCGACACACCAGAAGAGGGCATCAGATCTTGTTACAGATGGTTGTGACCCACCATGTGGTTGCTGGGAATTGAACTCACGACCTGTGGAAGAGCAGCCAGTCCTTTTAACCATTGAGCCATATCTCCAGCCCCCCTACCAAGACATCTTTGATAGGAATATTTGGAGTGAAATCCTGTGTTAGTTAACTCTTCTCATTGCTCTGACAACGCAGCTTAAAGAAGAGTTTGCTTTGGTTCAGAGTCTGAGGACACAAGTCCATCGTGGTTCTAGGCAGGAGCAGCTGGTTACATGGTGTCCACACTCAGGAAGCAAAGAGAGACAAAAGTGGTGGAGCCCAGCCCATGGGATGTCCACTCACATTCATGATAGGTCTCCAGAGGTGTGCTTCCCAGGTGGCTTCAAATCCCAGGATGCTGGCAATCAAAGAGTGTACTATATGTTTTTGCATCTATTTCCTTTTGCAGATTCTACAAAAGTTCTGAAACTTCCAGTTCTGTTCCTATTCTGAGGCTGAGGCAGGAGGGAGGCACCTTTTTCCCTTGTTCAGTTCCACATCGGCAAAAGAAACATCCAAAGTATGCAGAAGCACACGCAATGGAAACTAGAAAAGCTTCTCTTCCCTGTTTAATCGCACCATCCAAGGTTAACACGTCTGGCACAAAGAGCACAAAGCTTCATGATTTTTCTCTAAGCATTTATGGACACACACATACATGCTATTTATTGGAAAATGAATTCAAAGGATCAAAATAATTTCCCTATTTTCTTCTTCAACATGTTAAAATAAATATTGGAGGCGGTAATGCATGCTTAAAGTGTAAATTTAAATTGTTTAAGGGATATAAAAGCAGTTACCACTACTGACCCTTCCAGCTAACTAGTTCCTTTGCTGGGGACAAGCACCACTCCTGGTTTCTTAATCATCTTTTCAGATACATTCTGTAATATGTATGTTAAGCCATATAAAACTAATCTTCTAAAGTAACAAATAAAAACAAAAAAAAATTGAGAATCATATATTTGTATGTTTGTGTGTCTACATACATTTTTATTTTCATAACAGTATCACACCACATTATATATCAGTATGTACATGTGTGTGTATGTATGTGTACTGGCATTCCTAAGTATTAAACCTTGTGTGTGTGTGTGTGTGTGTGTGTACTGGCATGACTAAGTATTAAACCTTATCTGTATATGAGTACTGGCATTCCTAAATATTTTTTTTTCTTTTTCTTTTTTTTTTGGTTTTTCGAGACAGGATTTCTCTGTAGCTTTGGTGCCTGTCCCAGAACTAGCTCTTGTAGACCAGGCTGGCCTCGAACTCCCCGAGATCCACTTGCCTCTGCCTCCCGAGTGCTGGGATTAAAGGCGTGCGCCACCTACACCCGGCTGGCATTTCTAAATATTAAACCTTGTGTGCATCATGTATGTGTGTGTATGCAGGTGCGTGTATGTACTAGCATTTCTAAGTATTAAACCTTGTGTGTGTGTGTACTGGCATGACTAAGTATTAACCTTGGGCCTTATACATGTTAGGCAAGTGTTCTATCACTGAGCTATGGTATAGCTCAATCTCATTTAAAATATTTTAAAGTCAGGGTTTAGCTAAATTGCTCAAGATGACCTTGAATTGTAATCCTTGTGCTTCTGCTCCTAAGTAGCTGGGAATTACAGGGCTAAGTCATCAGACTTAGATTTTAGAAAGTCTTTTAAGACTACATTTTTCTGGCGTACTGGGGATTGAACCCAGGGCATAGAGCTGGTGAGACAAAAACTCTGCCCCACGCCACATCCTCAGCCTTCTGATACTTTCATGATTTCATTTGAGGAGTAGGGAAAGAATCTTCTAAGACAACTTATAATAATCACTTTTTCTCATAGGAACTTTGTGGTGGGTTATTTTTTTATTATTTTATTTTATTTTATTTTGGTACCTGTCCTGGAACTAGCTCTTGTAGACCAGGCTGGCCTCAAACTCATGGAGCTCCTCCTGCCTCTGCCTCCTGAGTGCTGGGATTAAAGGCATGAGCCACCACTGCCCGGCTGTGGTGTGTCACCATTTTCACGTTAAAAAAGCAAAAACATAATCCCAGCACTTGAGAGGCAGAGGCAGGCAGATCTCTGTGAGTTCGAGACCAGCCTGGTCTACAGAGCTAGTTCCAGGACAGGCTCCAAAACCACAGAGAAACCCTATTTCGAAAAACCAAAAAAAAAAAAAAAAAAAAAAAGCAAAAACAGAAAGTCAGGTGAAGGAGTGTATGTCTGGAGTCCCGGCTATTCTGAAGGTTGGGCCCAGACTTTTGACACCAAGCTGGGCAATGGAGTGCAATTGCAAGTGCAATGGAGTGTGTATATATATATGAAGAAAGATGGACAGAGAAGGAAAGGGGGTTGAAGGCTGAGTGTGTTCTTCCACTACAGGTAATAAGTAGCAAGCTTGTGGGTTCAGACCCATTCTGCTGACATTGATGCCAATATGGTCATGTATTACACCCTCTCTGAATAATTATATATGCACGCATGTATGTGCACAACATGTGTGCCTGGTGCCCCAAAGACAAAGAAGTGTCAGAAGCGCTGATACTGGACCAGACTGCTAGAAGCAGCCATGTGGGTGTTGGGAACTGAACCCAGGTCCTCTGTAAGGACAGCAAGTGCTTTAACTACTGAGCTATCATCTCTCCAACCCCACACTCACTCTTTTTATAGAATCTAATATCAATATAAAGCAAGTTTTTGCTTGCTTTTAGATAACACACAAGAGTGAATTTGTGTCTTTTAGGGTTGGTTAAACCAGTGTTAAAGGGACAGAGGACCTGGTTCTTTCTTACCTCACTTCATCCCATAAACCCTAGTTAGCAAAAGACGTCACTCTTTTTAGTTTTGGGGGAGGTGGTTTTTCAAGACAAGGTTTCTCTGTGTAGCTTTGGCTATCCTGGAACTCACTCTTTAGACCAGTCTGGCCTCATACTCAGAGATCTGCCTGCCTCTGCCTCCTGAGTGCTGGGATCAAAGGTGTATGCCACCACCGCCCAGTTTAGACCTCATTCTTAAAATAGGTCTTGTATCTCAGTCCTGTGGGTTGAATTTCCCCTTCTAATGGCTGTTATAAGTGAATATTTGAGTCATAAGCTTTGCAACTGTTTCTGGAACACGCCCTATAACTAAATACAAAACTGTTAATAATTAAATTGAATAGCTTAAAAAAAATCCAAGTGTATCTCAAAGGAGATGAGAAAGTCCTAAGCCTAAGCCTGTTACAGTTGGGGACCAAATAAATAACAAGAAATGGCACCTGCTCTCCAGTTTTGCATCATCAGAGCCTCTGGGCAGTTGCAGCTCGTTGCTCCCCCACCCCTTAACTCTATGCCTATTCATAAGATAGAGTCAATAATGATAACACAGACCCTCACTTTTCCTAGTTAGCACACTTTTGATCTACAATTGGAACTAAGTTAAAAATGAAGAGATTAAAATTTTTTTTTTTTGTTTTTTTCTTTTTGGTTTTTCGAGACAGGGTTTCTCTGTGGTTTTGGAGCCTGTCCTGGAACTAGCTCTGTAGACCAGGCTGGTCTCGAACTCACAGAGATCCGCCTGCCTCTGCCTCCCAAGTGCTGGTAAAAAAAAAAAAAATTTTAAAAGAGAAGTTATTCCAGGCCAAAAAGTTGATCCAATGCCAAGTCGAGTCAACATCTATGTTTAGACTCCGATGCAGAGGCCTAGCTCCTGAGGGAGGTTTTCCAAGTTTTTTTTGCAGTGATTTTAATAGCATTACTAAGATATGCAAAAGTAAACATTCACATGGATGTTCAAATGAGAAACATTCAAACAGTGGAGAAATACAAGTATTTTGATCTCCGGATCTCCACCTCCTACTCTAATAAACTCCAGACAGTGATATAGTTGAGTGTCTATGATGCTCACCCAAGCATGTCCAAGGCTCTGGAGTCATATCCAATACACATGTGCATACACACACTCATGCAAACACACACTCACACATACATGCATGCACAAACACACTCACACACACTCATACACACATATGCATGCACACACACGCTCACTCACTCCAAATAGTTTCTATCTCTCCCTTCCTAACATATATGTGCATATGAAGGTATGTGTGTAATTTTTTTACTGATACAAGTGTTACAAGTGATTTCTTTCCTGATACAAGTGATACAAGTGAATCTGATATGTAAAGAAAATGCAGCAGATACATTTCTATACCTGAGGATACTTGTATGAAGGCACAACTTTAATACTGCAACCCAAAGACCTACTACACTGATGGGGAAAATGAAATGCCAATCAGTATACCATTTTGGAGCAGAGTTGGAGAATTTAGAGAAGTCAGTGTCAGTGGGAGACTGTGGGACAGCAGCAAAGGATACAAAGGTAATGCGAGTGGTGGTGTGGGCTTCACAGGCAGTGTGAGCCGTGCTGTGGGCTTCACAAGCAGTGTGAGCCGTGGTGTGAGCACAGGCTTCACAGGTAGTGTGAGCCATAGTGTGGGCACAAGCTTCACAGGTAGTGTGAGCGGTGGTATGGACACAGACTTCACAGGTATTGTGAGCTGTGGTGAAGGCACAGACTCCACGGGCACGGAAGCTCTCACATCCAGTACCTGCCTCAATCATGTGCAAGCCGTGTTACCTTGGGCAAGACGTTTAACTTCTCTCTGAGTCTTGGACTTTACATTTTTGTTTTTATTACATCTACATGTATATGTATCTGAAAAGATTTCTTATTGTTATTTTTAAATTTACATGTATGCTTGCCTGCATAGCATGTGTGTGTACCAACCATTTTCACAATTTTAACTGTGCTGATCCATGGAGAGGAAGGGTTTACCGTCTTCTAATGTCTTTTTCAATTTCTCTCTGCAGGGTTTTTAATTCTTGCAGGAATATCTCACCTCTTTGATTAGCTATCCTCTAAGGTGATCTGTTTTGTTTTGCTTGGTTACTGGGAAGGGAATCTTTTTTAGCTTTCTTCCTCTTAAAGTTTGTTATTGGCAAATAGAAAACTACTGATTTTTTTTAAGATTTATTGATTTTTTTTTTTTTTTTAGAGTTTGAAATGGACTTTATTCAACTCTGATCTACCAAGTTAGCGTTTTCCACCAACTCGGGGAGCAGAGACCTTCACAGGCTTCACAATCTTTTGTTTAGCTGCTGCTTTTGTGGGGGCCTTGGCAGCAGCCATTGCAGTCTTCTTGGATGCCTGCTTAGCCTTTTTTCTTTTTTGCTTCCTTGGCAGCCCTGATGGCCTGCTCTCGCTGGGCTTTCCTAACTTCTGGTTTCTGATTCCTCTTGGCCATTATATCAGCAAGGGATGCACCAGTGATGGCCCGCTGGAATTTGACTGCGCGGCGGGTTCTTTTCTTTTGAATTTCTTCCGACTGTCCTTTTTTGTGTTTTCTTCTGTACAGGACAGTCCAGTTTATCTGCCGGGGATTCCTTTTGGACAGGAATGCGGACTCGCATTTTGCATTAAGAAACTGGAAAACCTTCCCGTCGGTCCTGGCGTAGCGCCGCCCGTGTCCGGGGTAGATCTTGTACCCACTGAAACTGCACAGCTCGACCTTCATGATGGAAGCTGCCGCCCGGCCGGAGGAAAGATGGCGAAGAGCTGATTTTGTTTTTTAAATTATGTGTACAGTGTTCCATCTGCATGCATGACTGCAGGTCAGAAGAGGGCACCAGACCTCATTACAAATTGTTGTGAACCAACATGGGGTTGCTGGGGATTGAACTCAGGACCTCTGGAGGAGCAGTCAGTGCCCTTAACCTCTGAGTCAACTCCCCAGCCCCTGAAAACAACTGATTTTTGATGTCCATTTTATTTAATTTATTTTTAAAGATTTATTTATTATGTATACAGTGTTCTGCCTGCATGCCAAAAGAGGGCACCAGATCCCATTATAGATGGCTATGAATCATCATGTGGTTGCTGGGAAACTCGGGACCTCTGGAGGAAAAGCAGCCAGTGCTCCTAACCTCTGAGCCCTCTCACCAGACCCTGGATATTCATTTTATATCCGGCAACTTGGTCCTTTCCTGTCTGAATCCCTTTTATGTCTCTTCTCTTAGTGCCACGCCACTTAGAAGTGGATGGCGAGTGCTCCCCCAGCCCCACGGCATAAAAGTGATTGGAGTGTGCCCCCCCACTGTATTGACGTGGAAGGAGAGTGCCCCCAACCCCCTATTGCATAGAAGTGGATGGAGAGCGCCCCCCAAACTTCCTATCGCATAGAAGTGGATGGAGAGCGCCCCCCACCACAGCATAGAAGTGGGGTGTGCTCCCCCACCACAGCATAGAAGTGGATGGAGAGTGCTCCCCACAGCATAGAATGGAAGGAGAGCGCCTCCCACTGCATAGAAGTGGGGTGTGCTCCCCCCCACCCCGACCCTGCATAGAAGCTGCACTCCTGACTACAGGTAACGTTTCTTGTTTTTCTCCATTTAGAGTAAGATTGTTTAGATGTTTGTAGCATATAGCTTTTGCCTGCATTCCTGACTGTGAACCATGTGCATAACTGCTGTCCTCGGAGGTCATAAAAGGGCATTAGAGGCCCTGGAACTGGGGTTACAGAGGGTTGTGAATCACCATGTGGGTGCTGGGAATCCCTTTGTATGGAATTGGTAAATGTAAGCAAAGCTGTTCCAATAAATCTATCAAATATCATCAGTAGGGGATCCCAGGAGCCTCCATAAAAGCCAGTAGGTCAAAACACAAGTCAAACAACCTGGGGACTGAGGCCTCAACTTGTGATATCTGGTATGCGCCCCCCCCCCCCCCCCCCCCCGGGTCTTTCTCTCTCTGCCTGAGTCAGGATCTCACTATGTAGTCTAGCCCTGGCTGATTTGTCTGGAACTCACAGAGACCAGACAGCCTCAGCTTTCCAAGTGCTGGGATTAAAGGTGTGTGTGTTACCCTGCCCAGATCAACGTACTTTGCAGAGTATCAGAACCGAATGGAAGCCAACTGGTGCAGAACCCAGAGAGTTGTTGAGAAATTTCACATGGGTCATGACAAGCAGAGGTCACAGAGATATTTCATGTTGTGCAAGTGTGGGAATCTTAAGACAGCTCCTCGGGAGTGCAGTCACAAATATTAAACACTAAAGGCTGAAAATTCTGACCAGGGAGTAGAAAACAGGTTGTGGGTCTCAGCTACTCTGGAGGTAGGAAAATCACTTCATGTCGTAAATTCAATGTTGGTCAACGTAACACGGTCAAATTGTTTATTTTTGAGGCAGTGTCTCTTTGTAGCTCAAACTGGCCTTAAAGTCAGAAATGACCTTGAATTTATTGCCTCCACCCTGGAAGCTGGGGTTACAGGTGTACTCCGTCACACCCAGTTTGAGCGGTGCTGAGGATAGAATCAAGCTCTCCGGCATAGCCAGGCAATCGACATCCTCAGCTCCAGGTCTTCTCTTAAAATCAACCAACCAACCAACCAAAGCCCTTGAGAGAATTCTAGCAGTAATTGTGCCAACCGACACTGAACACACTCCTGGCTCCCTCCTCTCTCACACCAGCCTTCTTCACTTTGTTGCCCCGTGGTGAGATGCTCCCCACTTGACTATACAGCGCCAGGATCCCGGCCGGCGTCAGTGTGGGAGTCGCTGTGCGAGCGAGCGTGCGCACGCGTCCACCCACACCGCTTCCATATTGTCCGCCACGGCGCCCCGTAGCAAGCTCTTGGCCAGCTCCACGTCGGCCGCGCAGGCGCCCTGGGCGCGTTCACCTGCTGCCGTTGTCGCCGCCGCCGCCGCTGTCGGGGCTGGATGGGGGGCCGAGGCCAGCCGGTGGCACCCAGAAAGAAGAGACGCGGCGGCGGCGACACCGACACCCGCACGGCGAGCGCCCCGAGGTGCCCGCGAGCTCCACAGTCAGGCGGCGAGGCCCGGGCCCAGCCGCCCCGCGGGTAGAGAGACTCCGACGCCGGCCCCTCGCCGCGCCATGTTCAAGAAGCTGAAGCAGAAGATCAGCGAGGAGCAGCAGCAGCTGCAGCAGGCGTCAGCCCCTGCCCAGGTACGCCGTCCCCCTGCGCCGGGCCCGGGAGGCGGGCGAAAGTTCTCCCGTGACCTCCGCCCTCCCCGCAAGCCGGAGCCGGGCATGGGTTTCGGACCGCCCTGGTACTCCAGGAACCCTGGCCCTGGTTACTCCCGGACTCCGTCCCGGTGCCCGCTGGCGGGACCCACGGTGACATCTGGCCTTAGAGTTTCCCCCCTAAGGACCGACCCGGCCTGAGGATGGGTGCGGTGGGCGCGGGTCCCGTGGCGGGGGGGACGTCCCCTCCCCCTCCCGTGCGAGAGACCCTGACTCTGGAAGTGATGGAGGGGGTGGGCGACCCAGGTCCTCTGAGACCTGGCCGAGGTCGCCTCTGTGTCCACTGGGCACCGAGCCTGGAATGGCCATGATCCTGATCGAGAAACGAGGGCACAGGGTCGAGCCGTCCCGGGCCAGGCTGCGTGGCGGAGCCGGAGCCGAGGGCCGCGTTCCAGCGCCCAAGGCTGTCACGAGTTAGTCACCTCGCTTAACTTGGGTGATGGCGGCCAGGGCGGAGGGGCAGACGCTGCGCAGGACGGGCACGGGGCCTGTCGGCCACCTTGCTCTTGCTTCTTTTCAGGAAGGTGGTTGCTTTTAAGGGAGTTCGTTTCCAGGGCCAGGGGGGCGTGTTCGCAAGAGAAACAGACTGGCGGCGTTGGCGCTGCTGCTGTGAATGAATGCCTTTCCGAGTCTCAGTGGCCTGAGCACGGATTTCTTCCTTCCTTTTAGGGTTCCTAGAAAGTTTGTGTTCCAAGAAAGGCATTATGTCAATTTTCTCCCTGCTTTTCAAACTATTGTAAGCTTTGAAACAATACACATAAACTTTGTAAAAATTACAGGTGACTATCTGAAGGGTTCATGAAGTGCGTTTTAGTGTACTAACCTAAATTTTGACATCAGTTTCTTTGTTTCTCTGGTGCTTAGCTTGCTTTCCCTGGAGGTGCTGTCTGATGTTTGTTGCTAGTAGAGTGCCTGTCAGTGCTGTTGGTTCTGGGGAAATATTTGCAGAACATCCATGCAGTAGAACAGTGATATTGGCCTGCCTGCCTGCCTGCCTTCCTTCCTTCTTTCCTTCCTTCCCTCCCTCCTTCCTTCCTTCTTTCCTTCTTTCCTTCGTTCAAAATAATTTAACATGATAGCCATCTAATTCCTAGTCATATTTAGCATTTTTAAAACTATGTAGGATTAACTTACTAAAAGAAAAATTAAATAGATGGGGCTATGAATGTAGCTCAGTGGTAGAGTGCTTGCCCAGCATTCACAAGACCCTGTGGGGTGTGTGTATGCGCGCACACATGTGCGTGTTACATAAATAAAAACATTTTGACATTTTTGTTCTCATTAAATATTAAAACTTGCTTAACTATTATGAAAATAAAGGTAGGAAAGGACAAATATTTTGAGTCTACTTATATGAAATACATAAGGGTAATCAGATTCATCAGGCTAGAGAACAGAATCTGGCCCAGGGACTGTGGGTGGATGTTACTGTTTAATGGTTGGCAGCGTTTCAGTGGGTTGAGAAAGCTTTGGAGGTGAATGGTGGTGATGATCTCATGGACTGTGAATATGCTTCATGGTACTGTACACCTACACATGTTCAAAATGGGAAACTGCAGTGTTCATGGTTTATCACAATTAAAACATTTTTAAAAAGCAACATATGTGCCCTGCTTGAACCTGCATGGCTATTTATTGTTTAAATAAGTAGGGCCCTGAAATAATAGTTAATGTAGTAGAAATTTAAAAACACAAATTATAAAGTCCTAGCAAGATGTCTCACAGATGGCAGAGGAGTCCCTTCCTGAAGGGACATAGCCTTATTGTAAATCTGAGTTTGCAGTGTGTCTCTGTCTTAAATTCTCAAAGAAGGCCCAGAGATGGGAAGAATCTGAGTTTATCCTGATTGTTTATTTTATTTTTGAGACAGGTCTCTTTGCATAGCCCTGGCTGTCCTGGAACTTGCTCTTTAGACCAGAGATCCGCCTGCCTCTGCCTCCTGAGTGCTGAGATTAAAGGCGTGTCCACCACCGCCCGGCTGTCCTGGTTGTTTATAATTTGTGTTCCTACCAAAGAGGACTCAGTGTCCATTGATAATGCTTTATATAGAAATATAGTGTTATATATTTTATTTTTTTAAATTTTATTTATGTATTTGTTTTTAGATGAGTGCTCTGTCTGCACTTATAACTACATGCCAGAAGAGGGCATCAGATCCCACTATAGATGGTTGCAAGCTACCATGTGGTAGCTAGGAATTGAACTCAGAATCTCTAAGAGCAGCCAGTGTTCTTACCCATTGAGCCATCTCTCCAGCCCCATTGTTATGTTTTAATAGAAGAATCTTTGTTTATGTGATTAAACAAAAATGTCTTGCATGCAGCTATCAGCAGAGAGGAGAGAGGAGACGGACAACTCCATAAACTACCCTCCTAACCTGAGAAGTACTTCTAGACCAGTGGTTCTCAGCTCTCCTAATGCTGAGACCTTTGATAGTTCCTCATGTTGTGCTAACCCCCAACTGTAAAATTATTTTTGTTGCTTCTTCCTAACTGTGATTTTGCTACTGTTATGAATCGTAATATATCTATGTTTTCTCCTGGTCTTAGGCAACTCCTGTGAAAGAATCCCTTGACCCCCAGGTTGAGAACTGCTGCCCTGGACTGTTAGGGACCATGACTCATACCAAACAAGGGTTTACAGTTTTGACACTGGAAAGAATCATGGGACTAGCCAGTTGGAAACAGACTGTAGATTTTATTAACGATATTTTGGTACAGGCTTAAGTACAAGACTTAAGAAAAAGAGACTCCCCAAAGAAAGAGCTGCAAATGTTAAGATGTACCCCAGTGTGAGTATAGGCTCCTCAAGGAGAATGAGCGATGCTGTGTTTACCACTCTGGTGGCTTAGGCCGCATCTGCAAAGGCTGCTGAGAAACCTTTATTTTTCCTTCTCTCATTTGCTAAGTGGAAACATGAGGTGGCTCTGGAGAAGCCTCTGGTGGAGTTCTGATGAGGTGAAAGCAGGAGCCATGGGATTGCAGGGTCCAGTATGTGCCCTCTAGCAACATTCCTGGGAGCTGCAGGGTTATGGCTGGGAAGGGAGAAAGGCCACAAGCAATTGTGCGAGTCTCTTCTGCCTCCAGCACATTCCTGGGGCACAGGTTATGTCCCCTTTTTGGCGCCAAGATTTTTCCTGTCTCAGAACCAGCCTTGGTGATACATATCTAGAATCTCAGCACATGGGAGACTGAGACAGGAGGATCAAGAGTTTGAGGTCAGTCTGGACCCAGATTCAGATAGAAAAGAAAAAGGAAAATCTATAATTTGAATGTTAGAGTCATAAAAGTTTTGAGAAACTGGGATGAACTAGCCTGATTTGTGAAATTATGAGATCCAGAGACATGAACAGGGGTGCATGTTGTGCGTACCTCACTTCAGCTTTACACCCCAGGAGATGCAGACAAGTTCAGTCTGTCTTACTGGACTGGCTGAGAAAAGGCTACCAATGACTACAGCATCTCAACTTGTAAATGAAGGTCAGGGTCTTACAGTTATGGCGCGCAAGCGCGCACGCACACATATACACACACACCCATGACCCTTCCTACCCCCCCAACAGGCACACATACACTTACACACATACACACACATGACCTCTCCACTCCCCTACAGGCGCACACACACACACACACACACACTCTTTTTCTAGCTCTCTCTCTCTCTCTCTCTGTGTGTGACTGGCCATCAAATCCATGAACTTGGAATACTAGGCATTGTGCTCCACACTGAGCTGTGCCTTCAAGATGGAGAGGAAACTGAACAGTTAAACTACCTACCTTGGAATCGGAACTGTAGTGTGCTAGGACAGAGATTGCCACGGGAGACTGGGCCACATTGTTTCCTGTGTCACCGCTGCACTAGTGACGCTCTTAGAAGGTCACTCGTTGTACTGTTATCTCTGGGGATGTGCTGGCACTGGTGCTGCTGACACGAGGCACCTATTGTATAAATCCCAAGTCTTCTGAAAGCAGTGACGGGACGGGTGCGGGCCTTAGGAGTGGGAGCAGAGGGTTCCATTGTACAGTCAGGCTTTTGATCACCTCTTCTATAGCTTACACTATAAGCTTTTCCTTTCAGTTCTAAAGCTCGCTAAGATGCCAGGGATGAACACTGCCTTACTTTCTTCGTGTCAGTGTTCCCTTCTTTGGATCCTGGGGTTGTGGCACCTCAGCTGTGCTAGGTCTCCAGCTGTTTCTTATTTACTCCAGGCTCCTGAAAATTGCTTGAGATTTCAGAACTCTCTGGAACGGCAGTGTATGTACCTCAGATGCCATGTTTAACTGGAAGTTGCCTTAAATCATTTTGATGAGTGAATTTCACTTATTAAAAGATTGTGTTTGAGAAGTTAAGCATTTATAGCTTGAGACTGATGGCTCATTTCTAGAACTACACTTTAGATTGCAGACTGACAAAGGTGCTTGGTTGAGGGCATGTGAGAAGCTCCAGCTAGTGACTGAAGTATGATGTTATGTGGAAACTAAGCCCATGATAGATCCCTACTTAACTGGCTTGTCAAGTTGATTGGCAGTTACTGGATCAATGTTGTAATGCTGAAGGTCCAGTGGCCCTGTCCCCACCCTCGGTGTGTGGGAGGAGTTAATGAGCAGGTGCTCTGTGTGCTGGTGCAAGTCTGCTTCTGACGTGGCATCTGCTTGGGGCAAAATTTGAGAGGCAGGAGCTAAGTCACAAGGCCTGTGAGTAGCTAAAGATTCCATAACTGATGTAAATCACTCATTAAAAGACATGGAAAACCCCTCATTTTGAGCTCCCATGCTTGTCTTGTCTTTAGCACCAATCACTGGAGCAGTTCAGTCCCTTCCAGTCTGGAAGGGCTGAAGGGATGAGAGAACTTGCTGTAGGTGACTAGCTGATCCCCTCAAAAAAAAGTGAATGTTGCTTCTTTTTTTTGAAGCTGTGATTAGTTGATTTCAGAAAGTTAAAGATTCATGGTAATTATGCCAGCCGGTGGTGGCACACACCTTTAATCCCAGCACTCGGGAAGCAGAGGCAGGTGGATCTCTGAGTTCGAGGCCAGCCTGGTCTACAAGAGCTAGTTCCAGGACTGGCACCCAGAACTACAGAGAAACCCTGTCTTGAAAATCAAAAAAAAAAAAAAGATTCATGATAATTAAACCTCACCAATACGTAAAGTGGTTTGTTTGTATGTACAGAGTTGACTTGTGTTTCTAACAGTTCTACTCTCTCCCGTGTCTGTGAAACGCCTGGGTAATGCAGCCTCTAGGAGAGTGAGTTTAAATGTAGACCATCCTGCTAATAGGAATATACACAATGTTTGGTTTTGGTTTCTTTAAATCATGTTGTTCGACCTGGGATTGATGTTAATTCTTTTTTTAAAAAAAAATCATAGTTAAAGACCTGAAATACATTCAAGTGTATAGATTGGAGGGTTGGTGACCAGGTACAGCAGCTTCGTACTTACAAAGATGACATGGTGCCGTGAAGTAAGCCAGGTGGCTTGTGAGCTGTACCTGGAAGTCTCCTCTTGTGTTTAGCAACAATGCATTTAGAAGTCAGGGCTCTTTGCGGGAGGTTCTCTCTAGGACCTGCTCCTTCGTGAGCAGCTATCGGTAGCTGACAGCCGCTAGGGAGGAGTGTCAGTGGCTCTTCTTACTCAGGTCAGTCCCATCCTCCAGTGGTGCCTCACCTCCGTGCACATATGAGCAGCACTATCTGAGCTTGGAGGGGACGTGGGGGGTAGAGGAGGGAAATGGATGGTGAATGGAATCATGTTTCATTGTATATGTATTACTCAAGAATAACAAAAAGAAAATATACCTCATACTGTAAAGTGTGCATGCTGTACAGACGGAATGTGCAGTTCGGCAGGGGGTGGTTAACTAGATGGTGAAGACGTGGATTTGAGGCCTACCTGTTATACCCTGCGCTAATTAAAAGTTCTGTGAAACTTTTGTTTTAGGGGGTGTCTCCATGAATTGGGCTGAAGTATGGTGGCATTATTATTATTTTTACTGTGAGTCCCAGAGAAATTCAAGAACTGGCCATCTAGAGAGAACTGGTGAGGGAGAAAAGGGAGTTAGAGCCTGTGTGCTAACCTAGTTCTGACTTAAGCAAGCCTAAGCTTTCTGAGAATCTAATCTTATCAGGACTGGGTACAGTATCATGTTCCTTTGTGCCTTCAGATTGATTGTGAGGACTCAGAGTGACAACATACAAACAAGAAGACATTTGTAGTTGTCAAGGATGTTTTTATTGAACAGTGCCTGAAAGGTGCGGTGCTGGGCCCCTGCAGGGCTAAGAGACGTGGCTATTGTGATGGCGTGCACAAAGGTGGGGCAGCATCTGAGGAGCCTCTCGTGGGTAAAGAGTAGGGACAGGGACAAAAGCTGGTCATTGCCAAAGTTACTGTTGGTTTTTCTACAGCATTAGTGCTTCATAGCCTGGAGACTGCACAGTTCTGTGGTGAGCAGCCAGGGATGGTGGAACTGGTCTCTGTTTTATGGCTGTCCAGATGTCGTCCAGGATGACCTTACCTGCCACTTCCATGTGGTTATGGTGGAGTTCAGACAGTGCTTGAGGTCTTGGTCTCTTGGCAGGCTGTCGACGAGGCCTCTTTCCCGGAGATGCCAGGACTTGTCATACGTCCCTCTGCCCCCTGCTTTCATTCAGTGTAGCAGGAGTACATAGCTCTAGCCTCAGTCTCTGTCCTCTACCCTTGATTTGAAGGACTTGTGTAACTAGCTTAAACTTATCTGGGTAGTTGTTTTTTTGTTTTTATTTTATTTATTTATTTTTTAAAATTTGAGTAAACGCATTTTCAACTAAAATCATACTTTCAGAATCCCCCTTCTATCTATGGTAACAGTTGTGAGAGTGAATGTCATTCACAGGCCAAGGGTCATGCGGGACCCACCACAACACCGCATTTGTTTTGTTTTTGTTTTTCCAGACCAGGCTGTGTAACAGCCCTGACTGTCCTGGAACTCACTTTGTTGACCAGAGTGGCCTGAACTCACAGAGGTACACCCACCTCTTAACTCTCCCACCCTCCCCACCCCGCGCACGAGTGCCTCCACCACTTCCCTGCTTTTCTTTTTTTTTTTTTTTTTAAGATTTATTTATTTATTATGTATACAGTATTCTGTTTGCGTGTATGCCTGCAGGCCAGAAGAGGGCACCAGATCTCCTTACAGATGGTTATGAGCCACCATGTGGTTTCTGGGAACTGAACTCAGGACCTTTGGAAGAACAGGCAGTGCTCTTAACCACTGAGCCATCTCTCCAGCCCCCTAGACTGATTTTACTTATACTGAAGTTGAAGTCTCTGGTCAACTAATAAAGAACTTGGCAGGCAATGAAATACAAACATTAGCCTGGATAGAACCAGTACTTTTCTTAGCAAATAGTGCCTGCATGTACACACACACACACACAGTCTCCAGCCCTTTAAATTCAGACCTCTTTAAGTATGAGAGTTCATTGTAGACCCAGGAGACCACAGCTTCTCTTGTGATTCTTGCAGCTCCAGAGAAGATCGGTCAGCCTTAAGCTGGGAGCTGCCAGGTGCCATTGCACTCTTCTGGGCTCACTCTTCATCTTTATATACTTGGTTTTATATTTGTTCACAGTTGATGAGGCCTTCTGGTTAGCCCCATAGGAGGCTGAGATTTAAGGACGATTTTTGTTGTTGTTGTTGTTGTTGTTGTTGTTGTTGTTTTTGTTTTTGAAGACAGGATTTCTCTTGAAACCTGGCTGGCCTTGAACTCACAGAGATCCACCGGCCTCTGCCTCAGAGTGCTGGGATTAAAGGCGTAAAGGGTGATTTTACATTCACCTTGAGCTATGTTTTCAAGTGAGTACACGTCTCTGTGTAGGGTGTCCTTTCCTGTCAGCTGGGTATTTGGAGACCTAAATTAATAACCCAATATTTCTTAGACATTCTGGAATCACAACAGGGAATCATTTGGTCCAGAGGCATTTCCTCTAGTCAGTAGCTTCTAGCTGCTTTTTTAGCATGTCTTCACCTCTGTTCTGCAGGGAGCGCTACCCTTCTTGTGGCGGTCTCTAATCTCAGCCTTTGAAGCTTGATGTGTAAACTGGTTCTAGGTATAAGAAGAGTTGCAGATGTATACTGCTGTGCTCCATATTTTACATGGGTGCCAAGCATCCAAAAACTCAGACTTCTTGCCTGTACAGCAAGCACTTTGCCCAATATTCAGTTCCCTCAACTTTGATGAAAGCTGTCTGTGGAGTAAACAGGGTTCAGTGATACCCCTTCCCCCTTTCAAAACACAGCACAGACTTAGTTATGTGCATTCAAGATGTTTAAGCCATTGATAAAGATTGTCACATTCACCTATTTGCCTGTTTAAAATTTGAAGTCCCAGTTCATTCATCTTGTTTTGCCTTGGGTGGTAGAATATATATATATATTAAGGTGACTTGAGCATAGCTGGTTTCAGAGAATCATTTGCTGATTTTCAGGTCACTTTTTAGAAGGAGCATATGCTGGAATTCTTTGTTGTAAGTAACAGAATTCAGTTTAGGCAAGAAGAAAAGGAATTTGTTAAAGGATGTTTGGTGGCTGACAGTTTCTAGAAGCTCTACATCATGGGCTCTTAAAAATGTTCAACTGCTCATGCCTGGCACCAGCCTGGCACCCCCCACTGCACTGTGCTCCATGGCTGTTTCCAGGTCTGTCCCTTTGCTTACCAAAGGGTGACCTTTAACTTTGCACGTCTATTTTCTTTCTTGTGACTCAGTCTCACGTGGGTGTGTCTGATTGGCAGATCTCAAGTTCCCTGTTGCAGCTGAAGGGAGGACTGGGGTAGTAAATTTTTAAGGCTTAATTTAGGGCCTTATAAAAGCCATTTATTGAAGGTTATTGAACCAAGGTATACAGATTTGTCCTTGCCATTTTCACTCCACGGTCTGCTTCTGACATAAACATTGTTTCTATTCAGAAGCTAGCATTGGTTTCTACACTGTTTACTGGACGTCTGCCCTGATGTGAAGTGGAGCTTACAGCTGTTTGTTTGTCTTGGTGTGTGTATGTGTATGCCTGAGCTCATGACCTTAGCTCTTCCCTGGCCATAGCAGTGTGTTCACACATAGGTTAGAGTTGCATCTGTTCACTTGTTCTCTCATGTAGATGGTAGGTAGTTACTACTGTGTAGATAGGCGAGTAAGGAAGCAAGCGTGCAGGTGAGTTCAGAGGTATTTTGTTACAAGTACAGAGGAGTCTTTGTGGTTTGGTTCTATACTTTCAGGGCTATTTTTACCTTATGTTAGAGAGACTTCAGACCCCAGGTTTAGTATTTGGGCTTTTTGTTCTGTATCCAGGATTCAAGTGGCCAGGCTGTGTAACATGAATGGGGACCAGACTTGCTTGTTTGTTGTTGGGGTTTTTGTCCCCCCCAGTACCCTACAACTGTTTGGCCCCAAAGAAAATCACACATAGGTCTCCATAAATTATAACCTGATTGGCCCATTAACTCTAGCCTCTCATTGGCTCTCACATCTTGATTAACCCATTTTTCTGATCTATGTTAGCCATGTGGCTCAGTACCTTTCTTCAGTGGGGCAGATCACATCCTGCTGCTTCAGTGGTCTGGGCAGGAGTGGGAGGAGTCAACTTCCTCCTTCCCAGAATTCTCCTGTTCTCATTACATCATTTCTACTTCCTGTCTGGTTTTCCCGTCTATATTTCCTTCCTGGCCAATCAGCGTTTATTTATAACATGATTGACAGAATACAGACAATTTTCCCGCACCAAGGCTGTTCTTAGTATCTCAGTGTTCGGCTGTGCTGTACATGAAAGACTTCTGACTAGAGAGGTAGGACATGCTATTTACCTGTAAAATTCATAGTATTGACTGTTTCAGGGACATTAAAGTTAAAATTGACAACCTTTTTGCTTGTTTTTAGTTTTTTCGAGACAGGGTTTCTCTTTGTAGCCCTGGCAATCCTGGAACTCACTCTGTAGACCAGGCTAGCCTCTAACTAAAAGAGATCTACCTGCTTCTGCTTCCTGAGTGCTGGGATCAAAGGTGTGCACCACCACCGCCCAACCACTTTTGTTTGGTTTACTTAAAATTTTGAATCATTTCGTTTTACAGAAAAGTGGCAAAGATAGTAGACTTTTTTCATACACTCTCTCAGTTTCTCCAATATTATCATTCTGAAAATAATCACATCCTTATATATACTTTACTAAAATTTACTGTACCTAGTGGGTAGCTAAGTCTTGTAGTTGATTCCATTGTAATTATTCTTTCATGCTTTTTATATGTCCCTTTCCTTTCTTCAACTTGCTGGGCATGGAATGAGAAAAACATCGCTCAGGGAATAATGTACTAGTCAGTGCTGTCTTCTAACCTGTACAATAATTTTTATATGTAGGCTTCCCCGAGCTCTTCAACAGCAACAAGGATTAGAAGCAGGACATCTTCATTTACAGACCAGCTTGATGACGTGACACCTAGCAGAGAGGTTAGTGTGACGTTCTCATGTACTTCTCATAGGAAATCAAACTGCAGTGCTGATGATGTGACAGTCTGAGAAATAATTTTGACAAGTCAGTTATTTAATTTGAGTATTATACTTATTAATAATTCAACTGAGCTTTTTCTTTTTTAAATGCAAGTAGCAGTTAATTCTTGTAACTGTTTCTTAGGCAAAATAATTTAAGAGAATAAATGTTTACTTAATATTTGTAACTATTAGAATAATTCAGTAATGTTTTATTCGAATATGGGAAAAGGCCCTATATTTTCAAGTTGATGAAAAGTAACAACCAATTGCATATAACTAGCAACTGACATGAAAATTCATTGTTTTTGTTCCCTTTTTTTCTGTGAAGTATAACATAAATATAAGAAGATGTTAAGGGGACTGAAGAAATGGCTCAGTCAAGAGCATTTACTGCTTTTACATAGGATACAGGTTCATTTCCAAGCAACCACATGGGATGCATACTGTGTATAACTCCAGTTCTGGGGGTTCTGACTCCCTAGGAGGTGGTACCAGAGGGTGATGGATCTGCTGCATCTGTAATTACAGGCAGTGGTGGGTGTTGAGAGCTGAACCCAGGTCCTTTGGAAGAGTGACAGGCGCACTTAAGCCACTTTTCCAGCCCAAAAAATGTCTAATCCTTTGAAGCAATTCTTTTATGTTTATGGTTTGTGTCTGTGTGCCAAATGTATGCCTGGTACCAGTGGAAGCCAGAAGGCATCAGATCTCCAGAACTGGAGTTACAGATGATTATGAGCCACCATGTGCGTGCCAGGGGTTGGACTTGGGTCTTCTGAAAGAGCAGTCAGTGCTCCTCTGAGCCATGTCTCCATCCCCCTACCCTAAAATACTTACTTATTTTTATTTTATGTATATGAGTGTTTGCTTGTATGTAAGTGTATCATGTGTGGAAATTGCAATTTGCTTGTTTGTTGGGATGGTTGTCTCTCCTGTTTAATACAGGAATTGTCTTGTGAACAGCTTTCTCTTGAGGGCGCAATGCCCAGTACCACTCTGAAATGAGAGAAGAAATTATGTTTTAGCAACAACTTGGAACCAAGCCAGTTAAGGAAATGCTAAATCAACTAAAGACAGTTACTATACCATTTGCACCCAGGATTTCTGAGACCATCCAGAGTATCAAAGAAAGACACTACCTCAAAAACAAACAAACCAAAATGAATGAATTAAAACACTTTCCCTCAAGAACAAGAGAGCAGGTGTATAGTGATATTTCATTTGTATTTTAATAAACAAAGCTTGCCTAAAGATCAGAGAGTAAAACAGCCCCACTGGTCAGCCTTACAGACCAGGCAGTGGTGACACCTTTAATCCCAGTAGCTACACTAGTTTGCCCATAGAAACTGGGTGGTGGTGGTGCACACTTTTAATCCCAGCCTAGAGAGGATTCAAGACTGGAGGAGACAGGTCTCAGACACAATCTCATTCTGAGAATTCCTGGAGGCAAGTATCACCATTTCGGACTGAGGTAGAGATAAGAGCCAGTGGCTGGCTGTTGTGCTTTTCTGACCTTCAGGCAAGCTTTCTTTAGTAAAACACAAATGAAAAATCACTACACAGTGTGTGCTACTTCTCTTTGACATCCCGTCTGTGGGTGCTGGGCAGGACACGCAACAAGAGGCTCAGGCTATAAGATCATGTTAGTCTGCAGAGGGTAGAAAATTGCAAGTTTAGTTAAAAAAAAAAAAAATCAGAACCAATGAGTTCAGCAAATAAATACAGATAAGATTAATTTATAAACATACATTTCATTTCTATGAATAGTAGTTTTAAGAAGCCTCAAAGTGAATTAACACTCAGAGGTGTTTACAGAATCCAACTCTGCTCATAAGAACAAAGTAGGAGTGGAAGGGAGTTTGCTCATATGATAAAGGAGATTGATTAAAGTATCCACAGCTAGAATCCAAAATGATTCAACATTTAAAAAGATATTACTTTATCTATTTTGTGGGTGTAATGTGTGTGGGTGTGTGCATCACTATGATGTGGAAGTCAAGAGGACAACTGGGGGGGGTGGTTTAGGTCTCTCCTTCCACCATGTGGGTCTGGGGATTGAACTCAGGTCGTCAGGCCTGGTGGCAAGTGTCTTGTTCAGTGAGAATTCTGCCCCCAAAGACTAAAGCAGCCAAGTGTCACTCATCTATAGTCCCAGTAGTCTTTCTGTGTGTATTGAGGTAGACCCATGGCTTTATCTGTTATTCTGTAGACTGTGATACTTGTACTAATTGATGTTGAAATTAAATTTACTTTGCTTTCCTCAGGAATCTTATTTGATCATGGTGTACCATTTTCTGGTGTGTGGCTGGATTTGCTTTTGTTAGTTTCATTGTTTTGAAGATTCTCATGTATTCAAAGAGATGTCCGTCAGCAGTTTCCCTTTTCATTTTGTGATTTCTGATTTTGGTATCAGGACACACTAACCTCATAGAACAAATTCATATTCTCCTTTTATATATTTTTTGGAGGAGTTTGTGAATTTGATCTGGTCTTAGGCTGTTGTAATTCCCTTTATCCCTCCATTTTTTTAAATGTGTCAAAGCGTTTGGATTACTAATTTAATCTCTACTGTTCTATTCAGATTTATTCAGTTTTTTTGTTTCTTCCTATCAATTGTGAAAAGTTGTTTCCATTTCATTTAAATTGAAATTTCATCTAAATGAAATTCAGTTTTATTATCTGATGTTGAGAGTAAGTTTTTATTGTCTTATTTTTTTCTTCTACCCCAGGAGCTAATGGTTTGTTGATCTTTTGAAAAATTATCTTTTGATTACATTTTCTAGTTTAGTAATGAACATTTTCAAAGTTGGGGTGGCTGCTAGCTGTGGTGGCATACACCTTTAATCCCAGCACTCAGGAAGCAGAGGTGGATGGATTTCTGTGAGTTTGAGGCCAGTCTGGTCTACAGAGCAAGTTCCAGGACAGCCAAGGCTGTTAGATGGAGAAACTCTATCTCAAGGGAACACAAAAAGAAGAAAAACCAGAATTGGATGGGGGCTGGAGAGATGGCTCAGTGGTTAAGAGCACTGCCTGCTCTTCCAAAGGTCCTGAGTTCAATTCCCAGCAACCACATGGTGGCTTACAACCATCTGTAAAGAGGTCTGGCGCCCTCTTCTGGCCTTCAGGCATACAGACAGAATATTGTATACATAATAAATAAATAAATATTTAAAAAAAAAAAACAGAATTGGAGTGGCAAGTTGATATTTGAAGTCTTTGTTCTGAAGTCTTAGGTACTTTGAGTGAAACTTCTTATAGTCTACAGTGTATCTTCATTCTCCATCTTTTTACATCCTTGGTGTTTGGGATGGGGCTAGGAGAGGTACATAAGCTTGCTTTTAAGACTTTGTTTGAAAAAGAGGTGGCTGGGGCTGGAGGAGGGATGGCTCAGAGGTTAAGAACACTGGCTGTTCTTTCCGAGGTCCTGAGTTCAATTCCCAGCAACCACATGGTGGCTCACCATCTATGAGATCTGGTGCTCTCTTCTGGTGGGCAGTCATACATACAGACAGAACATTATATACAAAATAAATAAATAAATAAAATTTAAAAGAAAATGAAAAAGAGGTGGCCATAGACACTGTAGAACATAGCTGTGGCCGTGAGCGTGACAGTCCTAACTCGCTCGTCTATACTGCGTCAGTTTCAGCTGCAGTTGTGTTGCCACAGATGCTCGCTAAGGCACACAGTGCTGCAGTGACAACTATGGTGTCTTTAGTTGACCATTTGGATACTTGCATCTGAGTGAGGAAAGAGAATTCAAGCTTTTGAGACACCAGTCTCCTTAACACAGCTCCTCCACTACTCTGTATGATGGATGACAATCAAATTCGTGAATAAAATGAAAACGGGAAAAAAAAGACTGAATAAAAAGAAATTAAAGTTACTTGGAATTAGCAATGGTTTCTCAAGGAATTTGAGAGGTGCCCTTTAAAGAGCTGCAGGTTGTTAAAGCTGCCGTGCATGCAGCTTGCTGTGTGAGCCTTCACCAGGAAGACTTGTGGTCTGGTTGCCCTGTGAATCTACTCACTTCCAATGCGCCCTTTCTGTGCCAGAGACACAGACATAGGAGATAAAACGTTTTCTCTTGTCGCTGAAGGTGTATCTGGGTCCACAAACATGAAACATCTCTAGGCCAGAGGGACTGAAGCTATTTCTGAGAGGCTTGGAGTTGAGGCCGAAGGCAGCTGTTTTCACCTCAGCTCAGTAAGAGTGGAAGCCTCCTCGGCACTGCTCTGCCAGTCCCCCAGGGACGGCATTAGCTGGCACCACATAGCGGCACAGGTGAACGCTGGGTGAACGCACTGTGTGCTTCAGTGTAGGTGTTTATTTAGGTTTCTCTTTGGATGGTCTGAGTGGAACTGAAGTGTGCTGTGTTGCTAAGTTAGAGTGTGTGCTGTTAGCAACAGCTGTAGCTAAGATGGTTCTCCTAGTTGCAGTTAGCTGCTGCTGCCTGCTGCCAGGCTTTCTGTGATTTGTTATGGGAAGTGTCTGTGCTTGAGGAGGCCTCATGATCAAGAACTAAATCACACCTCAGTTGGGCTTAGTTCCTGCCATAGATTCTGACCTAAGCTGGAGCCTTGGAATCAGATTAACTGGGTGAGAAGAGAAGGTCACAGAAGGAACGAGGAAGACAGTACCTTTCTCAAAATGAGCCTGTAAAGCAGTGCTTCTCAACCTTCCTAGGGCTTCAACCCTTTAATACAGTTCCTCCCAACCATAGAATAATTTTTTGCAACTTTATACCTGTAATTTTACTACTGTTATGAATCATAATGTCATGTCTGTTTTCTGATGGTCTTAGGTGACCCCTGTGAAGGGGCTGTTCAACCCTCAAAGGGGTCGTGACCCACAGGTTGAGAACTACTGCTGTAAAGAATATTCTAAAAGAAACAACAGGAAGTCAGCAGCAAAACTAGGCAGTAAGGGAGGAGTTTATAAGAGATGAGCGTCAAACAGTAGAGTGGTCTACGGTAAGACTAGTGAAGAAATAATTTTTAAATCAACAGAATATTGTGAGAAAAACTTAGCTCAAACAAAATAAGACTAGGTAGACATAAAGAACTAATTAGAAATTATGGAGAAGGAAAAAGAAGATGTAAATGTGTCAATTATAATAAGACTATGGAAAAATGAGTGGATTCGGAAAAAATACTGACTACCTCACTGTAGACAGACACAGATGTGGAGGGTGGCATGCATGGGATTTGTAGGGTAGGTTGAAATCCTCCAAGATAGTCTAGAGGCTGCAGATGCTTGACATGATGCCAGGACACATCAGTCCACTCCGTGCTGGTGCCGTGGCCACTCCACTGTGGACCCCACGGAAGAGGTGAGTTTGTTTTAGCAGTTTTACATTAGAGTTTGAGCAAATATTGAGAAGTTGACTGGCTGGAATCTTTTCGAGTGTTGGAGAAGAGCTGTTTGCTTTCTGTTTGTTTGGGGTTGGGACGGAACCAATGGCCTTGTACCTGCTGTGCCCTTTCTACCACTGAGCTGTACAGCCATCCAAGAACTGGTGCTGTGTAGGGATGGTGAGGCCACAGACATAAGGACAGGGCAAGGAGAAGGGCTCCTTAGGCTCCGGGGTATGTGTCTACGAAACTGACCCTAGGTTGTTTTGGTGAGGAAAAGGCTTGGAAATTTCTGTTCATTTCTTTATCATGAGCATCAAACTTGGCTGGTGCTTTCTTGAAATTTATACTCCCTTTTAAACTTGCTTTTTTTTTTTTTTTTTTTTTTTTTTTTTTGCTAGCATGGGTAATAGTGTTTTTAAAAAAATAACTTTGGAAACCTAAGAGAAGTGAATCTGTATAGCTTTCAATTTAAAGTTAACATTTGTTCAAAGAATGGCCTTTCTGAGGGCTCCAGAGTCAGGTTTTCAGTAAGTCTGGATGAGATTCTAGGAGCCAGTTGGGCATTTAGCATAGTTTAAAATATAATTTGTGATAACATTTAGAATTTAGCATAGAAAGTTCTTGGATTCTATCCTAGGAGTGCTAATCATCAATATTAGAAAAAGAGCTTTGACAAAATCTGTATCCTGGCTTTGGGAATGGCTCAGTTGGTAAAATGCATGTTGTAAAGCATGAAGACTCAAGTTTGGATCCCCAGAACCCATGTAAGAAGCCAGGAGTGATGGTGTGCACACGAAATTCTAGAGCTGGGGAAGCAGCTGGAGCTCGCTGGTTGGCCACTCTTGTAAGATTGGTAAATTTCAGTTTCAGTGAGAGACCCGGTCTCAAGAAAGTAAGGCTGGCGAGGCTGGATTGATGGCTCAGGGTTACGAGCACTGGCTGCTCATCCAGAGGACCTGGGTTCAGTTCCTATCACCTGCGGCTCACAACTGTTTGTAACTCCAGTTGCAGAGAATCTGACACCCTTCATAGACATACATGCAGGCAAAACACCAATGCACATTAAAATAAGTAAATTTTTTAAAAAAGAAAAGAAGGATGAGAGCAATAAAAAGAGACACCCAACATGAGTTTCTCGCTTCCACATTTACCCACACACTTACATGCATTCATATACCTGTGCACATGCATCGTTTAAAAAATTGTTTGATCCAGCTTTATTTTGTCTAGTCTGGTGTAATGACACCTAACTCATCCATTTAGGAGGAACAAAAGTCAGGAGAGTCACTGGTTCAAAGTCATCCTTACTACATAGTAATCTTGAGGTCAGCCTGAGCTACATGAGGACCTGTTTTAAAACACTAACCAGACCAAATAAACCAAAACTTTATCTGTAATTAGGCTGTTTCTAGTATAGTGCTGTGTAAAAGAATTAGTGAACACTTCAGTCAGTGTCTGTAGTCTTAAAAGTCCAGAGGGAAAATGTATGTTTTCAAACTTTTGCACATACTTATTTTCAGGCATGTCCTTTATAGGATATATAGTTTATTGTATATTCTATATTGCTTTATATAGTGTATTATATACCATACAGTATGTTATACTTTATTATATATCTTGCAGTTTCATGCATGAATAAGCATGCAATCTCTACCGTTGAGGGGGCAGGGCAGGCAGTTCAGTGGGGACAGCACTTGCTGTACAAGTGGTAGACCAAGGTGGGATCCCTGTGACAAGCTCACTAGCTGTAGACCAGATGGAATTAGCACGCATCAAGCTCAGGGAGAGACCCAGCTGCAATAGGTGAAGTGGAGAGCAATCAAGAAAGTTAACTGATGTTAACGTACACATGCAAAATAAATCATTTTAAATAAAATTTGATATATATTTAATTCATAATTGTTTATATTTTGGTGTAACAGCTTCTGGAAGAAAAATAAGCACAAAAATATGTAGCAAAAGAACTAATGTTATAGATTTTGTTTATTGCAGGTATTTCTTGTGTATGTACTTTTGGGGGGGAGGATTTCAAGACAGGGTTTCTCTGCGCAGCCCTGACTGTTCTGGAACTTGCTTCTAGCCTTCTAGAAATATTGAAGTATGCAGTCTTGTTAGCTCTAGGCATTATTCTCTTAGACTTCAGAGTCTTCTTTGCTTGTTGCCAATACTTTGCACTTCTGTGCATTTTTTATTGGAACGGACCTTTATCCCAAGTTGCCAGTTACACTGGGTGCCAGGATGCCTGCTGCAGACATATGTATGCCAGTTAACAAGTGCCTTCCCAGCTGGCCTTTGAAATTCTAAACTCACTAGTTCGTTCCATTCCTGACCTTTCCCAGCAACTTACTACTACTTTTTTGGGAGGGGGGTGATCATCATGATGGTCAGCTGTAGTATTGTAAGCGTTGTAGTGTGTGCTGTGAGATCACTTTGGAACACACCATGATTTGTATTCATCTCTTGTTTTGTTTTTGTACCTCTGCTTATTACACGGACTGAGACAGATACTAGCCGGGATGGTAGCAGAACCTGCCTTTCTCTCTGAGTATACTATCTTTGCTTTGGATTCCTCCAAACAGCCTAAAACACAGATTAACAGTGTGGTGAGTCCTTCCACCGCTTTTTGCATTCCCGTGTGGGAAAGCAAACATTTTGGGTAGTTGTAGCAGCAAGTTTCATGTGGTTTGTCACTTACCTTCCCTCAGAGCGTCTTCAGTGTGGTGTTGCTAACCTCGCTCTAAACCTCAGAGAACAAGTTGCTGAGTCTGGCGGTCGCTGCTTCCTGGTACTCTAATAGCCTCACAGTAACACCCCCTCGCACTAATGGAGCCAAGGCAACCTTCACTTTTAGAACTAGCACTTGCGTTTAATCTCTTGGAAATGTTTGCTTATGCTGAAAAAGCCAGTGTGCGTGATTAGAAATCTGTTTTCCTGTTAGGAGGATACCAATGGTGTGTGTGATGTGACTGACTTTTTAAGGGAAATAATGCATTGTGTAAGTCAGTAATGAACAACATTGTATAGGTAGGTGGATTCTATTATAACAGGTTCATGTCTTCATTTTGAAACTATAGTTAAGAACTACATTGTATTTTGTAATGAATGAATTTACTTAATTTTAACTTTGTGTGATTTACTTGAGGAAAGTAGACATTTTTCTATTTGGAGAATCTGGTAAAGTGATAATTTAATAAACTAAAATGTAGCAGTGTTTGCTTATTAAGGATAACTTTTGATATTTCTTCCCTTGGAGGATGGCTAAACTGGGTTTACAGCTTTTCTAAATGTTGAGACTTGGTTTAACTTTGGTAGCTAGTGGTAGAAACATAACATTTTAATCCAGGTGTCCAGGGAAGGCGTGGTGTGCACACGGCCAGCAGTGGTCTTCAGATCTACTCTAAACTTGGGTCTAGAGAAGAAAGCAGCTCAGGGTGAAGATGGGATATCAGGGGACATTTGGAAAGCTGCTTTTCCTTTGGCTCTGGCTACAAGGAACACTTGCTGTTTATAAAGATATTAAAGACCGACTAGGAGTCCCAGATACACAGATTTACCAGTTCACTTAAAAAAAAAATAGATATGCTGTATTCTGCATGTAGGAGTAATAGAAACTTAAAAGACATGCCTGCCATGAGTACATTATATAACATAATTCAATTCCTAGTTTGTTGTCAAAATGCTGTAAGGTAAAAGTGAGTGCTTAGATGATTTAGAAATAAACTTAGGCAAACTAAAAAAGCTAATCTTATGTATTCTTTATATGTTCATGATTAAAAACTTACGTCTCTCCATGAGACAAAGAGAAATAATAAAATAGTTATTTGGTTTCATAATAAAAATTTAGTGGGGATTAATTACAAGTTCACCAAGTGCTGAGTTTTCCCTAATTTCGGACTTTTTAAAAGTTGTTTTGTTTTGTTTTTTGTTGTTGTTGTTGTTTTATGGGGAGAGGCAGGGTTTCTCTATTATTAGCTCTGGCTGTTCTGGAACTTGCTATGCCATTCTGGCCTCGAACTCGGAGAGATATGCCTGCCTTCCAATTAATTGCTGGGATTAAAAGCATGTGCTACCCTAGCAGGACTTAATTTAGTTTTTGAAAACGTACTTCTCTCTTTACTCTTTTTTGTTTTGTTTTGTTACGTTTTTCAAGACGGGGTTTCTCTGTGTAGCTTTGGAGCCTGTCTTGGCACCCACCTCCATAGACCAGGCTGGCCCTTGAACTCACAGAGATATGCCTGCCTCTATCTTTCAAGTGCTTGGATTAAAGGTGTGCACCACCAATGCCCAGCTTCTCTCTTTACTCTTAAAAACAACTGTATCCTTAGTGTTCAACAGTATAATTAGAGAAGATTGTAGAAAAAAAAAAGAAAAGAAAGACTGTTTGAAGACAAATTTGGCAGAAGAGAAGCTGTAGGAAAGTCAGTTGAATGGATATTCCTGTTGTCCAAGAATTGCCCCCAGTGGAAGCTGGTAACCCTGATCATCACTATATGTTGAGTGCGCGCCTTCTGCTTCTCTGGGAGGAGGACTTTGGGAGTTCCTCTGTGAAGGAAGTGCCTAGACAAGGGTTTAACAAGCCCTCATTGAGTCTTTACTGTTAAGTAGAATGTCAGGAACCAGGCACCAGATTGGGAATATTGGCGTGCCCTGCCCTCCGAGAGCTGGTGGGTTAATGTGTACACAAACAAGTGTTGCAGAAGAAAATAAGCTGCATATAGAAGGAGTTGGGTCTGCAGGTCATCCAGATGGGACATCACAAAGCAGGGGCAGCAAAAGCTGAAAATGGAACAAGGCAAAATGGAGGACTCAGCAGATGGTGGCACAAACCTCAAGCTTTGCTGCTGCAGAGCCTGGATTTAGAGTCACACAGTGTATTAGGCCCGTGCACACCCTAGCTATACTATACTTACTTGGTTGTATAATACAGTATTTACATTTAAAAATATTTTCAAGACTGTTCATGCTTATGCATGCCTGTAATCTCAGCACCCAGGAAGTGAAGGAAGGAAGATCAGGAGTTCAAAGATAAAAGATAGCTTCAGCAACTTAGTGATTTTAAGACTTTAGGCAACATGAGACCCTGTCTAAAAACAAACAAACAAATAAGAATTCTAAAGAAAGAAAGTTTTTTTTTTTTGTTGTTTTTTTTTTCAAGACAGGGTTTCTCTGTGGTTTTGGAGCCTGTCCTGGAACTAGCTCTGTAGACCAGGCTGGTCTCGAACTCACAGAGATCCGCCTGCCTCTGCCTCCCAAGTGCTGGGATTAAAGGCGTGCGCCACCACCGCCCGGCAAGAAAGAAAGTTTTAAGAATCGTTTTAAGTATTGTATGCTGTGAGCTTGGTTGGTGTTGTTTAAATAGCTGTGGAGTGACTTTCCCACGTGCACCACATGTGGGTCTTGCTTTTACGCTTTCTCCTGACCTATTTGATGGAGCCTTTGAGACCTTTCTTCATAACTTAAAATGTATTTTGACATTACAGTATATTATTATGATGTTATGTAATGATATGTCCTGTGTAGCATTACCTTGTGGTGATCAGGAAGATAGGTAATTCCTGTGTTCCCCCAACCTTTTCCTATGTAACTTTAAAGAAATCTCTCCAACTGGTAAAGATTAGGAACTTATTTTAGAGGGAAGAGAAAGTGCTGAAGCGTGTTATGAATTAGAAATAGTGATAATGTGGCTCTTCCTCTCACCACATGTCCATTACCCAGTGTTGGCCATTAATAAACAGCTCCTAGCCGTTCTGTGCTGGTGTCTGTTACCACCCGTTCTCACACTTCCATGGCCACATTGTTTCCAGGCTCCACTCCTCATACATTCATTCCCCCACTTTAGAGATCTCCAGGAAATTAAATCCTAAAGCTAGGGTGGGGTGCATTTGTAACCCAGGACTTGAATAGCTGAGGCGGGAGAGGATCCTCTGCACTTAAGGACTTTCAAACTAGCCTGGGCAACTTAGTGAGACCCCTCTTCATAAAACAAGAATGCCAAAGAAATCCTCCATTTGTGAGTACTTTACCTTTTTTTTTCTAGAAAAATAGGCTAAATTATATAATTTATAATTAATATATTTATTTATTTATAAATTTATAATACCCAAAGGTTACTTGTTATTATTAAATACTTAATTTACCTTGAGAAACCTGAGAATGCTTTTGATAAGCTCTCCATTTCTCCTTTGATCTCTCCTTGGGTTAGCTGTAGAGGCAGAGGAAGTATAGCGCGGAAATGCCGGACTACTGGGACAGTGACCACTGCTGTCTGTGGTGCCCTGATGTGTAAAACAAGGAGGTGGTTTTCTCACGAGCTGCTTCTGTAGTGGTGGTGGATCGTAGCAGCAGTTTGCTGTGCATGCTGTACAGAATTGTGAATCTCAAAGTCCTAGCGTTATCTCTGCAGTCCGTGTCATGAGGTGACCAGTGACTCTCCCTGGGAGCACTGGGCTCACCAACAGAAAAAAACAAAAAGCCAGTACGTGCGGAAGACGTGTTCAGTAGAACATTTTTCTGAAAATGTTTACTCTGGTTTAATTTATACTGCTGGCTTAGAATGAATGAGGCATTTCAATTTTTTATTACTAAGTTTTTTAAATAGCTTTGCCCAAATGATTTTAATTTGGATGTGATTTTACTATAGGGAGCAGATGACGTGACTTCTTTTTGGATAGTTTTCTGTGAACTGTGCTGACCAACTCCCTGTTGTTGATTTTTGTCATGGGGCAAAATATGGGACCTAAAGGGAAGACGTTTGTGATTAGCGTGAAGTAGATTTGCTATATACTAATCTTTGCTATTTAGCTTTATGTTTTGCAGCAAAATGATTTTTCTAAAATTCTTAACCACACACCTCTTTGCCTGCATGAAAATATTCTAATAAACCATTACTAATTTTGTTCACTAGATGAAAGTCTGCTAGGTCTTATTGGTTTGTTTTAACAGTTTTAAAACCTTAGTTTCCTGTTCTCTCTCTCTCTCTCTTTTTTTTATGATGTTCTTTCTTGTTCTTAGAATGCATCAGCTCAAGCTACAAAGCCTCCAGATGGAGTTAATAGAAGTGAAGCATCTCCTCCTCAGGTATGTTAGTAATTTATTTAAAAATATCAGTCCTCTCAGAGTGCTGGTCTGTCCGTTGTCATTAATGTGTGTCTGCCTTGAGAGAATGTGGCTTTGCTGGGTAGAGCTGTTGGGACCTTCTCCTATAACTTCTTGTCTCCTGCTCTGACTACCACATTCTTGTCACTTTATGAATGCAGGCTGGCCTTCAGGAAATAGCATCTCTGTTCTAGCATGTTCTATCAGTACAATGATAGCTATACCAAAAAGTCCCAGCCTGTGGGCTTTCATATCGTGTCTATTATCAATGTTATTGGGTCTTAGAAAAGCTAAGTCAGAGCAATGGTAGTTGAAAATTAACAGTATCAAACTTTAATATTTGTAGAAAAGTAAACATATTCATCCTCCAGATACACCTTTGTCCTCAGCACTCAGGCTGGCATGAGGGCAGACAAAGTGGCTCAGCACTTGCCGCTAAGTCTGATGACCTCCTGGTGCAGGGAGGGAACTGACTCCTGCAAGTGGTCCTCTGATTTGTGTGCTCTGTCTCCTGATATGCACAAATAAATTAATAGATATAATAAAAAATTAAAAACCAGAACCAGCAATAATTAGTAAATTCTGGTCCCTTCTCTTTTTCTCAGTGGTAATTGGCTTTCTTGCTTCTAGTACTATAAGTTAACTTTGTTATTTTGAGCTTTCTGCAAAAGTGTCTGGTTTCCTGCCTGCTCGCCTCCTCCCTCCTTCCTTCTATTTCTTCAGACCAGTGTTTCTCAACCTATGGATGGCAACCCTTTGGGGGTGGGGGGGTCAGATGACCCTTTCACAGCGGTCCTATATCAGATATCCTGCATATTAGACACTTCCATTATGTTTCATAAACTGTAGCTCCAGAGGTTCCAACATTCTCACATAGCCATACATGTGGGAAAAATACCAATGCACATAAAATAAACCATTAAAAACAGTACAATTCATAACAACAGCAAAATTACAGTTATGAAATAGTAATGGAAATAATTTTATGGTTGGGGTCACCACAACATGAGGAATTGTCTTAAAGGGCCGCAGCATGAGGAAGGTTGAGAACCCCTGCTCTATGCAGTTTCATATGTCGCCTTGGCTGGTCTAGAACTTATTGTGTAAGCCAGGCTGGTTCAGACTAATAGCTGACTTCTGCCTCCGGAGAACTGAAGTTACAGTGGGAACCACCACCCGGGCCCAGTATGGCTGGCTGCTTTTGTTTCTTACTCCATGCAATTGTTGCTATGGTTTTAGACCATTTTCCTCACTTTCTAGTATTCCAGTGGTGAACAGGATTGTTGACTGATATTCTACGGTGAACAAGACAGTTAAAAAGAAATCCTAATTTGATTTGGGGTCATTTTGAATAGTGTCTTTTTGTGCATGTCTGTTGGTGCATGCGCAGGGATGGAATGGCTGGTTCAGAGGGTGATTGTGTGTGGTGTCAATCACAGCTGGCAGTTCTTCCCCGTGAGTTGCTTCACATCCTCATGCTGTGCATTACCATGGTTTTAATTAACCGTCTTCTGGACCGGGTGGGGTGGTTTGCAGTTCAGTGGGTTTTACTTGGTGTTTGAGAAACTGAACATTTTAGCCTGATTGTATTGTTACACCAAAACCTGGCTGTGGTAGGGAGGAAGAAGGGAAGGTTGGAAGTCATGTGAAAGTAGTGCCTGCCGTAGATGAGCCTAAGTTCTTAATATACAGCCACCTCATGGAAAGGGTGCTGCTGGTACATCTTCTGTAGGTAGAGACAGGCAGAAAGAGGTTGTGTCACTTCATCAAAGCCACATACCTCCCATGGCAAAGCTAAGTCAGGCCCCATAGCAACTGCCTTTAGTTCTTCTAACCAGGAGAGTGCACGCCCTGCCACCTGATGATTCTCCTATTTCTACTTTTGCTTTTGTTTGAAGCTGTCTCTTTCACTCTCCTGGCTCTTCCTGCTAGTTGTTGCTGCATGTTTGTTAACTCATTCAGTCTTTACTGTCGCCATGCAGAGTGGGTGGCATCATCGTCATCAACATTGTCGTAGTGCCTTCCTGTAGTAGGGAGCTGCGGGCCTCTTCCCACAGCCCGGCTCATGCTTGCCTGGCTAGCTTATGCCCCAAAATAACGACACACAAACTATATTATTTTAAACACTGCTTGGCCCATTTCTGTTCATGTATGTAGCACCCCAAGATGCGCTTACCAGGAAGATTCTAGCCTACGTCCATCCTGGGTCAGAGCTTCATCGCTCTGGAGCGTCTGCTCTGGAGAGGAGAGCATGGCGTCTGCTCCAGAGAGCAGAGCTGTCGAGTCTGAGCTCACTTCCTCTTCCTCCCAGCATTCTATTCTGTTTACTCCACCCACCTAAAGGCTGGCCAATCAAATGGGCCAAGGCAGTTTCTTTATTAGCCAATGACCTTCCTCCATCATTTCCCCTTTTTCTGTTTAAACAAAAAAGGAAGACTTTAACCTTAACATAGCAAAATTACATATAGCAAAACAGTTATCAAGTAAGAATTACAGTTACAATATTTACATCTATTTTATATTTATCATAACTAAGGAAAACTATAACTATAACTAACCATTCTTCAACTCCATCAAAGTCTCCAGAAGAATATATTACCTAAGTAAACAAGAAGTAAGAAACTTCCAAAACTCTAGAAGTCACAGAGACATCTTGCTGCCTGGACAGTCACCCAAAGTTCCTCTGTACCGTTGGGGCATCCATCTTTGGCCTACAGGTCCATAGTATCCAAAGACATTTCCATGAAGCAGGAAATTTCAAAGGCAGTTCAGTCACTATCTGCTGTGTCCTGCAGAATGTCTCGCAGACTCCTTCATGAATCAGGAACCCCGAAAGATCATCTCACCTTTAGGCAAGTTCAGTAGTCCTCTCTCTGTGGGTTCTTTGTGTCCAGTTTATACAATAGTCCAGGCAAGAGCAGTTTCTTGCCCAAATGGCTATCAAACTCCATAAGGTGCCTCTTCGATGCCCATCTTCTTTCTTCTTGAAGTAGATTGGTGCTGCCAGGAGCAGACGTGTCTCATTGTCATGAAAAACCTTAAGTTATTAAAACACTTAAAATGCCATATTTTATAATCTTTGAAAGATATGAAGAATGCCTATCTAAAATATATCTATGTACATCTAGAAAATCTAACTAACATGACTACAAGCTTGACTATTATTGATAATTATCCATTAGCAACTTATATACATTACATTTTTAAATGAACTACACAATCACAATACCTTAATCAAGGTCAGAAATACACATAACAAAATTGACCTTAAAATCTATAGCAATGCAAATTATTCATACCTATATCATCTCTCCCTTTAAATGTAAAAGAACATTTATAAACAATATTTGGGAATATGGACGTAGTTATTTCTCTCCAAACTGCTTCCTGCTGAATGGGGGCGCTGTTATTCGGGTCTTTTATGGGATAACCTGTCTGCTAGGTTCATCTCAGTTGGCAGTTGAGCGAAGCAATTTTTTAAGGGTGTTCACAGCAACCCTTCAGGAGGGCGTGGTCTATCATACCATATTGGGATCGAAGAAGCAATCCATAGAGTCTCATTCTCTGTGAAAACAAAAGAAGAATCTCTTTTCCAAAGTATCATATCCTTAGATCCAAATTCTGAAGTCAAGGTATTTTGAAAATATCTATCTTGGATTAGTTCAGCAGCATTTATAAACAAATATCTTTTAGCATCTGTTGCTCTTTCCTCAGCATTCAAACAATTCAAAGAGAGCATAATAGCATACAGTATCAAGATTCTCTGTGTATTTTCCATCTTTGTGCAGCATTATTTTAACTCTATTTTGTTTACTTTTACTTTTATTTTATATTTTCTGTATATCTTCGTCCTGGAATAACTCTTTAGACCAGGCTGACCTTGAACACACAGAGATCTGTCTGTCTCTGCCTCCCAGGCAGTGGGATTAAAGGCGTGTGCTACCACACCTTGAAGTCTCAGAGGTCAATCTCCCTCTGCCTTCCAAGTGTTGGGGATTAAAGGTGTGTACTACCACACCCAACTACTCTCTTTCTTCCTTATTTTACTTTTAAGAACTTTAACTTTCAGCCTGCATATATTTTTAAACACACTGTAAATCATTTAAACATTTTCTTTGACTTTGAATCTTTCTTTTACTGTATATCTCTCTTTTTCTGACCACATGAGTCTTTAATTTACCAAGCAATATCAGTAGGATGAAAGCCGTGGCTTTGACGGCTGGACAGCCATTCCTTAGCTTTCCAGCCTCATGGCTGAGGTACCGGCTGTAGCCATGTTTATCACAACAACTCTGTGGCGTTTCAAGGTCCTTGCCAGCAAACAAGCTACAACACTCAAATGCTCTCTCTGTAGCTGATCTCCTGCCTCAAAGAGTCAGAGTTTGCCCTGGCAGGATGGCCCACAAAGCCGGCATTTTAAAACAGCACAACTTTTTTCCTGCTACGGCTGAAAACCGAAAAGCATGCCTTCAGCTTTTCACCAACACCGTTTTAAGTGTTTCGTGGCAGGACCTCTTAAATGAGCTGCAAGGTTTCACAGCTGAAGCTGAGTCAGGAAGCCTCTCTTAGATGAGAGCACTTGCTTGTCTCTAGCAAGCAGAGCAGACCCGAGAAATTGTTGCTACCAAGAAAACATGCTTTACTCTATTCTTTCCCAAGCTTTCTCAAGCTTTCTGTAGATTCAGTGCCCCATGTCTGGGCGCCATCTGTAGTAGGGAGCTGCGGGCCTCTTCCCACAGCCCGGCTCATGCTTGCCTGGCTAGCTTATGCCCCAAAATAACGACACACAAACTCTATTATTTTAAACACTGCTTGGCCCATTTCTGTTCATGTATGTAGCACCCCAAGATGCGCTTACCAGGAAGATTCTAGCCTACGTCCATCCTGGGTCAGAGCTTCATCTCATCTGCTCTGGAGAGGAGAGCATGGCATCTGCTCCAGAGAGCAGAGCTGTCGAGTCTGAGCTCACTTCCTCTTCCTCCCAGCATTCTATTCTGTTTACTCCACCCACCTAAAGGCTGGCCAATCAAATGGGCCAAGGCAGTTTCTTTATTAGCCAATGACCTTCCTCCATCACCTTCCACCCCTGTTTTATGGAGGAGGAAACAGGACCGTTGAGATCAGTAACTTGCTCCAAGTCCTGTAGAACCACAGATGAGTTGGGGCTTGAGCTTTGGTGAGACTGACTGCAGCAGTGGGGCTGAGTTCTCTGTTCAGAGCGGGACTGGGCCTGAGGCTGAGACCGTGATATGCACTTGCCAAGCATGTGTGGGTCCCGAGGTCCTCCCCAGCTCCAAAAATAAACAGTAGAAGTTACTCCCAGTCATAGTAGATGTGGCAGCTAAGCTGGTGAAAGTCTGCAAATACAGGCTTGGATGTCATTCATTAACTTCTGGAGACCCTGAGAAATCGCTGTTTTTAGTGTTTCTTCACATATGCACCGTCTGTCTGTCCTAGGGTCTTTTGTAAGGTGTTGTGTGCTAGGAACTGGAGAGCATTTCTCACAAGGCCCAGAGGGGGCTGGGAATGGAATTGCCAGTAATTCTTACAGATTTTGTGCAGGAAGCAATTCCTTCTCTTCCTTCTGGCCCTCCCTCCATCAGGAGGATAAAACTTGACATTACTAAAGCAAACTAAAAAGTGCAGAATAATATAATACAAAAACTAAATCCACCTAAAGTGTTACCACATGAAGGTACTGCTTACCTTTCTGCATGTCTGTCCTTTGTGACTGTCTGATGGCATCTGTGAAACCATACATAGAAAGTAAAAAGGACTTATGAACAAGTCAAATGAGCTCACGGTGCACATGCTGCTTTCCTGTCTGTCGTCTTTCTTCTTTTTGTTTGTTTGTTTGTTTTCAAGACAGGGTTTCTCTGTGTAGCCCTAGCCATCTTGGAACTCTCTGTAGACCAGGCTGGCCTAGAGCTCAGAGGTTCGCCTGCCTCTGCCTCCCAAGTGCTGGAGTTAAAGGTGTGCGCCACCACTGCCTGGCTGCACCCTGCTTCCTAGCTTGATCTTTTTTATTTATTTACTTTTTGATTATGTATATGTATACATGTGTCAGAGGGATATGCAATGGGTATAGGTGTTTAAGGAGGTGGAGGCATCAGATTCCCTGAAGGTGGAGTTACAGGCAGTTGTGAGTTACCTGACATGGGTGCTGCATTTAAACTCAGGTCCTTTGGAAGAGTAGTACAAGTTCTTATCCACTGAGCCACATCTCCAGCCCCCCATCTTGATCTTTTGGTAGTCCATTGTGAGCTTGTGTATGTACTTGGTAATGTACTCTCTGCTGTGGTTTCCAGGTTGTCCTATTACAAACAGCTGAGTTCACAGGAAGGGGCTCCCAGAGCTGTGTGTCCCAGGTCTATTCTACTCCCCTTCTAAACAGATCTGGCTCATTAGTGCATTACCTTCTTCCTCAGCTCATTTTCCTTTGTTGGTGAAAGGAATGATCTAGAATCACTAACTCTATGACTTCTCACCAGATAAAAGTGACTTGAATTGAGCCCCTCACCTCACACTTGACCCTGGATGCCCACTACAGGGTCTACCAGGTGGGTAGATGAGACACACAGCCCTGTGGGGTCAGCCTGCTAAGATGCTTCCTCTTGTACAGATGTACAAACTGGAGGACAGTGGCTCAGCGAAGGCTTGTACTGCTGGGTGACAGGCACAAGAGTCAGAGCTCGGGTCTCTGACTCTAGGTCCAGACTCTTTACAGAGATTGGCCAGTGTCTTTACTTTTCAGAAAACAGTGTTTTGTATTACTTATCTGGAATTTGTAATATTGGATTTGTTAGAGCTTTTATTAGAGCACTGCCGGTGACGGGGTAGTAGATATCTGAAGTGTGTATTTAACTCTTGCCCTTTGGGCTTTGCCTACAGTCGGGGGACACACAGACCTTTGCGCAGAAGCTGCAGCTCCGAGTGCCTTCCGTGGAGTCTCTGTTTCGAAGTCCCATAAAGGAATCTCTGTTCTGGTCTTCTAAAGAGTCTATGGTACGAACATCTTCCAGAGAGTCATTGAACCAACTTGACCTGGACTGTCCTGCTGCCACCTTTGATCCACCTTCTGACATGGAGAGCGAGGCTGAAGACACACCAGGGAGTTCAGACGGTCTCAACAGAGAGCAGCTGCTGCAGCGGCTGCGGAGAATGGAACGAAGCTTAAGTAGCTACCGAGGGAAATACTCAGAGGTAGGAGCAGGCTCTGGCTCACGCAGTCATATGCTCCCCTTGGGCTTGTTCTTTCTCACATACTGCTCTTCGCCTGAAGTCTGAGGCCACCTGACCTGGTCCTGGTTCCTGGGGCAAGTGGTCTTCCTGTGGTACAGATGCCTTTTAGCAGACTGACATTTTGGGATATGGTGTGTAGCCTGGTTTTCACGTTCTCTGCAGTGTCTATGGACACCTAGGACAGAGGTCATCTTCTTTCTCCTCTCTGTCTCTCATGTTACTCATCTCTGACTGGAGTGGCTTCAAAATGATCTCTTCTGACAGCCATGCTTTAGATCAGTGGTTCTCTAACCTGTGGGTCGAGACCCCTTTGGGTCACATATCAGATATTTTCATTACAATTCATAACAGTAGCAAAATTACAGTTAGGAAGTAGCAATAAAATAATTTCGTGGTTGAGGGGGTCACCACAGCATGAGGAACTGCATTAAAGGATCACAGCATTAGGAAGGTTGAGAAACATTGGTTAGATAGCCTGATGACCTCAAAGATTTGGCTCATTCTCATTGTACCAATATTTAAATTTAAAATTTTTATTACGTATTTTGTATTTACATGTGCATGCATGAATGCATGCCAAAACACATGAGAGGAGAGGTTAGAGACAATCTTGTGGGAGGTGGTTCTTTCATTCTACCACCAGCAGTCAGTGTCCTTGGCTACAAATGCCCTTGGTCAATGAGCCATCTTGACAGGCTCAGTTTTTAGTTTTTGGACATTTAAAATTTTGTCTATCATGAATCTTTAAAAAAATAATTTTTTATGTGTATAGGTGTTTTGCTTGTATGTATGTCTGTGTACCATGTGTATGTTTGGTGCACTTGGAGGCCTGAAGAATATATTAGAGCCCCTGGAACTGTAGTTACGATATGGACAGTTGGGAGCTGCCCTGTGGGTGCAGGGAATTGAGCCAGCGTTATCTGAAAATAGTAATGCCCTTAACCACTGAGCCATCTCTCTAGCCCTCTAATATGAATCTGCTAACTACTAAGTCCGTGGTGACTCACTCTGTTTGATGTAAGGGAGGAAGTAAATAGTGCTTTCCTGATTTGTTTGGTACTTCGGGAACTGAAACTGTATGCCTCCCTTGAGTCCTTCTCTGTCAAGTGCAGTTAAGAAATTGTGCTTCAGGAAAGCCTTGGTTGTCCGTGCTCTTGGTTATCATACTCGGTGTGCAGCACTGGACTTGGACATGGGTAGCATACCAGTGTCACATCAATTTTAATGAACAGTAAACTTCAGGGTTAGGGTGGAAAGGTGCCCAGGTTTCACCGTCTATCCATACTGCCCAAAACAAAATGAAAATCTTGATGAAATACATAAATTACCTTTTTATTAAAACTATAAAATAGTTTTATAGTTTATAGCTGGCAAAATAGAAAGGAGTTAATCTCATGGACCCTGGAAATGTAAATGGGACATTGAAGCCGGGTGCCTGTTTTTTTTTTTTTTTTGTTTGTTTTTTGTTTTGGTTTTTTCGAGACAGGGTTTCTCTGTGGTTTTGGAGCCTGTCCTGGAACTAGCTCTTGTAGACCAGGCTGGTCTCGAACTCACAGAGATCCGCCTGCCTCTGCCTCCCAAGTGCTGGGATTAAAGGCGTGCGCCACCACCGCCCGGCTCAGGTGTCTGTTTTGTAGCAATGGAACTAGGTAATTTCTTCCTTCAAAAATCTTAAACTATTACTATTTTATTTCTACTAATTTTAATAATGGTTTTAAATATTTTTGTTTATCTTTATGCTACTTTTATAGATTTATTCATAGTTTTATGTCTGAGGCTGGGATAACAGTATAGTTAGCATTTAAGTATGCCAGATACCGTTTATGTTTATAATGGCATTTAATTTTGTACCATCCTTATGAAGCAAATGTGAGTTTGCTCATTTTTGTAGAAAAGGGATTAAGGAATCCGTAGAGATGAAGTAACTTGCTTAAGGCCGTCTAGGTAGCAGCTGGTAGACTGTTTGGTTCTCAGTCACTCTGGTTGCTCTCCCATTCTAGGCTATCTTAGAGTCAAGCAGCTGTTCAGGCACAGAGACTTCATAGCCTTTGCATCTACTTTTCCTTGCTCTGCAGGTACCCGGGATGAAGTCATGCTGTAAGTGACATCTAACTCTTGAGCTGTTCTTCCTTCCACCCCACCTCATTTTTGATTACCAGCCATTACCTCATTTTTGATTACCTTTCCAGCCTAGAGTTAATAAAGGGTCCTGTTCCTAAGCAGAAGTTGTTTCCAGATTCTTAAGTCTATTCCCAGACTCACTTCCTTTACATCGCCAACTGCCTCTTGACTCAGACAGCAGCAGTGACATTAGGGGCACACATGTTTCCAAGGAAAATGGAGATTTTTTTACTAGATCATGCTCCCTACAGCTGCACTGAGTTTGTCAGAGGCCATTGGCTCTGCTAATGTAGGTCCCCGTTGTGCATTGAATGCAGCTGTCAACCGTGTGAAACCTACAAGGGTAAAGGGATATTACTCCATTGCTTCATCGAGTTGTGTTGAAATGTCTGTTCTAATGTTTGGGTTAGGGCTTGAATTACTCATTTCTCTCTGCTAGATATGCATTTCCTTCTTCAGACGTTTTTATTATTCTGTTTAATATTGTAGTCTAAAACACAAAGGTCACCTGGAGAACTTTAAAAACAGATTTCTGTCTCTCCAGTGAAGCATCATTCTAATTATTCTTTATCAATGAAAATTCAGGAGTCAGATATCGGGATAAGAACCTGAAGGATCAGAGAAGTAGAGCAGCCACCAGTCCTCTCCACCTGTTCCCTTCCTTCTTCCAAAGAGGCCATGATCCTTCTCTACCCCACCTTACTACTTCCTGTCCTATCTGTCTACAGTCCTCCAAAACCTCTGTGGTTAATTTTGGTCAGATAGTGGCTAGCCCCACTCTCTGACTCCAAGCAAGCTTTATTTGTCAGAACACAAACAAAATATCACACTGCACGCCACTGTGTCCCTCCATTCTCAGTGAGTCGGTTTTGGGTCAGGCCCTGGAATTTGTTTCAGCAAACACTTGCACAGTGCTTTCTGTGCCAATGCAGTCAGCCCGTGACAACAGCTGGGCGCCCTCCACGCGCAGGCAGGTTGGCTCAGTTCTCGCCTGTCACGTGCCCAGAGATTCACAGTGAACTTACAACTTACATTTTAGAAATGGACTTGCCACGCTACTTAGTTGTTATGGATTGTATTAGGTTCAGTTATCTATACAGGACTGTTGTGATTGGGTTTTGACTTTTATAAAGAGAAAATTTTAGCATCATTTAGAATAATGACTTGTATTTATTGAGAAATAGCTAATGTCATTTTGATGGTTTGTTTGTTTTAGCTCGTCACAGCGTATCAGACTCTTCAGAGGGAGAAGAAAAAGTTACAAGTAAGTGCTCCATTGCCTGTTGTGTTTCTTACTCGATTTTAAAGTTAGAAAGGGTCTTGTAGAGACATTTACTCTCTTGTTGAAATAGTCTGTGTAGTTCCAGATTTAGCCTGTTTTACCATTACTAGAGGTTTGATAAAAGAGTGAGTGAAAGAGACCCCAGAGATGTTTCCCATGATAAAGACCACAAGTAGGTACAGCAATCCCAGCAGCTCAGATTCTGTTACTGAGCCTGCTGCAGCACCCAGGGCAGCCCAGGAGGAGCCACGCAGTGTGCCTGTAAACGTAGAACATGTGGTCATAGTGTCTGCGCCAGTCATTGCAGAGCTTCATGCAGAATTGTATTTGTACAAGTCCTGGCAAGCAAGGGACTGCGTTTACACCATCACACTGCTCATGAGAATAGAGGACAGTATGTGTACCCACCAGATGCTTGCTGCTGGGTCACTAGGGGGAAACGTTTTCTTGATACAGATGGCTGCAGGTTATTTACAGTTCACTAAGACTTGGAGGGGCCAAAAGTCCAGCATACTGAGCCATCGTGGCTAGGACATGGACCTTCAGGAACCACAGGATCTTTGGCCCCAGGCTCCCGAATATCTGCAAAATTTTCAGAGTAGCTGGTGCTGGCAGAGAACTGTCTGGCTAACCACTTGACAGATAGCCTGTCACCCATCTGGATACCAGGAAATGATTTAAAGCTGCCAAAGAGGGAGTCCCGTTGCTCCACCCACTGACATGTTAGCTTGCTTAATTAATTAATTAATTTATTTATTTATTTTTGGATTTTCGAGACAGGGTTTCTCCGTAGCTTTTGTTTCCTGTCCTGGAACTAGCTCTTGTAGCCCAGGCTGGCCTCGAACTCACAGAGATCCGCCTGCCTCTGCTTCCCGAGTGCTGGGATTAAAGGCGTGCGCCACCACCACCCAGCATGTTAGCTTGTTTAAAAGAATAAATACTAGGCGCTTATAGTAAAAGTCTGTTGTTAAGCTTGACAGTAGTCTACAACATTTAACTTCTGCCCCAGAGCGCCTGAGAGAGGCGGATCTGTCTATATCAGTACACAAACATTTAACCTACCTATGTTTTCTCTCTCTCTCTCTCTCTCTCTCTCTCTCTCTCTCTCTCTCTCTCTCTCTCTCTCTCTCTCTCGTTCTTATACAAATCTAGAAACTACAAATTATCCTATTTCTTTTGTTTTCCTGAGACAGGGTCTCTGTGCAACCATCCTCCTGACTCGGTTTCCTGAGTACTGTGGTTCCAGGCATATGCCATTACTCACCTTAGTTTTTTACCTCTGATTGGTGATAGACAAGAGCACAGGGTTACTCTGTTTCCATGGCTGCCACTTGCCATTAATTCCTTGTACTAGTGAAAGCACTCTGCCCGCCTCCAAAGTGTGAGGCAAAAAATTTACTCTTTTAACTTGATTAAAAAATTCTTAAAAGAATTTAATTATTATTTTTTATGAGTGTGGTGTTTTGCCTGCATGCCTGTCTGTGACCATGTGTGTGCCTGGTACCAGCAGGGGTCAGTAGAAGGTGTCAGACCCCTAACTGAAGTTATGGATGGTTGTGAGCTGCAAACTGGGTGCTGGGAACTGAACCCCCGTCCTGTGAAAGAGCAGCCAACCACTGAGCCACCTCTCCAGCCCCACTTGATTTCTTTTTAATGAACAGTTATTAATTTAACCCTCTGTAATTCTGTTCGTGAAAATTAGATTTGTTTTTTCGAGTCAGGATTTCTCTATGTTGCCCTGGCTGTCCTGGAACTCACTTTGTAGCTTTGAACTCACAGAGGTTCACCTACCTCTGCCTCCTGAGTGCCAGAATTAAATGTGGCCATCACTGCCTGGCAAAAATTAGAGTTTTTTTTTTTTTTTTGGTTTTTCGAGACATGGTTTCTCTGTGGCTTTCAAGCCTGTCCTGGAACTAGCTCCTGTAGACCAGGCTGGCCTCGAACTCACAGAGATCCGCCTGCCTCTGCCTCCCGAGTGCTGGGATTAAAGGCGTGTGCCACCACCGCTCTGCAAAAAATTAGATTCTTTTTAAAAGAAAAATGTTATTTTACATAAATCTTTACAACATAATAATCACAACATGATCTGTGAACTCCAAGTTGTAGTGAAATCATTTGCTTCTGAACTTTGCATTTACTTTACAGATTTCCTGTTGCTAAAGTTAACTGTAGTTAAGTTTGTAGTCTGACTTGCATGTCAGTGGATTTTGGCAAATGTAGCCACATGGCCAGAGAGGAATCCTGTGCTGTCACAGTTTAACTGTTAGCAGGTTTCCTGCATTAACATAGCCTTGCTTTTCTGCATGAATATGCCATGGAGATGTTTAACTGCCTTTTTTTTTTCTCTTAAAGGGGATATTGAGTCAGAGTCAAGATAAATCACTTCGGAGGATTTCAGAATTGAGAGAGGTAAGTTTGGTGACTGATACTTTAGAACAGTTTTAGAGCAATACTCCACACAGTGAGGAGGGAAAGTGAGCCTGTGAGCTCACACCCCATCTCTGGGGTTTCATTTGTGTGGTTTTCTGTGGTAGTTGTTGTTGTTGAAATTAATGAAATAAAAGGTCTAAGTCTGCATTGTGGCTCGTCGGTGTCCACTTGCAAAGCTACATTGTTCCACTGCTCAACATCCTAGGCTTCCTTTCGCCTTTCCTTCTCCATGCGGCTTTGCTGACATAAAAGAACTTGTTATTTGGAGAGGTAATTCTTCATAGGGTTAGATTGAGCTCCTTGATGTCCCTCGGGGCAGCGTTTTACCTCTACACTGAGCCCACACTGGATGGCCTTTTCAGATGTCTCATCGCCAGTCCCTGCTCCTCTACCTTGTCCTGCCCGGAGCTCAGCAATAAGCAGACATTTACCGGAGCTTTCGCCACATCTGCTTTAATATTGCTCAGAATATCTTGTTTCATGGTTTTGTTGTTCATGGGTTATCAGTTGCTACTTTTGTTATTATTTTAAGAGCTTTGAAGCAAATGATTTCAGGACAAATAAGAGTAGTTTAGGATTTTATGTATTCTGAATAGAATTTTATTTATAGAATTTATCAGTCCAAGGTATGTGTTAAAAGCACCAATCTGTCTAGAAAGTAGCAGATTGATAAATTTACAAATAGTGGTTGCTCCTGTAAGATTGGGAGTGTAGCTCAGTGGTGGAACAGTCTGGAGAAGGTGGAGGGAAGGAGAAGGGAGAGAGCTCTCTGTGAGAGGAGGCAGAAGAAAAGCAGTGGACTCGCTCCTCTGAGTGATCGATGTCACTAAGAATAGCCTTGTTGTTTCTCTGTAGCTTTGGAGCCTGTCCTGGAACTCACCTCGAGCTCACAGAGATCCGCCTGTCTCTGCCTCCTGGGATTAAAGACGTGTGGCACCACCACCCAGTGTATTTGTTATTTTTAATGACACATTGTGTTGTTCATATATGAATTTCTTATTTTGTTTCATTTATATTGGAATCGTGTTTACTTTCTAGTCTCTTGTTATATTTTGTATATATCCCATTCTTATTGTTTTGCTCTTTAAAACATTCGAAACATGAAGTCAGGTGGTGGTGGTGCCCTGCCTTTAATCCCAATACTTGGGGGGCAGAAGCAGGCGGATCTTTGTGGGTTCGAGGCTAGCCTGGTCTACAAAAGCTAGTTCTAGGACAGGCTCCAAAGCTACAGAGAAACCCTGTCTCCAAAACAAAACAAAAAATTCTAAACATGACCTTGAAAACTAGTTTATTTTTGCTACTTCATCTAGAATAAACATTGCCCCTTATCATACAGATAACAATATCATTCTTCCTTTGTGAGTTGGCGTTTTGAACTAATACCCTGGAAGAATCACTTGTCCCTATGAAGTGATGGTGAAGGGACCAAACCTCACCCCAGTCTTTCCAAGTCCACGTTGCTGGTTTGACTTGGAAGACAGCTGGTGTGGAGAGCGTGGGCTCAGAGTGTAGCGAGAAGGGTGGGGTGAGAAATCACCTTGATGCTTTTTTCAAGTTACAAGTACCTTTGCTTCTCCTCGAGACACAAATAATGTCTTTTTACTTAATGTATTGTTTGTTCATTTTCTTGCATTTTGAGAATAAATGAAGGTCATTAATGGATTCTTTTGGGTCAAGAAATTCAATGTCTAGGTTTTATGCATGCGATGATTAGATACATGTACCGTGGAGTACAGACTTGGTTAAAATCTAGAGAATGTTTGTTAGAGGTGGGCACAAGTTTTGAGGGTGTTCACAATGGTTCACAATGGAGAGACACAGAATACTTTTTTTTTTGTCCTACCGCATTCTGCTAAGGAGTCCCTCACTGAGGGAGCTATCCTCAAGAAAGTGGGGCGTGGACTTCTGCTTTATTAATAGATGGGTAAGCAATGCAATATTCTTTTTTGCTGCCTGTTAGTATCTTAGGTGCAGGGAAGAATACAGAGCACTCAGTACAAGATATGCCTCAGCACTTTGAGAATTAACCAGTGTGAAACAGTGCGAGATCTGGGGAGATAAGCCCTTGGGATCCTATCCAAAGAGAATTTCTGTTGCAGATCTGAGAAGGATGGATTAAATCAAAGGGGGCTGACCTAAGAAATCTCTTCAGAACCCTGATGATAGAATTAAAAATCAAGACTTGGCGACCAGGCCTTGTTCATAGCCATAGAAGAGAAAACCTAGACATTAGAGAGCAGTGAGTAAGAGTTGGGTCCTATGCAGGTGTCAACAAAACAACAAAAATATAACTTTGACTATTTTAAATTCAGGGATATTTTAAATTTAATTAGTGAGGTAACAATGCCAGAACAGTAAGGAGGCTTGGTGTCCTACCTAATGCCTTCCCCTGTTGGTTCATCTCTAACGGTCTAAGAAAGGGAGAGTGACAGAGAACAGAGAGGACGCAGAACTGCACCCAAAAGGATAGGTAGAGCTGGGGGCCATTCTAGTGCCTGGTGCAGCAGAGATAAACATTGATTTCCGGTTAACCACCTTAAACATAACATTTACAGTGATTTCAGGAACTGGAAGTTTTCTTCCTTGGTGGTCGAATGTTAATTCATCCTCTTGGCTCAGCAGATAGGAGTGATTTAGGCTGTATGGGGAGGACACTACTGGCGTTCCGTTGCCGTGTTAACAGTTTAGCCCCACCTTGTACTTTTATCTCAAGCCCACTTTCCCTTCGTACATTACTGGTGATCATTGCAGGTCTTTACAAGAATACTGTTTCTTTGCAGACCTTCATATTGTTTAAGGAACAAAATTATTTACTGATATTAAGATTTTAAATAGTAATGTCTTCCACAATGAGGATTCTCTAATTCTTCTGTATCTGTTATCGTAAGAGTGAGGAAAGTCTGAAACAATGATGCTGTGAACTTGAAGTTTGTATCTGTTGTTTTATATTGGAAGCTACCTGTAATACCTTTTGTGTTTTAGGAGCTGCAAATGGACCAGCAAGCAAAGAGACATCTCCAGGAAGAGTTTGATGCTTGTCTGGAAGAGAAAGATCAGTACATCAGCGTTCTCCAGACACAGGTAAGAGTGAGCAAAGGCGTGGAAGCAAAGGCTGGAAACAGGGGTTGTAGTTGGACAGCTGAGGAGCTTCACATGTACAGATGAAAAGCTTGGTTTCAAAACCCTTCCTTTCTTCCATTTTAGCACTATATCTTATTTGTTGTACTTTTTGACTGATTGTGGTATCTCCATTGTGGCACATGCAACAAACAGCTGTACTCTGCTTGGTAGAATAAACATATTGTTCCCTCCCTCCCTCCCTCGCTCCCTCCCTCCCTCCCACCCTCCTTTTCTTTCTTGTTTTTTGAGATGGTTTCTCCACATAGCCCTGGCTATCCTGGAACTCCCTCTGTAGATGCTGTCCTTGAACTCAGGGATTTGCCTGCCTCTGCCCAAGGGCTGGAATTAGAGATGTACACTGCCACCAACCAGGCTTACTCTATTTCTTACAAATTGTAAATATTCTGCCAAACTTGTTTCTACTGCTGTTTTTTTTTTTTTTAATTATTATTTTTTTAGGTTTCTCTCCTAAAGCAACGTTTACAAAATGGCCCAATGAGTGTTGATGTACCACCGCCGCCCCCTCCAGTGGAGCTCCAGGCAGAAGTGGACACTGACAAAGAGAAGATAGAGGATGTCGGGGAGCCAGTGGGTAAGCTCTGTTGTTGTCAGGGTATAATTTAAAAATCAGAGGAGAATGTTGAGAGAGTTTAGGATTTGAGCTGATAGAGTAGACTTAAGCAAAAGTTAGGTGTCCTTGTCCCTATGTTTCTTTTTTTTTTTAAAGATTTATTTATTTATCATGTATACAATATTCCCTCCATGTATGCTTGCATGCCAGAAGAGGGCACCAGATCTCATTATAGATGGCTGTGAGCAACCATGTGGTTGCTGGGAATTGAACTCCCGACCTCTGGAAGAGCAGTCAGTGCTCTTAACCTCTGAGCCATCTCTCTAGCCCCCTCCCTAATGTTTCTTCAAAGATTTAAGTTAGTTTTTTTAAAACCATCTATCTATCTATTTATTTTTAAGAGAAAAAAAACAGCTGATTTAAGACTTGAAAATCGTATAAACTTTAAGGAGACCACATTTTGAAATAATTGAAGTATATAAATTAAGTTATACTACTTTAGTTTTGAGACAGGGTCTCAGTATGTAACCTAGATCACCCAAGTTGTGATTTTTTTTTTTTTCTGCTTTAGCCTCGGGGCTTACAGGTTTGTGCCACCACACTTGCCTTATGGCTTTGTTCTCTTACAAAGTAAGAGACTCATGGTAAACTTTGGACCAGTCAGTTAAGGAAAGCTGCTGAGCCTCAGCTTTCTGAGCTGTTTCTCAGGTGTGATGCACCCATAAAAGCTGTAGTTACCAGAGCTCCTTCTAGGAAGAGATCAGACTGTGACCAGAAAGAATATTTGGAATACTTCTGAGATGGAAACTAGTGGGACTTAGGAATGACAGCCTTCTACGTAGGCTAGATCCGTTCCAGGGGAAGGTTGAACCACTCACTAATGGTGTGAATTTATACTTGGCATCTTCATATACATATCACACAGTAACTTGAGGATAAGAGTTTGGAAGAGTGCTATAGAGGAGGGGCCGCTTGTTGATTCCCAGCTGCCCAACTAGCTTAGACCCAAAATAATCACACAGAAACTGTATTAGTTAAATCATGCTTAGCCCATTAGCTCTAGCTTCTTATTAGCTAACTTTTACATCTTAATTTAACCCATCTCCATTAATCTGTGCATCACCATGAGGTTGTGGCCTACCAGCAAAGTTTCAACACATCTGTCTCCGTCAGAGAGGTTCCATGGCGTCTCTTCTGACTCTGACTCTGCCTTCTTCCTCCCAGCATTCTGTTTAGTTTTCCCCACCTACCTAAGTTCTGCCCTATCAACAGGCCCAAAGCAGTTTCTTTATTTATTAATGGTAATCACAGCATAGAGAGGAAAATCCCACATCAGAGTGCTACTTGGATTATTGGAGTGTCCTTTCTCTTCTTGATTTGTCTCAGAAGGTAGGTAGGTTTGGATAGAAGAGGACATTGCAGGGACTGAGCCTGTAGCTCAGTGGTAGAGTGTGTGTTTAGCTTGCAGAAGGCTAAACATAGCTTCCAGCATCCCTGCCACCCTCACCTCTAAAACGATGAACTGTTTGCAGAGTTCTCTTGTATTCCTTAAAAGATTTTTTTATTTCATTCCTTTTCTTGATTTAGTGTCTGTGAGTGTTCACATGCTATGATGTATGTGCAAAGGTCAGAGGACAGCTCATTGAGGTTCTCTCCACCACATGGGGACGAGCACCTTCCCCCACTGAGCATCTCTCTTTCCCCTGTTCATGCTGCTTTACCATTTGTAGGAGGTGGAGCTTCTGCTAAAACACTGGAAATGCTTCAACAAAGAGTGAAACGTCAGGAGAATCTGCTGCAGCGTTGTAAGGAAACAATTCGGTCCCATAAGGAACAGTGCACACTGCTAGTCAGCGAAAAGGAAGCCCTGCAGGAGCAGCTGGAGGAAAGGTTGCAGGAGCTGGAAAAGATAAAGGTGAGGGACCACTGAGTTCTGTTTAAATGAGTAAAACCAGATCGACGGGCTCCAGTGTGGCCCAAGCCTCCTCTGGACAGGGTGGAGAGGGTGTCCTTGTCTGAGCACCCACGTGCCCTGGGTCTTAGAGCACTCACCATACATTGGAGAGTCCTGCGTACTTCTCCCCATTACACGATAAGGTTTATCTAGGTTAGATAAGCTGCATAGAGTTCTCAAATGAGGCAAAGATATTAGAGATGGAAATGAATTTCTAAACTTTTTTAGGAGCTTCATATGGCTGAGAAGACTAAACTTATCACTCAGTTGCGTGATGCAAAGAACTTAATTGAACAGCTTGAACAAGATAAGGTAAAACTCCCAAATTTATGATACTGAGATTTGTTAGGGGCCCCCAAATTTGCTTTGAAAGCAGCTAGAAGCATTTATATGTATGTCTGCTTTTCTAAATTTTTGTAGCTGCTTTCATGAAAACTATTTCTAATTTCTAGATTTATGTAGTTTTAGCATTAATAAGCCTGATTTTCTGATTTCTTAATACCAATCAGCATTCTGTCTTAGAGACAACAGTAGAGACTACAAAGGAAATCTGTTTGTAATATATACCTATTTTGCAGAGAAAAAATATTTAAAGTTAAGATCTGTTGACTGCAAATGGTTTCAGTATTTTCTTTCACATTGTAGAAGTAGATTGATCATTTCAGTTGCCTGAAAAGCAAAGCATAAATGTAAAAGTAAAGTGATAATGTATACATTAGCATGAGACTTCCTACGTGTGGACGTTATGATGCTTAGGGTCCTGGAGGAGTGAGGAAGGGCTGAGCTCACGGTAGGCAGTGGAGTTAGAGCAGCAGCTAGCACCTAGCAGGGACAGCTGAGAGACTCACAGGTGAATGAACAGCTCTGCCCTGCTTCATCCCAGGTTCTCCGGCCCTTTTGTAAAACATCTCCCTCTTCATTTCACACCATCTATCATCTTGTTTAATGTGTTGGTTCATAACTACATTATTTTAACCTAGCTTTGAAACAAAGTACTCTTTATTTCCACAGAACTAAAACCACCTTATGATCACACCTAGTGGTTTAACAGCAGTTCATGATAGCATCTGCTCTCTAGTCATTTTCTGAATTTTCTTAGTATCTCATACATTTTTCTTTTTATAGATTAAGTAAACTCTTATTGTAATTGATAAGATTCTTAAGACTTCTTTTAATCTATGGATTTGGTTGTCCTTTCTCTCTGTTGTTTTCTTTCCTTTGTGACATGAGTTTTGGAGACAATGAAGGCCCACTACTCTGTTTTAATTTTCTTGACTACGCTTTACTTCCCTCCCGGTTAACTTTAGTATTGGCCGTCTGAGGAGTCATGCTCCACAGCAGGGTCAGGAGGCCCTGCAGGTAAGGTCTGAGTGCCTCTTCAGTAGACTAGCTCAGCTACCCAGATTTTTTGTTTATCTAGAATGACTGATTTTGTATGTGATGATTTGATTTCTTCCCATACCTTGACCTTTATTTCTGTAGCAGGAAGAGAAGTCTCTAGCAGAGTGGAGGCATGGCAGGGCCTTCCTTGCATGGGCAGGGGTAGTGTGGAGCCAGAGGGAGTCATAGGAGAGAAGAGGACTACTAGGGACGACTGGGCTCCATCCTTGCTCCATCCAGCTGTGCAGCAACTAGCCTACATAGTGGACCAGTCCTTGTCTGTTAGGCCAGCAACCAGCTCTCAAATCATGATACAGAGACTTATTATTAGTTATGAATGCTCGGCCTACCTTAGACTCATTTCTGACTAACTCTTTTAACTTAAATTAACCTGTTTCTCTTTATCTACCTTTTGCCTCAAGACTTCTTAATCCTTCTTTCTGTGCATCTTATTTTTCTGCTTCCTCCAGTGTCTGTCTGTCTGATGACTGCCTGGTTTCTGGCCTTGGGCGTATCTCTCTTTCTCTCTCGTTCTCTTTTTCTTTCTCTTCTCTCCTCTTATTTATTCTCTCTGCCTGCCAGCCTCGCATATCCCATTCCTCCCAAGCTATTGGCCCTTCTGCTTTTTATTAGACCAATCAGATGCCTTAGCCAGGCAAGGTGAAACACATCTTTGCCTAGCTAAGTAATATTCCACAGCAACATGATGTCTGGAATTATTTGTGTGGGAGAGTACAGATGTCAACTGTGGCTGTTCTGCCCCTGAGTCACATTCAGAGGCTAGTTTTGTTCATTACTATTTATTAATATGGGAATCACTGCATCTATTGCAAGACTGTAAAATAAACCTTGTAACTGAAACATGGGGTGCTTAAAGTACTAAACTTACAGTTAAACATTTCCATATCGACACACCTGGTCTGCTAAGGCACAGAGCAGAAACATGGGCTTCAGTTTGTGAGCTGCTGAAGAGTCTTCCACTGTCCTTTGTAAGAAACGCTTCTTCTGCCTCTCACATCATTTAAGCTGTGCTGTGTGTTGGTGATGCAGTTTTGTTATGCAAATGCTTTAGAGTCTGCACTTCTGTTCAGGGAATGGTATTAACAGAGACAAAGCGGCAGATGCATGAGACCCTGGAACTGAAAGAAGAGGAAATTGCTCAGCTTCGTAGTCGTATCAAACAAATGACTACCCAAGGAGAGGAACTGCGGGAACAGAAAGAGAAGTCTGAAAGAGCTGGTAAGAACACAGGGGTGTATACTTTAGGTCATCTCAGAATTCGCGGAGTATCTTAACAAATGAGTTAGTTTTTGATATAGTTAAGATGTTACAGTGCTTGTTGGGAAAGGCTTCTGTGGCCTGGGTGATTTTTCTTTATAATTTCTAAGTGGTAGAAGAAAATGTGACTGAGACCATATGTGAACTATTAATATCTATCCATTGTAGAAAATGTTTTTTGAGGGGCTGGAGAGATGGCTCAGTGGTTAAGAGCATTGCCTGTTCTTCCAAAGGTCCTGAGTTCAATTCCCAGCAACCACATGGTGGCTCACAACCATCTGTAATGAGGTCTGGTGCCCTCTTCTGGCCGCAGGCATACACACAGACAGACTATTGTATACATAATAAATAAATAAATATTTTAAAAAAAGAAAATGTTTTTTGATCTCCACCTTAGAATGTTAAAATTAAAGCTTAATCAGTCAAACAAGTAATCACAGTGTAAGTCATGTTTAAAATAACCGTTTCTTTATAGATGATATAGAGTAAATAGAAAGCATACAGTATGTATCTGTTTCGGCTGGTCCCAGCCAACAGTCCAGCATTAAACATATTAGCTGACTAGAATCCAGGCCAGTGTAGTGTCCTTTGCACTGAGTACTGAGTAGTCCTAAGGAAGAGGAGAGTGAGCAGGTCATCAAGGGCCTCAGCTAGTGAGCAGAGTGTAACTAGGGAGAGGTGGACTGTATACATGCCAGTCCCTTCAAGACGAGTCTGCAGAGGAGCACATGGGCATCAGCTGGAAACCTGTTTGCTGAAGTGGGAAATGAAGAGGCTGGCTGTGGCCTTCAGACCTCTGTGTATAGAACAGACAATAGGAAGTGGTATAGGTGATCATATGGAAGCTCGTGTTGTATGTGGAAAGGAAGTGAAGTTGGAAGCAGAGCAGGAAGTTAGGTTTGAGGAAGAGAATGCTTTGGCTGCCTAGGGTGGTGGCTCGGGGAGGAGGAAAGGAGAGAGGAACAGAAGAGAAGTAAGGATCTGAGATGGTCCAGCATTTTAAAGTAAAGACAGTGCTGAATGGTAAGGGGCTCTAAATTGGGAGATTCGGGCTTGACTACTAGAACATTTGTTTAAGATATTTTGAATTTGAATTAGCCTTGGGATTGCCAGTGGAATTGACTTGTAGGCATGTGGAGGTAAAAACTGGACCATCTTTTAAGAGTCGCAGCCTGTGGTTCAGTCTGTGGAGAGACTGGATAGGTCACATTAGCTTTCATGGTGAGGTTTAAAGCTGCTTTAGTCTTTGCTGCTTGTTGGTGTTTGTTTACACTACTGCAGTAATGGTTAGGCATAATAGCAAGGTATGTGTTAGCACTTCCGTGGCAGTAGTTACACGTAATGACAGGCTCTGCTGTTACACTCGTACCTGCATTTAATCCTTACTTTCTATCAAACAGTGCTATCATTCTCATTTTACAAATAGGAGAACCCAAGACTAATTTGTCTCCATTTATACACAGAAAGTAAATGTGTAGTCAAGAATTTTTACTCGAGCACTGTGGCTTCAGGGTACATGTTGAGAGGTCTCGAGTTTGACTGATAGAAATAAATGAGAAGAAGTTCCTCCAGGCGGTCACAGGAACTCTTAGGTTTTAGGGGGAGTACAATAGATGTTTCATGAAGTGGGTGGTGGGAAGTGGATGAAGTTTTATAAAGGTCTTTGAATTTGATGAGGATTTGATGTCTAGGACACCCTTTTGAGAAATGGTCTTAGAAAACACATTGTAAGGTACCAGTGAGGGAAGCAGAGCCATGTAACAGAAACACTTGATTAATACCATCTGTGCCATCTATGGTTGTCCATGCATCTCTCTCTCCTTTGTGTTGTTTTATGAAGAGATTTGGAGATTCTAGTTGATAAACTTGTTCTCGTTAAACCTAAGAATGTTTCTTGTCGGGAGGATACTAGCTCCTTGAAGAATACGAGCTCCTAAGCACAAGTGTCATGAGACACTACAGGCAGGCTTGCCGTCAGGGAATAGAAGCCTGTGTGAGCCACTGTGCACAGGAGCCCATGTACAGCCGCAGTGCCTAGAAGCCCTGTGCAGCAGTGCATTGGAGCCTTTGTGCAGCTACAGTGGATAGGAGCCCATATGCAACCACAGCACCTGCCATCAGTCCTTCCAGCTCTGTAACTTACTATTAACCACATAGCTAGTCAAAAAGAAATGATGGTCAGGGTTTGAAATTTTCTTAAAATGAGTCATGCTTTGTGGTGAATATTAAGTTGAGAAGTATAAATAGGTAAATAAGCAGTTAAATTAATGAATATTAAAATTCCCCAGAAAACTTTCAGTCAGATCTTAGTGGTGCAGCTTTCCTTCCTTGTTTCTCTAAAACACAGCTGATAGATGTGTTTTCTCTTTAGATGTAATTTTCACAATGCATCGTGGGCAGGAGAGGTGGCTCAGTGGCTAAGAGTGTGTACTGCTCTTGAGAGACCTGAGTTATGTTTCCAGGACTCATGTTGGGCAGCTCACAACTGTCTAATCCAGCTTCAGGAGTTCTTAGGGTGCTAGAGATTGAATTTAGAGTCTCATGGAAGCCAGATATGTATTTTACTACTGAACAGCAGCCTCACGCCAAGAACTGTGCTTTTTTAAATATTTTATCATCTGTATGTTGAAAAACTTTCCTGTTATGTCAGTATCAGAAGAATACAAATATAAACAAATAAATATTGAAAGAGAGAATAGAGATTTAAATTATTTAATGGATCATTAATTTTGGAAAGCTTGTAGACAACATAGTTGACACGTTTCTGTTTGTAGTCCTAACTCTTAAGTGCTGTGGTAGAGTCTGTAGAAGACTGATTGCACTCTGAAGACACTATAGATTAAACCCACCATGAGAACCAGTTCAGTAACTACCTGCACCTCAGCCCATGGCCTTAGTTGAGAAGACCTGTCTAAACAAAAAGTGTTTTCAGCGGAAAGTGTGGATACCAATCAAAAGAAAACTCTAGATGAGTGGCAAACACACGAAACAGCCAGTGTCCAGTAAGGAGAGCTTCTGTGAACGCCATCCGGCTTCTGTAGAATTCAGTCCCTCTGTTAAACATCTGTCTTCTGTCTTTTGAGTAAAGTCCCTGGACATATAAAGGAAACAGTAACATCATTAAAGCTGACTATTGGTATTTTAAAATCAGATATGACCACATAAAATTGTTGCCAAAGAAGAGAAACTAACCTGATGCATTTTCCAGTGTCAAGAATGTAATTTTGGCTGGGCAGTGGTGGCGCACGCCTTTAATCCCAGGGGAGGCAGAGGCAGGCGGATCTCTGTGAGTTCGAGGCCAGCCTGGACTACAAGAGCTAGTTCCAGGACAGGAACCAAAAAGTACGGAGAAACCCTGTCTCGAAAATTCAAAAAAAAAAAGAAAGAAAAAAGAATGTAATTTTGGTAGTACTTGTGGGTGATCTATGACTGTTGATAGATAACTACTTCTGTTGACTTATTCTTTCCGCGTGTTAACCCTGACTAAAGAACGTTCTCTGTTGCTTTTCTTATGGTACATTTCATTGCACTGCTTCTTGGGTGTTTTTTATACAAGCTAATGCTGCCCCGTGTTATAGGACGAAGTCCAAGTCCATCTCTCATTTATAGAGAAGAATTCAGTTTTCAAATACTAAGGCATGAGCTAGGGACATAGTGAGTGAATAAGCACTTGCCACGGAAACCCAGATCCCCTGGAACCCACGCAGAAGCTAGGCACACATGACTGGAATCTATAATCCCAGTGTGCAAGAGGCAGACGAAATTCCAAGGGTAAGCTGGCCAGCTGGACTAGCTGCAATTAGCAAGCCCCAGACTCAGTGTAAGACCCTGCCTCAATAAATAAAGTGGATAGGAATTGAGGAACATTTGATGCCATCTTCAGGCTTCAGTACAAACATGCACATGCTTACACACACTCATATACACATGTGTGCCCAAACACATGAGCATACGCATACCACCTATACATGTGTAGAACTACTAAGACATGAGTGTCATGAATGCTTCCACCAGGACACTGCAGTCTACTTCCAGCACTTTGACGTCTCCTGGAGGCCAGGAGCATTCTGAAGTCTTGAGCACAGCACTCTTGCTTTGTTCAAAACCAGTATGCCTGTTAGAAGCACTGTGAAACTGTGATTTCATACCTTTCTAGGTATCACCTAAGATGACGCTAAGATATTAGCATCCAGTGACCTGATTGACAATGTGGAGGAATGTCATTATTGAGCTTTAAACATGCTGCTCTATTTAGATGCTAGGAACTACTGAGAATTGTCTTGGGAAGTATATCCTTATCAATGTAGAAAGTTAATGTGAACAGCTTAACTCTGGGTCCTGAGAGAGAGAGAGAGAGAGAGAGAGAGAGAGAGAGAGAGAGAGAGAGAGAGATAAGAGTAAGAGAGACAAGGGTATTCTGGAAGGAGTAAAAGTAAAAATAAAAGTGCATCACTGTTTGAGTATACTTTAAGTCTTTAGATAACCCAGAGTTATATTAGAATAGTATTGTACATTTAACTTTGTATGTTTTTATGTCACTATTTAGCATAATATTGAGAATCCTTGTATATATAGCTAAGATACTAACATGTTTGTGCCATAGGTATGCACATCATTTCCTTGGTAACCATTTCTCTGTTGATAATTAGTAGCTTCTTTTTAAACTTTTGCTCTTGAAAATATTGTAACAGTTCTGTAATACAGATTAGTTTACATCTTTGATGCTTTTTCTTCTCTCATGAATTTTTTACCCATGAAGCTTGTCTTCTTTGTTACTTATGGTTAGGTGATTAAAATATAGCTAGCTATTGCACAAAAGAAACCATAAATCATAGCATTAACTCTGTCTGCAAGTAAAAGGAAATAAGATAACTCAGGCAGTGATGTGCTTGTGCTTGCCACACAAGAAAGGTGAGAAGTTCTGATCCCGGCACTCAGAGAAGCAGCTGATTGGTGGTACGCACCTATTAATCCCAGTGCTGGGGAGTTGGAGACAGGCAGATCTCTGAGGTTTGTTTGCCAACCACTTCAGCCTGCTTGATGGGCTGCTGACCAGTGTTAGAGACCCTATTTCAAAAAAGCAAGGTGGGGCTGGAGAGATGGCTCAGTGGTTAAGAGCATTGCCTGCCCTTCCAAAGGTCCTGAGTTCAATTCCCGGCAACCACATGGTGGCTCACAACCATCTGTAAAGAGGTCTGGTGCCCTCTTCTGGCCTGCAGACATGCACACAGATAGAATATTGCATACATAATAAATAAATATTTTAAAAAAGAAGAAAAAAAAGCAAGGCCATGGCTTCTGAGGATCAAAATCTGAGGTTGGTCTCTGACTTCTACATGTATATGAAGAAGTGTGTGCACACGCGCGTGCCCCCCCACACTCTTTTTCCTCTTCCCACATTATGCACATGTGTAGAATATTTTGCATGGACTAGTATGTTTCTCAGAGTGCACTGACTTTCATGAGCCTTTTTTCACACCCCACCGTTGCTGAATTTATGTGTTTTAAGTAATTGACTGCATGTAAAAACTTGGATTAAGTTATGACATTGTTTGCTTTGTTATTGTCACGTGCTTTCTTTTGTATGGTGCAGCCTGATAAGCCAGACAGAAGTAGAAAATGTGCATTTGAAGTCTGGGGAGCCTCTGAAATAAGACTGTCTTTAATGTGTCAGATTTATGCATACATAACCATCCTAAACCACTGTGTGTGAGTTAGCCTTGATGCTAGGTAACAGTCTCCTTGAGTCTCAAGTCTTACTGAACATCTTATTTTTGTGCATCCACACATGCCAATAAGTGAATCCGGTGCCTTTCCCAAGCCTTGTATGAACAGGACTGGGGTAAGGCTGGCTTTCTTTTTGTTTTTTTCTTATCATGGGTACTTAGAATGAGCCTTTAAAAGAAAATTCCATGTTTCTCAGGCAAAAAAAAAAAAAAAAAGCGAATTGAAATAAAACTTTATGCTATGTTTGGAAGTTTTATTTTAATACTAAATGAATATCTGTTAGCAAGACTTATTGTCTTAAATAGATTGTTTTATTTATGCCCCAAACACAATCATTATTGCTGGGAAGCCTCAGCATCTTGATAAACAAATTTGTGACTAACAGTGAAGTTTGCTTAGCTTTGCTCTAATGTAATATTTCCAGGATTAGAGACTTCTTAAGGTAGTGTTAGAAAGTACATGCCATATCGGATAGACCTGCAGGTGTTTGAGTCAGGACACAGGGATTAGAACAAGCCTTGGTGCATGTTTGGGAAGTGGCTTAAGAAGTAGTTTGCGTGTTTGCTTGCTTGTTGTCTTTTTTTCCCCCTTTTTTGACTTTTGAGACAAGGTTTCTCTGTGTAACTCCGGCTGTCCAGGAACTGGCTATATTATATAGACCAGAGCTGACCTCAAACTCTCAAGGTCAAGAGTGCTGACCTCCCAAGTGCAAGAAGTGGCTTTCAATTGGAGATGCTCTCTTAATGTCTGAAGGCTTCTGCCACTGGGTGATAGTATTTTATTTTCATTTACATAAACCATAGTGCTATCTTCAAGCTTTTTAAACACTTCAAACTCAGGACAGTTCCGGGGATGCTGTACTCCTGGTGGTCATGCTAGTAATTTAAACTAAAATGTTTTTTAAATTCTTCATTTGTTTTCAAAATAAAAATTATTTTTATTACTTATTCTCAGATTTTTAAGAAATATAACTGCTTTTCAGAATAAAATCTAGTGTGTGTTGATGTATTGTGTTACTTGGCATAGTGGAATACAGCTGGTTTTCTGTGCCTCTTCTAGTCTCCAGTCAGTCTATTGGCATGTAATCCATTAAGAAAGCCTGCTTCATACAGATAGCTGTTTGAAAGGAGAGTGCCTCCCGTGCCCTCTGGAGGGCCTTGCTCCTGGACACCGCTGCTCTGGGTGCTGTTCTGTTGTAGACTAGGTCTGTGGGCTGGTTGGGATGCTAATAGAAGCCTTCCTTATTGCTTTTAGTATTGGTTTCATCTCATTTACTTTGTAGGTTTTTTTTTTCTTTTCCTAATGACACATGCATTTTTCCCTCCCCTGGAATAGAGACGTCGACCCAGCTTACTCATTTTGATATCATTAGCCAATGTCTTAGGGTCAACATTTAATCTAGAGGTTGCCATCTTTGTTTACTCCCTGAGATGGGAGCACTGGTCCTGTGAGTCTTTTATGGAGTGCCGTCTAGGACGGGAACAAAACAGTGATACTCTGGAACTCCAGAACGCTGCTATTTGCTTTAATGATTGATTAGGATGCTTCAGGGAGGAGAGGGAAAAGCGGTGGACTGTTGAAAACAATGGTTTCTCTGAGTGTTTGTTTTTATTTCCTTCGTCTACTTGGTCAGCTATCTTTGTGAAGTATTTTCTGTATGTTAGTTCCTAACATACAGTTGGCATGTGGTAAACATCCAGTCAGAATTTGATGGGTAAGTGGTGAGATTATTGAACTGTATACAGGCTGCCAGCCCTGCTCACCTAACTCATGTAGTACGCAAGCGTCCATTTTTGTAATCTCACAGATAGGATGGATCTATCTGAAGTGGAAAGTGAAGAGTTTGCAATAACATCGCAGCCTTGCATCTCATTTAGCTCATAGACAATTATGTAGTCCTACTTTGTTGGTTACATTTTTGCCTATTAAGTTTTGAAAGTATATTCAGAGTGTTATTTTTGCCTTTCTTTTTTAAAACTAAAAATTGCCTGAGGTACATTGAATTTTGTTTTGGAAGACCACAATGTGTGTTTCCAATACTGCGCTGTTCGTGCTTAGCCTTCCTGCCTGTGTGTGCCTTGACTGTGGTCTTCTGCACCCTGCATGGTAGTAAGGTGACTCATCGGCTGTGGCTCACGCACGCTTTTTGTCTCACTCACTTATCCTTTGTTGTAGTGGAAAATAAAGGACGTAGGCATTCAGAACACACTACTGTAGTACTTTGAAATTCTAGCCTATTTTCACTTGGGGAAGAATCGGGAACTCACTTTTACAGTATTGTAGGATATGACCACCACTTTATTATGGTTGGTGTTTGCAGGGTCTGGTTCCTCAGTAAACTCCCATTATCTCCTATTTAGACGTTAAAATGGGATTCACTGTTGGAAACAGAATGTGAGAAAGTGGTCTTCATTGTGGTATAGTGTAGAATTCATGGTAGGTTTGAATGTTTCATCTGTTTATTATGTGTGGATATTTGAAATTTATTTTATTATTAATGCTCTGGGAAGAATATTTAATAGTTCTTTAAAGTAGAAAGGAACTAACAGTCAGTGAGTTTTGTGTCTTTTAGCACATGGCGCAGTCTGAACTGCTAAGGCCTGGGAGCCTATGGTGGGTGACTGGTTAAGAAATCCTGGCTGGGAGAGATTTCTACTCAACCAAGCTTGGTCAATATCAGCACCTTTAGATTTCAGAATACTGCAGAGCAAGGGTGATTTCTCCCTTTCTCAGTTCTCCCATCGAGCCCATAAATTGATTTACCATCTCATGGGAAGATTGGGGTGCTCCATTACTGCATTTGACTGTGAATATTTGATTAGAAGATTACAAAACATTTTTCTAGCTGTGGAATCATTTAGTTCTCTGAGCTAAGAGGAGAGTAAATTTAATTGAAGAACCATGGAATCAAGTCTGTTCTCCTGTTATCATTTCATCTAAATTCTGAGTGAGGGTCAGAGCATCATCAGGTTCTGCAGTTTAGAGATTTCTGGGATGCAGGCTAGAAGGTTGATGGATGTTTTCCTGAGAAACAACAGTGGAAATGTGCTGGTGATTTCTGTAGTCATCCCTGTCCCGTTCCCCCACTTTCTCAGTCTTTGTATCATCAGTACAGACTAGCAAGTGAGCACTTAGAGAATCTCCCCTCCTCAGGCTGAGTTTTAAGAGAGGAAATTGATGTTTGGGGAGTAGCAATACTTAAGTGTTGCTGTATGCCTGGCACTAGAATTTATAGTAAAAACATAGCTAAATAAAACGAAGATACTGTTTTTCTTAAATATTTTACTTTCCAGCATCTTGATGTCTTAAGACAGGCAAATGTATAATTAAACTAAGATTCTTGAAAAATGATTTCAGTCAATTTCTTGTTCCTTTGAAATACAGAATTTATTTGAGCCTTGTTTTTATGCTTTTACATATGCGAGATGAATAAATTGGCAATTTTTTTTCAAGATAGGGTTTTTTTGTATATCTTTGGCTGTCGTGGAACTTGCTCTGTAGACTAAGCTGGCCTTGAACTCACAGAGATCTGACTGTCCCTGCCTCTTCAGAGCTGGGATTAAAGGCATGTGCCACCATACCTGATTGGCAGATTTGCATTTTATATCAAAGACTTATTAGTTGTCAGAAAGATTAACTTTGTAATGCTGTTGAGCACTGACCTATGCTTCCAGAGTTCAGCCATACCCCTTCTGTATCTAATGCTGTTTACTGTTAAGAAATTGCTTTAGAATAGGTGTTTGTGCTCAGATATTCCTGTGCCTACCATTGCCTGAAACCAACCTGGGTCAGTGCCTTAAGTTAAAGCCCCTATATTTCTTAAACAGCTTCATTAGTTATATAAGATACATTACATATATTGGTGAACTGTCTCTTGTAGACTGTTTCTTGATAGATTTGAAACGCTTCTGACCACTGAATGTGTAGTGGGAAGTCTCAGGACTTCTGTAGGGCTAAAGGAGACGATCTAGGACAATAGCAATAGGGTTTTCACAGCGTGTTTGCTCATGGTGTGTGTGGATCTGCTCATACACACACACACACACACACACACACACACACTCGCATATCCATCCACATATATATCCACAGGAATCCACCCACACACACTTTGGCACCAAGTTACCCAACTGTTGTGCTTCTTGTATGACTTGGTTGGATGCTGAATGAGCGATTTTGCTCCCTTACAGACTTAGAGGTGATTATGTCTACAGGGCCTTAACTTACCTATGAACTGTTAGTAGAGCTCTTCTGTATACCATTGAATTAGGCAGTTTTCTTTCTAGTCAACTGAAAAGAGCTCTAGTTTGAAACTTAGGCATATAGCATGTTTTGTTTCAGAAGTGCATTGTTTAGGTATGTGACTTACCCAGTAAATGTTTAAAAAGAAACAAAACCCCTGTGTTGTAGGGAGAGGGTCCCTTGTTTGTCCCAGCTGCCCGGCTAGCTTACACCAAAATAACCACACAGAAACCTGTATTAATTAAAACACTGCTTGACCATTAGCTCTAACTTCTTATTGGCTAACTCTTACATATTAGTTTAACCCATCTCCATTAGTCTATCACCACGTGGCAGTGGCTTACCAGAGATTCTAACCTGCGTTCATCTCAGGCGGAGGATCCATGGCTTCTCTCACTCTGCCCCTCTTCCTCTCAGCATTCAGCTCCGTCTTCTCTGCCTACCTAAGTTCTGCCCTATCAGGCACAAAGCAGTTTCTTTATTCATTAACCAATGAAAGCAACATATGAACAGAAGAACCTCCTACACCATCCCAGCTCTTTTATATTATGGTTAAAAAGTCTGAAAATAAGATTTTCCAAAGAACAGTTTTTCTTAAAAGTGTTCTAGTCAGACATAGTGGCACATGCTTGTAGCCCCAGCACTCAGAAAGAGGAAACAGAAGGACTGCGAGTTCAAATCCAGCTGGGCTATATCATGAGGCCCTGACTCAAAAAAAAAAAAAACAAAAAAGAAAAAGAGTCTTAATGAATACACAATGGCATGACCCAGTTGTTGATGAGAGTCCTAGTAAATACACAATACACAATGGCATGACCCTGTTGTTGAGAGAGAGTCCTAGTGAGTACATGATGGCATGACCCCGTTGTTGATGAGAGAGTCCTAGTGAGTACACAATGGCATGACTCTGTTGATGAGAGTCCTAGTGAGTACACAATGGCATGACCTTATTGTTGATGAGAGTCCTAGTGAGTACACAATGGCATGACCCTGTTGATGAGAGAGTCCTAGTGAGTACACAATGGCATGACCCTGTTGATGATGAGAGTCCTAGTGGCTACACAATGGCATGACCCTGTTGTTGATGGGAGTCCTAGTGAGTACACAATGGCATGACCCTGTTGTTGATGGGAGTCCTAGTGAGTACACAGTGGCATGACTCTGTTGATGAGAGTCCTAGTGAGTACACAATGGCATGACCTTATTGTTGATGAGAGTCCTAGTGAGTACACAATGGCATGACCCTGTTGTTGATGGGAGTCCTAGTGAGTACACAGTGGCATGACTCTGTTGATGAGAGTCCTAGTGAGTACACAATGGCATGACCTTATTGTTGATGAGAGAGTCCTAGTGAGTACACAATGGCATGACTCTGTTGATGAGAGTCCTAGTGAGTACACAATGGCATGACCTTATTGTTGATGAGAGAGTCCTAGTGAGTACACAATGGCATGACCCTGTTGATGAGAGAGTCCTAGTGAGTACACAATGGCATGACCTTATTGTTGATGAGAGAGTCCTAGTGAGTATACAATGGCATGACCTTATTGTTGATGAGAGAGCCATCAGAATGAAGTTGAAGTGCGTAGTGCAGAGTAGTGGTCTGACCTTTTTCTTGAATTTGTCAGCCAAAGCATACTTGGTGGGAGAGGGGGAATGTTAATGATTTACTGTATTTTCAGAGTCTGACTTTAGGCTCATAGAAGCAGCTGTAACATTCTAATCCAGAACTCACCAGCCACAACACTTGGATTCTAGTGACGGGACACAGCCCGGAAATATCTCTTAGAACAGAGGCGCATCTTCTAACCTCTCCTGCTGCTACAGCTGCTCATAGATCCTGTGACTTGATTGTGAAACACTTGAGCTCAATGATAATATTTCTTGAGATACTTGTTTTCTGCTCTTTTTGTTATAGCTTTTGAGGAACTTGAAAAAGCCTTGAGTACAGCCCAAAAAACTGAAGAAGCACAGAGAAAACTGAAGGCAGAGATGGACGAACGGATAAAGGCTGTTGAGAGAGCAAGCGAGGAGGAGCGCCTCCGTCTTCAGAATGAGCTGGGTCGGGTGAGACAGGAGGCCGTCAGCATGATGAAAGTAAGGGTGACTTTGATCAGAATGGTTCCAGTCCCATGTTGATTCCCCAAATCTTTGATTGTAAGAAAGAGTCAATTTGTATTTTACCCATAAACGATGTTCAGATGCAGTGAAAAAGCACTTAGGTAGAGAGTCATGTTTAGACAGTTACCTGGGTCCCTCAAAGTCTTGCTTCCTCCCCAGCTCCAGTGATCCTTACTGGCTCCCTGACCTGAGCCTCTGGAAGGCAGATTGCTTAGCTGCTTCCATGCATATCCTTGGAACTCAGTCATTAAGGTTGCTTGTCTAACATGTATGAGTTTAAGGGAACTTGGGAGTATGTGACTAAGGTTGGGTATTTAAATGTTTTTAAGGATAATTGCTGGTTTATTGGGTTTTATGCACTGGTGGGGATAAAACCTTTGATTTTACATATGGGTAAACACTTGTTTACCATTGAGCTACAGTCCCAGCCCTGAAAAGAACATCTGTGTTCTCTCTTAAAAATATATAGATACTTTCAAAACGAATAATCTTTATAAAAAGTTGCCTTTTTAGAACTTAAACCATTGCATTTGTGTGTATGAATAAGTCCCAAATCATGTGTGTGGAGGTCAGTACAACTTGAGAGAGTTGGTTCTCTCCTTCTACCATGTGGGTTCCACAGACTGAATTCAAACACAAACCTGCTTGTTGTAAGGAGGTTTGTTTGTTCCCGGCTGCTCGAAAGCTTAGACCTGAAATAATCACACAGAAACTGTATTATTTAAATCACTGCTTGGTCCATTAGCTCTAATTTATCAGCTAGCTCTTACATTTTAATTTAACCCATTTCTAGTAATCTGTGTATCGCCACGTGGCTGTGGCTTACAGGGTAAACTTCTGGCATCTATCTACGGGGCTACATGACTTCTCACTGACCTCGCCTTCTTTCTCCCAGCATTCAGTTTAGTTTTCCCTGCCTGCCTCTATTCTCTGAGCAGGCCTAAGACAGAAGGGATGCCCACATCACCCTGCTTTACTTGCTGAGCCATCTTTCAGGCCCATAAAGTTGTGGACTTTTGTTTTTTTCTTTTTCTTTTTTGGCTTTTTGAGTCTGGATTTTTCTGTGTAGATCTGGCTATTCTAGAACTTGCTCTGAAGACCAGGCTGACCTCAAACTCACAGAGATCCGCCTGCTTCTGCCTCCCAAGTGAGTGTTGGGATTAAAGACATGTGCCACCACCCCATGGCTTTTAGAGTTGTCTTTTAAGAATAAGGAGCCCAAGTCTGAGAGCGTGCTTGGTACAAACTACAGCGAGACAGTTTAGAAGTCTCACAAAATTCTGTTGTTTTTTTCTGACATTTAGATACTTTTCATTTGTTTATGCTTTCTTTTTGTTCTGACTGAATTTATTTGATATGAGGAATAAGGTTGAAATCCAACTTAGTTTTTCCCAGGACACTGTTAGCAACCTCTAAACCATGTATTTAGATGGGGCTGGCATCAGACTCCAAACCATGTATGTAATAACGTGCTCCCAGGGGACTGGCATCAGACTCCAAACCATGTATGTAATAATGTGCTTCCAGGGGACTGGCATCAGACTCCAAACCATGTATGTAATAACGTGCCCCCAGGGGACTGGCATCAGACTTCAAACTATGTATGTAATAATGTGCCCTTTGCCCCCGGCATGCTGTTATATCTATTACATAATAAATGTAAGCTATTGAGCACATGCCAGTTTTTCTCTGTGTACTGTGCACTGCTGCTCTACTGCTGTACTCACTGTGTCTGAGGAGCTGCCCCGCCTGGGAGCCTCCCCTCAGCACCGTTTCTCTTGGTAATGGCGATGGGACATTGTTGGCTCTTCTAACGTGTAAATTTTGTCTCCTGAGCAGCCTCCTTCATTCTTTTGGTGTTTGATTACATTAACGTTTTACATTTATATAGGGAAACTTGATAGTTTTGTAAAGTTGAGTTTTCCTTTCCAAGAAAGAACAAAGTCAGTAACTCTTTAATAAATAACACCTTCCTTGAAAGCTTGGAGCAACCTGACCTCAGTGAAGGGTCTGTTCTGAGTGCAGCCTTGTCTCCCGCCTTCCTCCCTTGCCTCGCCCTGCCCTGACCAGCGGGGCATCCACTGCAGCCCCACAGGGCCCCATGCAGCCCCAGACTTCACTGGGCTTTCCTCTTTCCTGCTCTCACTTGGGAGTGTGTTCTCCGTTTCCTCTTAACAAGTCACTGTCGTAATTCGTTTCAGGAAAGGGCGACTTAGTTGTGGCGTTACGTGACTTTTTCTGGGTTTTTTGCACTTACCTTTTGGTTTCTTTTCAGAAGACCTCAGAAGAACAAATTGCTGAACTTCAGAAGTTGCATGCAGAGGAGCTGGCCAGCAAAGAGCAGGAACTGGCTAGGAAGCTCCAGACCCGAGAAAGGGAGCTGCATGAGCAGATGAAAATAGCTCTTGTAAGTGCTGTTTAGTCAGAGGTAAACCTCAGAGCTGCCATCCACTCCGGTGAGGTGGGGTGTCTAGCAGCCTTGACGTCAGTGTATGGGAGGATAGGAGGCAAGCTCAGAGGATTTGTTAGCTTAGCGTTTATTGCGGAGAGTCCGAGTCTGATGTATCCAGCGTTCATCAGTCATTTGTTTGCTGCCTCTTTCCGTCCTAGCCGGAGGCAGTAATTAGAAGGGGGAAAGAAAAGATGGTCGATGTCTCAGAACTCAGCACAGTGGCTGTACACAGGTTATTCTGAACTCAGCACAGTGGCTGTACACAGGTTATTCTGAACTCAGCACACTGGCTGTACACAGGTTATTCTGAACTGAAGTTGGAACTCATACCGTGTTTAAAAAGTAGAGATAAATAGAAAAAAATAAAAAATAACAAACTACTGAATGAACAAAATAGTTCAAAAGCCAAGATTCAGATTTTCGCTGAAAATGTGATTTGAAAATCTAAAATGAAAAGTAATTTTTTTAAGTTGTGAAAACCTTTTATATGAGCCACTATAAAAAATGCCAATGCCAAAATGTCATTTGTTTTGATATGAGATTCCCCAGAAAATATGTGAAGTTATCATCCATAAAATAATGTGTGTGATTTTTATGTAACAACCAACCCTTTCCCTCGCCCTTCCAGTTTTACAACAATCAGAAAGGGCACTGATTTATTTGGTATTTTCTTTTTACAAAGCTACCTTTAGTCAAAGGTCACTGTCAGTCTTTGCACCTGCTTTCAGTGTTATTGTGAAAGGTGTACTTTGTGCTCATTTCAGAAAATAAAACACAACCTTTCTCTTGATGCAAAAAAAAAAATTAATGTGTGTGATTTTTAAACATGTTCAGTGCAGGATTGGAAGCGCTGGCTGGAGTTATGGTCCCCTGCCTCCCCTCTTTCTGTGTCTTCTGGACTCTTGAGTGTCTGAGTTTCTCAGGATTTCTAGCAGCATTGATTCTTGATGAGATTACAAATTTTTTAATCTCTGGAACGGAAATAGGCATTTGGACTTAGAGTACACTTATGCAAAGCTAGGAAAATAGTGTGGTTGAAATTGCACCCATGTGTGGTGGCGCACACCTTTAATTCCAGCACACAGGAGGCAGGGCAGGTGAACCTCTGAGCTCGAAGCCAGCCTTGTCTACAGAGTGAGTTTCAGGACAGGTAGGGCAACACAGAGAAACCCTGTCTCAAAAAACCAAAACCAAAAAAATTATTATTTTTTTTTTGCTCCAGAAAAAAAGTAGGGTAGCTTATAAAAATATTTAAAGTATGTTAGAAGAACATAAAATAAAAATAGGGACATAGGAATTAAGGAACAAAGTGGGGCATAAATGAGGCTGGAATACTGCTAAAAGGTCCTGCCGTGGCTCATAAACCCTGGCATCAATACTGTCTTCTAGGAACTGACACACAGGTCTAGTTCAAGTAGAGGAAGAAAGACAAACGCATGTCCACACAGAGGGGTTAACCCCTTCATAATTCAACAGACTTGAACATTTACTCTATGAAGTATACTCAAAAATACTGATATCAATGTTGTGAATAATTCTGTCTTATTAGTGTATTCTGTAGTATGAAATCATTTTGTAAACACGTGTGTCACCATTGTATCTTGATGTGTAAATACTCGTCAGTACTTAACTCTTTAAGCAGCAGTATAAATAAGCATACTTAAAGTTGGAGTGCAATCAAGAAATTACAGTTTACTTTGTTAATTTAATGTTAAATGTGCTCTTAACCTTTGCTGTGGATGTCTTCTTGTACTAAGAATTTAAGATTTTCAGAGTGGGTACCCTGGAAAGCCTCAGGACCCGGGTTCTGCATTTGAGATGTTGTTGCTCACCTCACAGAGCTGGGTGCAGATCAAGTTGTTGAAGTGCTTTGGGAATGCTGAAGATTTATGTGGGATTGAGATGTATTGTTTTTGGCACAGGAAAAGAGTCGATCAGAATATTTGAAGCTTACCCAAGAAAAAGAGCAGCAAGAATCATTGGCTCTAGAAGAGTTAGAGCTGCAGAAAAAAGCAATACTTTCAGAGAGTGAAAATAAACTCCAGGAACTTGGGCGGGAAGCAGAGGCTTACCGAACTGTAAGTTCATGTGCTGTGTGGGCTCCAGAGCCGGGGACGATGATGTCTATAGGGCTGTCCCTGCAGCTGGGGAAGCAGGTGTCTATGGGGACTGTCCCTGCAGCTGGGGAAGCAGGTGTCTATGGGGACTGTCCCTGCAGCTGGGGAAGCAGGTGTCTATGGGGACTGTCCCTGCAGCTGGGGAAGCGGGTGTCTATGGGGACTGTCCCTGCAGCTGGGGAAGCGGGTGTCTATAGGACTGTCCCTGCAGCTGGGGAAGCGGGTGTCTATAGGACTGCCTCTGGAGCTGGGGAAGCAGGTGTCTATAGGACTGTCCCTGCAGCTGGGGAAGCAGGTGTCTATAGGACTGTCCCTGCAGCTGGGGAAGCAGGTGTCTATGGGGACTGTCCCTGCAGCTGGGGAAGCGGGTGTCTATAGGACTGCCTCTGGAGCTGGGGAAGCAGGTGTCTATAGGACTGTCCCTGCAGCTGGGGAAGCGGGTGTCTATAGGACTGTCCCTGCAGCTGGGGAAGCGGGTGTCTATAGGACTGTCCCTGCAGCTGGGGAAGCGGGTGTCTATAGGACTGTCCCTGGAGCTGGGGAAGCAGGTGTCTATGGGGACTGTCCCTGCAGCTGGGGAAGCAGGTGTCTATAGGACTGCCTCTGGAGCTGGGGAAGCGGGTGTCTATGGGGACTATACTCTCCAGGCAGCATCAGGCTCTGATAAGCTGCTGGTTCATGGGTTTGGGTGTTTTTGCACATGCCCTTCATCTTTAGTGAGAAGTGTTCATGCGAGTACTTGTTGACTTTGGGCTCTTTTTGCCACATTGTCCTTGGTTTGCTCCAAGCTCCCCGTGTTTCTGGAAGGCCTTCACTCTGCCTCTTCGCACATAGACTCTACAATGTCTCCACTCTACTGCTTATCGCTTGATCTCTAGGAAGTGGCCTCCCTTTGTAGGCAGCATCTGAGCTGACACCTTCCTGCTCGTCCAGCTTCATCATACACTGTACCCTGTAGATAACCCATGCTCTGCTTTTGTCATAGTTTACTTACTATAATGCCTTACTTTTGTGCTTAAAATTATCCATTTTTACATATTAAATATGATGTTGGAATGAAGTGTTTGTTTCTGTGTCTCAGTGTGCATAGTGTTAAGGCTTTCTGGCCTGTTGCCTGTGATAAGATTGTGCTGGTATTTAGATCTCCTACTCTTTTTAAACAGACAGCCATGCTCTTGCACTGTTGTCAACCTCTGTGCTCTTCCTTTACCCACACCTCAGCCATGCGACAGGTGGGTCAGATGCCCTGAAACACTCACTGCCTCTCGTGCACACACCTCACTTTCTTTGCCAGCTTCTGAGAGCTTGGGCTTTTCCAGCTCTGACATTCAAGTGAAGGTTAATATTCTGTGAGGTGACATCAACCTTTGGTAAAATATGTTTAAGAAGCTTTTTAAAAAGCTAGCCATGCCAGGCTAATGAGTTGTTTCAGGGCACAGTGCTTGCTGCACAGCCTGGCACTCTGAGTTTGATTCTGAACTCACAGTCGAGGAAGAAAACCAAAACCACAGTTGCTGCCTGTCCTCCTCTCTGTCTATTTGTCTCTCTTACTCACACACACACTCACACACACACACACACAAACACACAAATAATAAAATTTTTTTAAAGTTTTTAAGTAATATGCCTTTGGGGATAGAAAAATGAGATACTTTTTTCTCCAAAATTAAATTATGAAAGTAATGAAATACTATTGTAACGTAAAAGCTTGGAGTGTGGAGGACCATCTTCCTACTTAGCTCACTGCCATTATTATTTGTTTTGTGATTTAATTTTTTTTAACTTTCCCATTACAACAGTTTTTGAAAATAGAGGTAATTGAAATGTTTACCTGAGTAAATAGAACAAATACAGAACTGAGTTTGTGCTCAAGATTCTGTTAGTGACTGAGAACAGCATATTGTCTGCCTTGTCTTCTGTTTGGTCTTGTACGTGAAGTGTCCAAATTCCAGCCTCTGTGTAGGCCCACACAATCTGTGTGTCGTTGCTGATAAACAGCTATGGGCATTAGTAAAAATACATCCATTTTGATTGACAGAGAATTCTTGAATTGGAAACCTCTTTGGAAAAAAGCTTACAAGAAAGCAAAACCCAGTCAGAGCGTTTAGCTGTGCATTTGGAAGCTGAGAAGAATAAGCACAATGAAGAATTCACAGCTATGGCCAAGAAGCACAGGACAGAGCTGGAGTGCCTCCAACAGCAGCAGACTAGCCTGTGGACCAAGAGACTCCAGGACCTCACGCAGCAGCAGCAGGCTGCAGTGGAGGAGCTCAGAGAGAAGTACGAACAAGAAAAAGATGCCTTATTAAAGGAGAAGGAGAGTCTTTTCCAGGCCCACATACAAGACATGAATGAAAAGACCTTGGAGAAACTGGAAGTGAAGCAAACAGAACTGGAATCCCTGTCTTCTGAGCTGTCGGAAGCACTGAAGGCCCGTGAGCAGCTCACAGAGGAGCTTTCTGTCCTGAGATGTGATACAGAGAAAATGAAGCAGGCCTTGGAGGCTGAGTTGGAGGAGCAGAGGCGTCACCACCAGCGTGAGGTCGACAGCATCAGTAAGGAACAAGAAATAACTGTCCAGAGGACTGAGAAGGCCTTAAAAGATGAAGTCAACCAGCTGGGGCTTCTCTTGAAGGAGAGAGACGAGCACCTGAAAGAGCAGCAGGCTCGGATAGAGGATCTCGAAGCTCGTCTTGAAAACTCTGCCAGGGAGCTCCAGCAGGCCTTGGCTAAGCTGGAGCTCCTCCATTCACAGCAGAGCATTACACGCGAGCAGACGGGTGCGTACAAGGAGCAGCTGGCCCAAATGCAGCAGAAGGTGCTGGGTCTGGAAACAGAGAAGAACCTTCTTACCCAGCAGGTAGCTGAAATGGAAACACAAAAAAAGCACGTGTGTGTGGAATTAGACACTCGGAGAGCGCAGGTGCAGCAGCTTGAGGACCAGAAGCGTGAGCTGGAGGAGAGAGGCAGGTCGTTAGCCGAGCTGCACGAGTCACACCTCAAGGACAGTAACATGGAGAAGGAGCAGACAAGGCAAATCCTGTTGGAAAAGGAAAATGTCATTTTACAAATGAGAGAAGAACAGAACAAAGAAATTGAGGTCCTCAAACAGAAATTGTCTTCAAAAGAAGAGAGTATTAGTGTTTTGCGTGAGGAATATGAAACCAAATTTAAAAACCAGGAAAAAAGGATAGAAAAAATTAAGCAGAAAGCAAAAGAAATGCAAGAAACAAAAAAAAAGTTGTTGGACCAGGAAGCCAAACTTAAGAAAGAGCTTGAAAATAGCGTCCTGGAGCTGAGTGAGAAAGAGAGGGAGTTCAGTGCCCGGATCCTGGAGATGTCACAGGCCAGCTCAGCTGGGGTCAGTGACACTGTGTCAAGACTGGAGGCCAGCCAAAGGCAGCAGATAGAGAGCCTGACAGAAGCGCACCAGCGGAAGCTTGATGACATCACAGAGTCCTGGGAAAAGAGACTCAGTCAGCAAGCTGAGGAGCTTCGGGATGAGCATGAGAGCCGGATAGAGGAGAAGGAACAAGAGCTGGCAGAGCTGAAGCAGAAGCTCCTCACAGTTGAATCTGAAAAAGAGGAGGTGAACAAGGAAGTGCTGGGGCTGAAGGAGGCCGTGACCAGGCGGGAGGCAGCACTAGCCGACCTGCAGGAGCAGTTCGAGCAGAAGGCTGCTCAGGTCACCTCACTCTCACAGAACGAATCTCAGCTGAAGTCACAGGTCGAAAAGCTGGAAGTCGATTTGGGTCGTTGTCTGACTGAGAAGGTTTCTCTTCAAGAGGAGCTAACTGAGCTGAAAATGCTGACAGAGAAGGGGAAGCTCAGGGTTTCTGAACTTATGGGCAAGGTGCAGGCTGCAGAGGAGGAGCTCCGGAGCTGCAGGGCTTTACAGGAGAGCAGTAGGAAGAGCCTAGAGGACAAAAGCTTGACCCTCAAAACCCTGCTCGGAGAACTAGCATCTCAGCTAGACAGTCGCTGTGAGAAAACCAAAGCTTTGTTAGAAGCTAAAACAAATGAATTACTCAGCGTCAGCGGCGACAAAACGGACACCATTCTCTCCAGACTTTCCCGCTGTCAGCAGCACACGGCCACAGTCAGGGAGGCACTGCTCATGAAGATGGGCCGAGTTTCTGAATTAGAAGCACAGCTTACACAGTTGAGAGGCGAGCAGCACACACTAAAGAGCTCTTTCCAGCAGGCTACCCATCAGCTGGAAGAAAAAGAGAATCAGATTAAGGCCATGAAGGCTGATATCGAAGGTCTCATCACAGAAAAGGAAGCCTTACAAAAGGAAGGAGGCCAGCAGCAGCAGGCAGCCTGCGAAAAGGAGTCATGCATCACACGGCTGAAGAAAGAGTTATCTGAGAACATCAATGCAGTCACACTGCTGAGAGGAGAGCTTTCGGAGAAGACGGCTGAGATCGACAACCTTCGCAAGCAGCTGAGTGAGGTCCGTGCTCAGCTGGAGAACAGCGTCAGCCTAAGTGACAAAGCAGCAGCCATTTCCTCACTGAGCAAGCAGCACGAGGAGCAACAGACAGAGCTGCAAGGTCAAGTGCAAGACCTGTCTTTGAAAGTTGATGCTCTGAGTAAAGAGAAAACGGCTGCTCTTGAGCAGGTCGCTCATTGGTCCAACAAGTTCTCAGAGTGGAAGAAAAAAGCACAGCCCAGATTTGCACAGTACCAGAGCACTATTAAAGACCTACAAACACAACTGGATGTAAAAGCCAAAGAAGCTAGTGAAAAGGATGAGCAGATACATTTACTGAAGGAAGACCTTGATCGGCAGAATAAAAGATTTGAATGTTTAAAGGGTGAGATAGAAGATAGGAAGAGCAAGATGGAGAAGAAGGAGTGTGACTTAGAGACTGAATTGAAGGTGCAGACAGCAAGGGTTGCTGAGTTAGAGGACTGTATTACTCAGAGGAAAAAAGAAATTGAGTCCCTAAATGAAATACTTAGAAATTACAACCAACAGAAGGACACTGAGCAGAATGAACTGGTTCAGAAACTTCAACACTTTGAAGAGATGGGAGAGGAGAAGGACAACAAGGTCAGGGAGGCTGAGGAAAAGGTCCTGAGACTAGAAAAGCAAGTATCCTCCCTAGAAGCTGAGCTTGGAATTATGAAGAAAGAGCTAGAACACGTGACTTGCAGTGTGAAAAGCAGAGATGGGGAGCTGAAGGCTCTGGAAGACAAGCTGGAGTTAGAAAGTGCTGGCAAAGCGGAGCTGAAGAGGAAAGCGGAGCAGAAGATCGCTGCCCTCAGGAAGCAGTTAGTGTCTCAGATGGAAGAGAGGACGCAGCATGAGAAAGATGCAGGAAGCCAGCTGAGCGAGCTGAATGCTAAGTTACAAGACAGAGAAAAGCAAATTCACATTCTGGAAGAAAAACTTAAAAACCTAGAAAGTTCGCCCCAATCAGAGATGCCGGTTGTGTCCAGATCCGTACAAAGCGTGGCAGCATCTTCTGAACAAGACACAGTAGATTCCCAAGGCTGCACACGCAAGGCGTGCCAGGAAAAAATCTCCACACTACAAAGAAGATTTGCTGAGAGGGAGAAGTTGCTGCACAGGCTGGAGCAGGGAGAGGGTGAGTCTCCGTCTGGAATGGAGCTCTCCATGACCTTAGACCACACCCGAGCCAAACAACTTGATCATCAGATTTCTATAGGATGTCTTCAAGAAGAACTCGAAGAAAAGAATATGAACTGTTCCTTCCTTGAGTCCCAGTCCATGGAAGAGACTAGTAAGAACAATCCAGGAGGGAAGCAGAGCTGGGCAAGTGTGGTTGAGAGTGTCCAGAAAACCCTCCAGGAAAAGGAGCTGACCTGCCAGACCCTGGAGCAGAAGATAAAAGAGCTGGAGGCAGACTTAGTAAGAGAGAGGGACTCACATAGACTTGAAATGGACAAGTTGGCCTTAAGATACGAGAAATTGCAAGCCTCACAGCAGGAAATGGATGGGGAAAATAAACCTGTCGAAATTTTAGAAAATAGTTCTGAGGAAAATTCCAAATCACTTGTGATCCAACCAAAATTGGGGAATAACATGGACACCCAGCACAATGACCTGGAGTTGAAGTTAGCAGGGGCGGAGCGGGAGAAGCAGAAGCTGAGCAGGGAGGTGGCTAGACTGCAGAAAGATCTTCGGGTGCTGAGGAAGGAGCATCAGCAGGAGCTGGACATCCTGAAGAAAGAGTGTGTGCAGGAAGCAGAGGAGAAACTCAAGTAAGTGTTATATTCCCACCTTGTGGGCGTGAGTGTGTGTAGTGTGTGATGCAGACACCGACCTGCCCAAAGTGTTACATAAATCCAGCAAGTTAGATAGTGATGAGAAGTGAAGATTTGGGGCAGCAGGCAGTGTTAGTCCATGTTCATTTAGGGGACATGCCTTTTCATGTAGGTAAGATCTTGCCAGCTGCTGGTTGTATGTCTTGGGTAATAAGCTCATTGCTGTTTGTCTTTAGTAGTAGTCCCGTGCGTGTGTAGTGGAGAAGTTTAAAGTGGGAAGAACAGGTCCCCAGGCCCCAGGGTTAGTCGCCGAAGGTAGTCATCATTTCTGTATCTCTCTAGTTTTCTCCACCTGGACACACGCACAGTCCACACTGCCTCCAAAACAGTGAGAGCACATTGTGCAAACTGTTCTGAAATCTCTTTGTAAGGTGCTCTGTGGAGGCAGCCGTCATCGCTGTCCACTCTTGTTACTCAGACAGGAGCAAGAGGATCTTGAGTTGAAGCACACTTCCATACTGAAGCAGCTGATGAGGGAGTTTAACACCCAGCTGGCCCAGAAGGAGCAGGAACTAGAGAGAACCATCCAGGAGACCATCCGTGAGTACAGCTTTAAACCCAAGTCCGCAGCCGAAGCCTGTTCTCTGTTTGCCCTTGTGCCAGGTGCTATATGCACCTGGTGCATAGAGGGGAAATGAGAAATGGTCCTTGTCCAAGAAAGTGCTCTCCCAGGGACTCTAGAAACTTCTCTAACCTGCCTCGCTCCTTGCCTTGTCTGTTCTGCTGAATTTTATGAACATTAATTTGAATTGAGAATTCCTACTACTGTTGGCATATAGATAGTCACAACCATGTTTTCTTATGTGTGTCCCTCATCCTTACTTAGACAAGGCCCAAGAGGTGGAAGCTGAGCTTCTGGAGACCCACCAAGAAGAGACCCAACAGTTGCATAGAAAGATCGCCGAGAAAGATGAGGACCTGAAAAGAACGGCCAAGACATACGAGGAGATCATTGACGTACTATTATTTGCGTTCTCTTCTGAAGCGCTCTGTATTTTATGGTAGTGCTGATGTTTTTCAGGTGTAGAGACATTTTTCCTGTGCCAGAAACTAGATTAAAGTGAGGTTTTATGCTTGGGTGAGGTCTGGGAACTAGAGCAGGCCAGTGTCTAAGGCTGCTCAGCCGGCTGGAGTCTTCCCAGGAAGGCCAGCCAGCCTCGTTCCTTCTCTCATTTTCAGCATGTGGATGGTCCAGGTTGGGGTAGGGAAAGGGGGCAACCCCTCTCCCCCAGCACATAAGTGCTCTCTCTTCCTCTCCTCTCCTCCCCACTTCCCTCCCTTCCCCTCCCCTCCCCCTCCTCCTCCCCGTCTCCCTCTCCCTTCTGGAAAGTTCCTGTCACATTGACCATACAGTGCTGCTCTTTCTTAGTTATCATTCTTCTATGGTGTGTTACAGCAAACTTAAGCACAAAGCATTTAGGTTTTTCTTCCCTATCTTCGATAGCATTTCTTGTTGTTGTTGTTTTGGTTTGGTTTGGTTTGGTGTTTTGAGACAGGCTTCCATGTAGCCCAGGCTGTCCTGAACTTACTGTGTAATCTTCCAGCTTCTACCTTCCAAGTGCCAGGGTTGATGGCTCTTTAGATAGTGTTCTTATCTTTCACATCTGAAGACCTGAGACACTTGTTCTTGAATCATGTGTCCCTAAGCCCCTCACATAAGCACATCTCTCCAGTTAGGGTAAGAGATCTGCTTATATCCCAGCATAGTATCCAGCATATGCTGGACTCTGAAGATGTGCTTTATCATTGAGTCATAGTGTAGTAAGGAGACTGTTAGTTTGTTCCCAGCTGCTTGGTAGCTCAGATCTGAAATAACCACACAGACACTGTGTTAATTAAATCACTGCTTGGCCCTTTAGCTCTAGCTTCTTATTGGCTAACTCTTACATATTAATTTAACCCATTTCTATTAATCTGTGTATCACCACGTGGCTGTGACTTTCTGGCTAAAGTTCCGTCTGACTCTGGTGAGGGTACATGGCTTCTCCCTGACTAGCTCTGTTCTTTTGCCCTATCGCAGGCCAAGACAGTTTCTTTATTCATTAACCAAATGAATAAAACCAAAAGCAGCACATAGACAGAAGGACTTCCCACACCAGTCATAGTTTTTGTTCCTCTTCCCTCTGCACCGCTGCTACTACTGTATGCTGCTGTCTCATCTGGTCCAGTCTGCTGCTTGAACTGGACACCTGGTCTCCTTGTTGCTGGGCTTCCATCCTCTCCCAGCGCATCTGCTCCTGTCAATATCTTCTTCTATGTGATGACCGTGAAGGTGCCCAGGGCTACTCCAGTCTCCAGAGGACGTGGGTTGAGCTTGTTCTTCACTCATTTTACCTCTGCTCATGTTTGACCTGAGTTGTTGTTACCACCTCTGTTATGCTTGTGTGTAGGTGGGTGTGCTGGTTTGAGTGAGAATGGGCTCTATAGGCTCCTGTATTTGAATGTCTAATCCCTAGTTCGTGAATTAGGAGAAATGGCTTTGTTGGACAAGGTGGGTCACTGGGAGTGGGCTTTCCAGGCACAGTCACTAGATCTGTGTCTGCTGCCTGAGATCAGGATGTGTCTCAGCTACTGTTTGAGTGCCTGCCGTGTGTTGCCATGCTTCTGCCATGATGATAATGACTAACCCTCAGAAACTGTAAGCAAAGCCCTGGTTAAATGCTCCTAAGAGTTGCTGGGGTCAGGTGACCTGTTCACAGCTATAGAATAGCCCCTCAGGCAGTGGAGATGCCAAGTCAGTTGTCTTCCTCAGCTGCTCTCCATCTTGCTTTCCCTGGCGTGGTCACTCATTGAACCTGGAGTTCCCGTGACGGATTGACCCCCAGGGTCTCCCCACCAGCACTAGAGGTATAGACTTGTGCCATCAAACCTGGCCTTTTACATGGGTGCTGGGAATCTGACCCTGAGTCTTGACGATTGTGTCATTTACCCACCGAGTTGGATCTCCAACCTCTCTGTGCTGTGTCTTTAAAAGTTTGAAATTTAATTTTTATTTAGAAAAACTTGAATCAAATGTATTCACATGCATCTTTGAAAATCATGTACAGTGAAATCACTTTCATTCTGTTTGTTTTTAAAGAATACAGTCAGGAAAGTTATAGTTCTCCACTCCTCTTTCTTCCTCCCCTCCCTCCCTCCCTCCCTCCCTCCCTCCCTCCCTCCCTCCCTCCCTCCCTGAACTAGGAATTTACATAGAACCTAGTGTCTCTCTGGCAGCCCCCCTACCACTGATGTGTCTCCCAGATCCAGACTATTTTTTTTAAGTCAGAGATAATCCATTAGGGGTTCTTCTCTAATTCTTAAAAGGCTTGCCTTAGCTTAGTTAGTAGTTTGCAGCTGTCAAAGGATGTGTCAGACACAGCTGACTGTCACAGTGTGCCTGAGGAAGTAGCTTCGAAAACTCAGGCACATTGACTTGGGTAAGCATAGGGATGTGCAATGGTAGACTCAAGACAGCCATGACCAAGGACAGTAGTAGCCCAGTTCCCGGTTGATGGTGTTGGAGGTGGGGCTAGGTCAGTGTGTGCCTCAGTGAGGAGGCATCTGAACATTGGCCAACATAGAGCAAGGTCATGTGGTTTTGTTTCTCATTAGCCTTCTTCAAGAGAAGTGATATTAAAATCAGGCTTTCTACATTGTCTGTGCCTAACCATCTGTCTGTTGTTGAGAATGGTATTCCTCGTGTTTCTGACAGTTGGTATCTGTTAAATGACACCTGTTGGTGGTTGTTTTCCTGTTTGTCTCACCCAGGACATGGATCTTCATTACTCAAATCAGATTGATATTCTAGCTCTAAATATTCTTTAGCACAAAGCCCTTGCCAGTTTGATGACCGAGGAGAGCTGAGTGTCCTCGGGGCAGAACAGAGATGACTTGGGTGTCAGAATTTCTGAGTAGTACCATGGGGACAAAAATCGCCTAAAAGATTTTTTTCTAGTTCAGCCTTTTCTATTTTTGTTTGTTTGTTTGTTTTTGCAATGTTTGGGGGGAAATGAATATTGCATTGGTCACCAACATGTTAGACTGGTTGTATTGTTACTTAACTGCCCACTCCACATGGAGATGACTGAAATGTGTGGGCTAGTAGACAAGACTCAGACCAACTTCAGAGCTACACAGCTGCTCCGTAGGTGGTGAAGAAAAAGAATCCAAAGCATTTCATAGCTTCTTGTGCGTAAAAATACTACTTTAGGCCTCTAGCAAACAGCCCACCTGAGAAAATGCTGCCGTCAAGAAGCCAAGCTTGCCAGCGCTTGGGAGGCAGAGGCAGGCAGATCTCTGTGAGTTCAAGGCCAGTCTGGTCTACAAGAGCAGGACAAGCACCAAAGCTACAGAGAAGCCTTGTCTCAAAAAACCAAAAGAAAAAAAAAATCCTACTTTATTTCCTGAATGTGTTTAGGCACCCACTGTAGAAAGTACCCCAACCTTAGAGCACAAGATCTGATTAGCCCAGGGTGAGAGGCTTGATGACCTTGGGCAATGGACAGAGGGCATGTGGGTGGTGCCATGGTAGCCCGGGGAAGAGCGAGGAGCACTGAAGCGGAATTCACTGGGTCGGAAAGGTGGCTAGGAGAGTGTTGTACACCGCTCCCTCTCTGCGTGGTTTTAATGTTACTACCACATTGCTATTTTCAACAAAGGCTCGTGAAGAAGAAATGACTGCAAAAGTAAATGACCTACAGACTCAACTTGAGGAGCTGCAGAAGAAGTATGAGCACAGGCTAGATCAGGAGAACAGCGTGGAGGACAATGTGAGAGAACTTTGATTTTCTTCTTGTTGTTCTTGAAAACATCATCATTTCCCCGATTTGTGGCATATATTAATCTCATTTAACCCCGAGGAACCCTTTAAGGCTTCTTGCTTTATTTTTTCAGTAAATACAATCAAAACCCAAAGAGGTCAACAGAATGTTCAGATCTCATGATGTGTTGTGAAAAAAAAGAATTGAAATGTGTGCCCTGGCAGTACTGACGCATGCATGGGCAGCCCATATACGGCGGTTCTGTTGAACCTGTAAATATTGGGTTTCATGGTCTAATTGATGAAGACAACTGACCAGGTCTCTTCCTCAGATAAGTGTAGTGGAATTTAAATCCAGGCTTTCCACTCAAAACCTAGACTTCCTGTTTGCCAGGGTGTTCTCGTCTTCCACAGACACTGTAGAAGAACAGACTGAGCCTTACACCCTTGGGCCAGTCCAGAAACCATCCACAGCAAATGTGACATCCTGAGACGGCCTCTTAAAAATGTCTGCTTTTTACTTTTTTCTTTTACTGTTTATTCTTTGACAATTGCATAGATGCATATATTTTTGTCATACTTACCCCTCTCCATCCTCTAACTCTTCCTGTTCCCACAAGCCCTCCCTTTTCCTCCTAACAATCCCCCTCCCACTTCATGTGATTTTGTTTTGTGACCCTTGATTTTAACCTGGGCTATTGCGTGTGTGTGCGTGTGACGCTGGCCATTGGAGTGTGGATAACCTAGCGGTGGTCGCAGCACTCAAGTCGTGAGGACTCCGCACCCCCAGCAGCATTCTTTGGGCATATTTAATCCGCACTCTACCTTATAGTGTATCCTGGCTTGTAGTGCACGAACATGATGGTTTTTCAGTCATTCTGTGCTGGTTCCATTTTCCTTGGCTACTGGACCAGATACAAACACAGTTAGATGACTGGCCTGACAGAGCTGGCAAACACTGTCTGTGACTCCACCCTTGAGAAGATTTCGTACAGATTATCAGTCACTGATAACAGCAGTTAGAAGCCTCACTCCTTATAGATACAGTTGAACACTGAGCATTGAGCTAGCGGAAAGGCCCCTTTCCTTTAAGGACAGCCATTCCTGTAGTTCTGTTTGTTTGTTTGTTTAGTGTGTGGTCGTGGCTGTAGGTATCCTTGCTATTAAGTATTACTTCCATGAAAACACATGTATTTTACTAACATGAACTTCCCCTAGTGTCAGAGTATTAATGTTGCATCCGGACTACCATAGAGTGTTGATACATTGTGAAATTGATATTCATGCCGAGCCCTTTACCTTGTTGCAAAAGAAAGCAGAAAATAATAACTATAAACAGATTTGTTCCTTTATAGTCTCCTAATTCTCCGTGAGTATGCTTCAGTGCTTCTCAATATTTTGATTTTGTTTTTTACTTGAGATGGTAACTCTGGCATGTTTCCAAGGCTAGTTTGAATCTTCTGTTTAAGCAGTTTTCTCGTCTCAGCCTCCCAGACAGTTGGAATCACACTGATGCAGTATTACTTCTGCATTCTAGATGGTCCTCAGTCACATGGATCTGTGCTGAGCACCATGAGAAACAGTTTGTAATCAGAGCCCAGCATGAGCGTTGGGGGTTGTGCTTAGAAATGTACTGAAGGATTTTGAAAGATCTGACCCGTTTACTCACAGACTTCTCTGAGTGACACACGAACATATTCTCGTGTCCAGTAACGCTGGGGGGTGAAGAATCCTCTGCTGCTGGAGCGCTACTTCCCGGCCTTACAGCCTCTCTGCCTGTGGCTGTGTGTGACAGCCTGTCACAGGAACAGGCAAGGCTAAGAACAAAGACTCGAAACCGCTTCATTTCAGACCGCTCGCTCTCTTAGGATGGGAAGCTGGCTTCCTGCTTTGTTGTCATGTCACAGCTGTTTGTTCTGTCGTTTCCTCTCCTTGTCAGTTTTATTATTCACATTCTTTGCTGTTTGTTTTGTTTTTCTTTTCCATCTCCAGGTAACAATTATGGAGCTACAGGTAAGATTAGTTCTTCATTGAAGTTTACTGAAGCTAGTACATTTTAGAAACATGTCCCCAACCCCCAACCCTTTTTTTTTTTTTTTTAAAAAAAACAAGTTAGAACATAAAGACACTTTCTACAAAGAATGTTTTTGGCAGGCACTACAGAAACATGTCCAGGAGTCAATGAGACACCCGCATTTCAGTCTGGCTTTTGTTCTTTCAGGCACAGCTAGCTCAGAAGACCACTCTGATCAGCGATTCCAAGTTAAAGGAGCAGGAGTTGAGAGAGCAGGTACTGGCGAGTACAGTGTCTGTTGATGTGTGCTTGGGTCTTGGCCAATATCAAAACAATTGAGTTAATGATTTAATATTTGCTTTGAAATTCCTTCAGCCTTTTTGTTTTGTTTTGAGATAGGATTTCTCTGTAGCTTTGGAGCCTGTTATGGAGCTAGTCTTGTAGACCAGGCTGGCCTTGTACTTACAGAGATCCACCTGCCTCTACCTCCTAAGTGTTGGGATTAAAGGTGTGCGCCACCACTGCCTGGCATTTATTTTGTTGTTGATGGGTTTTTGTTTGGTTTGGTTTGGTTTTTTTTGAAACAGCGTTTCTCTGTGTAGAGCCCTTACTGTCCTGAAACTCGCTCTGTAGACCAGGCTGGTCTCACACTCAACATAGATCCGCCTGCCTCTGCCTCCCCAGTATGGGAATTAAAGGTGTGTCCCACTACCACCCAGTGAAATTCTTTCTGTCTTAAGCAGGAAATTTTATTTCTAGATCCACAAGTTCTTTGAGACAGTCTTTACATTTATGATTGTATGTATTTAAACTAGAACATTTGTTATTTTTTTAAAAGATTTATTTTATTTTATATGTATGGGTATTTTGTATTCATGCATATATCAGTGTACAGTGTGTATGCCTGTTGGCATGGTCCCCTGAAGCAAGTTACAGTTGTGAGCACTAGGAATTGAACCTGGGTCTTTTAGAGGAGCAGCTTGTGGTCACAATTGCTGAGTCATTTCTCCAGCCCCAAACTAGAACATATCCTGCTATTTCTAATGTTTGACATTTTGAATGTTTTGCATTTTTATCATTGTAATAGGAATTATTTTTCTGGTTTCTCAAAGGAAAAATATGAAAATCATTCTTTAGTGCTTTTCCCCAATGATTGAGTTAATGTTACATGATTTTTACACATAGTATCCGTGGACAGTGTCTGTCACTCAGTTTCAGTGCTCTCCAGGGACTCAGCGTAAGCACATGCCAGTGTGTGTTTATGTGCAGTATGTGATGCCTAGTGATGATTGTCCCCGAGCTGTGGAGAACACTAGGCCACCCTAAGAGACTAAATCTCCCAACTTTTCCAGTTTTCTTAAAATACACATAGACAAGACCTGACAGGTGCTGCAGCGGGACAGTAATATGCTTTACCTTGAGCATGCTTGAAATGGTTTGTGCTTTCAGGTTCATAAAGACAGTCACTAAGTTAAAGTAAAGTAAGTCACCCTGCCTTTCCTCTCCTAGTAGTGAAGCACTGTTCTCAAGCTCACTGCTTTAGCACTCCCTGCCTAAGTGTCTTTAAATCTTCAAAATTGTCACAGCACAGCGAGTTTTGTATTGCTCATTTTTATTGTGATAAAGTTCTCATATCAGAAGCTCATCATTGTGCACTTCCTATTTATATTTAAACTTTATACTTACTTAACCATTAATCCTTGTTACTCTCTCCCTTCAGCCTCTAATAACCATTACTGTTTTCTGTTTCTGTGGATTTATATGCTGTGTGCATTTCATCTTATGTGCCCATACAGTACACAGCCTATGATTTAGCTTCAACAGTGAAACGGTGTATATTCTGTCTGTCCATCCATGTTGTCTGTCAGCTGCCCTGGCTGGGAAAAAGAGGCCTGTGCTACCATGCCCAGCTACTTCTTACTTTCTTCTGTGAACAGTATGTGAATCAAATTCTATGGTATGGACCTAGCACAGCTGATAGCCACTCACCAGTTTACACACACAGTTGGATTGTTTCCACCTTTTGCCTGTAGCAAGTAGTGCTGTTAAGAACATTTGTGTTTCCATGCTTTTGTTTGTTTACTATTTTGATTTTTTTTTTTTTTTTTTTTGAAACAGGGCCTTTCAGTATAGCCCTGGCTGTAGACTAGACTGGCACAAAGATCCTCCTGCCCGAGTGGTGGGACTAAAGGAATACCCATACCTGAACTTGTGTACCCCTTCTTGCTTGAGCATTTGCAGTTCTTTCAGGTGTGTGTGTAGGAAAGAGTGGATTGCTTTCCGTATGAAAACTTGTTGAGAAGCTGCCACACTGTTTCCCATAGCAGCTGCTCCGCACTGCAGCAGTGGTTTTTAAGGACCTTTCACACCCTTACCGGAAAGATGGTTCACTGTAGCCGCCCAAGAAGCTAGGAGGGAGCTTCACTGTGGTGTTGATTCACATTTGTCGAATGATTACTGACTCCAGCCATCTTTTCATCAGCTTCTTGGCCCTTTGTATCTCTTCTTTGGGATGATGTCATATTTATTAATGTCGTGTGGTTGTTCTGGGTTATGTTTTCTTTTTGTTGCTGAGGTGTAAGGGCTTATTATGTATTCTGGATACAAATTTATTATCAGGTGTGTGATTTGCAAATATTTTCTCCCATTTTGTAATTTGTCTTTTCACATTTTTGATGTAATCTTTTAATACAAAAAGGTTTTATTATAATAAAATTCAAACTTTATGTATTTTTCTCTATTGAATATGCTTTTAGTTTCTGCCAAAGAAACTATTTCTTTTAATTTTATCGCATACATTGTTCCTTCAGCATTGAAAAGCATCCAGTAGCTCTTCTCCTGTAGCTATTCTTTTCCTTACATGTGATCTTCATATTAACTTTATGGTATGGTTTGAATATTGTCTTTAGGTTCATAATTTAGAAGATCGTTTGAAGAGATATGAAAAGCCTGTGTGTGGGACAACCGTGGGGACACCTTACAAAGGTGAGCGGGCAGCTGCCAGGAGATTTATGAATGTGTGTGCTGATTCAAATTCTTTTTTTACTTTTATTTTGTATCATTTTTTTTAGTAGTCGATAAGTATAAACTATATACTTGCTGCAGCATGCTGCTTTTAAAATATTTGTTCATGGCGGAGTGCCAAGTTGAGCTTGTTGGCAGCTGTCACCTCACACACGTAACCTTTCGTGGTGATTATCTCAGCCACTGCCCTGCTGTGCAGAGTCACCATGACCAAGGCAGCTTATTACATACAGCCTTTGACTAGGGGCTGCTTCCAGTGTCAGGGAGTTAGAGTCCATGACCATCATGTCTGGGAGCATGGTAGCAGGCAGACGGGCAGGCTTGGTGCTGGGGCAGTAGCTGACAGCTTGGATCCTTATCCACAGACAGCAGGCAGAGAGGCAAACACTGGGCGTGGTGTGGTTTTTGAAACTTAAATGCTCACTCCCCAGTGACACAACACCTCCAACAAGGCCACACCTCCTACTGTTCTCCCAAAACACTTCCACCATCTAGGAACCAGACATTCAAATACATGAGTCTGTGCAGGCCATTTTCATTCACACCAGTACACTGTGAGCACAGTTAATCTAGACCTGCTGCTTTCCCAGCACGGCAGCTGTCTTGAAGGTGTTTCTGTTATGATGCTGACATTTTGTCTCCTTTGAACAATGACCACCCCCACTCCACCTGATCTCCCAGCTGGTGATAACTGCCTAACTACCGTCTTATTCTGTTCTTTGCATCTAGCTTGTGTAGATTTCATTTATGTGAGTGAGGTCCTGCAGTACTTGTCATTCTGTGTCTGTCCTGCTTTGTTTCATGCAGTGTCTTATAGCCTCATTTCTTATATACATACTAAATCCGAGTGCCAAACATTATTCCATACACATTGCATACATCAGCACATCTAAACGACGAAGAGAATCCGAGCAGTCTGATGGACTGACTGTGCACACTGACCTTCTGCATGCTGCTGCTTTTAAGATTTGAATGATCACCTTCCTATAACGAGAAATAAAGTGTTTCCTCTCCGTATAAGCCCCTGTATGTACTTCTGTAATCTATAATCAGCACCTTCATGATGCTGAACCCCTCTGACACTGTGCTATTTATTCTTCTGCCCTTATATTTAATATCTATGTATAAATTTCCAGCAATAAATTGTTTCGATTTTCCCAGTTGTGGAATTTACGTGATCTTTTTCTTTGTTTTGTTTAGTGTAAGTTTTTTTTTTTTTTTTGGATTTTCAAGACAGGGTTTCTCCGTAGCTTTTTTTGGTTCTGTCCTGGAACTAGCTCTTCTAGACCACGCTGACCTCAAACTCACAGAGATCCGCCTGCCTCTGCCTCCCAAGTGATGGGATTAAAGGCGTGTGCCACCACTGCCCGGCCTTGTTTAGTGTAAGTTTGAGAGTCATCTAGGTTGTATATTTTATTCCATTAGCTCGTTGCATACTTGTCCATGTCTCCTATAGTTTACACGTAGAAGATTTTTCTATAGAATACGGAACTAAGAATAGAATTGGCACACCACAGGATGTAAAATTTTTCAGCCCACTGATGTCCACTTTCCTTGGCACCACTGTGGCCTCAAGTTAGGTTGTCATTTTCTTTTTCATAAGATCTTAAATTTCCTCTTATTTTATTTTTATTAGCATATATTAATTATAAAATTAATGAGCTCTCAGTACATTTCCATATTTGCATATAATTATATTTATCTTATCCACAGCCTTTTTTACTCTTTCTTACTCCTCTTTCTGTTTTCTCCCTTCACACAGTTAATAGCCTTCTTGAGCCCCCAAGTAGCTGGGATTTCAGGCTTGTGCCACTGGACACAGTTTGCATAAAAATATTTGAAAATCACTATGACACCATACTTTGCACACTTTCAGGTTTTTTATTTATCTTGTGTTTCAAAACACTTTTTAAAATTTGATTTGAACTGAGTACTTTAATATTAGAATGCTGAAATGTCTGAGATATTAACTCATTAATAAAATGAAGATGGTAGTGTCAGTCACCAGATGCCTGAAGTCATCCACATGCTATTAGCAGAGACACTAACGTTAAGGAACTTTTACACTGACTTGGTCTTGTAAGAGGAGGATACGGGAAATAAAAATTCTACAACAATTCTTATTTTCACTTCTACCAAGCAGCTGTGGGAAACAGTGCCTCTTTCTGTTCCCTTCTTTGTGTCCTGATGTGTCTGGTTTCTGAGTGGCAAGTTATCTGGGTTTGATTTTCTTTCTTGACAGGTGGCAATCTGCACCACACTGATGTCTCACTCTTCGGAGAACCTACTGAGTTTGAATATTTGCGAAAAGTCCTGTTTGAATATATGATGGGCCGGGAGACTAAGGTATGGATCCTGTCTCGTGTCCTGGTGCCAGGCTCTTTTTAACACACACATTAGATCATTATGCTCAGACAGTGTTCACAAAAATGAACTGACTGGCAGTTCTGTTTGTTTTAAGATGATATTTAAATTTAAAAATGATATTAGCTGCTACTGAATACTGCTGCAATAAAAATCTCATAAACAAGGTGTTTTTAAAAAGTGAAGTATATGGCTAGTTTGTGTGTGTGTGTGTGTGTGTGAGAGAGAGAGAGAGAGAGAGAGAGAGAGAGAGAGAGAGAGAGAGAGAGAGAGAGAGAGAGGAGAGAGAGAGAGCGTGAGCGCGTGCAGATCTTAAAAGCAGGAGAAGTGATTTTATTTTAAGGAGGTTTTGTTTTTTTGTTTTTTTTCTCCCGAGAAAGGGTTTCTCTGGAACTTGCTCTGTAGACCAGGCTGGTCTTGAACTCACAGAGATCTGCCTATCTTTGCCTCCCGAGCGCTAGGATTAAAGGCATGTGCCACCATTGCCCCGTTTTCAGGAGGTTTTTAATGCACTATAGATAGCACTGTGAACCACTGTGTTATCACCATGACAATGACTGCTAAGGAACATCCAGAGATAGTTTGGTCTGTTACAAGTCATTTCTGCATGTGTGGGATATTGATCGTCTTCAAATCACCACACTGTGGAAGTAGGAATTGGCTAGTCAATTTGCTTTCTAGAATGTAGCTCCTACATCAGGCCCTTGATATAGAGTCTTGACTTATTTGTGTCCTCTACAGTTGGTTTAAAACCTTATATTAGATACTTGGCAAATATATCTTGAATGGAATTGAACATTGTTAGGGAATTTTATGAACTTTTTTTTATCAGTAAAAGTTTTGTTGTAATCATTGTCTGTTTTTGACACTTGTAGGCTCTTCTTGAGATTTGCATTGTCTGTGTCATGACTGAGAATGGTACAGTGACCTTTTCTGTCCCTGGAAACAGTCGCTATGGATATGTGCTGAGTCACAGAGATGCTGGCCAGTCAGACAGTGATCTGTAAAGGGGTTATAAAGCCAAAAGAAGCAAGGCATAGATAAGGACCTTAAATAGTATTCCAAGTTTGTAGGTTGGAGACACAGAGAAGCACCAGGAGCCAGAGTTCATATGAATCCTTAGTATTTGTAGAAATTATGTTTTGTTTACATCAAGCAGATTTAGGGAGTATTTTTTGTTGCTTGGTTTTAGTTTTGGATTTTGAAGCATGGTCTTGCTGTGTTACCTGCTTTGCCTCCCAGGAGTTGGGATTACAGGCATATATTACCATGTCTGACTATCAAATCCTTTCAGATAAAAATTATGTTACAGTAATGTGATCTTGAGAGGGATCTATTAGTTCCCAGTGGTCCAGTGTTCCCTTTCCTTCAGGGCTTTACTAGTTTTTCCCTTGTCTTAAGGTAACACCGATGAATGACTGTTTCCCCTTTACTGTGCTCTTAATGCAGCTAAAGCAGCAGCCTTGGCAGGATGCTAATTTTGTGTGCATGCGCAGGAGGTGGGAGACTGAGCTTTGAGATCTTCTCAGGACGGGAGCCACTTGGACTCTACTGCTGGAGTACAACTGGGCTGGCTAACACACTGTGGCCTTCCTGAGTCTAACACGCTAGCTGCCGCTGCCTGTTGCTCCTGGGGACTGTAGCTTGTGAAATGTCGTTTCCAAGTTGAAAACTTTGGAAAAGAGACAGTCCAAGCCAAATGTAATCTTGTGCTTTCTGAGCCGGTGGTTCCCTTCAGTTTGCAGTGTGGAAGGCAGCGAGAGCGCTGCTCCAGCCGCCCCAGAGGCACAGGTTCTTCATGGCCTTTGTCTGCATTTGTTGTGATTTTCTGACTAATGATGATGAGCAGCCTATAATTCTTCCCTCATTTTATATGTGCATGTTGAAGCTGGTGGTAGGTGTAGTCTACTGTTCGTTCATTCATGGACGTGGAAGCTGACGCCACTCCTGACTTTAGAAATGAGCAGTTTGTTCTCAGTTACCACACTGTGGAGCGGAGCTTCCCTTGTGGGGCTTTAGACGGGAGAGGCTTGGGTTCTGTTCAGGGCTCTCAGCACTCATTCAGAATGGGCAGCAGCTGAGAGAGAAGGTCCAAGAGAATGACGTGTGGGTTCCTTGAGTCACAAGTAGTCTGGCCCAGCTGAGCACTGTATCTGTGAGGTGCAGTTGTCTCCAGCTGGACCAGACAGTCTTGAAGCTAGATGATTTAAAAGAGTTTCAGAATTTTATGTGTATATATCAATGAGAAGATGACCCTGAATGCTACTAACAAGAATGAAGCTGGTTTTTGACACAACTTTTGCTGATTTGCTTAGTTTCTCTATATTAACAAGAAACTCAGAGTGGAGAGCAGGTTATATTTTAGGGTGAACCAGCCTGTGGAGGACCTGGTGGTGTGTCGTCTGTACCTAGCAGTCTCCGTGTGTTGTCCTGTTTTCCTTCACCTGCTTTGGCTACAGCATTCTTCGTGAGGCAGGTGCTTAAAGAACACTCGTATAGTACACATAGGCTGGTAGCATGGAGCCCCCCAGCCTGCTTTTCCCGCTGGGTTTTGGTCCTCCACTCTGTTGTTGATACGACATCCAGTCTGCCTTCTGTTTTGCTTCGTAAGCTTGATTGAAGAGGCATTCCCCAAGGAAGCAGTAGCTGAAGAGCTTGCCTATAAATCAGCTGGCCCATTTGAACGTCTCCATACTTCTCAGGATCTGAGGATGTGTTTTGGAGAGCAGACCGTCTGATTTCTTTCCAGGGTATAGCGAGAGTCCTGGCTGCTTCATGAAAGCTTTTCTGGCGAGCTGGAGGCTTTGCTGATTGTCAGCTATAGATTCTGGGTCACTGGTGAATTCTAGAAGTGTGAAGAGGCAACTGGTCACAGATCCTGGTTGTGTCATTATAAACGTGTTTGGACGTGGATGTGTGTGTGTTCAGAGTGAGTTGTACTTTGTTAGCTTGTATGATACTGAAATTAAGGAAATGGTCCATATAACTGAATTTTATATTTTTGGTACCTGGGGGAAAAGTTTTTATAAATGGGATACAGGAAGTTGCCTCTCTGTTAACAAAAAGAAAACCCTGAAGTAGTTGCTACTTCTGATTTCCTTTAGCCAGTTCAGATGTATATGCTTGACCTCCACACTCAAGTTCAGATGTATATGCTTGACCTCCACACTCAAGTTCAGATGTATATGCTTGACCTCCACACTCAAGTTTTGCACACTAGTTTGTGTTCTGTCTAGGTGATGTGGAATCCTTCAAGAGCCTGATTGTTTTAAATGGCATTTTTAGAGTTTTTTTGTTTTTTTTTTTTTTTTTTTTTAAAAAAGCTATTAAAATGGCAGAGGCAAAGGCAAGAAAGATACCTGACACTAAAGTCATTGTGTGTGGGGTCTGCGTCTAGTAAGTTATTAGGAATGTGTAATGTCTTGCCTTGGCTCTACAGGTTTTAAAATGTTAGTTTATTTCCTTTCTGGTAATAATTTAATTTTTCTAGTGATTTGAATGAAGTTTCAAAACTTTGGGTTGATAATGTTATGCTTATTTTTTTCCCTACAACTTTTCCCAGAAACTCACTGCTGCCAGCACACACACAGGCCTATACACAGAGTACATGTAGCCATGAGCACTGGTCCTCTTGTCTGGGATGCTCTACCATGCACTGTAGGAATCCCCAGGAGAGTGTACCACCTGACTTGATGTAAGCGCTAAACTCCTTGTCCTTCTTACTTCCTAAGTGACATCTTCTTCCCTCTCTGTCTCCCTCACAACATCTCAGCTTGATACACAATAGGGAGTTTCAACCTTTGAGGAGATTTCCAGGAGCTTATGAGTGACAGTCTGACTCACGGTATATTTATTCTGATCTGCACAGTTTATGATCTTGTTTTGCAAACCTCCATGTGTAATGTTTTGATTCATCATGTGTTCTACCAAACAAAACATTGTGTTCCTTTAATATGTAATTTCTACTAGACCAATGTGCTGCATGTCCTGAAAAGTAACTACTAAGCATGTTCATGTCCATGCAGTAGCCCATGTTTATGAGATATATGATGTGATTTAGTTAGAGCCTAACCCTGGGGGTTTCTAATCCTTGTTATTTAGAGCATATATTTTGCAATGCATCACTGTAGGTTACTGCAAATATGAGGCCTTTTCAGATGAATCCATGATGATGTTTCATCTTAAGCCAAAAGACCAAGAGCTAGATCTTTATGTAGCTTCATGCTATTGGAGATGCATCGTCTAAAGTAATTCAAACGTGGACCTTGTAAGGAACCTTCTTGAATTGAAATGCTAGTGCTTCCTTGACTGATAATCTTCACATCATACTTCTTTGTTCGTGGCTTCCATTGAGAGCACTAAAGAACCCCTCAGCAGAACATGTCAGATGGTGTGAGACTGCGTCGCCTCGTATCTACTAATGATCTCTTTCCTGTCGCTTCTAGACCATGGCGAAAGTTATAACCACTGTCTTGAAATTCCCTGATGATCAGGCTCAGAAAATTTTGGAAAGAGAAGATGCCCGGCTGATGGTAAGTTCCAGAAGGAAGATGTAGGGAGGCAGCTTTCTTACAGTTTATATTCTACCTCATTTGTAAAAAGAAATTGAAATTTTTTGAATGTCTTTTGTACTACAACTTAAAAAGTGGTGGTTGATGGACATTAGGAAGGTTTAAGCTGGATGTGGTGGGGACTCTGAAGGGAGAAAGTGGTCTTTCTCAGTAGCGTGGGCATTGGTGCCGTGTGTGTAGTGTGTAGTTCCCAGAGCTTGAGCTGCTGATGGTAAGGATGCAGGAGAGTTTGTCCTTCTGCTGCACAGAGCACAGCTTCTCAACAGCACCATGTCCTTTCTTCTATTGTAAAGTATTTTCATGGGCATTGATTCGAAAGACTTTAATCATCTTTGGGGCCAATAAGATGACTCAGCAGACAAAGGCAGATAGTGAGCAGTGCCAAACAACACAACTCTCAAGGCAGACCATTTTTTTTTAAAGATATTTAAGCCTATCTAAAGGAAAACATTGAATCGTTTATCCTTGAGTAAAGCGGTTTTCATTCTAGAAAGGGATGAACTGGGGCTGGCTCTTGAGTTAATCTTCCCTTGCTCCTGAGGCTGACCTGCCCAGGTTTTAAACAAAACCTCATGTCTCTTGACACTTTACTTGCTGAATCAATTCAGTCTTCAGCCACCTACTCCTGCGGCTGTTAGAGAGAACATAGAAAGTGGAAGCTTTGAAGGACACAGAACGGTCACTTTCATCCAATCACATGTAATGAAAGACACAGAACGGTCACTTTCATCCAATCACATGTGATGGAAATTGGCCTTATAGATCAGTCAAGTAATAAAAATAGGTAGGAAATACGAAGTAATTTATGGGCATGAAGTGGGAGAGATCCTAAAATATAAACTGAAGATTAATCAAATTGATTGGCCTTTTTTTGGGGGGGGTCAGTCTGAAGGGGTTGTTGGTGTTTTGTAGAGTGATTCAGGCTTATTTACTCTATCTCTAAGAGAGCTTCATTAATAAAGTATAGTGTAGTTGGCTGAAATTGGAACCAGGAGATTCTGTTGTTATAAAGAAGCCTCTTTTTGAGTTTTCCTAAAAGAACAGCTTTCTCAGTAAAGTGCTGCAGACCCCGAAGACATAAATCTGCACGTCAGTTTCCCTAATGACTGTGCTGCTGCCAGAATATTTCCTTCCCTTGGTCTCTGAGGGTTTGTCTTCTTCCTCACTCACTCGCTTGTGCTTGGCTCTCACACTCATCCTCCATGTTGCCTGCTTACTCTGCTTTGTGGTTTTAGAGCCTCATGCATGCTGGAGCCCTGCACCAGTGAGCTGCATCCGCAGCCTTATGTATAGTTCTGGATTTAGCTCTCGATCATTCTTGTACTGTTGGTCTCTCCCGTTTCCATTTGAGTCAGAATTTTTTAAGTCTCTTAAGTTAATAAATCATCTTTATAACGTTTTAGGTGGCGTCTTCCATACATTCCAGGAGTTTGAAAATAAATTCAAATAAAAATGGCACATAAGGAAAAATAGTGCATATGTAAATGTAGGTTTGACTGACGCTGTTAGGATAAGACTCTGTCAGATCGCTTTTTAAAATGTAAACAATTCAGAAAAATTACTTGGAAAATCTTTTATAATCTTAAACGTTCAGACTGTTTGCCTCATGCCAAGATCATGTCTGTTAATAGTGTGGCAAGCCCAGGAACATGCCAAGAATCCCAGCACTTAGGAGGTGAAGCAGAAGAATCTCAAGTTCACGGCCATCGTGGGCCACAAAGTGGGAGACTCTCTCAAAATAAAACATTAAATAGCTCCACTAGATTTTTCTTTGTTTGATTTACTAAGTGGTTTTCATTTCTTAAAAGCATAGACAGGATATCCACAAACTTTATCTTGTGTGCTTCTGCAGATTTTCCTGCAGAATACTAACATACTATGTTGTGTGTATTGAAAAACATTTTTCTATTTAATTGTGCTACTTTTTACTAACTTCATATTAAATATGTATGTTCTTCAGGAGCTTGTCATTTAAACAAAAATAGACTCAGGTTTGGCAAACAGACTTTGTTGTCATACTGCCATCTCAAAGCAAACCGTACAGCTAGCCAATGGTGATGGGTGACGGCACCTGACATTAGGGCGGGCAACATGGTGTTTCATTCCTGAAAACACATTTTTTTTCTTTTTTCTTTTTTTGGTTTTTCGAGACAGGGTTTCTCTGTAGCTTTGGAGCCTGTCCTGGAACTAGTTCCTGTAGACCAGGCTAGTCTCGAACTCACAGAGATCTGCCTGCCTCTGCCTCCCGAGTGCTGGGATTAAAGGTGTGCACCACCACTGCCCGGCCCAGCAAACACTCTTGATACTCTGTTGAATTATAAGGGAATTACTCAGTGATAAAGTTGATACTTTTTAGAAATGAGAGTTCAAAATACAGTTGTACTGTGTTTCAAATTTGTCAACTTCCAAAAGTTTGTGGGTAAAAACTAAAATTAGGTAAATCAAATTTTAATTTATACTATAAAGGACTTACGAAAAAATCGCTTTATAATATAACCTCCTCTAATTTACCTGGCAGTTAAAGGCACCCTTAGCATGAAGTACATCTTTCAGCATTTGAACTTTTAAATGAAAATTAAAAGTAAAAATCTAGGATGGGGGGAGTATTACATAGTCCTTATGCTTGCCTGGTGACTCTCAATTTGAAAACAATTAAGTACTATCTGTAATTCTCCACTTCATATACACAATTTAACCTGTGCACTGTTGTCTGAAAACTAACCCAACAAGCTTTTCCTCTTGGCTTTGTAGTTTCCTTCACCTCGCAGTGGCATCTTCTGATACCTGAGTCTGTGCTTAGTAAGCGTGTGGTGAGTGGAGAGTCATATGTCTTGTAACTTTGGTACTGAAATCACAGCTATTGCATGCGATTAACCATTTCACTGGAATTATTTTGTTCTTTTTAATGAGCATGGTTATGACATTGGGTTAATGTAATTGCTTTCTGTTGTTTATGTTAAATGGACTGATATGTATATATATAGAGACTAAAAACCAACGAAAATGGCATTTGAAGTTACTACAGATTATGATAGAGAAATGAAAAATAATTTTTCAATGTGAAGTGATGAAATACAGTGTGTACTGTGTTTCAGATTCAAATGAAGAGCTGTATTTCACATCCGGACCCTAAATTGCTACAAAGCTTAATTATAATGCTAGTTTACACACAATGAAAACTAATAAAGCTGATTAAAATAAAGAGTTTTGTTGCATCCTAGGATTGCACAGCTCAATTCAAGATAGCACATGGGTTCAGTAGACGCTCCTAGGCAGCGTAGTTTAATTGAATATGGCTGTTTCTGATGAACATTTTATTACAATGAAATGTAATTATCTAAATGTTTCTCATGATTTACTGTCTTTAAGGATTCTGAGTCTCACACAGTATTCATGTCTTTAGCTTGATTTAATATTGCCATAAACATTTAGGGTCCACACAGACCTCAAACTTGGCTGCAATTTTCACAGATAAATTGAATCACAGTCAGTAAAACCTGATTATATTTCATGATGATGGTTTGTTCCAGCCATGAACAAATATAGCAGGATATTTTAAAGAATGTTTTAATTTAAAAACGTTCATTTTAAAAAGATTTGTTTACTTTTATTTTATGTGTCGTGTGTTTGTCTATGTGTGTGTACACCACAGAGGCCAGAAGAGGGCATTAGATCCCCTGGAACTGGAGTTACGAGGTGGTTTAGCCACCCTGTGGGTGTTGGGACCTGAACAGGAGCAGCTAGTGCTCCTACTCTGTGGAAAATCTCTCTAGCCCCTCTGTTTTTTAAGGTTTTTTTTTTTTTCAAACTGCCTGCATCAAGTCTCCTTTTGATCTTCATAGTGTGTCATCTAACTTGCTTGCATGATTACCTAGAGCCATCCTATCCCTGTCTCCATTACAGTGGTCGGCAGTGCAGAGCATGGTTTATTAGGTGGTTGTAGGAAGCCTAGGTACAGCTTATGGAACACCTTCAGAGTCAGACAGAAATATGGCAGGGAACAGAAGCACTTCTCTCTTCTATTCAGAACAGCAGGTCTTGGCCTTCCCACAGTCTCCCTGCCTCCTCTTCCAAAAATCCCCTTTACAGCCCCTTACCATAAATGATGCCAAAGAAACAAGGTTTTAATGCTTCTGGGACTGGGATAGGCAAGAATGGGAGTAGATTATCCTGTTTGTCTCCTGGCAGTAAGGACGGCAGGCATTGACCAGCAATGGCTTCTGGTTTGTTTGTTTGTTTGTTTGTTTGTTTGTTTGTTTGTTTGTTTGTTTGAAGAAAGGGTTTTTCTGTGTAGCCTAGGCTGGGATTTTCCTGCCCAACCTCCCTAATGATTGGATTACAGGCATGTGCCTAGGACCTGGCTAGAATGACCTTCATTTTGCTGAGTGGCCTCTATTCTGGTGTCAGAGATTAGGGCTAAATAGAGTGGATCTAGCCATACAATCTTTGGGAGACAGTTTTCTAAGGGAGTCTTCTAAAACCTTTTAAGTGCAAGTGTCTGAGCTCCTGTAGGGGCAAAGATGGCTACAGCATTAAGTAGACACTGATGAAAGACACAGGAGACAGGATTGCAGACAGCCTCATGGACATTTGAACATAACGTTTTACTTCAGATATTAAAGACATAGGAGACAGGATTGCAGACAGCCTCACGGACATTTGAACTAACTTTTTACTTCAGATATTAAAGACACAGGAGACAGGATTGCAGACAGCCTCACGGACATTTGGACATAACGTTTTTCCTTCAGATTTTAAAGACACAGGAGACAGGATTGCAGATAGCCTCACAGACATTTGAATATAGCTTTTTACTTCAGATATTAAAAACATGCTGGTAACTTTAGTGAAAAAAAAATATAATAAGAACAACAAGTTTATGAGCCTTGAGTGACTGTGAGTCGGATGTCTCCCTAGCTAGTCAAGTAGCGCTGTGTCAGCTACACAGGGCTGTAGACAGCTGCTCTCACGCTGGAAACGCCTGCCTTGGCATTTCTGCTCAGCGACTGCTTGTCCATTCAGCGTTCAGGTGAAACATTTCAAACCCAAGCTTTGCAAAACTGAGTGAATGCCCACGTCTGCCGTCACTCTCCAGGCTCTAGTGTTCTGTGAGACTCTCCCAGTTCTCACTCTCGCTTTCTCTCCGTCCGTTTCTGCCCATTGTCATGTTTGGTTGTTACCTGTAGGCATCACGCTTGCAAGTACAAGCGAATAAATGTGTTTTTAAGAAGAAAATTAACCTACAAGTATGATTATCATGCTCAGTAAATGAAATACCAAGATAATACTAATGTTATCTAATATTATATACAATATTCAATTTTTCCATTTTTTGAATGAGATTTTTCATAAATGTTTAAGACCCCAGGCTCCACAAAGTGTATACATTGCAAACTGTGTTTTCTGAGGTCTCCTTTAAACTAGAGAACTTGGTCTTTTGCTTTCATAACATCAAGGTTGTGCCACTTCATTGAATGAATTTTGTTTCCTAGAAGTGTTTGAACCAAGGTTTCAAAGTACTGACTGAAGGAGGACCTTAGCAGGGGTCTCACAGCTCTCTTCCAGGTCCTCGGGGCCAGCATGATATGGAGCTAGCTTTCTAAAAAACACTCAGTTTGTCTCTCCTGCTTGACCTCTAGCATTCTAAATAACATTCTCAATCTGAGCACTAGCATGTAGCATTTTAATCTAGGAAACCCTTAGGGAGATCCTGGGGTTGTGTCTCATTTTAATGAACTCAGGATGAAGCTTAGTCTTTTACACCACAATGCCAATGCCATTTGTTCTTTTTTCTGCCATACATATCATGCTAAGAGAATTGCAGGGCGTAGGAAATCTACACCCTGGGAAAGTGGAACCACCTCCTTCCCTGAAGTGCAGATTTGTAGAGCTGTGGGGGAGGAGCTCTCCACATAGTCAGGTCGGACTTAGGAACGGCTTTCCTCGGGGTTCAGTCAAGCAGCACTGGATTCATGATCCAGGTCTCAGCCTCAAAATCCACACCTAAATACTGTTCTCTGGGACTGCTCAATCAGTTTAAATTACTCTAAAAGTAGTTTCTAGAAGATTCCATTAGGAATCAATATTTGAAATGTTTTTACTTTTCTATGTCATCCTTAGAGTGCAAGTTATTTTACCTTGAAAAAACAAAACAATTCTCACATGAAGTTGGCTATAAAAGCTTGTTTGTTTGTTTGTTTGTTTCTCACCCTAATTTCCTTTTTGTTTTTCAGTCATGGCTCCGAACTTCATCTTGAAGAAATGGGGAGAGTGAGGCTGGGCAACCGCTGCTTGGCAAACTGCCCTGCTGTGTCGTGCAGACAGGTCTCACCCTGCCCCGCATGCACACTGCTTGCAAAGCGGGTGTTCTGGGTGGAGAAATGGGGATGGTTTTGTTCTTTTCCTTCAGTTTTTCTTTGAGAAGTCTTTTGTGGTTGTGGCTGTTCTGACTGGCTTGCCCTGGTCACTCAGTGCCCCTGTCATCTTTTCCTTCCCCCTTTCAAAGAACTGCCTATCTTCCTTATTTATTTTAGGGTGATTTCTTTTTCTTCTTAAAGACTTGTGCAATATATTTTGAGGTGAAACTTAGTGGATTTTTTTCTGATAAATTAAGAGAAAATTCTCTATTTCCCAGATTGATTTTTTGACTATTTGCTAAAGCCTAATTCTTTAAGCTATGATAAGTCCCAAATGGCAGCACCTCATGTTTACCTAGCTTTTATACTTATATTATTTTTCAGAGGAAAAAATACTACTGTAAATTGTAAATAGTCAATACATAATCCTATTGTATGCACATCAGTGACTGTTGGCCTTGTCATCTCAGAGTATCAGATAAATAAAGTATATTTCCTTTATAATATTTCTCATTGTGCTTCTTCGTACGTTGAAATCACTTCCAGCTGATTAAGCATCCATGTTTCAGTGAAGTGAATGTAGAGAGGTTGCCGGGAGAGCTAAAAGGAGACACTAGGAACGGTTTGTGTGTGCTCGGCTTTATATGAGCAATGGGAAGGACGTGGACCCCTCCTCTCTTGTTCCAGGAGGGCTTCTGTAGGCTCTGGGGGTCACTGATTCTCTTAGGCCTAATGAGAGAGAAGCTCCCGGATGCCAGGCTGTGGGAACTGCTAAGAAGAGTTCACACAACCTTCGTGTTCCAGGGACAGCAGTACTCGAACTCATAGATCTATAGATTTCTGCCTGAGATTGAACATCAGTTACCCAGCCAGTTGGCTAGCTTTGCTGGGGGTTCTTGCTCTATGAGAAGAGTGCAAGCTCTGTGGAGGGGAATGGGGCCACCCACACCTTACAGCTGACCTGCTCGTTCTTTAGAGAGATGACAGGAATCACCCCACCACACACACACACACACACACACACACACACTCTTATTTAAATTGGCTAAATTGTATACCACTGAAGGGTTTCTGACAGTAAAATAACTTATTCTTTTTTGTTTTGTTGTTTTTGTTTTTGTTTTTTGGAGACAGGGTTTCTCTGTAGCTTTGGAGCCTGTCCTGGAACTAGCTCTTATAGTCCAGGCTGGCCTTGAACTCACAGAGATCCGCCTGCTTTTGCCTCCCAAGTGCTGAGATTTATGACTTACCTTTTTTATGCCTCTTTCTGGGACAGAAGTGGTGGTCTCTTCTGTGCCATCAGTGCAGCTTCTGTAATTTCCCCTTTACCCATCTGTGAAGGCGCCCACATATATAAGAGCAGGGGTCAGTGTTGATCCTGGAGTTCACAGAAAAACCAGTTCCATCATTTCGGCTGAGTATAAGCAAGCTTTTATTAAAATATTAACTACTGACCAAGATGGAATTTGTTCAGGGCCACCACCTCAAAGCTTTCCAGCTGTGGCCTCGAACGTGTGCTGCCAGGGCTTACGTGGGCAAAGCCTATAGGCTACTGTAGTTTTCCGTGGGGCTTTGTTGTTATTTTCTAAGAACTCCAACTCCTAGAATCCCAGGAGGTTATCTCATCTTTGGGCAGTCTGGGATAGAGCCAGACAGTGAGCATGTTGGCCATGAGCTTTTGTGTTGCAACTTCATAACTCTTTTGTTGAATCAGAAGTAGCCATAGACCAGTTTTAAATCAACAAACATAGTGTATCTCAATAAAACTTTATTTTTATTAAATATCGAAGGTTCATGCATGCATATATGTGTTTGGATGTTTCACTTTCCCATTCCCTTTCCCTCCCAACATCATGTGCTCTCTCTCTCTTTAAAATTATTAAGTTTAATACCCACTGAGTCCATTTAGTGCTGCCTGCATGTGCATGGGGGTATGGTACCCTCTTCTGGAACATGGGTAGCCTCAGGACCCACATCCCTGAAGAAAACAACCTTTCTTTCCCAGCCCTCAACTGCCAGTTAGAGGTGGAACTTCATGACCCCCTCCCAGTCCATGTTGGGATCTTGGCTGGCTCATGATGTGTTTACCTAAATTGCTCTATTATCAATAAAATCTCAGGAGTCAGATGTTGGTGTCAAAACCTGATAGATGGAGAAAACAGCAGAGAAACACCCAGCTGACCCTTTCTGCACTCTTCCCAGGTCAAAAGGCCCTCCCTACTCTTTCCTGTGCCTCTCTGTCATATTGTATCTTGCTTCCTCCAAAAGCTCTATGTCTATTTCTGGTCAACTAGTTGTTGACTCAGTCCTTGATTCCAGGTTAGCTTTATTAACACTCTGAGTATCACAGTGTGCTCAAATAACCCCCAACAGTCTTGATCTTGTCCAAGTCTTGTGCTGTCATGTCCTGCAAATACTGTTTAAAATGCTATTTTCAAGGTAGGTATCAGGAGGTGGGGAGATAGCTCAGCAGTTAAGAGTATTTTCTATTCTTCGCAGAGGACATAGCTTCAGTTCCCAGCACCTGCTTAGTGGCTCACGACCATCCATAACTAGTTCCAGGGGATCTGATACCCTCTTCTGACCTCCATGGGTGCCAGGTATACATACATGCAGACAAAACATTCATACACAAAAAATAAATCTTAAAATCTTTTAAGCAGGATTTGGTTGTGGGATAGTTCCCAAGCTCCTGGGAAAGCAGTCAGCTGGCCTTGAAGCCTGGAGGCAGAAGCGTAAGAGCGGTTCATTTGTAAAGGGTGCCCCCAGGAATGTGCCTCAGCTTGCTTATCCAAGTGGGAAGCAAGCATTCAGCTGTACTTGGTGTTAGCACCTTGGGCCCAGATGAGAACTTTCAGCAAGTGTTCCTGATTTGAAGTTGGGGATGCCAGACTTTTCCCAGTGGTAGTTACAGGACGTGTTGGCATCACAAGTGGTAGAGACTGGGTACTTTGTCTTCCATTCTCTGATACTTGAGAAACAAGTTTATAATGGCTGCAGGTCAGCTCCAAATCACAGAGAAAACCTCAGTGTTCATTTCTGACCCTGCTCAAGCTCGGCTGTCTCCAAGACATTGTGATTGTGGTGTGCAGAACAACAATCTGATGCCAAGAAATTGGCTGTTAATGTTGGAAGGTGTTAGAAACCATTCGGTTGACACTTAGGCACAACTTTTACTTGCAAATCACTGCAATTTGTGGTTACTTTATTTATGATGCATGTGAATTTGGTTGCTGTTATAAATTGTTGAATTCAGCATTTCTAAATTGAAGGATGGAAACATTTTTGTTTTATGATATTTATATGTATATATATATGTTAGTCTTTTGAAAACAGTGTTTAATGTTATTTTATGTGTGTACATATATCATGCTAATGAGGTAGGTTGCTTGTTGTGGCTTGAAGATGGACGCTAAAAAGAAGTCCCACTCTAGCTCAGAATTGAGTATAATAAAGGGTTATTTATTTAGGGGTAGACTCACAGATCACAGTCCTGCATGAACAGGGAACAGGAACCAAATCCAACAGCAGGAAAAGAGAGGGAATGCAGGCTTTACATTGGCATTTATAGTATAAGAGGCCACGCCCAAGTGGGCGGGTAACTTAAAGGCTATTGGCTGTAGGATTTTCTGCAGCACCTCCCCTTTTTGTTTAAATAAGAGAGTTCTAAGCTTAATACAAAATATACAATGAGAACAAATAACAGGTATAAAAATTAGAATTACAACTAGCATAAAAAATATCAAGCAAGCAAATGTGATAAATGTTTCAATAATTATCCTTTCCTAAGGAGTCTCTTGTATTATAAATAACTTGGCCAAGTCATGAGAGGAAAGTAACTATGACTATCTAGTTCAACCCCATCGAGGACCTGAGAAGGGAAATAATATTACTTGAGTAAGCAGGAAGTGCAATCAAGCAACTTCAAAAATGTGCAACAAATGACAGAGACAACTGGCTGGCTACCTGGGCAATCACCCAAAGTCTCGTTTGCAACGTTGGAGCAACCAACTTTGGCTAAGGCCTAGAGTAACTGACAGATGATTTCTAGAGGCAGGAAAATTTCCAAACCATCTTACCCTGTCTTGGCAAGATTTGAGTTTTTTTTTCTTGTATCCTGCTTGTCCTATCCAGACATTGTGCATTTTGTCAGTGTTCAATGCGTGGTCAGTTCCTTGCCCAAAGGCCAGTTTTGCCAAGAAGAAAACAAACTTGTAGTATCTTTGGTGCTCAACATTCTCTCAGGAATAGATCAGTGCTGCCAGGAGCAATCGTGTCTCATGTCAACAGAACCCTACGTTATTTAATGCCATATTCTACAGCTCTTTGAAGTAGTTAAAGATACCTATCTATGCAGAATACAATCTCTATGTGTCCAAAGAACCTGATTAGTCTAACTAATATGTTATTAGTTACTAATAACTATGACAAACTAGTATGACAAACATGGATGACTATTGACCTATAATTCTTAATACCTATATAACTTAAAGACTAAGACTTCATGTTAGAATATTAAATAATCTTTAAACAACGGTGCAACAAATGAGGACAATGACCTCAAAATGTAAACAATGTGTAAGTATCTTGATCAGAGGTAGAAATGTATATTGCAATATGATAAATATATCTTAAAATTGTATCAATATACAAAATGTCTTAAGCAGGGGTAGAAGCATGTATGCATATAATCTGACAAAATAACTTAGCCTCGGTGTACCAATACTATAGACGAAAATAGGAACATTTTCAATACAATTTAAGTTTGTATCAGTATACAAGAATCTATACCAATGTAAATTGCCTATAAATAATAGTTCACAAGTATTCACTCTATTAATCACTATTATTAATGTAAGTAAGCTCACACTAATCTATTATCCCATCCAATTTCCCTTTTTTTTTTTTTTTGCCCAAAGAGATTCCTAAGCCTACATAATTTCCCCTCAACCCCCAACCCTATATCAATTATAATCAACCCCTAGATGATGTCCCTAACCCTGAGGACAGACTTTGTTGGGAAAGGGGACATCATCTTCTAGAATTACTTCCATCTGCCGAACAAGCGGCCTCTTACAACAGTGGCTCGTGGACAGAGATCACAGCACAGCTTGTGGAGTTGTCGGTTCCCTCCACCCACCTTCACGCGGTTCCTGGGATTGACTCAGGTCAACATGCTTACACAGCCAGCAACTTTACCCTCTGAGCCGTCTTGTCAGCTCTATGGCCTTTTTTATGTGGTGCTAGGAATAAACCCAGGCCTTTATGAATTCTAGGTAAACACTCTGCTGGGTTTTTTGTTTTGTCTTCACCTTTCAAATCCCTTCCGACTTTAAAGTCAGCCTGTTGGTAACAGGGAGCAGATCTGGGCTAGAAAGAGGCCCAGCTGCAGTGTGTCTTCTTTGCAGCAAGCTGGTCAGAAGGCTACCACTGATACAAAAGATTTTTTTCTGATGTTCAAAGAAATTGAGGGCTTTGAAAGTTCAGGAGATTTGGGCTATGGCCTGGCTACCCAGGAGGCTATAACAGCACAAGGCTAAGCATGGCAGTATAGCAAGACCCACTGTCCTCTAGAATGCCCTCCCAGGAGTCACTGTTACTGTTTAGTAGGAGGTTGATTCATAGGAATATTTTCCTAATGTGTGACTGGACAGAGGGAAGGATAGACTCTGTGTGCGCGTGCACACACACACACACACGTGCGTCTATTGAAAGACCTTATTTCACATTGTCCTTGCTCGTGCGGCATTTTATTCAGAGGCTGTGCTGCTGTGGCACCGTCTCTCAATGTTGAATAGGTTATGCTTGTACTTGTGTTAAGTACTCCACAATGAACTTACTGTCCATATCGGGAAAACGGTCCAAGATAGCCAGTCCACTCCAGCAGCCTATGCTGCCAAGAGTGGGTACACTTCAAGTCACTTTGTGCCACATTTGTCTGGCACAGGCCCCTAGCAATCCAGAACGGGTGCTTGTGGGAACATCCTGAGTCTGTCCTGTTTAAACCGTCACCTTCTAGTGGCTTTCCCAAGGTCTGAAGAGCTGATGGTGACTTAAGTTCATCTAAAGCACACACCTAACAGTGCGGGCAGGGACAACGGGTGCGGGAAAGCATACCTTCTCGCCTTGAGCCAATTGCTTCTGTGTGAGCAGTGGCCCCTCCTTAATTTGGAACATCTTCAGCTGGGTTTTGTTCTTTAGAAATGTTCAGTGTTGATCACTTGATGATGACACTTAGTTGTTGGGGACTGCAGACCACCAGACCCTGAATTTCTTGTCAACAACTTGTTTTCCTCTGCTCTGAGCAGCCTGCAGCTGCTCTGAACAGGAGACCCTGATGGCAGGGGTGTGGGTTCTAATGAGTCTGCAGCTGAAAGATCCCAAGAGCTGGGGCATGACCAGAGCCCTATAGAAGCTGCCCCTGGGCACAATAAAGTGGGCATACTTAGTATTCTTGTCTCAAGGACGTCCCCGTGGCCCTTTCTGTCTGTCTATCTCTGTCTGTGTGTGTATGTTTTTAAATTTTCAGCCTAGTTCCCATAGCACGTAGCAAGTAGAGTGTTGAACGGAACCGGTGGTTTTACACTTAGTAAGCAATGTAGGTATTTAAAGTTTTAGAATTAATTTTTAGGTAGCATGCAGAGTAATGGGCTTCATTGTACATGAGCATTTTCAAATTAACAAAATAAGCAGCCTGAAGTGCAGAGTCTCGTGGTTTCTCAGTTAGTTGATGGGCTGGAGAGCTGGCTCAGTGACTAAGAGCACTTACTGCTTTTGGAGAGGACTGCAGTTTGATTCCCAGCACCCACACAAGGCAGCTCACAGCTGCCTCTAATTCCAGCTCCAGGGTTCTAACACTCCCTTGTTGGTATCACACACAAGTCCATATGTGCACACACAGACACATAAACAAAAATTCTTTCAAAAAGGTTTTGAGGTTGTTCACCTGCTACAGCAGGAAAGCATCTGTTGACCTCTATCAGATGGAGCAGCTCCTGCCTTTAAAGAAGGAATGGGCAGTGCGTTCCCTCTCTGTCCCCATTCTCCCACCTCTGTATGTCAGCAGTGAGCAAGACAGCATAAGTCTTTGATTTGGATCGCGAGTTTTAAAATTGTGGTTATTATATCCTTTATGTTGAGAATTCTGACTTGGTCCTTTACATTGTCTCCTGCTTTGCAGAGATAATACTTTTGCTGTCTGGAGCTGCTCACTAAAGCATCTGTGAAGATCTATCAGATCCCTCTAACATCTGTCCCATGTGTTTTGCTAGTCCCAGTTACATGGATATTAGGAGACTGGATCTTACCCTGTGTTCACCGCCTCTTTTGATGCTGCTTTGGCAGAGAAGGGGCTAGGTGAGGGTTCATTGTAAACGGAGACTCCGTGCACATTTCCCTGCTGCTCAGACTTAGTAATTACACAGAAACTATATTACAACACTGTTTGGCCGGTGACTCAAGCATATTCTTCACTAGCTCTTACATCTTAAGTTAACCCATTTCTATTAATCTACGTATCACTTTGAGGCTGTGACCTACCAGTAAGGTTCTGGCATCTTTCTCCTTCAGCAGCTACATGGTAACTACCTGACTCTGCCTTCTTTCCTCCTCTATCTCTGCTTGGATTTCCTGCCTTTCTATATTCTGCCCTGCCATCGGCCAAAGCAGCTTCTTTATTAACCACCAGTAATAAAGCATATTCACAGCACACAGAGGGAATCCTGACTGCCAGGTGTGAGTGGGAGCTCAGGCTCTCCACTCAGCCTCTATTGATGCCCAGGACAGGGGAGGGTAGGTGTAGAACTTGGGTTCCTTAAGGCTGTCACGGAACTGGCTGGAAGGGATAGGGGTGCCTTTTTACTGCTCCTCAAATAGTTTACAGCGATCCGTATGAAGGTGGTTTTTAACCTCTGGGTAGTGACAATAGACTTCAATCAGTATACTTCATCTTATACGACCTCAGTAGTGGGTAAGAGGGGCACCTGTTTGTTGCCAGAGATAATAGAAATTCCGGATTCTTGTTTGATAGTATGGGAAGGTCTCTGCGACTTACCAGGGATATTCCAGACTCTGCCTTCTCTGATAGCCACCCCAACAGAGATGGGGGTGTCTCACAGCTTGGTGAATGTTAGATGTTAGTGTGGATTCCCCACTCTACAAGTGTGGCATCAGTGGGTCCAGGGCCCACTATTCTTGGTGATACTAATCTGGTGTAGAACAGTTAATTTGAAATTTACTGTCCTCCCAGGCTGCTTTTCTGATTGGTCCTTTGGCTGGAGAGTGAAGGCTCTCATTGGAAGTTTTTGTCTGTGTCGTTTTTGCTTTATCTCCATTATTTCTCAATAACTGCCTTTTCCAGCTCTATGTCTGGGGTCTGTGAGGCAAAGAGTTTCCACTGCCATGCATTCCACAGGCCCTGAGCTTCCTAGCAGCTCTGCCTTCTCCCCATCCACGGGTCCTGAGCTTCCTAGCAGCTCTGCCTTCTCCCCATCCACAGGTCCTGAGCTTCCTAGCAACTCTGCCCTCTCCCTATCTTTCAGCCGTGTTCAATCTATAACACCAGAGATTTTAGTTGCATTTAGTGGGAGGAAGAGGCAAAGTGTACGCTGTTTTCTCAGAGGCAGGGTCTTCTATAGAGACTGCTATGTTCCAGGGAGTCATCTTGTATGGTCTGTGCTAGATCCTGGAATCTAGTCAGTACAGACAATGAGTCCTATTAGGGCAAGAAGAAAGCTGTTACTGGGGCCTCACATGTCTCTTTTGGGGGTGATACTCTTGATAAGGAATGAAGCTACATGGAACTGTACCCCAGTCATAGCTCACTCAGAGGTGATCCCAGAAGAACAGAATGGATCCGGATGTGTCTGCTGCTTCTGTTCACAGTGGGATGAGGCAAGAGACATGAACTTTTGTATAAGCCCAGGGGCCATTGCAGACCCTCCTTCCATTCAGCCCACAGTAGGACCTACCCTGCATGAGGAAGAAGCTGGACTTTGCCCATGTGAGTAGGTAGAAGGGTTGCCCATAGGTGGTTCAAATCAATGTTGCATGTAAGTCTGTGGTTATCAGATTCATACTGCTTGAATGACTGACGGACACAGGCCTACAGGAGCCCCATGTAAACCATACAACACACACACCGTTCTCCAACCCCTAGAAACCCAGTGTGAGCAAGCAAGAATCATCCTGGGAGGGAGGACAGAAGCTAGAACCCCCTTAGAGAGTTATCCTGCCAAAGATGAGCCAGCAGGAGAAAAGCCAAAAAGCAAACCTGTAAAGAGGGCTAGCAGTAGATACACAAAGAGAATTTCCCCTGTAGCAGGAGAAAAGGCCACCAGGGGAGATGTCAGTGTGGGTGTGCAGAGGGAGACACACAAGGAGGAGCACCACACTGAGTCAGGGGAGGACGGGAAGGTGTCCTTGGTAGAAGGGATGAGAAAGGGCTAATAGGTTCGTGTGAGTGTGAACCGCAGCAGATGAGAACTGGGGGCCTAGGAGATGGGAAGGAAATGTGGGAGTTGAGGCCGGAAGTAGACAGATGCTCAAGGCCATTTTCCTTGCTGCTTTCTGACACATCTTTTTTTTTTTTTCAGATTTATTTATTAATTATGTACAGTGTTTTGCCTGCATGTATGCTGCAGGCCAGAAGAGGACACCCGATCTCATTACATTTGATTGTGAGCCACCATGTGGTTGCTGGGAATTGAACTCAGGACCTCTGGAAGAGCAGTCAGTGCTCTTAACCACTGAGCCATCTCCCCAGTCCCGAGAGATCATCTTAAACTGCAAGAAGAGATGACTTTAACACAATGGTGGCTAGTATCAACCTAGAGCTTTGAAATTTCAGGGCCAGTATTGTAGCTAGAATCTTCCGGCAGCAGCTTTTGCCAGTGTGGACTCTGGAAACTGAAACACACACACAGCATTCCATTGCTCAAGTTGAAGTCAATGACTAGCCACTTGGGACCATATTGATGCCCAAGGGCCATGCTGCAGCTGGTGCCACACAGATGTGAGTGACCAAGGTGACTTCCAGGCCAGGGCAACTGAGGGCTACATCTGGGTCCATGGTCCTACTGCAACCAGGATCTGTGTTGATGTCTGAGGCTCCTGTTACCATTGAAGGCCATGTAGGTGTCTGAGGTCTGGGTCCATGTTAGTGTCAAAGGGTCACGCTGCAGCTGGGGCTGTGATGATCTGAGTGGCCTGACTGTGACCTGAGACAGTGGTGACATCCAGACCTGGCTGCTTCTAAGGATCCTGGGTCCATGGTTCTTCCATTGCTGGGGTCTTGAAGGGGTGTTGAAGACCAAGGCCTGTGTTTCTTCTACCAAAGGTCACAGGAAGCCTAGGGTTGAGGCGGCAACCTGTGGCCTTGATGGTGTCTGGGGGTCATGCCACTGTCAAAGCCATCCTAATCTGAGTGACTAGTACTTCCACCCAGAGCCAGGGCATTGTCTGGGCCCAAACTGCTGCTGAGGGCCATGTCTGGGTCTCTGGTCCAGCTGCAGTTGGAGTCTGTGTTGGTGTCTGTGGCCTGTGTCACCTCAGTAGGCCATAGGAATCATTCATGATGAAATTAGAAGGTCATACTGAGCCAGCCGCACCCTTTGCTGGCCCCAGGAAAGCTGGCCCTGCCTCTCACTGGACACTGCAGCAAGGGAGCTGACTGGCCCCAACCCTCATCGGAGGGATGACCCCTATACTCAGGAGAGATAGCCCCACCTTTACCACAGGAGAGGAAGAACTGACCCTGATGGCATGGGCATAGGGGAACTGGCTCCACCCCCTTGCCTGAGGTGAGGTGGAGGAACCAGTGGCCTGGACTAACCAGCTCAGCTATCACCTAGGACCACAGCCAGGCCTTGGGGTGGCCCACCCTAACATCTGTCCCATCTAGGACCTGCTGGAGCTCCTGAAGGGACTGGTTCTATGTAATGATACCCGCAGGATCTCCATGATTCAGAGTGGCTATGGGATATCTGAGAGGAGTTTCAGTGAGGATCCCGTGATGAAGGTTTGCCAGAAACCAGAGGCCTTGAACGAGACTAATGATTCATTACAATAGGCATTTGCTAGTAAAGCTGATTAGACAAAAGGGTGTGCTGTGTGATACACTATTCCCAGTGCCACCAGGACAAATGAAGAGGTGTTGGAGAGGCAGGAAAGGTGGAGAAGAGAAGAGGGTTTTTGTTGTTGTTGTTGTTGTTGTTTTCTTGCTTTGTTTTGGTTTGATTTATTTAAAAAAATCACTTTTGGGGAGCATTGCAGGGTTGAGGGGAGAATATAGGGGAACTGGGAGGTGAGTGGGATTGGTGTGCTTGATGTGAAATGTAGAGGGAAGTTTATGTCTGTTGTGATAAGAGCAGGGGGCTGCGTCCCGCCACCCGGCTAGCTTTATACCCGAAATAATTACACGGAAACTGTATTCTTTTAAGCACTGCCTGGCCCATTATATCTAGCCTCTTCTTGGCTAATTCTCACATATTAATTTAGCCCATTTCTAATAATCTGTGTAGCATCAGTCTTACCAGGAAAGATTCAGCATGTCTGACCTGGCGGCTTGCTTCATAGCTTCTGGCTCTGAGAGGAGCTGCCCTGCATCTGAGCTCACTTCCTCTTCCTCCCAGCATTCTGTCCTATTTACTCCACCCACCTATGTTTTAACCTATGAGGGCCAAGCAGTTTCTTTATTACTTAACCAATGAAATCAACAGATTGATATATGAGACTCCCACATCATATGTCCCGCCTGATCCTACAGCCATTCAGTCCCTAAGAAATGCACAGAGGCTTATATTAATTATAAATGTGTGGCCTATTAGCTCAGGCTTATTATTTACTAGCTCTTACAACTTAAATTAACCCATAATTCTTATCTATGTTTAGCCACGTGACTTGGTACCTTTTCTCGGTGCAGCATTTTCATCTTCCTCTGTGTCTGGGTACAACTGCAGACTGAGCCTTTCCTCTTCCCAGAATTCTCCTAGTCTGGTCACCCCGCCTGTACTTCCTGCCTGGCTACTGGCCAATCAGTGATTTATTAATCAATACGTGAGTGACAATTATTTTTATTTATTTATTTAGTTTTGGTTTTTGAGGCAGAGTTTCTCTGTGTAACAGCCCTGGCTGTCCTGGAACTTGCTTTGTAGACCAGGCTGGCCTTGCTCTCACAGAGATCCGCCTGAATCTGCCACCCAAGTGCTGGGATTAAAGGTGTGTGCACCACCATCTGAGCCATGGAGAGTAGGGACAGTACCTCTGTCCTCCCCACTACTGGAGCCTTGACGTTTGTCTAGGTCATCTTCACAGATCATATGAGTCTGCTTGTGGGTAACCACCCAGATCCCATGGACTAGCATCAATTCCTATCACACCCAAGAGGAGATATTTGCAATCTTAAACACTATCTTGTACAGTCTAAGAACCTTCTACATCCTTGGAGATGTTGCCAGAGTACGGGGACACCAGGATATCAACACCCTTTCTCTTCTGTCCTCTTCAAGACATCATTCCACCATCAAAGATGAGTCCAGCCCCAACCTTTGAAAGGGTCAGGAAGATCAGTTCAGAGGCTGGCACTCTGTCCAGGAGGTGAGAAGAATGTCCTCTAGAAGGTTTGCACAGTGTCCGTATCAGCATTGTGCAGTGAGATCCATTACAACTCCAGATACATCTCCATATGATGATAAATGGATGAGCTTTGTTTTGTTTATTGAGATGGGACCCAGAACCTCATACGTGGCAAGCATAGCCACCTAGTTACGTTCCCAGTCCTACCTTTTCTTACTTAATCTTGAGACAGTCACTGAGTTGCCAAGCTTGAACTTGCCTTCAGCGTCAGCCTCCCAAGTAGCTGATTTACAGATGTGCACTGTGACACAGTAAGGAGTGGGTGGAGGAGAGACGAGTTCAGCAGCATCTAGGAGGTGAGTTACAGAGACATGGGCTGACCATGTCCCAGATGTAAAAGTCAGAGGGAAAAGGAGAGCTGAAAAACACTCTGATAAAGATCAAGAAGAACCAATTGCCAGCTGGAAGTTGGTTACTTGAGATGGTACCAAGGCACAATGGCACAACCACCAACAAAGGCCAAAGAATCTGAGCCCCTTCAGAGTCAGTAAGAGAAAGAGAATGAACAAGTAAACAGCAGAGATCCTGAAAGTGGACCAGAAATGGCCACTTCCTGCTCACACAATGGGGCCCCTGAAACAACATGTCGTACACACAACTCTTCGGCGCTAACTCAGGCTTCCAAGATGGTATGGCCCCGTGGAGAGCAGTCAGTCTGAGTTTACAAGGAGGGGATTTTGCCTTGGATATACAGACTCTCCTCCTCCTGTATCCTTTCCCTTCTCCTCCTTCCTCCTGCCTCTTCCTCAATCTCCCTTTTCCTATTTGCCCTCCTTTCCTTCCCCCTGTTCCTTCTTCCCTCCCACTTTTCCACATCTATGTCCTGCAATTGCAACAGGGAACCCACAGAGGGCGCTGCTCTCCATGGAAAGAGAAAGCAGTCAGGCCTTCTCCAGTCAGCCTTGCCACATAGACCTGTGGAAACCTCCTGAGGATTCAGAACTTCCCTTTAGCCACATTTAATCTTTGCAAAAAGTTTTATTGAATTTTACTGGAAATGACAAGGATGGGGCTTCAGTAAGAAAATGCTAATGGGTTCTGGGGTAACATGATATTCCAACCGAGATAACAGTTGGAATCTTAGCTTAGGAACAGTGGATCTGCTGGAATTTCTCAGTTATAGACAGTGGATGGGGCAGGGGACACTCAAGCATGCCAAGAGAAAGTATTGCCTTGAAAACAGCTGATGATAAGATGGCCACTGACACATGCTAATTTCAGAACTGTGGCCCTGGACACTTTCTGCCCGCTGCCTCTCTCATATCTCATTCCCTTTAGTTTTTCATACATCTATGGGCAAGGAGGTCCAGAAACGGGCCAGGAGCTAGATGGTCTCAGAGAAGGCCGGAACTGAATCCTAATCCGGGCAGCCTAAGCTAGGGGTCTGAGGGTACAAGTTGAGAGTGTGCAGCATCTTGAGACCTAGGTTGGGGTCCCACACCATATCACTTCTCCGTTCTGTTAAGCAGAGCATGCTTGAGGGCTAACCCAGGGTCAGAGACTGGGAAAGCTTGAGGGCTAACCCAGGGTCAGAGACTGGGAAAGCTTGCAGCCACTCCTTAATGTCAAGGAGTGTGGGTCACACTGACTATGCTGGGCCAAGGTACAGACCACTCAAGTAGGAGCCATGGAACAAAAAGTAAGAGAGCTTCCTTTTCCCATTCCTGCCTTCTGGTGGGTGTGGACTGTGGACCGTTGCTTCTCTCTGGTGGGTGTGGACTGTGGACCATTGCTGCCTCCTGGTGTGGACTATAGATTGTGGACTGTTACTCTGCTTTGTGGCTTTGGAGGCTCCTATGAGCCAGACTGCCTGTCTAACCTATGTGGTCACTCAGATAAACTTCCTGGAAGCTCTCAGAGGCATGCCCTTGCAAGGGCCGCCTGATTCGCCCCTGTCAGCTGCCCTAGTTGTAGCTCGCTGGCAAGGCTTCAGCCATTCATATCTAATCCTACATACTGATTAATGGAGGTGCTTTCACTTTCATTGTCCCTCTGTGGCAGCCTGTCTCTGGTGGCAGGGCCAGAAGCCACTCACAAGTCTGTGGCCATTTATGGGCAAAGACAGAGCCTTGCTGTGCTCATTCAGAGTCTACCGGATCTGTCTAGGGGGTGGGAGTAACATCCTGCATTGTGAGCTTGGCCAACACCACCCTAACATCTGCTGGCTGCCTCCTGTGTCTTCATTTCTTGGTGTGTGTGTATGTGTGTGTATGTGTGTGTGTATGTATTATTGTGTGTGTGCATGTTCAGAAGGGTGCAGATAGGATTTCTCACTGGCCTGGATCTTACTGATCAGCTAGTAGGCTGGCTGGCGATTAGCCCCAGGGTTTCACCTGTCTTCACTTCCTCCATGCTGGGATTGAAACTACACACCATTGTGCCTAGCTTTTTTTTTTTTTTTTAATGTGGGTTCTGGGGCTCACACTCACATCAAGTGCTTTACAGACCCAGTCACCTCCCAGTATCCTCATCTTTACAAACAGAAGGTAAGACCTACCTGTCCTCCTGTTTCCTTCCTTCCCAGGCCATTGCCATCAGTAGGTGGACATGATGCCGTTCATTGCTGTCTCTCAAAGTTGACTGGCTCATCCTGGCGCTCTCCTCTAGAGACAAAAGCTCAGCGTTCCCATTGCTCGGCAGAGATGAGCCCTAAGCAAATGTCTGTGCTTGCCGTTGCCGCTCACTGGGCTTTCTTCCCCCTGCAGACCCCTCTAGTTAGTAACGCTCCTCTTTTCTGTCCCCACTCTTGGGGACAGAAACCAATGTCAAGGCCAGTGGGCATTCTTTGTCCTCTGCTGATTGTCCACAGTGACCTTTCTCCTGGACAAACTCTCCCCTCTGCTGGTGTGATGGTCCATCATCACTGTCAGCTAGACTGGATTTGGAATCACCAGGGAGACACACCTCTGTGGGTGTTGGTGTGGGTATCTCCAGAGAGGCTAGCCGAGGAGGGAAGCCCCACTTTAAAGGTGATAGCCGAGCACCATGTTCACCTCTTTGCTTCCCGAGGGCAGGTAGAACATGACCGGCTGCCTTGCATGCCTGCTGCCGTGCCTTCCTCACCGTGATAGATGGCATCCTCAAACCATGAGCCAAAGAAACCCTCCCTCCTTGGAGCTACGTTTGTTAGGTGTTTGGCATTCACTGTAAAGGGAGTTTTCTTTGGGTTGCCAGCTCACATAAATTGATACAGATACTTGTTATTCATTATGAAATTTTGACCTTAACTTAGGCTTGTTCCTAACTTGTTCTTATAATGTAAATTAAGCCATATCTTTTAATCTACATCCTTTTATGTGGCTCAGTTGCCTTTACTCTGTACTGCCAGTCTGCTTCCTCTCCATCTGGCTGGAGGCTTTCCTTTCTTCTTCCCAGAGTTCTCTCTCTGCCCTGAAGTCCCACCTACACCCCCTGCCCTAGCCATTGGCCATTCAGCTTTTTATTACACCAATCACACCAATACTTTTTCACAGCATGTATAAATATCCCACAAGAGGCCACAGGAGTAAGGAAAACAATGAACTAACAGCTTGTAGGATGCCTTCCCTTACTGAATGGCTCACATCCTTTCCCTTGATCTCTGACAACTGCAGGGTCTTAAGATCCGCCTCCCTCTTCACCCCATGCTCTCGACTGTCTCATGATTTTACACACCCATGCACGCCCATGACTTCTATGATTGTGTGTCTAGCCCATCCCACCCCCAGCCCCCACCCCCACAAGTCCAACTGTGTGCCTACCATCTCCACCTGGACAGAGGTTGAACCAGAGTCTCAAATGGGGCGCTCTCAAGCCTGAACCCCCGATTATCCTGTCGCTCCTGCTCTTTCTGTGGTGGCTTCTGTGTCAGTCGGGAGCTCGCTCTTCCTTCCACACTGATTGGGAGACTTTGTAGCTGTACCTTTAGTTCTACGCTGGGCCTTCACCAAAGGCTAAGGAGCCACAGTCAGTTCTAGATCGTACGCTAGGTCTTCAGGGACATCTGAGCAGGACTCGCTAGACTCTAGAGTTAAATCTGGACTTTCGGCTGTTAGAAACAACACAATTCTTGCATGTCTCCAGTCTCTTAGATGTGGGTTTTCCTCTAAGTCCTTGACCTATAAGTTTGTTGTAAGTAAGGCTTAAACAGAATAGCTCTCAGCAGTGGCTGATACTCTCTGAGTAGCCAGTACCGTTAATATAATGCAATGATTTTTTCAGTTATGTGACTTTAAATTGTTATAATGAAATGTGTACATTGAGGGATGAGGGGGTAAGTGTGGGTGCCCACGGAGGCCAGAGCAAGTATGGATCGCTTGGAGCCAGAATGACAGGCATTTGTATTTGTGAGCACACAAATATGGGTTATGGGATTTGAACTCTGTACCTTTATAGAATAGTAACCACTCTTAGATACTGGTCCCTCTCTGTAGGCCCCTTTGAGTGACTTTTTAAAAATTCTGTATCCCCACTTTGATGTTTTTCATCCTATTTATTTATTTATTTATTTATTATGTATACAATATTCTGTCTGTGTGTATGCCCGAAGGCCAGAAGAGGGCACCAGACCCCATTACAAATGGTTGTGAGCCACCGTGATGTGGTTGCTGGGAATTGAACTCAGGACCTTTGGAAGAGCAGCCGACGTTTTTCATTCTTAACCTTAACATTCAACTTCTATTCCAAAAGAGAGGGCCTGATGATGTTGCCCAGGTCTCCTCACCTCTCAGACTGCAGACGCTTCTCACGGCACTGCGTCAGGGGACTGCCGCGTCAGGGGACTGCTGCTGGCCTTTTCCATACTGCTCTTTTTCTTTCCAACTCTCAGGTGTCTTCAGGTGTTGGTGTCCCACGTCTCTATCACACATACTTTTTCGGCAAAGGTCCCCAGTGCCTTCTATGTAAAGACAATGACAACAAGAAGGAGTGATGACCTTAACCGAAGGGGCCCAGAGTTGGAGTGTGTGATGAGGAGATTCGTGTATGTCCGAACTTTCCATGCAAGTACTAGAGGCGTATAGCACGAAGAACAACAAGCAGAGGCCCCAGACTAATGCGGCATGCATGGGACCACAGGCCCGTCCTCATTTCAGTAGTCCACCCCTCCACCTCTGGACTCGGGATGGCCATGATTGGCTTCTTCAGCTAACAGTTTATTAAAGGCAGTGCTACTGTGGGGACGGTGAATATGTCCGCTTTCATCTCTGTCGGGGTGGTGGACTGAGCTTCACAAGAACCCACTGTGTTCTGCCACAGATATTGGCCACTTAATTTTGACTGCAACTCGCTTTTAGAGACAAAACAAGAACCAAAGCCCAAGGTGCTGAAAGCCCCATTAAGGGGTGAGCACAGTCACAGTTCTGCAAGCTGAGGTCGCAGCTGAGCAGTGGGGAAGGCCAACCCCACGCAGCTACAGTAACAGCTGTGCTGAGGTTTAACATATGTGTAATAAATTGCATACAATCCGGGGTTGGCGAGATTGCTCAGTGGGGTAAAGGCACTGGCGGCACCGTACGGCAACCTGAGTTGGATCCTGGACTCCTCAAGGCAGCAGGAGAGAGCTGACCCCACCAAGGTTTCCTCTGACCTCTCCTGTGACCTAATTTCCTGCTTTCTCCCACCTTCTAGTAATCCCTCCGTGTTAGGGATCCATCAGGATGTTACCCACAACTCTGGTCTTTCAGCGCATGAGCCTCAAGCCATTTATTTGTGAGACGGGGAGGACACTTCAGAGCCAAACCATAGCATCCAAGGACTTACTTCAGAGTTGTTGAGTCTGAGGGTTCCCCCCAATTTTGGATAGAAGCCCTTTGTTAGAAAATGTTTTGCTAAGATTTTCTCTGGGCCTGGTTTATATTTTTCCTTTCTGTCTGAAGAGTAAAAGCCTTGACTCCGGTTTGGTCCTGTTTGTACTCTACAATTTGTAAATTCTATTGTACACTTTAAAAATCTTATTTACGTCTGGAGTTTTCTGTGGTGTGGTTAATATTGTGAGGGAGGCGGGACCTAGAGTCATCTGCGAGACCATCTCCCAGCCATGACCTCGAGGGAGTTTCTAGATTAGGGTGGGAAGAAGACCCAGGGGTCTCCGAGGAAGTGGACAGAGCACAAATATTCTTCTGGTCCTCTCTGGTTCCTGATTTGGGGGTGCAATGTGACCAGTTGTGACAAGTTCCTCCTTCGCGCCGTCCCTGCCTCGAGGGACTGTGCACTCAAACCATAAGGTAAATAAACTTTTTCCTGCTTAAACTGCTTCGGTCAGTGTTTGCCACAGAATGAGAGGCGTAATGGACACTCTCGATTTACCCCTTTGGCAGGTCATTCTACTGCTTAGCCCATGAATTGATTTTCCCCAGTTATCTATTGTTTCATCTTTAAGCTAAGGCCCCTTCGTCATTTGGAGTGTGGTAATCACATTTCTTTCTGAGAATACCACCTCGTCAGATCCGCTCAGTCTATTGGCCCTGGTTCCTCCGAAGTAAGTTTTACATCAGGTAAGATCTCTCTTGCATGGAGATGCATTTCCATGGTTGTATTTCATGGTGTTCCTTAGGTGAAGAATCATTGGTGCACAGGGCCTAGTTAGTCCAAGTGGCAGTGGACACATGGTATTGATCTGAAAGTGTCTCCTGGCAACTCAGCCTTTCTTCTTTTAGCCACTCAGGGCCACTCTGGCCGGGTTTCTGGTACCTGTAGGCTCTCTTGGTACCTCTCATATCTTCTAGTCCCTAACAAGAGTCCTTTTTGTATGTGAGTCTACTGCCTTTCACATGTCAGGGGATCTTAAGGATTTTGTATCTCAAAGGAAACTCCAGTTTTCCAGCATGACTACGGCTCAGAACCCCATCTGGTCTCATTTCCTGAGACCTGCGCTAGGAAGGAAGGCTGTAGCTGACGCTTGTTCCCACAGCACTAGTGGAAAGCTGGGGACAGGGCCGGTGCATGCAGAGCAATATCTCTCAGTTTTCTAAAGTCCAGGCATGCAAAATACACATTCTGTGGGCTAGTGAGAAGTTTGTAGTTTGTACCCCCCCCCCCCCGTGTGTGTATCTGTCTGTGTGTCTGTCTGTCTGTCTGTGTGAGTGTTTCTGGTACTGAACCTAGGGCCCTGAACATGCTGAGCAAGCACTCTCTCTACCACCGAGCTACATCCGTGCCCTGGTTTGCAACCTTGATGCTTGCCTCTTTCAGCTGGTTCAAGATGATTACAACCATGTGCTGGAGCCGAGTGACCTGTCATGGCGTGGGAGGAGCTGAGGCTTACCGGAAAAGATAGAAAAATAAGTGAATTGGGCTGTCTAGGTACTTCCCAAAAAATGTTTTCAATTCTAAATTAAGTCAAAGTTAAGCATATTTGAAAAACAAAAATAATCTCAAAATGTCACCATCAGGAAAGTCATTTAGATAATAGTCAGAGGGAGGACAGCCTGGGCCTTGTCTGTCTGGCTTGTGTGGGCCGTTCTTCATGATGCTCTTAGAAACACGCAGCTTGGACAAATAGTCACAGTGTCAGTTGTTCATGCTTCACATATTTTTTGTGTGTATGCATGCATGTATGTGTGTGTATGCACATCTATGGGGTTTGCACTTATGTGCACTTAGAGGCATAATAGCAGTGGTCTTCCTTTGTGTGTGTGTGTGTGTGTGTGCACATCTATGGGGTTTGCACTTATGTGCACCTAGAAGCATTAATATCACTGGTCTTCCTTTGTGTGTGTGTGTGTGTGTATGTACATATATGGGGTTTGCACTTATGTGCACTTAGAGGCATTAATATCAGTGGTCTTCCTTTGTGTGTGTGTGTGTTTGTGTGTGTGTGTGCACATCTATGGGGTTTACATGTATGTGCACCTGGAGGTCTTGCTATCAGCTGTCTTCCTTTGTCATTCTCTACCTTCGTTTCTGAGATAGGGTCTCTCACTGAAGCTGGAGTGTACCAGCTGACTAGACAAACTGCCCAGCAAGCCCATTGGAGCCTCCTGTCTCTGCCTCCTCAACACGGGGTTACAGGTCTGTGCCACAACACCCAGCTCTGTGTGGGTGCTGGCATCTGAACTCGGTCTTCATGCTGTCACAGAGAGCACTCAGCCCACTGAGCTATCTCTCCATCCCATAATTGTCTTTTATTATATACCTTCTGTCATCGTTAGCGTCCCTTGTCAAGTTGACACACCTGGGAAGAGAGAACCTCAGTTGGGGAACTGCCTCCATCAACTTGGCTTGTGGCTATGTCTATGGGGCATTCTCTAAATTGCCACCTTGATGTGGGAAGGTCCAGACCTGTTGTAATAGGAGCTGCTGGGCTGCGTCCCCGGCACCCAGCCGCCCGCATGGCTAGCTTATGCCCCGAAATAATTACACGGAAACTGTATTCTTTTAATCACTGCCTGGCCCATTAGTTCCAGCCTCTTATTGGCTAGCTCTTACATATTGATCTAACCCATTTCTAATATTCTGTGTAGTACCACGAGCTGGCTTACCAGGAAAGATCTTAACCTGCGTCTGTCTGGAGTGGGAGCATCATGGCGACTCACTCACTCGGCTTCTTTCTCCCAGCATTCTGTTCTGTCTACTCCGCCTACCTAATTTTCTGTCCTATTAAAGGGGCCAAGGCAGTTTCTTTATTACTTAACCAATGAAACAACAGATAGAAAGATGACCCACCTCCATCATTTCCCCTTTTTCTGTTTAAACAAAAAAGAAAGGCTTTCACTTTAACATAGTAAGATTACATATAACAAAACAGTTATCAAGCAAGAATTACAGTTACAATATTTAATCTATTTTATCCTTTATCATAACTAAGGAAAACTATAACTATAACTAACCATTCTTCAACTCCATCAAAGACTCCAGAAGGATATAATATTACCTAAGTAAACAAGAAATAAGAAACTTCAAACTCTAGAAATGACAGAGACATCTCACTGCCTGGACAGTCACCCAAAGTTCTTTTGTACCATTGGGGCATCCATCTTCAGCCTTCAGGCCCATAGTATCCAGCAGACATTTTCATCAAGCAGGAAATTCCAAAGACAGTTCAGTCACTTTTTGCTGTGTCCTGCAGAATGTCTCGCAGACTCTTTTAGGAGTCAGGAACCCCGAAAAGCCATCTCACCTTTAGGCAAGTTCAGCAGTCCTCTTTCTGAGGGTTCTCTGTGTCCAGTTTATGCAACAGTCCAGGCAAGAGCAGTTTCTTGCCCAAATGGCTATCAAACTCCATAAGGAGCCTCTTCGATGCCCATCTTCCTCTTGAAGTAGATTGGTGCTGCCAGGAGCAGATGTGTCTCATTGTCATAAAAAGCCCTAAATTATTAAAACACTTAAATGCCATATTCTGTAGCCTTTGAAAGATATGAAGAATGCCTATCTGAAATATATCTATGCATATCTAGAAAATCTAACTAACATGACTACAAGCTTTACTATTATCGATGATTATCCATTAACAACCTATATTTACATTACATTTTTAAATGAACTATACAATCACAATACCTTAATCAAGATTAGAAATACATATATTTATAACAAAATTGACCTTAAAATCATACCAATGCAAATTATTCATATCTACAGACCGCTGTCAGCGGCGCCATCTCTGGGCAGATGGGCCCGGGTGGTGTAACAAAGTCTACACAGCTGGTACACAGCATTTCTCTGTAGTCTCTGTTTAGCTCCTGCTGCTTTGACTTCCTCAGATGATGACGTAACCTGTAAACCAGTAGCCTTTCCTCCCCATGTTGTTTTTGGTCATGGTGTTGACCACAGCAACAAAACCCAAACCAGAGCACCCTCCGTCTGACCTCAGCTGTTCTGTGTGACTCTGGTTTGGGTGTCTGTCCTGTTTAGCGCCTCTCATAACTGAGGGGGCTGTTATTGTTATCTCTCTGAAAAGGCTTAAGTAAGTGTAGGGACAAGCCCTGGGCCTGGCAGTCAGTAGTAAATCAGGACTTTGCTTCAGGCCTCGTCTCTCGGGCAGTATTGACATCAGTCCCCCACCATAGAGCCATTCCCACGACAGAGGCATTAGGACGGTCCCCTTGGCTTCCGTGTAGCCTGACTCAGACAGCTATAGAAATGTCTGTCATGTCTGTCATCAGCCCCATGCTTATCAGTTGCTGTTCATACACTACACTGTGCTTTATTTAATTTAGTCCTGACAGCTACCTAATGAACAGGATGTCCTGTTTACAGATAGGAAGACTGAGTCCTGTAGAGCCTGTTCTCAAGGTCACACACTGATGCTATCAACTGAGTGAATGTGTTTCCTCAATACACACACACACACACACACACACACACACACATTGTTGAAGCCTTACTGTCCTGTGTGGCGGTTTCTGGGGTAAGAAAGAGGCTAAAGTCACGTAGGTGGGGCCCTGACCTGGTAGGCTTAGTGCCTCTGCAGAAGCAGATGCCAGAGTGCACTCGCATGCCTCTCCTCTCTCAGCCTTTTCCTTATGACATCGGGGATCGAACACATAAGGTCTTACACATGCTAGATGTGCATGACCAGCAGGCAATGTCCCCAGCCTCCCCTCTCTCTTCCTCTCCAAAGGGGAGGTCACCTGAGGACATATCAGAAGGGCGCAGGCGAGCACATGTAGGCCTTTGCAGGTGTTGGTCCTGTGGGGACATCCGTCTCAGGCTTGAAGCTTCTAGACAGGTGAGACCTTCTATTTCTGCTGTTTAAGCTAGGTGCTGTGTGGTGTGTTGTTATGGCGGCCTGAACTGGCAAATGCATCTGACTGATCACTGGGCTCGTTCCTACTCACCACCCTAAACTGTCTCGGAAGTTACACGTTCTCCAGGTTACCATGTGAGTGCATCCCAATAAACCCACTGGAAGTTGAAAACCGCTTAAGTGGAAAGCGCATTTGACACAGTTGGTATTTGGAACCTTAGGGCTCCTCTTCACTCACCTTAGGCACCCCAGAACACGTGAACTAGTTTGCAGTTGGGCAGAACTCCCAACACAAGCCTGTTTTATGATCAAGGGCTGGATTTCTCGCATGAGGTAGTAAGTGCTTTCTCAAGTGGAAAAGCGGGACATGTAAGGGAGCGCTTCCACACTACTGTAAAGTTAAAAAAATCACATCATTTTTACATCTCTTTATTTTGACAAGTGATAGGGTAGTTTTATCATTTAAATAAAAGCGAGGAATGCTTTTTAAGCCTATCATTTAAGATGGTGTGTGAATCTATTCTAATATCCATGTTTGTTACTAAGTGCAGTTTCCCTAAATATGGATCTCTGCGCCTGGGAACAGGCTGAAAGGTTACACCCAAGAGTAACACTTGGGCTTTGGCGTTCAAACACCTCAGTGTGAAAGTCCTCACGTCAGTCTGCCTGCTGTTCACGGTGAAGATTTGGCGACAGGATTTACCTTCCTCTTAACTTATCAGGATTCCAAAACACATGGAAGTATCATTTGTCTTGTGTATAAAAATATAAGGTCAGGTGATGTTTGAAGACTCGGCTTCAAGTGCATTTAGCCACCTGCCAATCGCTTGAGGGTAGGTGTTGTCCCGCGAATGATCTAGAAGACCTTTTTCTTTTCCGCTCCTTCTGGGAACACCATAGGAACCATCTGGATACTGACCATTTTCTTTCTTCCACATGGTGTTGGCTGGCCTCTTCCTCAGTTCTGCTGGCAAAGTTAGCCCCTCACAGAAGCCAGGACTGGAGGGCGGGACTGGCCAAGAGACTGGTAATGGTGGTTGCTTCTGCTGCCCAGTGAAGTCCAAGTTTTCTTCTCAGTTGGAGAGTAGGCAGCTTTGTGTGCACCGATTCCGAAGCTCCCCTCACTTCTTCGCTTTACTGCACCACCCCCATTCATCTTGGGTTTGAGACAGAGTTTCACCATTTACCCCTGACTAGCCTGGAATTCCTTCTGTAGAGTAGGATGGCCTCAAACTTACAATGATCCTCCTGCCTCAGCCTCCTAAGCAGCTGGGATTGCAGGTGTGCACTACCTTGCCAGGTTTGGCTTTCTCTTTATGACAGGCTTTCATTTTGACTGGTAACATCAGCTTTATGGAGGTACCATTTTCTACCTCCGTGGTAGACTATCTACAAACAATTCAAACAATACAAAGGATGGATGGATGGATGGATGGATGGATGGATGGATGGATGGATGGATGGATAGATAGATGGACTGGTGGATGGATGGATTTATGAGTGGGTGGATGGATGGATGGATGGATGGATGGATGGATGGATAGATGGACGGGTGGATGGATGGATGGGTGGATAGATGGACGGTGGATGGATGGATCTATGAGTGAGTGGATGGATGGATTGATTGATGAATTGATGGATCAATGGATTGATAGGTGATAGATAGGAAGGCAGTCTCAACTATAATCATTGTCTTCTGCTTTTCTGTTACTGAAACAAAATCCTACGACCAAGGCAACCTATAGAAAGAATGGGTTCTCGAAAAACCAAAAAATAAAAATAAATAAATAAATAAAAGAAAGAATGGGTTTAGTTGGGCTTATGGTTCCCAGAGGGATATGGTCCATGATGGTGCTGAGGCACAGTGACTGAAGCAAGAAGCTGTGGGCTCACATCTTGAGCCAAATCAAGAAACAGAGAGCAAACTTGAACTGCTGCTCCAAGCCTACCCCAGTAACATACATCCTCCATCAAGGCCACACCTCCTCAACCTCCCTCGGACAGTGCCACCAACAAGATCTCAAATGCCTGCGACTATAGGGGACATCCCTTTCAGACCATCCCACATTGCAAACCCGGGAAAATTCCGGCTTTCTCTTTGTGTGCTGCATGCTTACAGCTGCAATTTGCAAATAAAGATCGGGTTGAGTGTGCTGTCGGAGCTCATGCATGCCGCAGGTGTCAGCTTGTAGGCATGTAAGGCCGTGTGCTATCCAGTGAAAATGCACTCACTGGAGGGGCTGATCCCAACAGCACGTGGCTACACTATGAACTCCAGTGCTTCCCACAGCCTAATGGTCGAGTTCTTTGCCTGACCACGTAGAATACCTGTCTGGGCCCCACGAGGAAGATAAGCCCACCTGGCGAGCCTGCTCTTGATGGAGGTGGGTCATCTTTCTATCTGTTGTTTCATTGGTTAAGTAATAAAGAAACTGCCTTGGCCCCTTTAATAGGACAGAAAATTAGGTAGGCGGAGTAGACAGAACAGAATGCTGGGAGAAAGAAGCCGAGTCAGGAGTCGCCATGATTCTCCCACTCCAGACAGACGCAGGTTAAGATCTTCCCTGGTAAGCCAGCTCGTGGTACTACACAGAATATTAGAAATGGGTTAGATCAATATGTAAGAGCTAGCCAATAAGAGGTTAGAACTAATGGGCCAGGCAGTGATTAAAAGAATACAGTTTCCGTGTAATTATTTTGGGGCATAAGCTAGCCATGCGGGCGGCTGGGTGCCGGGGACGCAGCCCCGCCGCCGCTTATATTACAACATGCTCTTGTGGGTGGACTGGAGCCATTGGAGGTCGTTTTGAGGAGGTCCGGAGTGTTTATGAAGATAGCCTGATCTGGCTTCACGTCTAGAGCCCCACATGTTCTCTGGCTCCTCTTTACAGATTTGAAATAGGAGCTGGGGAGATGGAGGCAGGAGGAGCCCCTGAGATTCATTGGCCGGCCAACCTAGCCCACTTAGACGGTGCCAAGCCAGTGAGAAAACTGTCTCCAAAGAGGTACACACTGCCTGAAGAACAACACCCAAGGTTGTCTTCTGGCTTACACACACACACACTCACACACACAGGATTTGAGATAAGGTGAACTTCCTCATAAGCAATGGGGTTAGTGGATAATTAAGTTATTCAATGACTTAAAATTTAGTCAATTTTTCTTTTTTGCATTTTAGCTGAATAAATACCCAAATGCCTCGAGCTGGTTTTTTTTTTTCCCATGAAACACCTTAAATGGTTGAATTAAATATCAACCTGAGCAAGGGATGGCTTGGCCGGCAAGAAACTAAATACTCAGAAGCCAAAAATAATGAAAAATTCCAACACAGAGGAAAAGTGGGTGATGAAATTAGCCCCAGCTTTGGGTGTATCGGGATCTAAGTGGACCTCACACATGCCAGGGAAAGCAGGCCAAGCCAGGGACACGAGCCTGGGGTTCTGCCAGACCTGTGGCCCCAGATCAAGCTGAACGCCTTAGGAGATGAACTGGGATAGCCTGCCCCACGGAAAGAGACGTCCAGAATTGTTCTGGTTTCACCCGGAGTTGTTCTGGTTTGGTTTCTGCACTGCGATAGATAAACATCGTGACTAAGTCTTTCCCAGTTGGGTTGTGACTCCAGGCGGAACGTGAATTTGAATACAATGGGAAGGCAGCCTTCAGGAGCACCAGAACAGCCTGCGCTGGGTTTATCTGCCTCTCTATCTCCTACATCTGTCCACTGTAGACCTACCTATCTATCCATCCATCCACCTGTTATCTATTACCTATCTATGATCACCTACTACTTATCTCTCTGTCACCAGTCACCTGTCTAAACAAGGCACTAGGTCACAGCAGAGGTAGATCAGCAGAGCCCAGGTGATTGCCAGAAAGAAGCACAGTTTGTCTGTGGAAAAACATGTTCCAAACAAAGACAAAATTCCAAGGACCATGAAATCACAGCCAAAGCTTACAACACGCATGAGGAAACAAGCTTCACGGAGGAGCGAGCCTGCAGAGGCTGCAGGCTGGAGAGACGCACTTACAGCAGCCTCCACACCACGATTGATCGAAGCTGGAATAGCTAAAGGCCTGAAGGAAGCAGTGAGAATGTGACTAAGAGCACAGAGACAACTGTGAAATCCCAGCTTGGGAGGCGGCAGTGAGGGTTTCAGGCCACCCCGGGTTATATAGCAAGGCCTTGTCCAATAAAAAGTACCATTAAAGAGAAAGAGACCAGCATGACTGACAGTTTTTAAGACCAAAGGGATGCAGCTCACAGATGAATATGTGCTTAGCATGTGCAGAGGCCCTGGGTTAATCCCAGCACAGAGGCAGAAGGGCTATGCACAGTTCTTTAGTTAAAAATACAGCAGCGAGCAGGCTGACAGCTCCCACACAGTGCGTGTGTGCACATGCACGCACGCATGCACGCACACGCGCACACATGGTCTTCCCTCTCGGATTCATTTACTTCCTTTTAAACCCACTGAGGTCACTTTGTGCTCTCACGAAGGGACATTCACTAGAGTTTGAGCATCCCGTCTGGGCTCACAACTCTGAAGGCAATGCACTCCCTCCCCCAGTGGCCATCAATTGCCAGTAGCGCTTCAGCTAGGGGTGGGAGTTGTGAGCCCCTTCCCCCATCAGTGTTGAAAGTTTGTCTGACTTGATCTTGCCCAGGTCTTGTGCATGGTGTCACAGCCACAGCAGCTGTCCTGTTGTATCCAGAAAATACCTGTTTGCAACAGCCCTCTACTCAGCCATCTTACAACCAGACTTATCATGGCAGGGAGGAAACTGCTGATGTCAGACAATATGAATAGTAATTGTTCCCTTTGTACAAATTTTAAACTACCCCGAACAGCTCATCAGTTGGTTTATCAGCTTATTGGCATCCTGATCGCTTTGACTTACCAGGCTTTCAGAACTGGTCAGACCTGGGATGTAAGCCCCTGTGTTTTATTTCAGAGTGTGGCTTTCCTGCCATAATGTTCCATGGTCAGGACCACAATGCAGGACCGGGGATCTCTCTCCTGGGACCATGTCTTCCCAGCCCCAGTTGCTTAACAACTTGACTCCTGGGCCTTACCCCTCAGTGGCCCCAACACAGCTCCCTGCTTGTGACTCTATATATTTATTTGATTTTTAGTGATTCCCAGGAACAGGTGTTACAGAAGGCTATGAGACACTGTGGGGGTCTTGAAAGCAAACCTGGGTCCTCTGCAAGAGCAGCAATGCTCTTAATGGTTGAGCCAAACTCTTTAGCCCCAAATCTATTTTTTTGTGTGTGTGTGTGTGTGCTGCCCTGGATTCTGATGTATAGTCAGGTGTAGAAGCAGTTTTACCAGTATCACTTTTAGGTTTAGTTTATAGAGATTGTAATCAGTGTGTTTTAGAAAATGGGTCCTAACCTCTTTTAAAGATTCATTTACTTTTATTTTATGTGTATGACTGTTTGCCTGAATATATGTCTGTGCATGACTTACATCCAGTGCCTGCGAAGGCCAGAAGAGGGCGTTGGATCTCCTGGGGCTGGAGCTGTTTGTGAGCCAATCTGTAGGTGCGGAGAATTGAAGCCAGGTCCCTTGCAAGAGGAGGAAGTGCTTTTAATCTCTAAGCCATTTCTCCAGCTCCCAGTTCCTAACCTTTTTAAAGGCTACCTTACCTCTTAAAAATTTGGTAAAATCTGTGGGTCTTTCCTTAAGGGGTGCGCGCGCGCGCGCACACACACATACACACACAACTTTGCACAGAACTTAAGTTACTGTACTAGTGAGCATTAACTGCTAACTTGAAACAACCTGAAGTCACCTGAGGAGATTTCTGTTGAAGGATTGTCTCCATCAGGTTTGTATGGAGCGTGACTGTGGGGAAGGTTGTTAACTGATGTGTGAGGGCTCAGACTGTGAGCGGTACCATTTCCTGAACAGGTGCACCTTAAGTCATAAGTACAGCTAGCTAAGCATGGATAAAACAAGCCAGCCAGGAAGCCTGCCACATAGTTCCCCCATGTTTTCTCCCTCAACTATTGCCTTGGCTTCATACCTTGCCTTTCGACGGACTAACCTTAAGCTGGGACAGACCCTTTCCTGTCCTGAGTTGCGTTCGGTCGTGGTGTTTATTGCAGTAGCGGTAGCCCTGAGATAGCAGAATCACATCAGAGCTATGCAAATGATCTGAATTCAGCGGCCTAGGACAACCGTGTTTATCGTCTAACAATACTGCAGGTCAGGGCGCCAAGGCATCCCTGGGCTGCGTTCCCAGAAGCTGTAGGGGAGAAGATGCTTCACTGTAGCAGTAATAAAAACGCTGAGACAGATATTGGGGTTCAACCTCAAGGTCAGAAAAGCAAAACAGCCAGCCACTGGCTCTTACCTCTACCTCAGTCTGAAATGGCGATCCTGCCTCCAGGAATCTCAGAATGAGACTGTGTCTGAGAGCTGTCTCCTCCCGTATTTTCCTCCTTCTCTAGTGCTGGGATTAACGGTGTGCACCACTACTGCTGGGTTTCTATATCAAACTAATGTGGCTACTGGGATTAAAGGTGTGTGTGACCACTGCCTGGTCTGTAAGGTTGATTAGTGGGACTGATGTACTCTCTGATCTTCAGGCAAGCTTTATTTATGAAAATAAAAATGAAATATTACTACATTTCACTGTCTCCAGTTTTTGTGAAGCTGCCTGAATTCTTTGGCCCGTGGCCCTGCTTCCTTTATCATGGCTCTTCTGATGACAGCCAGGAGAAGCTCTCACCTGTAAAGGTACCTGCGTTTATACTCCACTGATTAGATAATTGTGAATCCCCCCCCCAGGAGTCAACTTCATAGAGTCAAAGATAAAAAGCTTGTCAGGGCGTGGGCTGGGGTGGCCGGGCTTGTTGAACGTGTATATAATTTGTTGCAAGATCTGGCTGCAACGTTGCGTGTCTGACAAGTTGGAAAACACTGGCCAGGTCAGGGAGTATGGAAGGACAGAACTCTCTTTCTTCCCTTTCACAGGACGGATTCTTACTAACACCAACGGGTTAAGATCTTGAGTGTTTGCCTCTGAAAAAAGAGCTTCCAGATGGGCAGGACCAGACTATTCCCCATCCTTCACTCGGGTGACTTTAGGTCTTAGTGTGAGGCTCAAGGGTAACACAAAAGGAGAGAGCCGGGCCCCGGACAGAATCAGGGACATTGGAGAGGATGGAGTTCACTGGGGTCCAGCGCCTGATTCAGTACCGGATCCAGCCGGTGTTCGTGGCGCCACGTCCAGCAGGGGGCGCTGCGGGCCTGTCCCGCCCGGGTCTCCCGGGCCGCCCACCCCGCGGGCGCGCCTCTCCTCAGTCCAGCGCCGCCCGGGCCCGGGACCCGCTCCTTGCGAGCACTCAGACCTCTCCACCGGGATCAAGAGGACGCGGCCCGCTGGCGGCCACCCCAGGCCTCACTCCGGCTCGCAGTGCAGCGCATCACCGCGACCCGGGCTCCGACGCGGAGCGCACGGCTCGCGACCCGGGCAACAGCGTGTCCCGGGAGCCCCGACTGTGGGGCAGGACGCAGGGCGGCGGCTGGCTGGGGATGGGCGGCCCGGCTGCGGCGTGGACGGGCGCCGGGGGGCTCCGAGCGCTGCTGCTGGCGCTGGTGGCCGCGGGAGTCCCGGCCGGCGCCTACAACCTCGACGCGCAGCGCCCGGTGCGCTTCCAGGGCCCGGCGGGTTCCTTCTTCGGCTACGCGGTGCTGGAGCACTTCCACGACAACACGCGCTGGTGAGTGTTTCCGCGGCTCCTCGACCCCGGCGGCCACCCCGCAGTCCCGCAAGGCGGCAGCCGCCTTTCCGGCGTCTTCCACGCCGCCTCCCGTGAGGCCGATTTAAATGTCTGGCGGCCACGCTGACATCCTGGCCTGCTTCAGGAGACCCGGGCAGGGGGTGGGGGTGTCCCTGGAGTCCCTGCTCTCCCGGTGTTATCAGGCGCGGCTTCGCTCTCGCCACAGCAAAGTTACTTGGGCTGTATGCCCTCGAGGGGCCACCGCAGGCTGGCCAACCGCCCCAGATCTCCCCCCCCCCCCCGCCAAGGGCCCCCAGGAAGCCGGACTGCTCTCAGGGATCACTCCATGTCCTTCTAGAGCAGCTGCATGCGCAGGAAACAGAGGGATGTGTTTGGAATAGGTCCTGGGGAACACGGGGATCTTCAGGCCAGGTACGGGGGTGGGGGTGGGCACAAAGTCCCGAAAGAATCTGGGATGCAGGGAAGGAAGGCAGGGAAGCCCCCCATGGGGGCTGTGCAGCTGGTGGTTAGCATGGAGTTCATCTTCCACGTGCTACCCCAATCTGGCGACAGGATTTAAGAGGATGAAGTTTTGTTTGGATCAGGGGTTCAGTTGCTGACAAGACTAGATGGGTGGGCCTGCAAAAAAGAATAAGTCTCTCCTTCATTAAGCATCATTAGCGAAGTCAACTGACCCCACAGCAGGAGTGCTTAGGAGATGGGTACCCGCCTAGCCCACTTCCTTGGAATAAAGCAGCCGCACCACGCCCACCTTTTCTTTGCAGAGAGTCCAGTTGTCTGTAGCTCCCAACCTCGTTTTAGATGACGTGTTGCTGTGGGCCCAGGTGACAGCTAGTTTGAGTTGATGGTGTTATCCAGTATGAGCGAGCATCCTTAGAGGCAGCATGCTGGGAGATTAATAACGTGTGTGCTCTGGGCATGTAATACATCGGGAAACTACTCAGAGCTGGACCCGACTGAAGGAAATGAGGGCTTGTGGATTGGGGTCCTCCAGAACCCTGGGGAAAGGAAACTTTGGGACTGGCCTTATTAACAACCGTGACCTTAGGAAAGCAGCCTCCAAGAGAACCGGTTTTTAAAGTCCGTGTGTCTAGCTCTCATCTACAGCCCTTCCTGACATTCATTCTAGTGACCAGCTTCCCCTGCTTCCTGCATTTACCAAACCCTTCCTTTGCAAACGTCGGGCAGAACATTGTCCTATGTTCGGCAGACTCCAGGTCCACTGTGGGCTTTGGGTTTGGTACAGATTACGGCTGGATAGAAACAGTTGGTTTGTAGAATTCAACCCAGAGCCCCACACAGTGTGGCATTGGCATTAAGCATATGGAAGGAACTGTCAAAAACAGAAGGGTTGTTCTGGGAGGGGGGCTGCTAAGGAAAGCAATGGGAACCAGAGCTTGTGTGGGAACTGCGAGTTTGGGCTGGACTGGACTGTGCCCTGCAACGATCCTAGGGTTCCAGGGAGAGGGACCAGGCTCCTGTCACCTGGTCACAGCCTCTCCGGCTGGAACAACCAGATAGGAGGAGATCCCCCAGAGACAAGTGTTGATCTTGCTTTGATTTTGAAAGAGGCTGTGAATAGATCTCAGGGGAAAGGTGGTTGACTTGATGCTGAGCGCCCAGTCTGCATTGTAGGTGGCAATCCTGGGGCTTGACCTTGTTGGTCAGGAGAGGGTCAGGCATCTCTGTGGGAACAAGCAGCTGGCCTGCTGAGCTCAGACATGTCCCCTCCTGCCCAGCCACTCCCTGCACTGGAGCGCTGATCTCCCCATTTTCAGTGGCCCCCTGAATTTTACTATAAAAATCTCTTTGAAGCTGTTTGCCCTCTCAGCACAATACCCTATTTTTAGTCTTTTCTTACCTTCTTCTCTTAATGCTTCTCAAAACCTTTTCTCCCTGCGTTTTTCTTCTTTCCTCGCCTTCTCCCCAACATTTTTATCTTGGCCCTCAAGTATGGCGTCTTCTGATGCTGCTCCCTGCTCGGAGGCGTGTGGACTTGGAAGCAGGAGATACTTCCCACTTCCTCTCTCCTACTTTTTTCTAGAATTAGATCTGTTAAGGTTAATGAAACTTCAGACAAAGACTTACGCCAGCCCCGCTGGCAGCCCCGTGTTTACTTTTATTCCTATACTTTTAGAATAATCTTAAAGCTGGTTGCTGTAAATTCATAGGAGTCCAGTCTTGTGAAATATGCATCTACCCCAAATCTTTGCCCTAACTCTCAACTCTGGGGTTGGTTGATTGATTTGGCGACTGATTCTAAGTCTCTCAGTATTGGACAACCCCTGAGCCCATTGTCCTTTAGACCCATCAGGTCGTTCCCAGTTGTTTAAAATTGTAATAGCATGTATAAGCATTCTCACAGTGACATACTGTGGACATTCTTAATTATTTCCTCCCAATCAATTCCTGGAATCAGAATTCCTGGGTCAGCAAGCATGACAGTTGTACAGTATTCTGTATTGTATCAAAAAAGTTCTCATGAAACAGGAAACTCCCGGGGCATTCAGGTCCTGGAGTTTGGTAGTTGTTTAGTCTGATGCAGTGAGAGAGCAGAGAGAATCACATAGAGTAACTTAGAAAGTTCACAGTCAGAAGGTGAGTAAGGGGAGGGGTTTCTACCAGAGAAGACACTGAAATCTGCACAGGAAAAGATAACTAGTGGGGTGGTGGTGGCGGCGCACGCCTTTAATCCCAGCACTTGGGAGGCAGAGGCAAGTGCATCTCTGTGAGTTCAAGGTCAGCCTGGTCTACAGAGCGAGTTCCAGGACAGGCTCCAAAGCTACAGAAAAGATAACTGAGATTAAGTAAATCTGGGTGTGGATCATTCTTTATCTTCTTAGTCCTTATGTGATTCGAGATTGAGCTCCCTGTTTCCCAGGTGGAAGGATGTGTTGTACACAGGGCAGGGAACGTGCTAGAGAGGACAGGGAGAGCCCAGACACCAGGTGGTAGAGCCAAGGGGTCCAGGCTGTGCTAATCAATGGCTGTTACTGTCGCAGACGCCTGAGATAGTAATCTTACAGAGAAACGGTTCCTCTTGGCTCACAGTGTAGACTTTGACTCATATCCATGGCTGCTTTTAGCTCTGTGGTGGCTGGGTGCACCCTGGGGGTGTAGATGCAGGGGCGAACATAGAGGAGGAAGGGACTGGCTGCCTCTTCAAGAGTAGATCCCTAAAATTTCCCACAGATCTAACTCCAGAAATTACCGCCTCTAATAATGACCAGCTAGGTCCAAGCCAGATCTGTAGCCTGTTTTTGTTTTGTTTTGTTTCGTTTGGTTTCGTTTTTCGAGACAGGGTTTCTCTGTATAACAACCCTGGCTGTCCTGGAACTAGCTCTTGTAGAACAGGCTGGCCTCGAACTCACAGAGATCCGCCTGCCTCTGCTCCTGAGTGCTGGGATTAAAGGCGTGCGCCACCACTACCCAGCTAATCTGCAGCCTGCTTTACAAGGCCCGCAGTTGGGTGTGTGCCGCAGAGTTTATGAAGAACTCCACAGGGAGCTGTCAGCTTTTGGGTCTGTAACTGAGTTCTTTATAAACCCAATCTGCTTCTTCTTGGGGGAGGTCAATGCCTGTGGAGAGAACAGGGGTGACCTTGCCTTTCAGAACCCCCGTGTGGAGTCTGGTCCCTGTCATCATGTTCTACCCAGGACGCAGCCAAACTCAGTTTTGTTCAAGGCACTTATGTGACAGACCTTTGTCACCATACCTTGGATGGCAAGAGCTGTCCCCGTGGCGGATGGACCATACAAACCCGATGACATTTGTATCAGTTTTGATGCAGACATGAAAGTGGCTGAGTGTTCTTCTTTCTCTGATGACACCCAGAGAGCGTCTGCACACTCAGAACTCTCTCGTCCCCACCCTCACCAACCCTGCTTCTTCTGGCACCCTTTGAACAACAGAAGTGGGTGCCAGGGAACATAGACAAAGCCAATTTCTGTCCCCCTCCCTAGCAGTGTTTCTCAGCTGCACTGCCGACAACTGTAACACTCTGTGATAAAAATAAATGGAGCCTGATCCCCCCTCCCATCCCTGCCCCATGCTCTAGAGTCCAAAGTGGTTGGGTGCGCTGGCTTCCTCTCCAACGACGCGCTTCCTGCTTCTCCTGGGACAGCAAGACTGCTGTGCTCAGTCACTGAACGAGCACTTGGAAGTGGCAGTCTGGCCCGAGCATCACTGAGAAAGGAGTCAGAGCAGATCCAAGGTTCCATTTGCATTTAGAGCTGAGAACCCAAAGTTCTGACGGGCTGCCCGGTGCTGTTGACACCTGCCGGCGGTACTGTGACGTAGATACAAATGGACTAAAACAAGATAAAATTTAGAATCAGTCTCACGGTCACGCATGAGTGGCCACATGGCTAGTGACCATGTCTGGGACAGCCCAAATAGGGAAATGCTTATCACACCCACAAGGCCCTACTGGCTAGTCTTAAAGGGTAAGGCAAGAAACAAAGGAGACCCAAGGAACAACAAAAAGTCGATCCTTAGCACGTTTAACTACTAAAACCTCCGCAAGGTGCTTACGTGGAAAACTTGCGGAGCGTGGAAGCGGGTGAGCTATCTTTTTGTCTGCAGAACGCTGATGTCGCCTGTTTTGTGCTAATGGAAACTTCACCACTGTTCTGGGGCGCTCACCTTGTGCCTCTTGCAAAGTATCAGCTGCACCACAGGCTCCAGATGAGGGGAGGCAGACATGGGATGTTTACTCAGAGGGAGGAGGGGGAGATTCCTAAGGAGGTGAAGGATTTGGAAAGAGGGCCTTGGGATTTGGGGCTCTGCTCCCCAACCCCATCTGGCCTTGTCAATCTCTGTGAGGAAACATCAGAAGTGATACAAGCCCTGCCATCTCACAAGCTCCCTAACCAATGTCAGCTCAGTGAACCCCTCTGCTCAGCTCTGATCTCCCAAGGGACGGCATTCAACCACTTCCTCAGAGGCTTTTCTGGACAGCTGTACTCAGACCAGGCCTCCCTGGTCTTGCAGAATGTGTTTTCTCAATCTCCTGGGAGGGGGTACAAAAAGCACACGCCTGTGGTCTCCTGTCTCCATTCTAAGGGGAACCAGAAGGTTTCCCTGAAGGCCCTGAGAGCAGGCAGGGTGCTGTTTCCCCAGCTAGTGCTGAATCACCTTCTTGCCCAAGGGAGAACCTTCCGGGTCAGAAGACAGACTGAGTGTGAGAGCGTGAAGGGCTGTCCCCAGCCAACTCCTGTCCCCTGTGACGTGTGTCTGTTCAGAAACGAGCCCCTTCTGATAACGTGTGGAAAGCCCTGTGTTCGTGTTTATTTAAGGCAGGAACAGTGTTCTCAGAGATCGTTTACCTCCAACAGAGTTGACTGTAACTTTAAAAAACGAAAAGAATTCCTCCAGAGAGTGTTGCTGGGGAAGGCTGACAGGCCAGCCGTATTCACAGGCATAACTGAATTTGGTTAAGTGTGTATATGTTGGTGTGTGCCCATGCACGTGTGCCAGCATGAGCCCAGAGGACAGCCTGAGCTGCCGTTCTTCAGACTCGACCCCCTTTGCTTTTTGTGGATGGGTCTCTCACTGACCTAAAACTTGCCAAGGAGCCTAGATTGGCCGACCGGCCAGCTCTGGGAATCCCAGAGTCATGATTATAAAGAAGCATATGTCACCACACCTGGCTTTGTAGTGTAGCTTCTGGGGAATGAAGTCAGATCATCAGGGTCGGAAGGCAAACCCTGCCAACTGAGTCCGCTCCCCAGCTCAATTAGCTGAGTCTCCCTCCACTGCAGACAGCCCCGGAGACTTAGACATGGCAATGGGCTTTGGAGATGACCTGGAAGCAGGCTCCACATTATTTTGCCACCAGCTGGCTCTCGGGGTCTCTTTCTGATGTCAGAGGGCTCAGGAGAGGGACACTGAAGGCACAGAGCGCTCCCTAACTTTGAACCACTGAGGTCTAGGAACTGTAGGTCTTTTTAAGCAAGTGGATTTGGCTGACAGCCAAGGTAGAACAAACTGTTTCAACCCCGCCTCCATTTGTGCCAGAAGAAGTCGTAGGGAGTGAGAGCGAAACTGAGTGAGGGAAACTGAGAGTCGGGAAGGGCTCACTTGGTCCCCAAGCGCTGCTGTTCTGGAGAGACAAAGGAACTTGTGTTGTGTGTGAGTTTAGCAACAATGGCTACAGCAACAGGTGGGAGATGCGGCTCCTGGGTAGCCCGCAAGGCGTCGGGGGTGAGAGCAGATGGAGGGAGTAAGTTTTGTGCTTTTTTCGTGTCCCTGTGTCCGGGGCAACAACTCATCTTCCTGCATGTATTGTCGGCCTTGGGGGCAACCATTTGCTCTCCAGACGGGGAGCTTCCTCATTCACTGGTGGGAGCTGGAGGACCCATAATGGATGTTGATGTGGCAACAAGGAAAGAGGCTATGTGAACACTCATCTTAATGACAGAAAGACTTAGTGTGCCAGCAGGACCCTTAATCTAGTGTGGCTACTGGGTTTAAAGGTGTGTGCCACCGTGTCTACTGGAATTAAAGATGTGTGTCATTGCTGCCTGGTCTGTAAGACTGAACAGTGTGGCTGCTTTTCTTTTCTGATCTTCAGGCAAGCTTTACTTATTAAAAATACACATGAAATGTCACTACAGTGAGCAGCCCAACAATGGCTGTCTGCGTGGAGAAAAGCACGAGACTTGTTAGCTGTCTAGTCCGAGAAGTGAGATACCTCATGAGGCCCAGATTCAAGCTGATGACCCAGAAGTTTCTCTTAGAGCCAGACACAAGTCTTCCCCTTCACTGAGCTGGCTGCAGAAGCTGGGCTCTGATGTCCGTGGAGGAGGATTGCCAGCAGCAGGATAGACATTCACCAGCGGGAATGGAAGCAGGGCAGGCAAGCAGCCCAGAGGAACGTTCTTCCCCTCACAGTGGAAGGAAGTACAACAGGAAGCACAGAGGTATCAGAGTGTGATGTGTTCTCCAAAGACACACCGTCCAGAGAGGGATCCGAGTCATCCAATGAGATCCTGGCTCCTGCCTTTCCACTCCAGTGATGCCACTGAAGGTGTGAAGGGACGCACCCATCCATCAAGTCAGAGCTCTCGAAATGTAGCCATCTCTGGGAACATCATCACAAACACCCCCAGAGCATGCTTTGCTAATCTAGGCATGTCCCATTCCAATTAAGATTAACCGTGGGGCTGAATAGCACATTCGGCACACTGCCACACATGCACGAGGATCTGAGTCCCGTAAAAAGTGGGATTTGCTGCCATGTGATTGTCATGGTGGGTTCTAGGCCAGTGAGAAAAATCATCTCAAATGAAGGTGCACAGTGCCCGAGAAATGAACAAATCCAAGTTTGTCATCTGGCCTTTACACACCTCTGAACACATACGTGTACACACATGAGCATATACCCAACCATTCCATATGCCTGTGATTCCAAGGGGAGCTGAGATGGTGAGAATCCTATATTTTTACCATCTTATAGACACCAGGATGTGAAAGCCTTGCTCCATTTTTCTTGGAGAAGAAAATGAACACAGGAAAACATCAGGAGGATGCAGAGACTCTGACGTTGATCCCCTAGAGGCCTAAGCTTGGGGTGCTGTTACCAGACATGTGGTCACAGTCCGTGCCCAAAGCTGGGCTCAACCGCCCATTCTCCATTAGCCATTAAAACAGCCAAAGGGGTAGCGAAAAGCAGAACAACATTTCTTCATTGTGACCACATCGAGGAGGGTGGCGAGGCATCAAGGGACGTCACCTCTTGAAGTGAGGTAACGATTTAATCAGAGGACAGAGTTATGTTTGTCTAGGCAGTCCCAGGCGAGGTCTGTTCCTACCTATCATCGTTTTGGGACTCCAGGAAGATGGGTCCCCAAGTTGTCAACACCGTGGAATCTCTTTCCGAGTGAAAAATTTTCCCCTCTGGCTGGATCATACTTCAGCGTTTTTTCTTCTCTCAGCATGAGATTCCTGGGGGAATTCCAGTTTCTGGGGGGTCCATTGTTTTAAGAGTTCATTAACCGAAGTGTAGGGCACAAACATCACTTAGAATATCCTCATCCCTGCCAGGCTGTTTCCTTTGAACTCCAATGTGAACTTGATATTCTCAGCTGTGAGGGGACCACGGCCCTTGGTCACGAGTCCTCCTCTACCTGACTCCCTTTGAGGTTCCTTTGTCACAGCATGACCCATGCCACTCCATACTCTCCTCCCCTCAAATGGACTAGAACTTTCTCGCTTCTCTCTCTGATGACTCTTTTTCCCTTCGCTGTCTCCAAGCTACAGTTTTTTACTAGCCTCTGATGGCTATTTCTGTGTGCCAGAGGCACCATGTGCTTTGTTAGCCTGATGCAGCGGAGGCTCCCAGAGGGGTTAATTCACCTGTCTGTAGTAAGAGGCTGCTCGTTCGTTTCCCAGCCACCCAGACCCGAAATAACCACACAGAAACTGTATTAATTAAAACTCTGCTTGGCCTATTAGCTTATGCATATTTTTAGCTAGCTCTTATATCTTAAATTAACCCATCTCTTTTAAACTGTGCATCACCCAGAGGTTGTGGCCTACCGGCAAAGCTCCAATGATTCCCTTGGGCGTCTTTTTCCTTTGGTGGCTACATGGCATCTCTCTGACCCCACCTATTCTCTCTCTCTATCTCTGGCTTTACTCTTTACTTTTTTCCCACCTGGCTTTACTCTGCTAAGCCATTGACTGAAACAGCTTTATTCATATAGAAGGACATCCCATATCACCTGTCCAAAATTATCCAATAAATACATGGGTAGGGTTGTCATTTGAATCCAGTCAGTCTAAGTTAATGCTAATCCAACTCCTTTGTGGATCAGCATACTGCCCACTTTCCCTTTACCCTAATCAAGCCCTTGTTCAAGGAAGTAAGTTCCCAAGGAGGAAAGATATGTCCAATACCTCGTTCAGGAGCATTCCTGTGAATCTTTGGCCTTACAAATGAAAGACTCCAATCCACTCACCCTGTGGTGTAGGGTTCCTAAACACTTTGACATCTGCTGTTTCCCTTTGGGGTCCATAATATCACTGTGCTGGAAGGGAGCCCTGAAATGTCTCCTTTCTAGAGCTAAAAAAAGAGGAGAGAGCACCTGTCCAAGGTCATGTGGCTGGAGGAAACTGGCCAGCTCCCGGGACAGTGTAGTGGCTATATTTCTAGTTACTGTAACCAAGTACCTGACAAGGAGGGTGTATTGGTTTTAGTTCATAGTTTAAAGGTGTACCATCCATCATGGTGGGGAAGGCATGTCCACAGGAGCTCCAAGTGGCCAGTCACATTGTGTCCATGGTAGGGAAGCAGAGAGATGAATACCAGCACTCAGTTTGCCTTGAATTTCAGTCTTTACCTTAGTCTGAACTTTAGGCAAACTGTTCACATCTTTCCAACAACGACTATGCTTCTCATAGGTCAGAGCCCTCAGTAACAGGTCTGTGGTCCTGGCTGTGGAGGAGAGTCCTCTGGAGGAAGGAAAATAGAGGAAGAAGCAATCAGAGCCGTTGAGATCCTTCTCAGCAGCCGGTCAGAATGACTGGAACAGACTCGGCAGCAAATAGACGAGTGTCAGTTATTAAAGCCCAATTCCCTTAAAAATATAAACTGTTCTTTCCATTGACCCTAAAACTCAATGGTTGTCACCAACCTTCTTTCTGAATCTTAGGATACCATGACTATCAGGTTAGGCTGGGATCAGCAAGTGTTCTATCCTGAGCCTGGCTCTCTCAGGACTCAGTAGTCAATCTCTGTGGGGGGCGGTTGGCCAGTGGTACAGGACTGGCTTCCACTGGGAGGCTCATCTCTGTTCTCCATGTCTTTCATTGTCCAGCAGGCTAGCCTGGGCTGGGCACAAGGGGCTGAGCAGGGAGCCAGGAGAGCCAGTAGAAGCACACTCGAACCCGGGAGTCAACCCTTCGTCTTCCTTCAAATCCTATTGGCTAATGCAAGTTTCAGAGAGGAGGAAGCAGAGATCGCCTCTCAGTGCGAGGAGCTGGAGGGAGGATTCCATTGAACGGGACGGGGTACAGGAAGGGTGGAAGACAGTGGCTGCTTCCCTAATGGGACTAGTGGTGAAATCACCCTCACCATCCCTGGGTTTCTGTGATGTCAGCGGAAAGCCTGAATAAGTGCCTGCCTAGCGTAGCAAAAAATAGAGTTGAGTTCTAAGGACCCGGGAAATCCTGGGGTGCTGCCAAGAATTGGAGCTGGGACAAGTGAGGTGTCAGTGTTTGCCCACTCCTACTCGGTATCAAAGCGCTTCTTTGAGAAGCTCCTTTGTCCCAGGCACTGTGCCGGGTGCCTTAGAACATTCTGTTAGTCAAACCTCACATGAATCCTTTGTGGGTATATTTTCACCCCTCCCCATTTGATAGCAGAGGAAACTGAGGCTCAGAGTGTTCAGTAAACACACTGCAGGTCGTGCAGCTTGATGGAGGGAGATACGGCCTGTAAATCTTGTACTGGGCACAATGCTTAGATGCAGACAGAAAGCTAGGGATGCGGCTCAGGTGGTGGAATGCTTGTGCCACATGTGTTGAATTCAGCACTGCATTGACCCAGGCTTGGTGGAGAACACCTGTAATCTCACTATTCAGAGGATAGGGGCACAAGGGTCAGGAGTTCAAGGTCATCCTTGGCTCGATAGTAAGTTCAAGACCAGGCTGATGCACAAAAGACTCTCTCTCCCAAAGCAGAGGGGTTTGTGAGGTGATTCAACCCATAAAGTATTTGCTATACAGTCATGCAACCTGGATTTGATTCCCAACACTCATATAAAAAGCAGGCCAATGTGGCACGTGCCTGGACTCCCAGGGTTGAGGAGCCAGAGACACGAGGATTGCTGTGACTTATTGGTCCTTCTAGATAAAGCACTGATCTCTTGGTTCAGTGAGGGAGCTTGTCTCAAAAAATAAGATGGAGAGCAATAGAGGAAGATATATACATACTACTCACACATGTGCATGCTTACAAAAATGAACACACACATATGTATGCTTAACTCCACACACAGACACACCACCATGTACACACCACTTGTGAACACAGGCATATCATTGTGCACACACATGTGCATACTTACCAGCTCACAAACATATACATTGCCATGCACACACACATGTGCATGCTTTCCTGCACACACACACACACCACCGTGGACTCATAGACAACCCATGTAGTACTGTTAATGTGCCTAGCAAGCCCACTGCTTAGCCACCTGGAGCTTGACTTCCTGAACCCCTGAAATGAAAGAGGAACTGCCTGGGGCATTCTGGTCCCCGCTCCAGGTGTAAGCACCGGCCTCTTGCTTTCTCGCTCTCGGACGAAGCCTGCCGTGTGGTCGGAGAGCTCACAGTTCTCCACTCTGCTTAGCTGTCTTGTGTCTGGTGAGGGACAGGCAGTGCTTCCCGGGGTTCTCTGCATTAGATACACGGATTCAGCTCCATTCCTGCTGCTGGAACACGGGTCCCTGGGGCAGCTTTGGTTTGGAATCATATGCATGAAAACAAACCTAATGGGTGGGAAGTTTGTAATCCCTGTTCCTTGGTTCCTTGTCATTGAATTGGTTGTAGTTTTGCCCTGCAGTATGGGTGCTGGGGAGGGAAGGAGGGAGGAAGAGAGGGAGGGGGTGAGCCTTGAGACACTGGCCTTCTCCAGGAAGCAGTTGTGTCTCTACCTAGTTCCTGCTACCTGCTCTCCAAGGAACTGACCTGCAGATGTGAGAGGAGAGTTCAGAGGAAGGTGGGGCTGCGATGGAGCCTTTGCAGCCAGTCTGACCTGGCAGAGGAGAGCTGAGAACGCACATCCACTAGAGACATGGGAGACACTGAAGCCGATGCTCAAGTGTGTCCATCCTTTAGACACCGTGGTGTGACATTGTCATCTGCAAAGTACACACACACTTAAAATGGCACAACTGACTTCACACACACACACACACACACACTCCAGTCTTGTAAGTGGTGTTGTGGAGATGGCTCAGTGGGCTAAAGAGCTCACTGTACAAGCATGAGGCCCTGTTTGCATCATGAAAAGGTAGTCCTGGTGTCTGTAACTACAGCATGGGGGTGGGGATGGGGGTGTGGATCCTGGGGGCATACTAGCCAGCCAGTCTTGACAAATTGTTGAGCTTCAGGTCAGTAAGAGATGGAGAACAATTAAGGAAGACACCCAAAGTCAACCTCTGGTTTCTGTAGGCACACACACTCAAGTGCATGTGCACACACACAAATCTCAACCTATTTTAAGTAAGTTTTTGATTTTTGTATTGGGCCTCATAGCTATGTTGGGGAGCATGTGACTGCCTATGAGGGAACAGTGAAGGGACTGGAGAAAGAGTGGCCCTGGACATGGATGCTGGGCTCAGAGCCCACCACTGTCCAGCTCAGTGTAACCCAGCCTCACAAAGTGGAACATAGGCAAGAAACTGCCTGGCTGGATTTGCCTTCATCAGGAACCAGGCTCATGTAATCCTAGCTGTTGCTGGTAGATAAATAGATTGGTGTATGTTTCCAAAGAGGTTTATGAGCTAATTACTAGGGAGGTGGACCTTTAGTTAGCAGCATGCTGGCAATGTCACTGTTTTAGAAAACCAAGTCGGTGGCTGAAGTTTTACCTCTTCTGTCCTGTGAGCCTGCGCAATAGAAAGGCTTTTTTTTTCTATGTATCATACCCCAGTCTTGAAGTGACATGCTTCAGAGCCAAGTTCTAACCTCAGAGTGCCCACAAAGCCTCCCTTGGACTTCCTTGGGCATAGTCACACACATGAGTAGCTGGCAGCAGAGGGGCATTGGGCACCTGCTGGCTTCCTTTCCTCCTCCCTGACTCACATGGTCCTAGCAGAAGGAGGCTTGGGTGACATGCTGCTGTGGGGACACATGATAAGCAAGCAGTTAGGGTCTGGGACAAGTGTCAGGGGCAGCCCTGGTCAGCTGCTTCTCCATCTGTGAAATGGGGATAATGTTAGCATCTCCCATAGATGCTCCCATAGGACCGTACTTGAAGGAGCAAGCAGAAGAGGGACACAGCTTGATGTCTATTTGATGGAGGCTGTGGCTGGAGATGCCTAGGTCCTTCAATAGGGTACCTATACAGAGAAAAGTTATGGCCTTCTCTAGGGGACCGGTCGAGATGTGAGGATGTTTGAAGTAGTTTGCACGATGACTTTGTAGCCCAGAGGACAAAGAAAGAAAAAGCGGGTAGCATCCTGTCAGCGTATCCTGAACTCTGAGCGCTTGTAATCTGTCTCTCAGAATCAGCTTGGCCAGCAGCCAGCTGAGCTTCAGACAGGCCACACTCTGGGGCTGGCCTGCTGCAGCCGTCTTGCTGGACTGTGGCCTAGGTAAAGAGCCAGCCCTGGGCTGCCAAGGAAGCCACAATGTTTGGTAAACATAGAGACATTTGTATGTCACCCTGTGTGTGTCAGGCACGTGCGTATACACACATGTCTCTTTAGCTCACATCACAGGGTCTGGGGAAACCTTTCTTGTTGGGCCTGTTGAAGTATGAACCAGAGGGATGCTAGCAGGTTTTGAATCAGCAGCTGTGGCTAGAACCACCAAGCACTCTGGGCTTGGAAAAGCATTTGAATCCATCAGGTTCCTTCTCTGCTTTAGGTTCTGGCAAACGTTTCGTCTCAAGTCTTGACTTTAGGATGGAAGAAGCAAGTACCTGAGAATTCTGTTCTCCAGCCTCCTTCCTGCCTGGCTAACCTAGGAATGGTCTGGAAGCGGTGGTGCCAGATGGCAGTTCTAGGATTGTGGTGATAACGTTTGGGACATGGTGGACCCATAGTCCGCTGCTTCCTGTAGCCACTTTCTGACTCCTGTGGGCGATGGATTTCTCTCTCTTTTACTGTGGCTTCAGAGTTGCTCATTCTTTGAGAATTCTTCTTCTTCTCCTTCTCTTCCTTCTCCTCCTTCTCCTCCTTCTCCTCCTCCTCCTCCTCCTCCTCCTTCTCCTTCTTCTTCTCCTCCTCCTCCTTTTCTTCCTCCTCCTCCTCCTCCTCCTCCTCCTCCTTCTTCTTCTTCTTCTTCTTCTTCCTTCTCCTTCTCCTCCTCCTCCTCCTTTTTCTCCTTCTCCTCCTCCTCCTTCTTTTGTTTTTTTTCCAAGAATACTTCTTCATAACATTAGATCACACCCACTCCTCACCCCACAGTCCCTACTCCTCCTGGTCCCCTCCTTCCCATGTTCCCTCGCCTTCAACTTCATTCCCTTTTCTTCTTTTTAATTTTTTTAATTAAATTAGTTGATTGCGTTTGAGGCAGGATATCTCTACACATCTCTTACTGTTTAGAAATTCACTATGTAGACAAGACTGGCTTTGAACTCACAGAGATCCAGTCACCTTTGTCTCCCCAGAGCTTGAATTAAAAGCATGTGCCACATTGCCCAGCCCATTTTCTTCCTTAAAAATTTATAACCCACTGCATCCAGCTCTTCTTAATGCTCAGGGGGTCACATCCTTGAAGAAAGCTGTTTCTCCATCTCTGCTCCTCAGGAGTCATCCCTGGGCAATAGCTTCTCAGCTAGGAGCTTCTCCTCCATCCGTGCTGGAATCCTGCCTGGCTTGATCTCACACAGGTCATGTGCAGGCAGTCACAGGTGCAGTGGTTCCGTTGTTTCCAGAAGATACTTTCACCCATCAGCCCCTCAACCTTGCTCTTAAAATCTTAACAGCTCCCTCCATTGGTGTTCCTGACCCCTGGGGAGCAGAGGTGTGGTAAAGATGTCACTTGCTCTCTGCACTCTGCCTGGTTATGGGTCTTTGTGTCTAGGACAAGCAAAAGTTTCTTCAAAGAGAGGCAAGAACTGAACTAATTTGTGCGTGTACGCATACATGTCTAGAAGGCAGCTGGATGCAATGGTGACTTCTTTATTTTTGGTGTGTGGTGCTGGAGTTGGAACCCAGGGCCTTGGGCAGGCTCTCTACTTCTATGCGAGAATCCGGGGCCCTATTGTAAAATAGGTTATGAATGGCAGTTGTTTGCTGGGCCGATGGGAAACTCGAGTCTGTGGGAGGCTTTGGACTCTGCACTAGGGTTTTATATCTATCCTCCCAAACCCTGGGGGCTTGACCTGGCCGACTGCAGATGCTTCAGCCGTTTTCAGTTGTCGATCTGATAATCCTTTTCACCTGTGAAAACATCTGGCCTTCTAAGGAAGACTTTTCGGCTTCTCACTCCAGTGGCTCAAGCTCAGCCCAGAGGGAAGGGGTGGAGTGGGGGAACTACCCCTCAGTGTGGCTTTCTTCTCGGGTTTGATTCTGAGTGTCGTTATGGATTCGAATTAGAGCATCCAAGGACTGGGCAAGCCTCTCTTACATGGCTGAGCCAGGCAGTGAGTCTGGCTTGCTGGGGAAAGGACTCCCTTAGTCCTCACAGATACAGGGTTTCTGGCCAGGGAATACTGTGTTTGAGGCTTATGGAGGGGCGGAGGAGTGTGAGCTGTCCCAGTCAAGATCCCGCAGGGGCACATGGCAGGGGCCCTCATTTTGGAGGTTTAGCTCCTCCACACTCAGCAAGATAGCCTTCCAAAAACAGATGTGCACCTCCCAGGGTTAATCTGGGAAGACGTACTTCCTTGCAGGGATGGGGGTGTCGCTGGGGTTCTCGGGACTCCACCAGGTTCTGGGGTGGGAATTAAGACAGAATCTTTATGGCTTCCTGTGGTGCCTGAAATCAGGCCTCTGAGCCAAATTAATGAAAATGTCCGTGAACCTTTGCTGAAGCCTGCTGAGGGTTTCTGACATCAGCAGCACCATGTGGCAGGTAGCCTTGTTTGCCCATCTCTGCCTCACTAGAGCATCGGTAGGGAAGGTGCCAGTCATCACGAGGTCTGAGTGGTGGGAAGGTGACTGGATGAAAGAATGAGGCCCCAAGAAGAGGGTGGCTCTGGTGGCTCCTGGAACAGAGCAAGGGGATCCAGGGCCAGCCTTCTTTACCCTCGGGAGGCTACAAACCTCTACTTAGTAGAGAAGCCTGATAGTAGTCTATCCCAAGGGATGCTGATTCTAATATCCTGGGATGCTCAGCTCTCTCCTGTTTCCCGACTGTAGAGACAAGGGGCAGCTCAAGTCCTCATTGAGAAGGAGCTTGGGCTCTACGGCTCTTTGAGCAGCAATCAGATCTTGTCTGGTGTCCTCAGACAATGCCTCCTCCAAGTGGCTCACTGCTCAGCACACATTGTGCCCAGTTGCTGTTAGTCTTCTGTGTTGTAGAACTTTGGGCTGCTACTTTCCTGAAATTATGCTTAACACTCTAGAGCTGGAGAGATGGCCCAGGTAGCAAGAAGCTTGCTGGGTAAGCATGAGGACCCGAGTTCAATCCAGCTGTGGTGATTCCTGCTTAGAATTCCCACACTGGGCAGGTAGAGACAGGTGTGACCTTGGGACTCATGGATTTGTGAGTGCCAGGCCAGTAAGAGAGCCTGCTTCCAGACAAGATGGATAGAACCCAAAGAAGGACATCTAGGAGTGACCTCTGGCTTACACACACATAAACACACAAATGCACGCACACACTTAAACGCTAGGGTAGACTTATTTTTGTAACACCTTGAAGTGAACTTAATGTCACATCCCTCTTTGGATTTTACACAAAGCAGGACCAGACTGATTCCCCTACCCTAGTCTACTCCACCCTACCCTACCCTACCCTATGCTATCCTAGCCTACCCTACCCTATGCTACCCTAGCCTACCCTGCCCTATGCTACCCTAGTCTACCCTACCCTATGCTACCCTAGTCTACCCTGCCCTATGCTACCCTAGCCTACCCTGCCCTATGCTACCCTAGCCTACCCTACCCTATGCTACCCTAGCCTACCCTGCCCTATGCTACCCTAGTCTGCCCTGCCCTATGCTACCCTAGTCTACCCTACCCTATGCTACTTTAGCCTACCCTACCCTATGCTACCCTAGCCTACCCTACCCTATGCTACCCTAGCCTACCCTACCCTATGCTACCCTAGTCTACCTTACCCTATGCTACCCTAGTCTGCCCTGCCCTATGCTATCCTAGCCTACCCTACCCTATGCTACCCTAGTCTGCCCTACCCTATGCTACCCTAGCCTACCCTACCCTATACTACCCTAGCCTACGCTACCCTATGCTATCCTAGCCTACCCTACCCTATGCTACCCTTCCCTACCCTACCTTATGCTACCTTTCCCTACCCTTTGCTACTCAGACAGAAACTGATGCAGAGTCATGGAAGAGTGCTGCTTACTGACTTGTCCCCCATGGCTTGCTCAGCCTGCTTTCTTATAAAACCCAGAACGGCCAGCCCAGGGGCACCACCCACAAAAGGCTGGACCCTTACATCAATCACCAATTAATAAAATACCCTATAGACTTGCCTACAGAACAATCTTATGGAGGCATTTTCTCAACTGAGGAGCCTTCCTCTCTGATGACTCCAGTTTGTGTCAAGTTGACATAAAACTAGCCCAAACACCAAACACCAAAATCTCATTTTTCTACGGTTTGTGGTTTTTTTTTTTTTTTTTTTTTTTTTTTTTTTTTTTTTTTTTTGGTTTTTCGAGACAGGGTTTCTCTGTGTCCTGGAACTAGCTCTGTAGACCAGGCTGGTCTTGAACTCACAGAGATTCACCTGCCTCTGCCTCCCAAGTGTGCTGGGATTAAAGGCGTGAGCCACCACCACCTGGCTTTTTTTTTTTTAAGTTGGTGTCTTTATTTAAGTAGCATGTGTGCATGTGTGTGCGCGTGTGTGTGTGTGTGTGTATATGTGTGTGTGCGTGTGTGTGTATACGTGTGTGCATGCACAGTAAATTAGTATAACTTCCTGATGTGTACTCAGATTGCTCGCCCACCTCTTTTTCCTCAGCACTGGTTGTGACAGCGTGCCTTTTTTTTTTTGATGTGCAGGGTCCTTGTGGGTGCACCAAAGGCAGATTCCAAGTACAGCCCTTCGGTAAAGTCCCCTGGAGCAGTGTTTAAGTGCCGTGTCCACACCAACCCTGACCGGAGATGCACTGAACTGGACATGGCTCGAGGTGAGTGGACGTCATTATCAGCATAGAAATGGGGTCGACACCTTCGTCCTTTGTTCTGTTTGTACTTAGGATGACCTCATCCTTCACCTACCTGCCCCTCTCCCTCTTTGCTTCCCTGTCTTACTGATGTAATCGAGCCCCTGTTAGTTACTAGGCACTGGCATATGCCAATGAATAAAGCAAATAAGGAACCTGTCATTCTTGGCCTTGTAACCAGTAGCTTGATCAGACATGAAAATAAACAAGAGAAGTCCAGAGGAAAGGTGTATGTTAGGACCAGCTCTCTATGGGCGGTTAGAAGAGGCCTCCTTGGGACCTTTCTGTGTATGGAAGGTGACTAATCAGTAGGTAGCTGGGGAGGTCCAGGAAGTGAAGTCTGCAGGCAGAGCAGCAGCAATGTCACGGGTAGACCAGATGGACTGGTTCTGCTCCAGCTGCACATACAGCTTGCACAAGCATTGCCTTGAGGAGACTGAGATCAGTGAAGGGGCAGGTGGCTCACCCACCACTCCCAGGCCTCGCTTTCCCTGGTGCCCTTTCTCAGCGAGACCTTTTCACCATTGTGTTTTACACAGAGAGGACTGCGGAGGTGACCCAGTTGGTCAGTCTTTGCTATGAAAGCAAGTGGTTCTGATGTGGTTGTGTGTTTCTGCAACCCCAGTGTTGAGGAGGTGGAGGTGAGAATCCTTTGGGATCACTGGCTAGTCAATGTAACTGTGAGCTCCAAGCTCAGTGAGAGACTCGGCCTCAAAGAATTAAGTGGAGAGCAATTGAGGAAGATCCCTGGCATCAACCTCTGGACTCGACATGCATGAACACACACTTTACTGAATACCCTTAACATGTATGCACATAGACAGACATGTAAACCTACACACATGATCGCACACCTCCAACATGTGCATACACACAAACACATGAATACACACCCCAACATGTATGCACATAGGCATACATTTAAACACACACATGAATGCAAACCCTCAATGTCAACAATACACAAATACACACCCTCAATACATATATACATGCACAAACATAAATACACATTTCCAACATGTACACACACACATGAAAAATTGTAAACATCCATTACAGAGCACAAAAAAAAAATCAAAGAAATGTCCTGATTTTCTTATCAGAAGAGGAGTCTTGTCCATGTGTGATCTGCTGTGTGAAATGTTTGGTACAGTGACCTCTCAGACATCCATGAGACACCCTTTTCTTCATGGAGATCTTTGCTATGGAAGAAGAATGGACTGAATTAAACAGCAACATTTGGTCACAAGTTTCTGTGGAGTTGACACTCCCGCAGGACCACTCTAGGAAAAGCAGCCAGCCGCGCCATTCTCAACCCACCTCTGGCCTCTCTTCCCACCAGGGAAAAACCGAGATGAGCCCTGTGGGAAGACCTGCAGGGGAGACAGAGATGAAGAGTGGATGGGGGTGAGCTTGGCCCGGCAGCCCAGAGCAGATGGCCGTGTTCTGGTAAGACCTCTGGGGAGAGGGTGACTTGGGGCAGGGTGGCACCCTAAGAATGAAGGACTCACTTCATTGGCAAGCTGGTTAGCACAGAAGCCAGAGCACAGCTGCTTTGAGGTGTGTCCAGGCTGCAGCTTCAGGCGCATGCACCTGTGTGCAACAGCGGCAGCTGTGTAGGTGACCCAACACAAAACCGTAAAGTCACTTAAAACATTGCGAGATGCTTTTATGATATTTAAAAGTAACTCAGTTGCGTGGTTCTTATGTGTGAACCTCACTGGTGACAGTCAAAGGCTGACATGCCTAGGACTTGCTTTTGTGTTTTCTTAGACACACTGGGTGTAGCTCAGTGGTAGAGTGCTTTTCCAGCATGCATGAACACTGATCAGTCCCAGGAGACATTAGGAGAGAGTGGGGGTGGGGAATAGATAGACACAAGTTTGTAATTTCATTTACTACCTAAGTATTTTTGTGTATGTCTTTAGGTTAAGGTATAATTTACATAAAATACATGAATCTTGGGGGTTCTAGCTTGGGTTTTGGCAACTGCACATGTCTGAACATCCCAGGAAGTTCTCTGGGTCTTTATCTAGTCAACCCTGCGAATCCCAGAGGCAGCCGCTGCCTTGTGAACATTGCTGTTGGTTTTTCTAGAATTTCACGTGAATGAAATTCTACCATGTGTTGAATTCCTGGGACAATCAGTGAAGGGGGGAAATTGACTCCTACAAGTTACCCTCTGAAGTATATACACACACAGACAACAGACAGATGTAATTAAAAAGAACCCCCATGACAGAACTTGGTTATGAGCCATTTCTCTTTCTTCTTTACACTCTCCTGTTGCGGTTTAAGCTAAGGCACTCAGGGATGCACACCTCACAGCCTGGTGACGTTTCCACACATGTATGTTCAGGAATCCCCATAGCCAGCACCCCGAGGGCTCCTTGTGCTCTTTCTCTGGTGGCTGGTGCCGTATACTGGGATCCACTTCAGAGGACCCAGCTTCTGCCCTCAGCTTTCCTCGAAGGCTGTAGGAAGATTTGTGTTTTACAAGTTCAAGGTCAAGAAGGGCATCCAGCTGCTGCATCTCAGGGTTTTCTGCTGCTACATCTCAGGGGTTTCCTTTGGACCACAAGCTGTCAAAGCTGGGGCTTTAGTGGATGTTTGCTCCCAGGGGAAATGGGTTTTCCTCAAGGATATGGGCCAAAACTTCCCAGACCCCTCTGGGGAGCTCTGTTCTCTGCTGATCTCAACCCCTACTCAATACACTTAAGAGCCCCTCCCCCATTGCTGGGTCCTTGGGAGAGGGAAGCAGCTGGATGCTGTCACTGACATTACAGCCGCCCCCGCCCCATCCAGACACTACTGTAGGTCTCATTGAACAACCCCCCATGTCTGCTGGCCTTGGATTCCAGTCCTTTAATCCCTGTCTCAGCAAGCCATGGATGATGGCCAAGCCACCACATTCCTCTAGGCATGGTGGCCTGACCCCACGGGGTGACTCAGCCCCAAAGGGCCAGAATCCTTGTCTGCCATTCTTGGGAAAGAGAGGGGGATAAACCAAGTATGTATATTCTCCAGAGGGGACCGAAAGCCGTGACTCAAACCAAGAGAAAGGACGTGGTAACGGGAGACAGTAATGCAGGAGATGCCCCTCCTGGCAGAGTCTAGAGATAGCCCGCTGTACCAAGATACACTTCCTTGGGGATGTGAAGTCTCAGTGTGGCTGAGAGCTTGTTTGCAAAGGTGCAAGACAAAGACTCAGCTCTGTGCCTGTTGGTACAGGACTGGACCCAGATGGGGGTCTTAAGTGAGGAGCATGGAAGACACTTGGCACAGGAATCAAGAAGGCAGGGTTGAGTATTCACAGGAAGTGGTGCTGTGGACAATCGTATCTAATTAACTGAGTTAAATTTCTGTCTTACACACTGATTGTACCATTCATTTGGTAAGCCACCCCGTATAGGTGCTGGAGAAGGAGAGGCAGACATGGGAGGGCATCTCCAGTTCTCATGTCTCTGGTCCTGCTGTAGTCACGTATGTATAACATGACATGATGTAGCACCTCAGCCTGCAAGAGTCTTATACGCCCTGAAGATTTAGACACTTTCTTGGGGCATATGTGTTAGTGATAAGTGAAAAGCTCACCTTCCTGCTAAAATCAGGAGACAGCGCCAGAAGCGTGTGTGAAAACATGGTTGCACAACAGAGTCTCTAGAATTCTTGATCCCGCAAATGCCGAACTCCGCATCCATTGACCACGACTCTCTCCCTACACCCCCTGGTTCCTGGTAACCATCATTCTAATTTTGAAGTGCTCGGCCATGTCAGATCCTGTTCAAGTGGAAGCAGGCTGTAATTGTCTTTTTATGGCGCTTTTTTTTTTTTTTTTCATTTAGCTCAGTGTCCTCACGGCTCAACTCTGCTGTGGCATGTGACAGGATTTATTTCTTTTCTCTTAGGACCAAGTGATATTTTAGCACATGTGCATACCATATTCTCTCTGTTCACTCATTGATGCATGTTTATGTGGCTCCTTGCTCCTTGCCGTTATGAATAATGTTGCCATAAACATTAACAAAGATTTGAGACCTCATTTTCAGTTTCTTCTACACACACACAATACACACACATGCACGCAGAAGTGGGATTATCAGATCATGTGGTAATTCTACTTTTTATTGTTGGAAAGACCTCCATACTTTGCCCTTCTAAAGTGCATGAACTATTTTGTGTTTGGCCAGCATGCAGAATGTTCCAGGTACATTTGTACTTCTGCTTGCCATTGTTGTCTTGTGGTACTGAAGATAGAATCCACAGCCTCTGGCACGCTAAGCACATATCCTGTTGCTGAGCCACACTCCCAGCCCAGCCCATTTACTTTCTAAATAGTGGCCATCCTAAGGAGTGTGAGGTGGTATTTCATGATGGCTTGTGTGTATATTTGTTATTTAAATCCATTTTCTTTTTCTTTAATATCTCACTTTTGCCTGTAAAGTCTTTCAGGGAGGCAAGAATTATTTTTTTAAATTAAAGGTACAGAAGGCATTTGAGCCCCCAGGAGGATCTTGTAGCGCTGGATGAGACCTATCTCCCTAGGGATACCGCCTTTGATTTCAATGGTGGGGGTGAAGAGGGATGGCTGCTTCGAAAGAGAACCTGGTATAGATTTCAAAGCAAAGAATAGAGGGGCGCTGTTGTAGAATATTAGTTGAAGATGTGTTACATTTGTTTATGCTGTGGAAAATTTGTTAAATGATACAAAGATGTGCTGTATTCTTTTATGTTGCATTTGTTTAACTCCATGAAGCTGTGATTCTTTGCCTGTCTAAAATATGTGATTGGTTTAAGAAAGAGCTGGACAACCAATAGTGAGGCAGGAGAAAGGATAGATGGGGCTGGCAGGCACAGAGAATGAATAGGAGGAGAAATCTGGGAAGAGAGGATGGGGGAGAAGAAAAGGAGAGAGGACTTCATGGGGCAGCCACTCAGCTATACAGCAAGGCACAGAGTGAAAAGAAAGGTATATAGAATACAGAAGGTAAAAGACCAGAGGCAAAAGCTAGACAGAGTAATTTAAGAAAAGCTGACTAGAAACACAAGCCAAGCCAAGGCTGGGTGTTCATAAGTAAGAATACATTTTCATATATTTATTTGGGAGTTGAATGGTAAGCCCCAAAGAGTAAAGAGTAAAAAACAAAACAAAACAAATCAAACAAACTCCAGGGAACTTGGAAAGCTATGGCAGGAAGTGAATTGTCTCAACTCCAAATGGCCATATCTGGACCAAAGCTGGCAAGACCTAGGATGTCAAGCTAGCCCATCAGGCTGACTTTGGCTGCTCGTCTTGGCTGTGTGGATAATGTGGTTCCTTCCAGTTTCCCCAGGGACCGAATGATCCCTGAAGCAAATGCTGCATCAGGATTGAAAGCAAGTTCCTTTGATTTCCACTCTGCTCCTGCACCCCAAGGATAGGAGAGGAGGACTGGAGATGGCTTAGGCAGTGATGTCACACAAGCACGAAGACCCAAGTCCAGCACTCTGGGGAGAGACACAGTGGACCCCTGGAGCTCACGGCCAGTCAGCCAGGGCAAACTGGTGAGCTCTTTCAAAAAATAAAGCTGGAAAGCAATGGAGGGAGGTCCTCTACATTGACCTCTGGCCTACACACACACACACACACACACACACACACACACACCCTATCCTGGAGGGCAGCTAGAACATTCAGAACCACCATCTCTCCTCATCAGAGCCGCCAAGCCTTAGATAACAAACTATATCTAAACTGCTCAGTTTTTCTGGGTGGAAGCAGTGCCTTCCGGCTCTAACTGCTGTTTCCTTTCTAAATGTCAGGGCCCTCTCCCTCTCATCTGTACTTCCCTTGTGTCCAAATTTCTTCAAAGCCACTGGGTCTGTTCCTGTGAGTACCCCTGTCGCTGTTTCCTGGTTTGGCGTATGCATGTGAACGGGCGCTTTGCTGAGATCTGCAAAAAAGTGCTTAAGTCATGAGAACACACTTTGCTGAGTTTCATTAGGTTAATAGCTGCCAATATTCCCAGTACTCCCAGCACCTTACCACCCTAGAAACCCTTTCCCTGTGTCCCCCAACTTCCACCAGCTGCAGGGTGACATCCCAGCCTCACTTTTAACCTGTGCCCACCACACATGTCTTAGTGGCCATAGCGTGGCCTGGCTGTGCATGGTGGACCTGGAAGCATGACAAAGGCTTGGCCTGTGCACAGCAAGTGCAGGTGTGTGAGGGCGGCAGGGACAGACAGGCATTTGTGACCAAGCCACCCTCAGGAAGGACGTGCTGTGTTCACACAAAGAAGGCCTTTGAAGGAAATTGGACATTTTCTTCCTATTTTTATTCCTTGGGAAGAAAATCAACCCTTATAACTTGAGATGTGTGAGAGGCTAGAATTTGGGGTGATGGTAGGTCCTTAGCCCTTTCCTAGGGTGAGAGGCTAAGATTTGGGGTGATGGTAGGTCCTCAGTTCCTTCCTAGGGTGATTTGGATGCTGAATTTAAACAGGTTATTGCCTTCTGGACCGTTCTCTTTTCTTCTTTCTCCTCCCCCTCCCACCTCTCTTCCTCCCTCCCCTCCTCCCACTTCTCTCCTCCTCCCTCTCTTTTTCTTTCTCTCCCCCATTTCATCTCCTCCCTTCTCCCTCTCTTCCTCCCTCTCCTCCTCTCTCTCCTTATCCTCTTCCTTCTCTTCTCTCTCTCTTCCTTCTGTTTTTTCTTCCTCTTTTTCCTCTGTCTCTTCCTTCTCCCTAGGCTGTTTCTTCTTTCTCTTTTCCCCTTTCTCCTCTTATTCCTCTTTTTCTTCTCTCATCTCAAAGCCAGGCCTTTGTCCACACTCCTAATCACACGCTATATCTTGTTTACACTCTTAATCACACACTGTACCTATTCACACTCCTAATCATACACTGTACTTTGTTCACACTCCTAATCACACAATATACGTTTGAGCTACTCCCATGGCCCAAAGCAAGCTTCCTGGAAGTTCTCTGCTTCTCCGTTCTGGCTGCTCTCTTCCCTTCCTACCACTCCCTGCTGCTTTGCAGTTACCCAGAGTCCTGCTCTTTTTATACAGGATGCAGGTCAGACTGATGTGTGTGTGATGATGATCAGGCTAAGCACAGTGCTTTTCTTCCTGTAATTTATGTTCAGAGTCCCTTTCTGTTTTCTGGAGTGGGGCCCGTCTTTGACCTTTGGTCTCTGTCCTCCCAGAATACTGTAAATTAGATGAGTGTAAAATGTAGTATTTGGGTCTCCTAGGCATTCTCCAAGGTCACTCCTAAACAGTTTATGGGATGGAAAGCAGACAGTACAATAAACACTGAGTGATGCTGTCCATGTGTCCAGTCGGCTGCCAGACCACACGGCGATGAACTTCGGCCTCTCCAACTCAGAACGTGATAGGTAACGAAGGCTCTCAAGCTGGACTGGGTCTTTCAGCTAGAATAAAGTCCATTTATCCGTGAACTGGGTGATCTAAGGGACTCACATTTGGAGACTGCAAGAACTAAGTCAGAACCTCCCCCTGCAAAAAATCAGTCAGCCCTTTATATCTGTGGGTTCTGTGTCTGTGCATCCGGTCTTTCCTACCCACGGACTGTGGAGTTGGTATCTTTGGATTTAACTAATTGTGATCAGAACTATTTTTTAATCTGCCTATATCCTAAGCATGGCCAGACCTTCCCCTTGCCATTGTGCCTAACAGCATGCTCTAACTATGTCTGCAGTGTTTGCACTGTAAGATGAGTGCAGAGATGGTTTAAAGTGTGTGGGGGCTGGGGAGATGGCCCAGTGAATAAGAACACCCTGTTCTGCAAGTGCCAGGACCTGAGTTCTAATCCCCAGCACCCAAGTCAAAAACCATATGACTGTGCATGACTGTAGGCCCTGCATGGAGTTGGGGAGCAGTCAGTCAGATTCTGGGAACTTTCTGGACAGCCAGCTTAGCTGCAGCTCTGGGTTCAGTGAGAGATCCTGTCTCAAGGTAGTAGGGTATCACACACATATGCCACATACACAAGGGTGTCCATGTGGAAGTGTGGGACAATAATCCTCACGGTCTTTTCCCGTTTCTCGCTGCATGCTGTTTCCATCTGCTGAGAGATGAGAAATGAGTGGGTTTTTCTTTGTGGTTTGTTTGTTTGTTTTCTGTATAAGCAAGCATCACATGGGGAGGAAAGATTGTAGCATGAAGTGGGAGCAACAGCCAATTGGTCTGTCATTGACTGTCTCAGACATGGCATGTGGGCATGCTCAGATCTCAGTGCCAGGCTGAGTGTGTCACAACGAGTCTGCCCTCTATTGCGTCTGGGCAGAGTGGCTTCTCAGGGACCCTGGTAGCAGCTTGACTGGAGGGAAGAAGGGCAGAGATGACAATGGGTGGGGAAGAGCCAGCACTGGAGGCCCTGGGGTCTCTCCAGCTAGGTGCTAGGGCCTCGTGGGAAGGGCTACAAGAACCTCCAGCGGCCCTGCTTCTCAGGAGGAATCAGGAATCTCAGCATGGAATAGAGAGATGAGACCCAGGGACCACGTGCTCCAGTCCTGTTCTCAGTGCTTACTCTGCTACTCAGCCACTCTGCTGCTCAGCGCTCCCATAAAGAGATGAGCGTTCTGGGCCAGGGAGACTGCTCGGTGGGTAAAAAAAAGTAGGAGGAGACAGTTGGCTACATGAAGCTGTCCCCTCACCTCCACACACACACACACACACACACGCACGGCAGAGCCCTGACTCGCCATCATTCTCACACAATAACAACATATTTTTTTAAAAAATTTAAGAAATTATCTTAGTCACTGTTCTATTGCTGTGGAGAGATGCTATGACCAAGGCAACGCTTATGAAAGAAAGCACTTAACTGGGGCCTTGCTTACACTTTCAGAGGTTTTGTCATGGAGGGAAGCATGGCAGGAGGCAGGTGCTCGAGCAGTAGCTGAGAACTACATCCTGATCCAGAGAGAGAGAGAGAGACAGAGACAGAGACAGAGAGAGACAGAGACATGCAGAGACACACAGAGAGACTCTGGCTTGGATGGACTTTTGAAACCACAAAGCCCACCCCCTGTGACACACTTCCCTCCAACAAGGCCACACCTTCCCATTCTACTAATCCTTCTCAAATAGTTCCACTCACTGGTGACTAACCATTCAAATATATGAGCCTGTTGGGGCCACTGTTATTCAAACGACCACAAACATCCGATCAGAAAGGGAGGGTTTTGTCATCTCCTCTTGGGATGGCAGAAGTCAAAGGCTGACCAGCAGCTTGCTGAATGTCATGACTCACTGAAACCCTGTGTAAAGGAAGCGGACTGTCTGGGCAGGTGCTTCAGACGGTAAAGTGTCTGCTGGGTAACTCTAAGGACCTCAGTCAATCCTCGGCAGCCACAGGCAAAAGCCAGCCTGGTGGAAATGGTTGTAACCCTAGCACTGAGGTGGTTGAGTCAGGTGGATTCCCTGGGATTTGGTGGTCACCCAGACCCCAAGCTGAATTGGCAAGTTCCAGGTAAAAATGAAGACACTATCTCAAAAAACTAGATAGATGACTGGCTTTGTGGGAGCCTAGGCAGTTTGGATGCTCACCTTACTAGACCTGGATGGAGGTGGGTGGTCCTTGGACTTCCCACAGGGCAGGGAACCCGGATTACTCTTAGAGATGATGAGGGAGGGGAACTTGTTGGGGGAGGGGGAGGGAAATGGGAGGTGGTGGCAGGGAGAAGGCAGAAATCTTTAATAAATAAATAAAAAAAAGTGATAAAAAAAAGAATGAAACTTGAGGTTGAGGTCTGTTCTGCTCTCTCTCTCTCTCTCTCTCTCTCTCTCTCTCTCTCTCACACACACACACACACATGCACACATGCACACTGGGTTCTCACTCAGGAAAAGGCACAGGCTGGGCTGTGCATCCATTCCCTTAAGCCCGGTACCTTTCCCATGGAGACTCTCAGGCCACACTGGGACCAGAGGTCACGTCCCATCACAAGCACGGAGTGTTCTGCAGGGCGGGATGAGCCGGGTCTATGCTCTGACTGGTGGCTCTGGTTCTCTTACTAGAAACTGCTCAGCTCAGTGTCTCCTCAAATGCTGGACCCCAGCACTGAAAAACTACTCTGGAAAGCAGGCTGAGGGCCACCTGTCCCTAAGGGTCTCCTCATCGTCCCATTGTTTGGCACTATCATTCATCCACCCTCCACCCAGAGCCTTCTCTCTGCTGCTCCCTTCTTGGCTCAGGTCTCTCCTCACAGGACTCTTTCTGACTGGCCTGTGAAAGGCAACCACTGCCTGGCACTGGGGAGCCATCTTCACTAAAGGTTTAGAGACACAGTGGTGTGCACTTCCCAAAGCTCGTTAAGGGTTCATTTGAGATGTGTGTTGCTGGGCACTAAATTACTTCAGTAGATGGGCCAGCAGCAAACACCTACTTCCGGTTATAGAGGTGCATGCTGAATGTCTCTGCAGGTCAAAATCCAAGAATAATTCCTCCTCTTCCCAATGTCTCCTTGCCTTGTCCTTCTTCTCTTCCTTTAGCTTCCCTGCTCACCATTCTTCCCCTGGAGCCTCCAAACCTCTCTCCATTCTCGCATCCTCTTTCTGGAAGCTCCTTCCTCTTATGCCCAGTGTGGAGAGTGCTGTACCACCCTCTGTCCTCTGCATGGAAACCACTTCTCTCTCTCCAGACTCGAGACTACTGTCTTCTTTCATTCCTCCCCATGCTCAGTTCCAGCTATGATAGTCGTTTTTTTGTTTTGTTTTTGACTCACTGTCTCTCTCCTCCCAGTGGCCTGCCAGGCGCTTGTTCTCTTTCATTCTGCTTTTCTGATACACTGATGTGAACTTTCTGTTCTTATTCCCTCTCTGTCCCTTTAGGCTTGTGCCCATCGTTGGAAGAACATCTACTATGAAACAGACCACATCCTGCCCCATGGATTCTGCTACCTCATCCCGTCTAACCTCCAGGCCAAAGGCAAGGAGCTGATCCCCTGCTATGAAGGTGAGTGGGGATTCCCCCCGTGCCCTCCTCATTGGGTGACTTCCACAGCCCCCAGCCTCTTTCTCCACATCACCCCCTTAGCATTTCCATGGATTTCCATACGCCAACAGTGAGCAGGGTTATCTGTCCTCAGATTGATTCTGGCGTCAAAGCCGTGTCCAGGGAAGAGGCATCTAGAAAGGGGACAGTGGTCCAGGCCCTGTCCAGGCCTGCCTACTCCTGGCACAGAGTCCATGGTGCCCTTTACGATGTCCCAGAGACAAACTTTAGCCGAGGGATCCAGTGCTTCTCTGAGGTGTCTGGCACTGATGGTTTTTATTGGGTCATGGGAAACTCACCGTCCTTTTCTGAACCCAGTTTTCTTATCACAAATCTCAAGAACTGGCCCACAGTGCCGCTGCAATGTCAGGATGGTCACTGGACTTCCACATGACTCCTGAATGTTCTAGGCTGGGTAAAGGGACAGTCCAGCATCCATAAAACAATAGTATAGCAGAAGTTTGTGGCCCAGCTCCATCATTCAGTCATCTCGTGATACCCTACTTCTGACTCTTGTTGAATGTCCTAGAACCAGACAGTGACACAGCCTTTGGGTCTGAGGAACACTTAGTATCAGTCAGCTATCACTGCGTAACAACACGTTTTCATGCTGAACAATAATAAATGTGAATTTCCCTCCCCCGACACTTATACAACTCCACACAGGCTGGGGTCCTCTAGCACAGCTTGGTGGGCTCTGGCTGCAGGTTTTCTTCAGCTCCACCCTCCATGTTCCCTTCTGAGACCAGTAGAGCTACACGGATATGCCATGAGAGTGCAGGGCGCACTTGGGGTCTTCTCCAGTGCCCTGCTTAGAACTGCAGATGCTTGGGCAAAGCTTAGTCGTTGTTCAGCCAATTGAGTCTGAGCTTTAGATGCTTCTTGGGGAGCTCCACTCCCTCCTTTCCGAGGCCTGTCCTGGTGAGCTGAGCTAGCTCACTCTCTAAGTGCAAGACTCTTCAGTTTCTAATTGCCTCTCACCTGTTTGAAAAGAGGTCTCCCTGGCGAGGTCCACACTGCCTGGTGTTTACCTGGGTTTTCTTAGGTTTTGCACTTATGACCGTCGACAGGGTTTTGACACTGTCTGGATATTGCAAACTATTTTTGTCTTATGGGGGCGGGCACGGCACCGTGTGGAACTCAGAAGGCCCAAGCAGGATGTTCTGTGAGTTGTTCTCCCAGGAAGGCCAGCAAGGACATGACACGAGGCATGGGCCCTCTTCTGGTGGAAGATGGGCCACGTTCATAGCCATCTTCTCTGCTTCAGCATCTGGTTGGCTCTAGTTGGGCCAGATGGGAAGGCTGAACTCTGGCCCTGTTTGCCTTAATATTGTACTAATGGGAAGAAAAATTTCATCTAGGGTACATGAGTTCCCATCTCAGTTGAATGAATGAATGAATGAATGAATGAACAAATAACAAACAAATAAATAAATTCAAGTCATCAGTCAAGGGTGGGAGCACATGAGCACCAAGCCAGGAGATTGGGTTCCCACACACCTATCTCAGCACTTCCTGCATCCCAAACCACTCACGGGTCCCAAACAGAAACACATAGAACAGACATAACTTCAATTTGTAGCCAGAGGCCACCCTTGTAAGCTGAACCCCAGCTCTGTGCATAGCTGCACTAGTGAGAAACCGACATTTGTGGTCATTTGCCGTGAAGACTCTCAGTCCTTATGCAGAAGTAGCTAACTGACGCCGGGCTCAGTTCAGGAACTCAGGCCTCGTGCTTTCTCGATTTCCTGACTCCATGATCAGATGCAGCCAGAGAAGACATTAGCAAGTTTTACTCCCACCTGGCTTTCTCTCTTAAGGACAGATACACATTCTAATTTGTACTTTGGCAAATCAAACAGTGAGGGGTGGGGCTGGTCTAGGGAGTCCTGAGACGAAGAGCAGCTGCTTAAGACAACTGAAGACTGGACAATGGTTCTGTGTTCTTGGGTCTGTAAAACGAGAGGGTTGGTGATGCTCAGATCTCTCTAGAAGACGACCGGTGAGAGGGGACTAGGTGGGGGGCAGGCCACAGTGAGAGGGGACTAGGCGGGGGGCAGGCCACAGTGAGAGGGCCCTTGCCTGCACTGTTGGTTTTGGAGACCTCCACTTCCCTGTTCTGAGCTCCGAACAAAGCCAACTTGGGTTCCTAAAACAATCACGATTTTCTCTTAATGTGGAAAATCTCAGTGATGCAAGCTCCCTGTTGCAGGTGGGGAATCACATTGTGGTTAAGGACAATGGAAGCATTCAGTGTTTAACAGAACCTTTCAGAAGCTGCCCAGGCGGGCTCGCTAGGCATCCAGGTCCAGAGAGATAAGCATGGTTATACAGATAAGCGTGGTTATGCAGATAAGCTTGTTATGCAAGTGGGAGTTTTCACTTGGTGATTCGTGGTGTGGTGACCCAGTGTCTGGAACAAAAAGCTCAGAACTCCAATTGCCAGAGTCTCACTCCTACCTCCACAACATCCTCTCATTGACTACTGATGAAGATTTTAATTCTGTGTCTGCCTTAAGTGATCAATACTTTTGAGTTCTTAGAGCAGTGCTGGCATATATCTGCGAACATGGAATATGCTGAACTTATTACATATGGTAACATGCTTGTTAGATGCCAGTGAGCTAGGCACTAAGCAAGGTTCATTAATCACTGTAAGGGGACTGTTTCAGGGATAGAGCCCGGTTAGTTCTCTTAACTGCCCGATAGGCATCAGATAGACAAAAGCCGACAGATACAGTCTCAGAAGAGAGGGCAGTGGAGCACAGGAGTAGAATAAAGAAGAGAGGGGGAGAGTATGTGAGGAGTGACAGAGACCCAGTGGGCATGGGGAGGGGCCATGAGAGATGATAGTGACAGAGGGATCCGAGGAAAGGGTACGAGCACATGCATGAGGGATGGGGAGGTGGCTCAGTGGTTAAAGTGCTTGCCACCCAAGCACGAGGACCAGAGTTTAGGTCCCCAGACGAATGCCAGGTGAATGTGGTATAACACTGGAAGGCGGAGGCAAGTGGGGTCCCCACAGGAGCCTGGCTAGTGAGACTAGCTGTGTGGTGAGCTCTGGGTTTGACTGAGAGGCCCTGCATTCATGAGCTCTGGGTTTGACTGAGAGGCCCTTGCATTCATGAGCTCTGGGTTTGATTGAGAGGCCCTGCATCAGTGAATAAGGCAGAAGGGCACTTGAGGATGATTCCTGACACTAATCTTGGGCCTTGACATGTATGCATGCACACACACACACACACACACACACAGAAATCTTGCACTTGCAGGAGAGAACATAGGAAACCCCATGTCTGAACATTGGTGCTGTGTAGGATTGACTTCCCCACCTACACATGTTCTTTTGGGTACCTCTCCCCAAGGGTGTGAGCAGCATCCCAGCTCCAGGAGGCATTAATTCATTGTGTGATTATTTCATTGTATGATTAAGGGAATTGAAACCTGATTAAGGTTTGTGTGACTTACAGTCTGTGTAAGTCAGGAAAGTGAGGCCGGAGGAACGCTACTGTGAGTTGCGGCAGCCTGCGCAGGGCGGGGGCTGGAGAGCGTCCTGTTTCCAGGCTCTTTCTGAACAATGACAGAATGCAGAAGCAGCTGAGGCAGGCTTGCTGGAGGCTAATGAACCACACTGCCTCCTCCTTGGCATAGTTAAAGCTCCTGCCTGCTCTGCAGTGGGAGTGGGTGATGGCATGCCTCCCCTCCTCTTTCGGTTGTTATGGGGGAGCTCACGGGAAAGCTCAGACGACAGGGCTCAGGAAGCCGACCTGTTGTTCTGTAGTGCTGGTTCCTCATAGGGCTTCCTGCAGGTCCGCTGTGAAATCTTAGGAAGATGGGAAGGTTAGTTTGATAAAGTCTCTGAGGATGGTCACCTTTTGAAATGTCTTGAGGTTTTTTTCTGTTGTTGTTATTGTTTTTTTTTTTTTTTTTAAAGAATTAATTGCTGAGAGGTGGTGGCACATGATTTTAATTCCAGCACTCAGAAGGTAGAGAGAGGTAGGTAGATTCTTGAGTTTAAGGCCAGCCTGGTCTACATAATGAATTTCAGGACATCCAGTTCTACACAGAGAAACCCTGTCTCAAAAAAACAAATAAATAATTAAATAAAAGCAAACAAACGAGAAAGACATATTTTATTTTTAAGTATGTGTGTGTGTGTGTATGCGCATGTACTCACACGTGTGCATGCAAAGGAGTGAAGGTGCCCATGAAAGCCAGAAGGGGACACGGGATTCCCTGTGGCTGAATTCGCAGGTGGTTTTGAGTCATCTGAACTGGGCTCTCTGTGAGAGCAGTACACACTCTTAACTGCTGAGTTATCTCTCCTGTTCCTCAAGCTTTTGATTTCTTAAAACATAGTGGTCTTGGGTTTGGCAGAGGATGTTTTCCTCATGGCCGCTCAGGCGCTCCCTGTTGGATGGGAGAGGCTACCAAAATATTCTGTTGAGATCGGGAACCACAGAAGGAACCAGAAATGAGAGAGAGTAGGCCATCACGTAAGATAAACCAGCAGTGCACCCCTTCAGCAGCATGTGATATTTACACTTGCTTCTTAGGAGCATGGTGTCATTGTGCCCCTATGCTGTCTTTGTGGGAATATGGGAGAAGATGAGAACAAAGGGGGGGGGTAACTGGGGGAGACTCCCAGAGAAATAGAGTGGGCACTGCTGAGTGTTAGTGACTGTAGATTCACCGGAAATGTTTCTTTGTAAGCACGTGTCTGTGTGTGGGTGTGTGCGTGTGAGTCCAAGTGCCCCAGGAGGTCAGGGGTCAGAGGTATCAGATCCCCCAACTATGTCTCCAGCTACCACACCAGGGTATGCTTAAGCCTCCCAAAACAGTCTATCAGTACATGTGATAGACTCAAGTACAGACACTGCCTGTATCTGTTATCCCTGAACTCATCAAGACCAGAGAAGCCAGAGCTCAGCAGCAGACTGTCAACAACTCATCTTTTTATCACGATGGGAAAATCTCACGAGTCTGGGGTGACTCCAGAGCAGCCTGGTAAAATTCACAGAGTGTTTACTGCTGGAGAATCTTAGTCAGAGGCCAGTGGGATGCTCAGCTGGCAAAGACAGTTGCTGCCAAACCCGACCACCTGAGTTTGAATACCAGGCCCCTCATGGTGGAAGGAGAGAATTGGTGCCTGTAAGTTGTCCTTTGACCTCCAAATATGTGCAGTAGCATGTGCACATGCCTCTGCCCCACAAATCATAAGAAAATAAACAAACGAGTAAATATAGTCTGTTTTGTTTTAAAGAAAAGTAGCTAGTAGCGGCGATGGTGCCAGCTGTGTTTTGGGATGCGGTGCTATCAAGCATCCCTATGACTGAAAAGTGTCTGTTCCGCCTTTCAAATTAGGTGGCTTTACACGAACAAAGTTTCTGTGTCCTCTCCCGTAAACTGGGGAGATGGTACCTCCTAATGAGGGGTCTGAGGTGATGGGAATTTTCTGATTAGCTTTCCAGGCATGTAATATTCTCAGAGGGTGATCAGTGGGCGCTCCTTTAGTGAACTGATAACTAAGGGCGGAGAGCCGAGTCCCGTTAGAGTGATCTGTGAAGTCAGGCCTCTCTGTGAAGCTGGGGCTGGTCTGAGATTCTCTGTCCTCCGGCCCCAGCCTCCCAGATGCTGGCATTACAGGAGTGTGCCACCGTGCCTGGATTATACTTCTGAACTAGCTCGGAAGATCTTCCTTGTGCGGTCTGTTGGGTTAGTCCTCTGCGGTGTACAAATGTTTGTCAGTATTAAAGGGGTCTGAATTGATCACATTGTACTGTGCTTTAATATTAATTTTTAAAGACTTTTCAGAGCAGCTAGCTGGCCTTTTATTCCTCGTGTGCATTTCTTAAGGCAGTGGTCATGCCCAGTGAAGGAACCAGACCAAGGCATTCAGTCGTGAAGACAATTGTTTTTCTCCTCTTAATGCTGAAGACCAGGACCCAGCAGGGGATAAAAATCAATCATGATCCATTTACAAATCAAAAGCGGTTGAGCTTTGGGTGGGTTTTTCTTTTGTTTTAGAAAGGATTGTAAAGGGCTAAGCCCATCCATTTAAAAATTCAAGTAGAAGCCCCATTCATTTTATTAAATAATGAGCCCTGGTTTTGCACAGGGCTTTCTGCTTTCCAAAGAGCATTTACAAACATCATCTCAAATAAATACAGTGAATTAAACAAGAGGCTGCTCTTCTGAATCTTGTCCAGTTAAGAGGAGGGTCCTGGGGCTGGACAGATGACTCTGTTGGTAAAACGCTTGCCAGATAGGCATGAGAACCCCACTCAATCCCCTAGAACCCATGTTTGAAAAAACAAAGCTGGTTTCAAAATGCACATCTGTATTCCAGCTCTGAAGATCCCTGGGGCTCACTGGCCCCCCAGCCTGGTCTGTAGAGCTACAAGCTCAGTGAGAGTTCTGTCCTAGAGAGGGTGAAGGGTGACTAAGGAAGACCCCTGATGCTATCATCTCACCTCCACATACATGAGTGCACACACATATGGGCATACACACATAGTCGGAGACACACAGACACACACATAGGCATACATGCAGAAAGACACAGACAGACGCAGACACGCACACACAGAGGCACATACACACATAGACAAAGACGGACACAGACACACAGGCATACATGCAGACAGACACAGACAGACGCAGACACACACACAGGCACATACACAGACAGACACAGATAGGCACAGATGGACGCAGACACACATAGGCACACACATACAGACAAAGACGGACACAGACACACACACACACAGGCATACATGTAGAAAGAGACAGACGCAGACACACACACATACAGGCAAATACACACACAGACAAAGATGGACACAGACACACACACACAGAGGCACACACACAGGCAGACAGACACACATATACAGGTGCACACACACACAAACACAGACAGACACACAGATAAACATGTACATACACAGACAGACACACACAGACACACATGCAGACAGACACAGACAACACAAAACACACACAGGCACAAATGCAGACATGTATACACAGACAGACATAGACATACACACAGATACAGATGGACACACACATAGACAGACACAGACACACAGATAGACATGCACACACAGAGACACACACACAGACACACAGACACATACATGCACACAGAAACACACAGATCAATACACACGCACACACACACACACATGAAACACGGGACATGAGAAATGGAGAGTGGCTCCACAGGACAGTCAGGGCTGAAAGGAGGTCAGTGGTCTCTGAAAGTGGCCCTGAAATTCAAGAATTCTAAGTTTCTTCTTGGAGCCAAGACTTTTGGGGCAAAATTGGATTCTAAATGTCAAATAAGTTTCCACACACAGTGCAGGTTTACTGTCTAAATTACATCTCTAACATTACAGATGTCCACGTTCTCCAGTCTGTCCTAAAGGTGCCTGTTTGTGTGGCTGAGTGTCTTGAGGAATGTTCTCTGGAAATGCCCAGACTGGAAGTCACCTGAAAATTATTAAACACCTCTCAGGTGCTGGGAGTTGGGGCAGGCACTTGAATTTGTGATCGTACTTAAGATCACATCACTTTGGGGTCAGCGTTTTTCTTGTAGTTTTATGAGACAGAGTCCTGCCACATAAGCCCTGATTGCCCCGGGACCCACTGTGTAGCGAGGCTCCTGGCTTTGCCTCCTGGGTGCTACAGCTACAGGCATGTGTCACCCTGTCTGCATGGGGTCAGGGTTCATAGCCAAGTTGTAGAGATGAGAAAACTGAGGTTCAAGGGAAGTGGGTGAAGGCTTTATTAAGGATGTATTGAGCTCGGAGAGTTGTTGGCCTTTTCTGTGCAGCGTAGGTTTCGCCATGTGGCCCTTTTCCGTGGGCATGCTGGTTTCTTTGTGGTCTGTGGGGGCCTTGAACCATCACAGGGAAAGGTCTCTAATTTTTATGTTACGAAGCTGATGGCTCTTCAGGATCACACTTCGGGATTTGTGTGTGTGTGTGTGTGTGTGTGTTTAATCTTAGAGGTACTCCAGAGGCAAGCCCCATCATTACTGAGTGCAGACAGCCTTAGTTACATTTAATTTTGATAGCGCAGCTGTTCATCATTGGTTATTTCATAAGTATGTTTGCTTCAGCCACAACATTGACTTCTGTTCAGTTCTCAGCAGGAGCTCTCCCTGAAACGTGACTGTCTCATGCCCAGGGAGTTGGAGGAGACAGAATATTGCTCACTAGACCCTGGGTGGAAGCAACTATTAATGTGTTAAAATTCTATTTTATTTTGTAATTAAAAAATATTGATTTTTAATTGTGTGCGTGTGTGTCAGTAGGTAGGCATGTGCTTCTGAGTGCAGTGCTTGTGGTGGCCAGAAGGGGAACGTTGGATCCCCTGGAATTGGAAATCTGACTCCAGTTCTCGGCAAGAGCAGTAAGATCTTGCTATTAACAGCTAAACCATCTCTCCAGTTCTTTTCCTTGTAATTTTTATTGTCAAAAATATACATAATAATTAACATGGTAGTCATTTTTTGAAGTGTGCCTCAATGCCACTCGCACTGGGCAAACCGTCCCTACTGCCTCTCTCCAGAACCCTTTCATGGTTCCCATCTGAAATGCCCTCTTCCCCCACCCCCCGAGTTTCCTTACCCTGGCTCCCTCCCACAAGCAGAATCGACTTGCTAACATCATTTAGCCCAGTAACCTCCAGGTATATTCTATGTCGTAGAATGTATCAACATTTCTCTCCACTTCAATGCAGAATAATATTCCACTGTAGCCGTCTGCCCCGACACCCACATACTGAGACAATGGGGATGATCTTTCGGGAACTCACCAAGGCCAGCTGGCCTGGGTCTAAAAAAGCATGGGATAAAACCAGACTCACTGAACATAGCGGACAATGAGGTCTGCTGAGAAGTCAAGAACAATGGCACTGGGTTTTGATCCTACTGCACGTACTGGCTTTGTGGGAGTCTAGGCAGTTTGGATGCTCACCTTACTAGACCTGGAAGGAGGTGTGAGGTCCTTGGACTTCCCACAAGACAGGGAACCCTGACTGCTCTTCGGGCTGATGAGGGAGGGGGAGTTGACTGGGGGAGGGGAAGGGAAATGGGAGGTGGTGGCGGGGAGGAGGCAGAAATCTTTAATAAATAAATAAAAAATTAAAAAAAAATAAATAAACCTTCCTTTGGAAGAACAAGCCTTAAAGGTGGCAGACGGAGGCTGGAGGCCAGCAGCCACTCCCGTCACTGCTGACTAAAGCTACTGAGCTGCGCGGCTTTAGGTAAACCGCTGGCCATGGACAATGGCGCCCTGATCTGTATGAATGCAAAAGGTCAAAACTATCAAATATTCTCAACAGCTCTTTTCTCCTCTTCAAATCCCCTTCTTCCTTAAGTTCTCCATGCAGTCAACTTTCAGGAATTGCCAGAGTCTCTTCAGGAACTGTTGAGATAAGTTTCTCCTCTTCCTCTCCAACCTCACTATTTATAGCGTTACCCCGAATTTCTCATTTAGATGGAAGTCCGTCAGAGTGGAAATTAGTTTATCTTTCCTTCCTTTTGGGGGAGGTAAATGCTCGTTTTATTACTAAAGACCTGATAACATGGACTCCTAAATTCCTGTCTTATTTTCAGTTACGAAGAAATTTATCACTCCTTGGGGATGTTTGGAAATGATTTAAGCCTGGGAAGCCGTTTTCCTTGACCCCGACTCTTTGTTTCCTGGCTGAGTTAGGAACAAGAGGAAAAAGATTTTGAAATCGGTGCATTAAGAAGACTAATTCTGAGCAGGACATGGCCTCATGGTTCGTGTGTTTACTGTGCAAGCATGAGCTGACTTCAGATCCCCAGTGCCCATGCAAAGACAAGTGTGGGGTGCATGTGTGTAACCCTAGCGCTGATATGGGGGACAGAGATAGTCAGCTGGTAGGGGTTCACTCGGCAGTCATGCTAACCACCTCAGTGGGCTCTGAGCTCATTGAGAGATCCTGTCAGAAAGGGGGAACATGATCAAGGAAGACACATCACGTAAACCTTTGGCTTCCACACGTGAATACACGGGCGAGGGCATCTGCACACATGTGCACACCTACACACTAGCTTTGCCAAAAGCTAAAATAGAGCTACTGCATGAGTAGCCTGTCCTGTTCCCAGCTAACTACATGAGGGTCGCTAAGTCAGCAGTCCGCAGGGACATCTGCATATTCCTGTTCACTGAGGCGCTGTCCAAAGAGCCAAGATGTAAGACAGACTAGATGCCCATCAAAGGAATACATAAATGTATATGCTTACAACATATATATATTTATACACACACACGTATATTTCAATACATATATATTAGTTGGGCCATTAAAAAGTGAAATTCTTTGATTTTACAGAAAGTGGATGGAGCCCGAGATCATCATATTGAGTGAAATAAGCCAGACTTATAAAGATGAACAACACGCTTTCTATCTTATTTGTAGGTTGCCATAGTTAATTTTTGTCAAATTAGCACAAACCTAGACATAGCTAGGAAGAAAGAATCTCAGTTGAGGTATCGCATCTATCAGGTCATCCTGTAGACATGTCTGCTCATTGTCTTGGTTGCTGAGGGATGTGGGAGGGTCCACCCCATGGTGAGCAGTGCGTCCTGGGCAGGCGTCCTTGCTCTAGAAGAAAGACCCTGAGCAAGCCGGGGAAGCAGGCCAGAGAACAGCTCTCCTGCATGACCATGCATCAGCTCCTGCCTTGTCCCTGCTCAGCCTCCTTCAATGAGGGACTGTCAGCTGTAAGGTGAAATAACCCCTTCTGCTCAGGCTGTTTTAGGCCAGTGTTTGCATCACAGCTGCACACTAGGTTCTAGAATTCTCCGTAGACACACCTGTATTCCTACAAGCACTAATTCCTAAATCACTGTTTAATGTTCAGTTACTAAGCCATTTATCATTTCTTGATGACATGCTTGTGCACACGTGCGCGCGCGCACACACACACACACACACACACGGTTATATGCATGACTATGTATTATCTGGAAGCATAGGACAGACTGAAGGAAGGAAGGAGCTTAGTTGGGGAAAAGGGAGAGGAGACTAACATGTGGAAATGGGAGGAAATGAATATGTCAAAGTACACAATATACCCCAAAGCAATTGTCTTTATGAAGCCTCAAATGATGTGTAATTAACACAGACAAAAAAAGAGGAGAAGACATAATTGGCTTTGGAAAAATTACATTCTGTGTAATAGAAGTGAGATCCTATGGGGAGTGTGTGCACGCCATTGTCCTCTGTGGCTCTAAGTGCTTACCCTAGCATCCGGTTCCATGGCCTTCTAATGTCAATCACAGCTGACTAGCTTCAGGTCGACTGCAGGTATTTGAAGCCCGTGTTTCTCCTCATCTTGGAATGACCTTCTGTTTAGGCAGGGTTTGTGAAACCAGCCCCTGAACCAAGGAAAAACGCTACCACCTTGGAGGGTCGAGCCCAGGACTTGAGGAATGAAAGCGTGTGGTGCTAGCCAAGCATCGCAACCCTGCTGCAGCAGAGAAGTCTCCGCTCTACTTCCAGGTCCCCTTCCTCGGCCCCGTATTTGCTTAGTGGCTTCAGTTTCCCTGGGTCAAACAACTGGGCCCATTACAGAGAAGGCAAGCTACTGCCATGGAGCCTGCTTCCCTTCTGTCTTTGAGGTGGTTACATGTTTTTGTTCTGTAGCTGAGAGAGCTCTATGTGGCCACAACTGTGGGAATTGCTGGAGACTAAGCCCAGGACGTGCTAGATGCTGGGGCCAACTGCTTTTGTGTTTGTATACAAAAGGGTCTTCCTGGGAATTGGGGAGACTGGAGGTCACCCCAGCTCCTCCCAGATCCCTCGGATCCCTCTATGGGGCGTGCTTCCTGAACTGCCCAATGAAGGCTGCATGACTCAGGCTTTCTGGGCTTTGCTTGGGCCAGCCCCATGACCTTGGCTTTACCCAGCCCACTTCCACAGCTTTGTGCACAGGATATTTCTCCTACTCAAGACTAGATAAGCAGAATCAGGTGTTTAGGTTTTTATTTGAATGAAGATTTCAGGTATTTGGCTAGATTAGTATAGCCCTCTGTATTCTAGACCCTTAGTGTCTGTAGATGTTGGTTCTGAATTTGTTTAGGGTAGACACAGAGTCTCCGGTTGCCCAGAATGACCTTGAACTTCTGATCCTCCTGCATCTACCACCAGAGTGCTAAGATCATAGGCAATCTGTGCTGAGATCATATGAACCACTGTGCTCAGTTCATGATGGGACCCAGGGCTTTAGCATGCATTGCAATCACTCTGCCAACTGAACTATGTCCTTAGCCCCCACAATGTTGTGCTTTGTTTTGTTTTACTGAAAAGGAGTGGGGTGTCTGGTCTTTAGTGGGCATTCAGGCCCCCATGGTTTGATGCTGCTGAGCCCCGAGACAGCTGGGTGCTCAGGGGTTCTGCAGTGCAGCTGCTCACACTCTGCCTCGTAGGCTTTGCTTTGCTCAGAGGCCATGAGCACAGTCTTCATGACCCCCATTACTGTAGTTTTTAGGAGTGGTTGTCCCATCTGTGGCTGTGTGACTGTTCCCAGGTCTTCAGAGGTAGTCAGTAGAGGTCACAAGGGTGGACATGGATTTAAAAGATGAACACTTCATCCTGCTTCTCATGAGGTCTACAAAAACATACACTTACCCAAGTTCGAATTAGTGTGGACAACCCAGAAGGTCTGTGCTGTGTAGACAGAGACTGCTCTTTTTGTTCCCCGCTGCCGAGACCTGAATAATCACACAGAAACTGTATTAATTACAACACTGTTTAGCTAATAGTTTAGGCATATTTCTAGTTAGCTCTTATATCTTAAATTAACCCATTTTCTTTTCATCTGTGTATCACCACGAGGCTGTGGCCTACTGGTGAATTCTGGCATCTGTCTCCTTCGGCAGCTACATGGTATCTCCTTGACTCCACCTACTCTCTCTCTATATCTCTGTTCAGATTTCCCACCTGGCTTTGCTCTGCTAAGCCATTGGCTGAGAAAGCTTTATTCATTAACCAGTGGTAATAAAAGATATTCACAGCACACAGAAGGGAATCCCAATCAGTGCTGTGGGTCTTTCCACTCTTTTTCTTTTTTTTCTTTTATTTGATTTTTAAGACAGGATTTCTTTGTGTAGCCCTGTCTGTCCTGGGATTCACAGAGATCCACCTGCCTCTGCCTCCTAGTACTGGGATTAAAGGCGTGTGTCACTACCACCCAGCAGGTCTTTCTCTTCCTGTTATACCCTTTTATGTCCTTAGTCTCTGGGTTAGTGGTAGCAGTGACTCTAGAGTCCATGATGCCAAGTACATGGAGCACAAAGCCGTGCTGCATGGTCTTCTGGGAGCCTAACTGGCTGGAGGTCAGAAAGGCAGGTGAGAAAGTCGGGGATGCAGAGAGATGTCAGAGTTCAGGACCGTGGTGGCAGGAGAACCAACCATGCCTGGCCCTTGTGCATTTCTTCCCGGTCTCTAATCTAGTGTAAGTACGTGTCCAGGCCACACCGTACAGTCACGTGTAGTCAGGCAAATGCAGGCTAGCGTTGAAGACATTAGGCTAATAAGATCCCCATCTTCGTGATGGGAAGTGTATCGTCTGGAAAGTCACCTGAGCAGGGAAGCTGAGGGGGCATCTAGAAGCTGAGGCCTCCCAGAACAGAGGAACTAGGGTACCATTGCCCCCACGTGTATGTGGTAAGGGTGTGGCAGGAGGCCAAAAGAAAGCACACGGCCTCCTTCACATTGAGAGGGTTTGCGGCAGCAGCATAGAGGTTTCCGGGAGGCTGGGATACGGCCTGTCCTCTAGCAGGGATTTCTGAGTAGTGGGGTCCTGGCAAGGACTCCACATTCATCCTCATTCCGGAGCCTCCAGAGCAGGCAGGCCCAGACCTGGTAACTTTAGAAATGTCTAAGTCATTGCTGGTGTGTCCCAGGCCCTCAGCTGTGGAGTAGGGCAGTGTCAGCTCAGAGAAATGGTAACTGGCCTCCCAACAGGCACCTCCTGCTGCCTGAGGCTGGGGTGCCTCGTCTCTGTAGGACATTAGCCTGGGCCGGGATGGGGCCGACTTGGAAACCTCAGCTCCCACCCTCGCAGTTTGGAGGTTGAGGGAGGCATGGTGATGTTTCTCTGTGAACTGTCTTTAGAGTCCCAGCCATAAAGAGATTCAGAGCTCTTTAAAAGGTGTAACATTTGCACCCCATGGCTATTGTGGCGGATTTATAAGGCTGAACCGTGTCAGGCGAGATGGTCTCTCTAGACTCTTAAAGTCCGAGTTTCCTTGGTTGTTTCGCTGTCTATAGTTGCAGCCGCAGGGAGGTGCACAGTCTGTGAAGTGCCTGCCAGGGAGCATGCCCATAAAAAGCGGATCGTGGTTGTCTGGGCTTGTCACCTCAGCACTGGGGAGGTGGGGACTCCGAGTGTCTGAAACTCCTAGCGTAATTGGTGATCCTGGGGTTCAATGAGGGCCGTGACTCAACAAGCCAGGGTGGGTGGGGCCTCAGGCCTCCGCGTTCTTACTGTGCAGTTGTGTGGAAACCACATTCACACAGGAACACACGCATGCTCTCATGCAAGAATTACAGTGGCTTGTTCAGCTTTAATGGTAAAAACCAGTTATCAGACATTGTAGGTTTTGTAAGTAACTGCTTAAGTTGGGCATTTTGATCGTTTTTTGTTATTGTGCTATTTTTAAAAAGGACATGTGTGTGTGTGTGTGTGTGTAGTATGTGCACACACGTATGTGTGCAGGTTCCAGAGGAGGATGTGCAATCCCCAGGAGCTGTAGTTTCAGACAGTTGTGAGCTGCCTAACATGAACCCAGGTCCTCTGGAAGAGCAGCAAACGCTCTTAACTGCTGAGCCATCTCTCCAGTCCCATGCTGTGCTATCTGAGGCAAGATATATTTTCACTTAGCATCATTTCTGTATCCCACAATTGATGTAGGATTTATTTCTTTGCCCTTATCTTCTGCTCAGCCCCCACTGTGAGATTTTGGGCCATTTTTGACAGCTGGGGAGTCTTCCTCACAATGGCAAGGCGGGAGGAACTGTAGCCTCCCGGGGGGGGGGGGGAGGAGTAACTCAATTAATGTTGCATTGTAATTTAGCCCGGATTAATGACCACTTCCTGGAAAATGTTACAGACTCTGTGATGTGTTGTTGGAAACTTAATTTTTCCTTCTATTTCCCTGGGGCCTTGCTCCCCTCCTCCTGGAGCACACACTCAGAGCTTCAGGAAGCAGCATCTGTAGCAATCATAACTTCATTGTTCCTTTGTATTATTTATTTAGTGTCTTTCAAAAAACCTCCATTGCCTTTAATGGTACTAGAGAATGGCTCAGAGCCTTGGGGACAGGGTAGGGGTCACTAGGCTATTAGCTGGGCAGCCCCAGCCTGATAGTCTCCAGCAGCCTTATAGCCACAGCACTGGAGCCACTTGAGGGCCCTCTCAGGTCTCCACTTCCTCCTCTCTGCTCCTGAGATGACTTCAAAAAGCCAGGTGACCTCTTGATCTTGCAAAATCACTCACTTTGTAAAACCTCCACGAGACCACAGCAGCAGAAGTCTGCGTGTGAGGTGGCTGTGTGACCCTGGGTGATTCTTGCCGGCTCATGCATGGAGAGATATGTGTCTAGGGATGAGAGAATCAATGAAACGATGGGAAGAAGAGCAGTGAAGCCTGAAGCTGGCTAAACAACCCTCAGGTGGCCTCCCGTTCTCCCCTCATGGCTTAACAGGAGAACAGCAGCAAAAATGTCCCCTATGCTGAGTGTGCAAGTGGTGCACGGTGTGCCTGTGGGTGGACAGTATGCATGTGGGTGCATATTCAAGCGTGTTTATATGTGTTAGTGCGTGCACATTTGTGCACTCCTGTACATGGAGGGCAGAGGTCAATCTTGTATGCCATCTGCTAGCAGGCATCAAGGGTCAGGTTCTCCCGAGTCTACCTCCCCAGTGCTGGGATTGCAAGTGTGCACTTGCTTCACTTTTTTGAAAACATGGGTTCTAGGGACTGAACATAGGTCATGCTTACACAGCCAGCATCTTAATCAGTTCAGCTAACTCCCCAGTCCTGGTTCACTTTTCCTGCACACGTGGCAGATGAGGTGTTCGCACACACTAGCCACACACACCTCGAGAGTGTGATCACAAGCTGGGACCAGTCCCCTCTTCCTCAGCCCACAGGTGGGGGACTTGCTTCCGGCTGCCCAGCAGAAAGGAGATTGTCAGGGCCTATACCGAGCGTCTCTCTGGGTGGTTTGACCTCCTTCCAGGGGACTCCACATGGGAATGTCCACAGTGTTCCGTTTCTTAATCCTGTTTTTAGCTCCCTGGATCCTCTAGGGACCTTAGCCCTCTCTGAAGTCAATGGAGTAACCGCCGCCAGCCTCCTGGCTAACGGCTATGGCTGTCTCTCCTCTTTCTCCCCATGGATGGAGGTAATCCTCGGAGGCACGTGGCAGCCTGGCTCTCCGATGGCTTCAGAGCTTGAACTTTCTTTCTGCGCCTCAGCCTGGATGGCATCTCTGGGCCCAGCCCACAGAGGCGTAGGGGAAGTGGTCAGATCTGCACATGCCTGGCACACACTGACATGGCTGTGGTCTGCTTTTCTCCCCCTTCCTCCAGAGTATAAGAAGAAATATGGGGAGGAACATGGCTCCTGCCAGGCCGGGATGTCAGGCTTCTTCACTGAGGTGGGTGTCAGCCACATGGCATTTATTTCTTTTCCCTTCTGGGTGTTTGGTCCTTTCCATTTTGTGGTTGGGGGGCCACGGAGATGGGATTTCTGGTGTCCTGGGCAGTTGAGCCCGAGTAAGTAGATTCTGGTGTTTCTACCAGGGGACTTTAAACCTGATGAAGGTCACCTGATGGGCTGGGACTGCTTGGGTATGCGGACCTGGGCTGGCTCATGGGGAGAGTTCTACAGAGCTGGCATGGTCTGAGCTGTGTGGGAGGAGCTGACAGCAGTTTGAAGATATGTCTGTCACCTGGGGGCCACATCACTTCCACCTCCTTAGCAGAGAGACGCAGTTTTACACACACCAGGTTTTCCATCCCTTGAACTGTGATGACTTAGGCTCTGGAGTGAGCCCAGTGACAGGAACAGAAGGATTTTTGATGGCCAGGACATTTTCAGCTACTGTTTACTCTATGAAAAATGCATCTCTTTATCTTGTGTGTGTGCATATGTGTATGGGAAAGTATCCCACGACTTGCATGTGGCCGTTGGAGAATGACAGGAGAATGTTCTCTCCTTCCACATGCATGTTCCAGGATCAAGCTCGGGTAGTCAGACTTTGGGTCATGTGTCTTTACACAGTGAGCCACTGCAGTCCCCAGGGAATTGACCACGTGTCTTTACACAGTGAGCCACTGCAGTTCCCAGGGAATTGACCAAGTGTCTTTACACAGTGAACCACTGCAGTTCCCAGGGAATTGACCACGTGTCTTTACACAGTGAACCACTGCAGTCCCCAGGGAACTTTTCTCATTTAATGCTCGTCTTCTCTAGAGTTCTACATCTTTGTGGGAGGCAGCCACAGACCAGCTACATGCTATCCACAGGCTATCCACAGGCCATCCATAGGCCATCCACATGCCATCCACATGCCAGCTACATGCCAATCACAGGGCAGTCACAGGTCAGCTGCATATCAACCACAGGCCATCCACAGGCCAGCTACAGGCCAACTACATGCTAGCCACATGCCAGCTACATGCCATTTCACTCTTGGTTTTGCAAGCAGCAGTACCATCCATGCCAAAGACCAAAAGTCAGTCCCTTTGCACTGCCAGCTCATCCAAATCCTGTTTAACCCCTAGAACACATCCCAAGTGACTGCCCCTAGAACACATCCCAGGTGACTGCCCCTAGAACACATCCCAGGTGACTGGTCGTTCATGTCATCATCTCTGATGACTGCCACAACACTCCTAGAAGAGCCACCAGCCCCACTTGCTGACTCACTGACCCCAGATTGTCTCCCATGATCCTTAATTTTTTGAAAAAAATAACATTTTATAAATTATGTGTTTATGTATGAGTGTATGTGCATTGTGTATGTGTGTGTGAGTGCAGTGTCCACAGAGGGCAGAAGAGGGTGTTGGATTTCCTGGAGCTGGAGTCGTGGTTGTGAACTGTCTGACCTGGGTGCTGGGTTCTGATGGAGAACTGCAAGCACTCTTAACTGCTGAGTCACCATTCTAGCCCCTTCTTCCTTTTTTTTTTTTAAAAAAAAAACTCATGGTCAAATGTACATAATATACATTCTCCCGTCTAAGCATTTTAAATCCTACAGATCAGTTCTTAGTGAATTCACGGTGGCATGTAGCTGCACTCTTGTGGAATTTTTTTTTTCCACTCCAGCCCGGGTCCTTTCTTGAGTGGTACCATATGTTCTCTGGCCAGTAGCTCGAGGGAGTTTGCAAAGTGAACCCTGACATTCTGACCCCATGGCCTCCTATTACTTGGAGACAGAGGCCCTGATTCCACACTGCCCAGGACCTGACTCTCAGGACCCTGTGCCTTTCCCTCCTAGAGGAGCATGCATGACATTGAGGGGGCAAGATAGAGCATTCTCTGGTCCCAAGGCTTTCTTTCTAAAAAGTCAGGAGTGGAATTGCCCTGGTAGCAGAGATGCTTCCTAAAGTCAAAGAGAAAACAGTTTGTAATATAGTAGCTGGTTAAGAGGCAACAAAGAAAAGATACATGGTTTCATGAGCTGCCTGCCTCCCAAGTGCTGGGATTAAAGGCATGCGCCACCACCGCCCTGCTGCAATCTCAAACGAGTAAACTCCAGGAGCTTTGCTTCAGACTCTGCCTTCAGCTCACCTCTCCTGTTCATACCAGCATCCTTTCCTGACTCTATAGCAACGGTGTTCAAACCGTGTGGCCCAGGGTCTCCATGGATTTGGCCCAACACAAAATACAAATGCGTTTAAAATGTAAAATTTACTTTTGCGATTTTATTCATGACATTTGCACAGCTCTTAAGCATGGATACCAAGTTCAGAAGGATGGACCTGCCTGGTCTACACAGAGTTCCATGCTGGGGCCTGGGGTTGGCAACACCATTTGTTGTAGCTGTTGAAGGAGTCAAAATGAGCATCTCCTCCTGCCCCCCTCCACCATCTCACCGATCTACAGCCCATCACTGAGACCCACTTTCTCTCTGTATCCTCCCTCCCACTGGAAAACCTTTGTCCTCTTTTCCCCAGCCTGGCCTCCCGAGGACAGCAGTGCCCCGGAACCACCCTCTACAGACAGCAAGGGCCTTGTGGTTGTCCTTGCTCAGACACCCCATGTCTTCCCATCTGCCTTTGATGAAATCTGACTCCTGCTGTCCGCAGCCCCCCGGGCCCTCCTGCCTCTCCATCCCCATCTACTTCCTGCACGCATAGCCACGGTTACTGGCGGGACACAACCCATTCTCACTGTGGCTTTGCACTAGAGTGCCACACAAGCCGTGTGCACTAGTGTTTGTCACACACAGTGTGTCCAAAGGCATCCGACTGTGAATTTGGTATATTCTTTTTTCAGTCTTAAGGATGAGGTATTGGGCTACTCGGAGGGCTGCTTCTTCTAGAATATTCTTAGGCATAGGCTGCCCACAGGCAGAGTTAGGCTTGAGTGATTCAGCGTGGGGTGGTGTGCTGTGGAGATGTTTCCCCATGAGGATAGAAGAGAGGGTCAATTCATGGAAGAAATTAGAATTCATTAAGCTTTTGATCAGGAACTGAGGGACAAGGGTTCCTGGGGGGAGAGGGGCAGGTGTATCTTTTTGGCTCTATCAGCTTGTAAGTTGGAGAGGGGGGCATTAGAACTGGGCATTGCCAAGGGTGGGGAGGACAGGGCCATGTAGGCACTGGGCCCAGGCAGCAGTACAAACTAAGGGTGACCAGAAGGAGGGGTCTCAGAGCCCGAGATAGCCTCGGTGCCTTGCCATTTGCCTCCTTGGCTCTGCAGATAAGTAGGGACAGAGTGTCCAGAGCACAGGAGAGGGTGGACGGCTCTGGTGGGAAGGCCCTTCTTTTTGCCACCTAGTTTTCCAACTCCAGCCGCGGTCTCCTGGCTTGCCTGTGCCTCAGCCTCAGCTCTGGTTCCCAGGCTTTGGGCCCTTATAAACAGTAGGTCTTTGAACTCTCCGTCTCCCTCAGTTTGGGAACTGTAGCTGCCTGCAACTGAACAGGAAGTGTAGTTGAAAGGATCCGGCAGGCTCCGTTCCCCTCCTCTGCCCTCCTGCTGACCTCCACACTCTGCCACTGCCGTGAGCTGTAGCTTGCTGGACGTGGCCATGCTGGGCCTGACGGTTCCCACCCGAGATGTCTGCTTGACGGATGGGTCAGTGTCCTGGAAGTCATCTATCGTCTCCGAGTTACAGATGCCCTGTGTCCTTGCGGACATTAGCTGGTCTTGTAGACTAGACTATCAGTGGTGACATCCTCCAAGCTTCCAGCAGAGACCAGGAAGGGCCAGCACACTATGGAGATGTCAGGTGAAATTCCTAGGCTCAGATTTAATAGAAGATGTTGTACTACCCAGTAGCAGGCACACAAAACCAGACAGCTTCTTCCAGGCACAGCCAGCCAGGCACATCTAGATGACCGTGCACCTGAGGGACATCTTGGGGATAGGCCCATTCTGTTTATTGAGGGAGCAGATTTAGTCAACTGTGTATTTTACTTGTGTGTATCTGTGTGCGACATTGGCATTGGCTGTTCCTTCATGACAAAGAGCTTAGATTGATCATATTTTTCTGACATTTGTGAATAGCACCAAAAAGGACCCAGACACCACTCACAGGGACTAGAAGAGGCCAAAAAAGCAGGCTTCCAGGAAGGCAGTGTCTCCCTTGAATTCGGCCAGGAGGGGCGCAGGTTTGACTGAGTCTGCCTGTGTGGACTGAGATGAGAGAGAGTGTGTGATGGCTAAGAGAAGAGGGAAAAAAAGTAGGAGCTTTGTCTTTATGCTTTAAATTTTATTGTTATTAGTGTGTGTGTGTATGTATGTATGTATGTATGTATGTACACACATCCATGTGCATATATATACACACGTGTGTGCATGCATCCATAGATGCCAAAGGCCAGCTTCATGTGTTGTTCCTCAGGGGCCATTCACCTTATTTCTTTGAGTCATCTCTCAGTGAACCTGGAGTTTGCTGACTAGCCTGGCTGACCAGTGAACCCCAGCGAGCTGCCTGTCTCCTCCTCCCCATGCTAACATTCTAGGTGCATGCCACCATGCCTGGATTTTTCTGGGTGTTGGGATTGAACCCAGGTCCTCATGCCTGTGCGACAAGTACTTTACAAACAAGCTAGGCTTCCAGCCAGCTTTTAAGGTTTTTAAGGAACGAGATGACTGTGTTGAATACTTCGTGACACTTGGGAAGGAGCAGGGGGTAGTAACTGCATAGTCTTTCTTAGGGATGAATTCATATCACAAGCAAACAGTGGGTCCCTCACGGGGGGTGGGGGAGGCGCCCTGCAGAGCCTTTGCCACTTCCTGCTGTGGCTCAGAACCATGGCTTAGAACAATGAGGAGACTGCTCCACTGTGTACACGACTGGTCCTGGGGGCGTCACTCATGCCCTCCAGTGCCAATTGTGTTTGGGCGTCGACTACAAATCCCTTTTCAAGCTCGAGGCCAGGAAGAGTCTCTCTCCTCTGTTGAAGTCATGGTTTGTCCTTCAGACACCCTGTGAGAACTAGTGCTGCTCTCGCACCAGTGTGAGGAGAGCGAGTGGATGGGACGGTGAGTGTGCATTGCACCAGTGTGAGGAGAGCAAGTGGATGGGACGGTGAGTGTGCATTGCACCAGTGTGAGGAGAGCAAGTGGATGGGACAGTGAGTGTGCATTGCACCAGTGTGAGGAGAGCGAGTGGATGGGACGGTGAGTGTGCATTGCACCAGTGTGAGGAGAGCGAGTGGATGGGACGGTGAGTGTGCATTGCACCAGTGTGAGGAGAGCGAGTGGATGGGACGGTGAGTGTGCATTGCACTAGCGTGAGGACAGTGAGTGTGCATTGCACTGGAGTGAGGACAGTGAGTGTGCATTGCACTGGAGTGAGGACAGTGAGTGTACATTGCACTGGAGTGAGGACAGTGAGTGTGCATTGCACTGGAGTGAGGACAGCGAGTGTGCATTGCACTGGCGTGAGGACAGTGAGTGTGCATTGCACTGGAGTGAGGACAGTGAGTGTACATTGCACTGGCGTGAGGACAGTGAGTGTGCATTGCACTGGAGTGAGGACAGTGGGTGTACATTGCACTGGCGTGAGAACAGTGAGTGTGCATTGTACTGGTGTGAGGACAGTGAGTGTGCATTGCGCCACACTCCTGGTGACTGTGGAAGGGATCTGTCATAGAGGAAGGAAGGATGGGATGGAGGGAAAAGGCTTCCTGCCCAGCCTTACCGCCCAGGGAGGAAGGGACCAGAGAGCCCCAGCCGCCTGGTCTGTGTCTGTGTATTCATACGGATTTGTCATTCAAAACATTTTTAATCTCAGTTAAAGTTCAAGCGTACCCCAAGACTGTCTCTCAGTGCCTAAAGTTTTTGTTTTACCTTATATAGTTATTTTCTTTTTAAAGACTTACTTGATGTTTGCCTGCGTACGTGCGCCATGTGTGTGCATGTTGTATTTTTTTTAAAAATTAACTTACAAAAGATTTAGATTTTATTTTTTTCCCTGTTGTTTATTTCTCCATGCATACCTCACCACTTTGTGCTCTCCCTCCCCTAGGGACCTTCTTTCCATCTTTAAAATTGTATTTATTTATCATTTTGTATGTATCTGGACACATGCGTGCACGTATGTGGGTGTGTGTGTGCACTTGCGCACAAGAGTGAGCAGGTGTGCCTGCCATCGTACATGCGTGGTGTTAAGAGGACAATCAGTTCTCTCTTTCCACCCTGGGTTTTGGGACTGGGACTTGGTTGGCCTGGCTTTTCAGAACCCCCTTTACCAGCAGAGCCAGTTAACTGGCCAATGTTTTTATTGAGACAACTTCTCGTGCAGCCCAGGGTACCTTTAAACTCGCTGTGTAGTCAAGCCGACCCTGAAGTCCTGAGCCTCCAGCCTCCACTTCCCAGCGCTGGGATTACAGGAGTTCACCACTATGCCAGGCTTGATGCCGCCATGTTCTCTTGAGCACTGGTTCTTGGAGTCACGTGATTTAGGAACATGATTGTACACCATTCATGTTTTATCTTAGCGTGAAGCTGGTGTGTGTGGGAGGGGTCCATGCAGCCTCATTGGTGCCCAACATAGGGACTTGGTCTGTCACTCATTCCGTCCCCTCGCTTAGGAAGCTCTTCTTTAGTCCTGGAAGTCCTAGCTACATGGTAGACTCCAGATTGCCCAGGACCTGGTACTGTGTGTGTTGCCCTAAAGCGGTATTGTGACTGTGGTTGTCAATGTATCTCCTAACCCTCTCTGTCTCCTTTTGGATTTTTTTCCCCTAGGAGCTGGTGATCATGGGTGCCCCAGGCTCATTTTATTGGGCTGGGACAGTCAAGGTGCTGAATCTCACGGACAACACATACTATAAACTGAATGATGACGTGATTATGAACAGGCGGTATACCTACCTGGGTGAGTCGCTGGGGAGTCTGTAGGTGACAAGGCGGGCTCAGTGGTCATCATCGCCACAAGTCTGTGGATTATTGCTTTATTAACAGGAAGAAGCAGTAGTGGGCTTTTATACCCATCACTCTTTTTTTGTTTTTGGTTTTTTTAAGACAGGGTTTCTCTGTAGCTTTGGAGCCTGTCCTGGAACTAGCTCTTGTAGACCAGGCTGGCCTCGACCTCACAGAGATCCGCCTGCCTCTGCCTCCTGAGTGCTGGGATTAAAGGCGTGCGCCACCACCGCCCGGCTTATACCCATCACTCATAATTAATTACACTTTAATTAGAGTTTCTTAACATCTAGTTGCATACCTGGGTGGTAGAGAGATCAAAAGAGGAAACCCAATCCAACCTGGATGGTCTTGTTAAAATCTGATGAGGGAGCCTCCAGGGGAATCACCATCTCCTTGCCTCGCTTTCGCAGCCAGCCACATTCAGACGGCCTGACACAAAATGAATGAGCTTGAACCTGGCTTTCCCTAGAGATAGTATCAAACAGTGTGTCGGCTTCCTGGTCACAGGTACAAACAGGAAGACTCGGAACTTCCATGATATTGAGTGACATAAAGCTGAGCTCACCTCAGAGGCACTGGGAATTCCTCTTGTTTGTCAATTGTCTAGAAAGAAGATAGGTATAATTTAATTTAGCAGCCGCCAGGCAAAAATGATCCTGGACTGGGTACTGCAGCATGTATTCAATTCATAGTTCTTACTACTCTGGAGGCCACAGACGCAGGAGAAAGTTTAGGAAACCAAAGACATTTAATATTAAGTCTATTCTAGACTTCATAGCAAGGTGCTGTTTCAGAAGAAGGGAGGAGGATAGGAAGAAGGAAGGAGGGAAGTAAGGAAGGAGAGGGGGAAGGAAAGGGGGGGAAGGAGAGAGGAGGAGGCAGAGAAGGTTCTGGTAGGAAGTCATGCTCATTTAGAACAGAATAAGCTGGGCACGGTGGCCCACCTGTAATCCTAGCTCTCTGGAGGTAGAGGCAGGAGGTCAGTTTGAGGCAACCTAGCAAGACCCCGTCTCATAAAACAAAAAGTAACAAACAAGCAAAACATACACAGAGATGGGCTGCCTTTGCTTGAGTCTGGGCCTTAAAGTGGACTAAAAAATAAACTAAATTTAGAACAGTTAATAATGACAAAATAATGTCTTTCATGCCTGCTGTATATAAATCAAGCCAAGGGAAACTCTTGACCCCCTTTTTAATAGAGAATTCCCTGGAAACACCTTGCTGGAGGATGTAAGGAGTTGGGGGGAGGTGGCTGCCATGACCATTTTGCACAAACCCAGTAGCACTTCACATGCTTTGGGGTGTTTCTGCATCCAGCTCCTTAACCCACCACTTACTAAGCATTTGCTCAGGGCGAAACTCGGTGTGTAATTTCTTCCGGTTTCTGAAACAACCTTATAAGGCAGCCATTCTCACCGCCGTCTACGGTTAATAGGTGAGGAAGTGCGAAGACATTACTTGCCAAGGTCGCATGGCTTACAGGCAGCGAGTCAGTTGTAAACCACGGTTTCTGATGCGGGGTTTGAATGCTGAAGCCCCCAACCCCAGGGCGTGTGCTGCAGAGGAAGCACCTGCCTCTGGTACCGAACCTCCCGCTCAGATGTGAGCTCCGTGAGGTGGGGGCTGCTCATATTCCCCGGGTGTTGTATGTTTAGTAACTAGAAAGGACCCAACGCTGAGACAGGGAAGGCACAGGGAGTCACAGCTCCTTAGTGGCTATAGGTTTGAACAAAGGTCCCGAGAACTTCAGGACCTGTGGTTTCTCTCTGTGTTCAAACCAGAGGCCTTTATCTGCAGCAGGGATTAGCGTGGAGTAGTGAGGGTGGGTATCCGTCATGGCAGTCTTGGGTAATGTGAGCCTTCAGGCCGAGAGATGTCAACCACGGGGAAAACGAGATAGCCGTGCTAAAGCAATAGTAGCCGACATGTGTCACGAGTCAACATTATAATTGCAGCATTAGGGTTTGAAGGTCATGGGAAAGCTTGAATAAGAGACAGCAACATACACATCTGCTTGCCAGAGGAGTGATTTCAACCTGCCAGCCAGGCCCGAGGAAGGCGGGAGACATTGAAATCCAGCGCAGGTGACCTTTTTCCTTTGTTTCTGGGTTCCTTTCAAACCCAGACTCATTGATTGCCCATCTGCTCGCCCAACCATGAATCCATCCACCATCAGTATCTGTTTCCTCTCTTAAAAAGGATGCGGCAGAGTTACTAACCGCAAGATACTCCAGACTCATGCAGGTTGGCTTTGAATCTTGCTTGGTAATCTTGAGCATGGTTGGCTTGTCTATATGCAAAAAAGGATATTGAATACTTTGCAGTATGAGGAATTGAACCAAGTATGCACAGGCATTGAGCTGAGCCCCTGGCCCTATGTTCGTTTCCTTGACCTGGATGGGGTTGCACTGCTAAAGATGTGTAATCTCATTCGTGGAGTTGTGCGCTTTCGTGTGTGCACAGTGTCATTAGAACCGTATTTCCCAAAGTCAGAGACACACAGGGTGTTTAGCACCCTCCTGTTCCCTAGGGACAGTCAGGAGCTACTGCCCTCACAGTCTCCCTGTGAGCATTCATTTTTACGAGACACACTATTTAATATGAAGAGATTGACAGCTGCCATCTGTCCTCCAGAGGGTTGATGTCCCAACACTAGCTAGAGCATCCTGTCTGGACAGAACACCTACCCAGGAAATGTTTCCTTCGGCTGCATTTTTTTCTTATCTCACTTCCTTCCTCAAGCATGTCCTCACTTTCTATCCTCCCTGTTCAGGCTATGCAGTGACCGCTGGCCACTTCTCTCATCCGTCCATCACTGACGTGGTAGGAGGTGCCCCGCAGGATGAAGGCATTGGAAAGGTGAGGAGAAAAGCCCGAGGCATGATGATGTAGTATCAGGCAGAGGAGGGGGCATGCTGCCCTGCAGAGGTTTTTCCGGTTTGCTTTGTCCTGAACACTCTCCCAGCAGGCTGATGAGTAAGTAGAGGACTGATGGGGAGTCCTCCCAAAGACTGATGGAGAGTCCTCCCCAAGGACTGATGGGGAGTCTTCCCCATGGACTGATGGAGAGTTCTCCTCAAGGACTGATGGGGAGTCCTCCTCATGGACTGATGGGGAGTCCTCCCCAAGGACTGATAGGGAGTCCTCCCTATGGACTGATGGAGAGTTCTCCTCATGGACTGATGGGGAGTCATCCCCATGGACTGATGGGCTTCTCCCCACGGGCTGATGGGCATCCTCCCCATGGAATGATGGGGAGTCCTCCCCATAGACTGATGGGTGTCCTCCGCATGGACTGTCTCCTTCTGGTCACATTTGGAGGGTTCACACCTTGAAAGCTTAGAATGTTTGCAGTTGATTTTGGGTGTGATTTTAAAGACTACTGTTCTTGACGTCATGGTACCCTCCAGAACATCCACTGCTGTCCTAACTCAAGTGCCTCCACCTTCCCACGCGACTCTGACCTGATGGAATCAGATCTCATCTGTAGGTCTTAAGAACTTCATAATGCCTGATTTTCACTTGTTTCCCCCATGTTTCAGAACAAAACAAAAACAAGCAGAAAACCCCACTGTGTTCTCAAGACCAGGGCTAGCCAGGGAACATGTCGATATGGCTTTCTCTAGTGTAGCTGCCAAAAATGTAGGGGTCACCCTATAGTCCAGGGCCCTCTGAGGCTCTCTGGAAATCATGGCCTCTAAGGGGAACTGTGGCTGTGGGCAATGTCACGGTTCAGGCCCTCCTGCTCAGGAGATCCATGTTTATTATGCTGGTTGTACTTATTCTTCCTCATTGCTGCGACTCCATCCCTGTCAAGAAGTTTTTTATGGAAAGGAGAGTTTTTTATGGCTTAGCATCTGAGGACACAGGCTCCATCACAATACAGAAGGCATAGCGGCAGAAAGGAAGCATCCACACCCCAGAAAATTAACCTCAAGACCAGCTCCCACTGATCTTCCGCGAGGTCCCTCCCCACAACCCTCCCAAAGAGAGACTCCAGCTGAGAACCAGGAAAAGTGCTGGGCAAAGCTGAACAGTGCTGTAAATTCTGGGCTCATCGTCCCAAGGGTTGACCAGTGTTGGTATCTGACCGTATCTCCTGTGGTTCAGAGAAGTGGAACCCTGAGTTCTGGACCCCACATCCTTCAGCCAAGAAGTCAGCGAGCTCAGAAGCTGTCAGCTGACAAGGCTTGGCTGAGACACGCTCATGAGGTCACCTCTCTGGATCATCTCAGGCAGCAGGCACTGTTTCAGGAGTCTGAGGCTGTGCAGAGAGGTCCTTTGGAAACGAAACTAAATACATACCTCAGGGCTTGGAGGCAGAGGCTGCTGAGGACTGCACAGTTGAACTCTGATAACTCAGTCCAGAACTGACTCTTTCTGAGTCACGTGAATTCCTCTACACAGTGGAAGGAAAAACCCCAGTGGTGATGGCGCCGTCTGGGGAGGAAGCAGGGCCACCAGACTTCTCCATTGTGACCTTTAGGGTTTGGGTGCTTTCAGGTCCCGGTGTGTTAGCACTGGGCCTTCCTATCAACATGGCTGCTCCTTAGCCTAGGAAAGGGCCCTTTACCCTGGTTCTCATGAGCTCATATTTGCATGATATGTGACCAGAGGGACTGGAGAGATGGCTCAATGGTTAAGAGTGCTTGCTGCCCTAGTAGAGGACCTGAGTTTAGTTCCCACCATCTGCACCATGCAGCTCACAGTCACCTCAGCTCCAGAAGATCTGATGCCCTCTTCTGGACTCTCCACATCACACACATACATATACATTCACACACACACATACATATACATTCACACACATTCACACACATACACACTTTCACTTATACACACATATGCACACACATACACATGCACACACACATACATACATACATATACACATACACACACGGGAAGGTGGAGAGGGAGCACAGAAATAAATTTTGAAGATATAATGATGAGGGGCTGGAGAGATGGTTCAGTAGTTAAGAGCGCTTGTTGCTCTTGCAGAGGACCAGAGTTAGGTTCCCAGCACCCACATAGTGGCTCACAATTATCTGTAACTCCAGTTTTAGGGGGTTAAATGCCTTCTCCTGACCTCTATGGGCACCAGGCATGTAATATAGTGCACGTACATACATATATACATGTTGGCAAAACACTCATATACATAAAATAAATCAATAAATCTCTTTTGAAAAACAACTCAGGCATCAATGGCTTCATAGTGCTATGGTCTCTGAAAAAAATTTCACCAAAAAGGGATTTAATGTTTCATTGCTTATTTCCCTGAACTAAGCCTGTGTTTATCCACACGAACTCCAGAATTCTAACTGTTATGTGGAAAGAATCATGTTGGAGAGGTTCTCTCCTGTGCTCGCCTTCCCCGCTTTGTCTTAGCTTGTGACATCATTAAAGCTCTAACTCCCAGGACTGAAGGAGTCAACTTAAAGAGAAAGCCTACCTATCTATCCCCTCCCCTAGAGTTGAATCGCTCAGTTCTAACTGGGGTCCTTCCAGGCCTCTGTGAACACGATGTGGTTCGGAAGATGTGGAGATCCTTTCCACCCCAGGATTGGCACTTGCCGACCGCTCTCTTGGCACCGTCCTTACCGTTAACCCGTGTACACACCTGTGAGGGACAACAGGCAGACAGCGTTAAGTATCTGTCGCCAGCACTTTCACCCTGACCGGGTTTGTTTCTTCTGTTTTCGTCCCGCAGGTTTATATATTTAGAGCTGACCGGAGATCAGGGACCTTAATAAAGATTTTCCAGGCATCAGGAAAAAAGGTGAGTTTTTGATGCGGCTCCTGTGGGAGTCCGTTCCCTTCGAGGATGTGTATAACTTGACTGCTCATGTGCACCGGGGCAGACATGTAACAGATGAGTTTGTACACGGCTAAGTTGTGGGTTTGTTTTAGAAGGTGTCACGGTCTGAGTGCTGGCATCCAAATGATGCATGCTGTCTCTCTGCCTCTCCCCTCCTTCACTTTGGTCTTCCTGTAACTGTCTCAGGCACACACACAATCAAAGCCAGAAAGATCAGGTACCTATAATTTTCCCTGTCCATCTGCCTGATGCTTCCCCCTCTGTTCATGTCCTTGACCCACCCCTGACTGTCATTGCCAGGAGGATTGCTATCCCATGGAGAAAATTACACCTAGCTCATGTACAGAGGTGTTCAATCCACAACCTGTCTAGGCTGTGTGTAGCCAGGGATGCAGCCCAGCAGAAATTATAAAGTTCTTTAAAACATTACGAGGGGTGTGTGTGTGTGTGTGTGTGTGTGTGTGTAATTGGTTGTTTGGCAACTCTATCACACTGACCTGACTTTTTGGGTAATGGTTTTATATCTCAGTGTTCTTAGTGTTCTTAGAAGGTTGAGAAGCAAATGGCCACAAAGCCATTTCTGAAGCTGTCTTGGAAAAGGGTTCTATGACGCCCTCCCAGGCCATCTCCCTCCCTGTTCCCTGAAAGTTTCCACTGTAACCCATGAGATTCAGCAGTAGAATGGTTCCGGTGATTCATTCACATCCTTTTCCTGGGTTTCCCTCTCCTGCCCGTGGTTTTTTTTTTTTTTTTTTTTTTTTTTTTTTTTTTTTTTTTTTTTTTTTTTTTTTTGGCTTAGATCAGCAGGAAGGTGTGACTGAGCTAGGTGGCTCAGTGGGATACGCGTGGGGGGGCGTGGCTCAGTGGGACACGTGGGGGCTAGAAGGATTGCGGGTTCATGGAGGCTGTAGGAGGCTTTAGTGGGCTCCGTCACAAAGCTTTGGATGTGTGGAATATGGGAGGGAGCTGCCAGGAGGCTTCTCCTGCAGTTTCCCTGGGGAAACAATGGTTTTTCCTTCCTGGCCTGCTTTTCCTGGTTCCTGCTTCACCCCGGCTCTGCATTCTTCCTGCTCCGCACCAGCCTGGAAACCTTCCATGTTCCACCAGTGAGCTGTAGCCTCGCTCAGAATCCCAAAAGCCCCGCTTATGCTTAGTTGTTATTTCTTTCCCTATGGTTGCAGTTTTAACAACCCTAATGTGCACACTCAGTGTATAATGATCATAACCTTTGCATAAAAAATGTACCCACAAACTTGGCTTTGCCTTTAGCCCTCGCAAGTGTGCTGGCATGCATTATTTTAACATTTCCCAAAACCTGAAACGTTAGCATCAGATAGTAATGGTGAAAGATTTGCAAAACAAATTTTCTAAGCAACTCTAAAATTAGAAAAGAAATAGTTCCATACTCTTGGTGGTGTATAAGACTGAGAGAGCCCCGGACTCGTATGATAAATGGATGGTTGTGGTTGTTGGTAATGTGTCCACACGTGAAAGAAAGTGTGAGCATTCTATCAGAGGGCCTGCAGAACTGGACCCTGCCCCCACTGTTTCCCTGAGCATCCGCCTGTCAGTATCTCTTCTCTGCCAAAGCCTCGGTTTGCAGAGGGCCTTCCTTGACCAGTTGTGTTGAAGTGAGTCAGGTGTGGACGATGATTTGAGAGTCGGCGCTGTGAGGGAAAATCGTGCAGCCTTTGAGAACCCTTGTCTGCGCTGCCTGAGGAGTCAGCGTTCAGAGTTCTAGGACATGCCTCTTTGAATGGCCTCATTGTGATAGGGTGAGTGGTGCTTTTCCATGCAGAGACTGCAGGGCCAAGGTGCTGTACCCCAACTCCATAGCCATCTTCCTAATTCTCCCCCTCCTTTCTCCCATCTTCCCACCCTCCCTTCCTCCTGTGATCTTCACTGTCCCCTCTCAGCATCTCCAGCCACGGCTGTGCTCACCATCATCCATCTGACCTTGACGTAGGCCTTTCCCTTCTGTAGACATCTGTATATTGCTAGAGGATACTGACTTCTTCATTATCTTAGGGAGAGGACATGATCCGTGGGCTTCCCAAGGATGCCACTGGCTTTGCCCTTTCGTCCAGGGCTCCATAGACAACAGAAGTTCCAACTCAGAAAGCCACCCACTTACTTCCGCTTCTCTTTGGCTCCACTTCAGTACAAATTGTCTGGTGTCTGCTCTCTATTGAGTTGGGCACCTTACGACAGTCAGCACAAGGTCATCACTACGTTTGTGGTTCAGACGTGAATGCAGACACACTCTGAGCGGCCAAAGATTGCCAGTTAAGGAGCGCTGGGTCCAAAGCATGTCCTTGACATGTAGACGTGTCTTTGACTTACCTCAGCAGGTGAAATGTCCGCATTTTAAAAAAACAGAAGGATTTTTGATTGAACACCTATGAAGACACCAAGCTAGATAGCCTGCTGCGGTTAAGCCAATCGCCCCCTGGGTCTCAGTCCAAGAGAACAGCTCTTGGCTTGACTCATCTGGCCTGGCCTGGGTTTCGAAGCAACATTCTAAGTCCAGGGCAAGTGTCAACTGCAGGAAGCAGGTTGGAGCTCAGTCTGCCTCTCTCAAACTCCATGAGGTCAGCTGCCAATATGTCTCACAAGAAAGACAAAATTCCAGGCTTTTCTATTTAAAAGCATTTATTAGAACAATAGCACCTTCTTCTTCTTTTTTTTTTTTTTTTTTTTGTTACAAGTTTCAAACCTGCAGCCCCTAAGTGCAGGTCTAGCCTGCACACTTAGGGCTAACATAGTATTTGCTTATTTACTTAATTATCACGGAACTGGATATTAGCCTAGGATCTCAATCTGCTAGGTAAAGCTCTCTTACTGCTGAGCTATATCCTTAGCTCTTTTGCAACTTTCACCTAAGAATTTATTTTATAATTTTAAACTGTGTGTACGTGTGTGTGGATATGTGTGTGTGAGTGCAGTATCCATGTGAGTCAATGATGTCACATGTCCCTGGAGATGGAGGCGGTGATGTCATATGTCCCTGAAGTTGGAGGCAGTTGTGAGCTGCTCAGCTTGGCTGTAGGCCGCAGTGTATGCTCTTAACCTCTGAGTCATCTCTCGGGCCCCTACTTTTACTTTAGAGGGAGGGTCTTGCTAAGTTTGTCAGGCGAGCTTTGAACTTAGGGTACTCGTACCTCTGCTTTCAGAATTACAACCCGGGGCCACCAATCCCACAGCAATTGGTATTAAAAAAAATGAGCACGTCGTCAGCATTTGGAATAGGTACTGAAAGTCAAGATGTAGGTATTGTCTTGGAAATGGAAAAGCTGGTGATCTGGGAGCCAGCTCTCCTGGTGATGTTAGCCACAGCTGGGTGGGGCTGCTACTGCAGCTGGGCCCCTGGGCTCTGGATTGCTGCAATCCCCACCACTCACTTGGCTCAGACACTGCCAGCTCAGATGCCGCCTACAAGGGCGCTTGAGCTGCTGGTTATTATTTTATTCTACTCATCCAGGCAAAAGCCCGGATCTTTGGTCTTTGTGTCGGAGGCACTGGATATAAAATAACAGATACTGGGGCAAGGGAGAGGGCTTAGTCACAGAGTCGTCTTGTACAAGTATGAGGACCTGGGTGTGATCCTTAGGTCCTCAGAGTACATGTGAAAAAGCCGAGAGTGGTGGCTTGCTCTTGTAACCTCAGCACTGGGGAGGTGGAAATGTGCGCATGTACCTGCATATCTGTGTCCTTGTACACATCTACATACGTGCACTCACATGAACAGGCACACACATGAACACGCACACTGCAACACACACAAGCACGCACACACATCACATACACACAGAATAGTAAGGTACCAGGTTACTGTTTACACTCTGATTCAAGAAGATCTAGTATAAACTGGCCCCTTTTCCCCATCTATCAAACACGAGAGAACATGAGTTGTGGGTTCCTCTGTCATGTCAGCTCATGCCTACTTCTTACTCTGTGTAAGACTGGAGAGGGTATGTGCCCCGTGTCTTCTTTTCCTACCTGCTTGTGTTGTGAGACTTCATATTCCTGCTTGCTATGCCTTGTCAAATATCTGGTATATGGAGCGCATATATAAATATAATGTCTCATTCTTGGGGACTGTCCCTTTACCTGCCCCTGATAGGGCTCTAGGAAAGGGGCCTGTAAGCTGGAGAGCTTTGGTCTCTTATTGACTAGAAGATCCCCAGTTGTGGGGTCTGTCTCTCTTTGCTCAGCTAACACAGCTTCTGGGGGGTTGGGGACATGGGCTGACGGAGCAAGGGCCGCGGTGTTTAAGAACAGCCTCTGAACATGTTGTCGTGATTGAACTCGGTTTGCAGATGGGCTCTTACTTCGGCTCCTCCTTGTGTGCAGTTGACCTAAATATGGACGGCCTCTCTGACCTGCTCGTGGGAGCCCCCATGTTTTCTGAGGTCAGAGATGAAGGGCAGGTTACTGTCTACCTCAGCAAAGGAAATGTGAGTACAATATGGGGCAATGGGGAGATTGGGAACGGGGAGGGACATCTGTCTAGCCATAGTGGCTAGCACCCACTGGATCCCACTGGAAGAAAATTGCATCTTGGGCCATGTTACCCAGAGGAGATGAAGGCCTGAGTTCTGCAAGGAAAGGCTTTATGGTCCATTAAAGGATAATTTTTATACAGCGTGGGACCTAGAGAGAAGCTTAGTGGCTATTGGGTGCCGTGTATGGTTTTTCCTGCTTTCTCTGAGTCATATAAGCCTGCTATACACATGGTTGAAAGGGTCTCCATTTTTCAGATGAAATAAATCAAGGCTCAGTAACATTAACTCAGTTTGCCTCAAATTTCACAGCTCAAAAGTAGAGGGATTTTCCCTCAGCAAGCTGGCTTCATCTCTGGGCTCTGTCACCCCTCTGAGAGTTTATATGCATCTTTCTGGAGAGGCAGGGATAGGATGTCTGTGAGGAATCTGAGGAAGGAGTAGGAATTCAGTAGAAATATAAACTGGACTGGGCCTGAGCTCCCAACGGGAAGATGCCTATGGGTTGAGTGGTGAGGTAACAGGACTCTTCCCTAGGTCAACATGGAGTCCGTGCTGGCTAACGGCTGATAAACTGGCCAAGGGCTGTCAGCAGAGTGTCCCTGGTTCTGCAGAATCGTAAAGCAGAGAGACACATGCAAAGGTGCCTCTTCCTCCTCTGCAGCTAGTGGAGGCTGGGTGGCTGGGATCTTGGGAAAGAAGACAGCGCAGTAACCAGTAGAGGCAGGAGACCCAAGACAAAGCAGACTCCAAGTGTTCGACCACACTTGCCATGCTTGGTCTAACACACTGCACTACTATATGGCTGCTCTACGTGCCAGGGTATTCTTGCTCCCTTTGAACCACAGCCCACTTGGTTAGTGATTGCATCACACTGTGGAGGAGTGGAGATAAATCCTGTGAAATCTTATATGTGAAGGATGAGAAAGTAGCTTGAAATTGATTACTTCTTCCTCTACAAAATGGGAAGTGCCTTGTGGTCTAAACAAGATGACCAGACACAGATGGATATACATACCCAGAAGGACTTGGGGCTGTCCCCAGCACACTACCAGGAAGAATTACGGAACTGGCCATCTGTGACCAAGAGTGTTTGGATTTAACTAACCACAGATTGAATACATTGTGTCCTACTGACTGTGTTTAGACTTTTCCCTTGCTATCGGTCCCTGAATGACATAATGTAAAATGTATTTGCATATCATTTGCATTGTATTAGACATTGTAAATAATCTAGCTGTGCTTTAAGGATAGGGGTAAGCATCCATTGGTCCTATGCAAATACTGCATTATTTATATAAGGAATTTGTACATTTGAGGTTTCAATATGCTAGGGGTTCAGGCACCAATACTCCCAGACACCAAGGGACAATCTTTTGTGTTTTGGGGTGGTGTCTCACCAATGATATAAATCAAATCATCAGAATTCTTTATGAATTTCTTCAAGCTGCAAGCACTGTTTATAGCAATGGAAATTTAGTCACAACAAAATACAGACCCTGGCGTGATGGACTGTGGTATGTGTGTAGGTTCCTAATGCCTCTCACCAGGGAAGACATAAAGATTCTTAAGCCTGCAGACACCAGGTATTTTAATGACCTGGTATTTGTATGTTGTTGTAAGGAAGCCACTAGTTACATCCTGGCTGCTTAGTCCTGAAATAATCACACAAAAACTGTATTAATTAAATCACTGCTTGGCCCATTAGCTCTAGCTTATATTGGCTAACTCTTACATATTAATTTAACCCATTTCTATTAATCTATGTATTGCCACGTGGCTGTGGCTTACCAGCAAGGTTCTTGTGGGGCTACATGACTTCTCTCTTATTCTGCCTCCTTTCTCCCAGCATTCGGTTTGTCTTCCCTGCCTAGCTCTGTTCTACCCTATCAGGCCAAGCTGATTCATTAACCAATAAAAGCAACACATAGACAGAAGGACCTCCCACACCAGTATGCCAGTCATTAGGGGGACCATGGGCATCTTGGAGTGCTCCTCCGGCCATATATTGCCCCCTCTCCTGTTTGCCCAAGAATTTCAAAGCTGAGTCACATGTGTGGCACCCCTGACCGCAGGTACCAATGAGTATAGAACCAGGACCCTCTGACAAGATTGCCAATGCATGTTCTGTGCAAAACAACCTCAGTGACAAACTCAGACACGAGAGAAGGAAAAAATGGAAAATGTGCACTCTTTTGGTTACCAGAATCTAACCTTCACCTCTCTAACAAAAACCAAAGAGTCAGAAATCTGAGGAAGGAAATAGATGTATTGAAGGCCAGCTCCAAGGAAAGACAGGCCACTTTTAATCTCGCATTGATGTCCTGGGTGGGAGACTCAAGAGGGCAGAGACACAAGGTTACAGTGAGGCACTGGGCAGGGCTGGGCAGGACGCCACCGTGCTGGGAGGGCCTTCCTCCCTGAGCCTGACTCCTCTCTTCCTGAACTGAGCCTAGAACCTTGGTCCTGAACCATCATATACACTTTCTTTATAGACAAACCCAGTCAGTTCATCTGTACTGAGGAGAGGAGGCCTCAGGAGATCCTCTCCTTATGATTTAGAAAACCAGAGGAAAGGGTCAGGTAAGGAGCTAGGGCAGGGGAAAAGGTTGACCATTTCTTTCTCTGTTGCACCTTAAAACAGTGTTGGACTAGGTGGTGGCTCATGCCTTTAACCCTAGCATTCAACAGGTGAGACAGGAGGATCTCTGTGAATTTGAGGCCTGCCTGGTCTACATCGAGAAAAGCCAGAAGCTACACAGTGAGATCCAGAGAAAACAGAAACACTGTGGAGGAAGAGTTAGGCTATAAGAAGAGTAGAGAGGGCCGGGCGGTGGTGGCGCACGCCTTTAATCCCAGCACTCAGGAGGCAGAGGCAGGCGGATCTCTGAGTTCAAGCCGAGCCTGGTCTACAAGAGCTAGTTCCAGGACAGGCTCAAAGCTACAGAGAAACCCTGTCTTGAAAAACCGGGGTGGAGAGGTGAGCAGAGAGGAAGGACACTGTGGGGACACAGAAAGGAAAGGCTTACCTGTCTGAATTTGGCCAGGTCATGTTCGGTCATTGGTCCACCTGCCATGATCTTTTTCCTAAAGCCTATCTCAGGCTATTTGGAGACTCCCACTGCATATGTGAAAGGCTTGGCTTTGCTGTGAGGAAAGAGATTTGGGTTCCCATGATTCTGCCCAGCTGTTTCCTGTCCATGGTTGTACCCTGAGAGGGTGGTGTTCTGAGCTCCGAATTCTCATTGTGCTTTTTTGCCCCCCTCCTTTTTTCCCTCCACCTCCATCCTGTTTCCCAGGGAGTCCTTGAGGAACAGCTGTCCCTGACTGGAGATGGTGCCTACAATGCACACTTTGGGGAGAGCATTGCCAACCTGGGTGATCTTGATGATGATGGGTTCCCAGGTGAGTAGGCCTCTCTGGGGCACAGGGTCCCACCCGGTGTGGTTGTCCCTTGTTTGTGACTGAATCTTGAACTCCCCACCCCACCCCTGAAAGCACAGCAGCTCCCACGGGGAGAGCGATCAGGTCTTAGAGATGGACTGGGCACCAGACAGTCACTTCTGCGCAATCCAGTCTCATCAGCTTTGCACTCTGTTCTGTGTGCTTGTGGTGGCCTCTGGGACTGGTCCACTGGTGACTGCTTCTTATCGCAAAATGTTTGCCTCTGCATCTGGGATGCTCTCTCATGTTGTTGGGGAAGTGAATAAGGAGAGAATTCGGTATTTCCTTCCCTGATCACATCAGCCTGGTTGAGTATGCATTTGTCAGAAGAATGAGTGGTATATGCACGTAGTGCCCATTTCTTCTTGGTACCCTCCACAGCCTCTTGGCTTTTCTCTCTGGTCTTTTTAATCCCTCTCTCCCTGACTGTATGTAGAATATACAAACATTAGGAACCACTTCTGCAGGGCTGGGATGTGGCTCTTGCTTAGACCAGATAGCCTTCGATATTTCACACCATTGGCCACAGATGGCTTTATTCAGTGAGAGGACTGTCATCCCGAGGTCATGGGAATACGTACCCCTGGCCCCTGACCCTTGATCTCACATTAGCAGACACATGGCTTATTAGAAGACAAGGGAGAAAAAGGAGCAAGATTCAGGCTTTGTTCCAGGAGCTGCCATTTGTGGAGTCATGTTGGTGTGCGTGCGGCACGAATGTTACTTGATCCACTTCCTTCACCTAAAATAAAGTTGGCCTTTTCCCTTGCACATTAACGCACCCTGACAGGCAGGGTATGCTGGTATGGCTTACCTCAGAGTCCTTGCCTCTGAGGAGGAGAAGGGACACTTTCCTGGGAATAAACTCCTCTCAGCTTTTGTAACTTCCCACCTTTTCAATGGTAGGAGAACATTTGCCTGATTAAATGCTCGAGTCACGAACAGTGGAGAAGTTGTGAAACCGGGGTGTTCAGACAGGAGGAGTGGAATGAAGGAAGCCGCACTGATATTACCCCACGTGAGTTGTCTAATTAGCTGTCTCCCCCTCAGATGTGGCCATCGGTGCGCCTAAGGAGGATGACTTTGCTGGCGCGGTCTACATCTATCACGGTGATGCCAATGGGATCGTCCCGCAGTACTCAATGGTAAGTGGTGGGAGGGGCCATGCTGACTGTGCGCGCGCGTGCGTGCGCGCGCTCGCGCGTGCGTGCGTGCGTGTGTGTGTGTGTGTGTGTGTGTGTGTGTGTGTTTTGATGGAGGCTCCACTGTGCGCCATGCTAAGGGAATGTAGACTGTTTATTAAATCCAGCAAAAAATTGTTATAGACTCCCAATTTATTTTTTTTTGAGACAGGGTTTCTCTGTAGCTTTGGATCCTGTCCTGGAACTAACTCTTGTAGACCAGGCTGGCCTTGAACTCACAGAGATCCGCCTGCCTCTGCCTCCCAAGTGCTGGGATTAAAAGCATGGGCCAGCACCGCCCAGCTATAGACTTCCAAATTTACTCACATTCAAGGATACATCCTGCATACATTAAAAATAATTCTGAATTTTTCTTTTCAGATATTTTGTTATTTTTCAACTGCATGTGTATGTGGTGGTGGGGGCACATGAGTGCAATGCCTTCAGAGGTCAGAAGAGGGTGTTGGGCTCTCTGGAACTGGAGTTACAGATGGCGGTAAGGGGACGCGGGTACTGGGAACCGAACTTTCATCCTCTGAAACTGCTAACTGCTCCACCACCATGGAAGTTCCAGGGATCGAACTCAGGGTAGTCAGGCTTTGTGGCAAGCACTTTTGCTTGCTGAGCCTCTTACTGACCCCACAGTTACTTATTTAAACAGAGAGATGCAACTTCCTCTTTATTTTGACATCTCTGTCAAAACACCAGTGGAATTTAATTTCTTTTTTAACATTTCTATCTGTTTTTGGACAGTGTTGTGAGTAGCCTAGGCCAGTCTCCAACTTACTAGGTAGTTGAGGATGTCCTTCAACTCCCGATCTCCTGCCTTCACCTCCAAAGTGCTGGGATCACCAGTGTGTGCCACAATACTCCATTTTACGTGGTGCTAGGGACTGAACCTAGGGCTTTGTTTATGCTAGGCATGCATCCTACCCATGGAGCCACATCCCCAGGCCTCTGAGGAATATGTTTTAAAATGTAATCTAGGGAGACAGGGCCCCACAGAGGACAACCTGAAAGTCGTCATGGGCCATTGTCAGGCTTGGCATCAAGAGCTAAAAAAGCTCTGGTTTTGCATCCCGGACTTGGGAACATGGAAGTGGCGAGTTCTCTATTTTTGCCTCGTTAGCATAGTGCTCACTCAGTCTTGCTGATGTATCAAGCCCAACCCATGGGAAAAAAGGAAGTCAGGCTATCCGCAGCAGCACGGTCAGGATGTGAGTGGATGTGGGTAGCATGGTTTGTGTCTTTCTCTCACCGGGTCAGTGACAGAAGAAAACATGCACCAAGAACGCTGCAGGCAGTCAGCGTGTTTGCCCGACATGCACCGCACAAGGTCCTGGCTTCCATGAATCATGCATGGTGTCACATGTCTATAACCCCAGAACTCAGCCGTGTAAGGTCATCCTCGGCTACATAGGTAGTTTGAAGTCAGCCCGGGTTACATACCCCATCACTAGTAAACCCAAAACAAAATCAAAACAAAAACAAAAAAAACCCTTTTTAGTCAGTAAATGTTTGTAACTGGACACTGGTGTGTTGAGCACTTCCTGTTCATACTTGTCCATGTAAGTTTGGATTTATGGCTGAGCTATCTGTAGAGTCCAAGGTTTGTATTTTAAGAGGCATGTGTAAATGGGGGTACAATTCCTTTTATTATTTTTATGTGTGTGTGTACATGTGTGAATGTGTGTGTGTGTGTACACATGTGTGTGAGTGTGTAGTGTATGTGTGTGGTGTATGTGCACATGTGTGGTACAGAGGCTAGAGGAGGTTGTCAGGTGTCTCTACTCTGTCACTCTGCTTCATTCCCTTGAGACAGGGTTTCTCACTGAAACTGGAGCTGGGCTGGTGCCCTGACGGAGGGGGTTACAATCTTTCTGTGGTATTTACCCACTGAACCATCTCCTCAGCCCCAGAGACACAACCTAGAACGGTTCCTGCAAGAAATGTGCGTTAGAAGTTGAGGATTTGCTACCTATGGGGCCATGGGCTCCCTCCCTACCTCCCTCCCTCCTTGTCTGTCTGTCTGTCTCATTCCCCCACCCTTGCTTCATCAGTGCTTGATCCTGGCTGAGGGAAAGATGCTTAGAGAGAGGCTTGGAGAGGAGGAGGAGTGGTTTCTGGGGAGCCGGTTACTCCTCTGCCCCTAGCCCGCATGACAGCTGTGTGAGATACAGCCACTTATTGGTGCTGACTTTCTGATGGGCCCCACACAGGGTATTGAATTTTCCCTGAGCAGCCACCTTCCTCAACTGCATTTTGGAAAAAGGCCCACCCAAGGAAGTTCTACTGGAAACCTTACAGCTATGGAGACTTTTGCTGCCCTGAAGCACAGAGACCTCAAGGGGCATCCATCCAGTCTGTGAAACAGACTGTTTCACATCATTAGATACGAGCAACCATGGCAACAACAGACTTTAGGTGATTCGGCCAACTCCTTCAGAAGCTGGAAAGGCAGAGTAGGGCCTGCATGGTTTGGGTCAGCATCTGAGGAGCCCATCCTCAGGCAGGAGGTGAGGGTCATTCTCCACACATCCTCCTGGAAGTTTGTGCCTGCAACTCGGAAGCTAATCACACAGGGAGGCCACCTGCGGGAGCCCCTGCCTCCCCATCGGCTCTCTGGTGTTTTGTTTGGTTGCTGGGCGGAATCCTTGCAGAAAGCCGCTGTGCACATTTGTGGTTAGTGTAGGGCATCCAGTCGGAAGCTGCGATTGGCAGCTGGAAGAGGCGCCTTTGTCAGCATGCACGCTGGCTTCCTTAGCCTTCGCAAGGAGAAGTGGTTTGGGGCTCTTTAAATAAGAGGGTGGAGAGAGAAACAGAAAGAGAGAAACCGCTCTGGTCATACTCTTCCAAGCTTGCTAATAAGTACGTGATAAGGCCAATGATTTTAAAGGGAAAAATAATCCATTAATGACAGGTTCTTCTGGGTCTGGATCCTGGACAGAGCCGGCATTGTGTGCAAGAACTAAAGGAAGAAATCAGAGACGAATCTAGGCAGTGGGATCGCTTTTCTTTGGCCCCAACTTGTATTATTTCTGCTGGAGAAATTGTGAGATCAGAGCCTGAACTCCTCCCATGTTACTCTCTAACTCATGCTGACGCCTCCTTCTACCATGAAAAGTGTTGATTTTAAGATTCTTAGATGCCTTTCTCAGTCAAGAGCCCCCTTGGGCATGTCGTGGCGGCCCCTGTGATCTTTCCCTTGCTCTAACAGACGCTGCGTATAAACCTGGTTCAAGCGGAGGTTTCCCACAGTTCCTGGTTTCCATTTAGGGTTATTAGCACCGTGCAGACTTATCTTCCTGGCTTTATGGCATAATGGCCTGCAGATGTCAGTGGATAACTTAAGTCTACATCACCACCCCCCAAATAGACCACCCCTCACTTTTCCCCCACTTCCTGCCATCGCATACCCAAGAAATGAAAACCCACAGCAAGCTGCTTCTAATGTTCTTGGCTTCCAGAGCTGAGATGGGTCGCTTTAAAGTATGCCTTTTACTCGGACACAGAAGTTTGTTTAGACCGAGCCATGTGGGATGTGTGGCTGAGCTTGTTAACAAACCTTGTTTCTACAGCAATGCCTCCAGGGCTTAGCTGCCCTTTGATGCTCACACGTTTCCCATTGGATGCCTTAACAGAAGATGGCAAGCCGCCCTCTTAGATCATCTCTGTGACAGTTCCCCGCAGTTACCAGCTGCCAAGGGCAGGGGACATCCTATCTCTGTCAGTAGAGCCCACGGATACTCCCCTGGCTCCACCAGGGCTTCCCCACAGTATGACTTAGTAGAGACAAGCATGGAGAAAGAAAGGAGTCCCTGGATGTCTGCGAGCTTGGTTCTGTTGTGGCCTCACTACACCATGTAGAAATGAAGACGGTCTCTGGTTAGCCACGAAGAGACTGCATGTCCTGGTTATTGGGTATCGACTTGCTTGGGGTCACCTGGGAAGAGGGAAGCTTAACTGAAGAATTGTCTCCATTAGATTGACTGGCAGGCATGTCTGTGTGACATTTTCTAGTCACTAGTTAATGTAGGAGGGCCTAGCCCACTGTGGGTGGGGCCATCCCTAGCAGGTGGGCCTGGTCTGTATGAGAAAGATAGCTGAACCAGCCAGAGAGAGCAAGAAGGTGAGCCGCGAGCCTCTGTGGTCTCTGCTTCAAGCTCCTGCCTTAATTTCTGTCACTGAAGGGCTATGACCTGTACATGAAAACAAACCCTTTCCTCCTCAGGTTGCTTTTGGTCAGTATTTTTATCACAGCAACAAAAATGCTAATTAGGACACTGTGGGCGGAAGAAAGTAGGGACTGACCAGATCTCAGAAAACGAGGCTTCCTGGCACAAGACTTGGTCTTTGAAAGGAACTGTGCCACACAAATGTGAGTCGCTTTTGTGTGGCGAGGGCTGGCTGTGTGACAAGCGTTTTCGTTTGTTAAAAGCAACTTGTTACTTTTGTTTTTAATTATGCGCGTTTGTGTGCATGTGTCTGCGTGTGGGCATGTGCAGTGAACATGGCCGAGGAGGCCAGAAGAGGGCGCTGGATCAGCTGGAACTGGAATCACAGGCAGTTGCCTCTAGATGTGGGGCACTGGGGACTAACCTGGGAGCCTCTACAAGAGCGGGGCACGCTAACCATGGGGCCACCTCTCCAGCCCTGTCTTCCTTTAAGTATGTGCATGTGAGCGTGTGTGTATATAAAGTTAGAGGACAACTTCAGGTGTCGTTCTCAGCAACACTGTACACGACCTTTGACTCAGGGTCTCGCCTAGGTCTGTAGTTCACCAGTTAAGGTTGACTGACTCTAGCCAATGAGCTTCAGGAACACTCCCGTTTCTGGCTCCCCAGTTCTGGGATTCTAAGCACATCCCACCGTATCTGGCTTTTTATGTAGACGCTGGAGAGAGATCTCAGGTTCTGGTGCTTATAATTCAAATACTTTACCAGGTACCCCCAATCCAGCGAGTGCTCTTGCACTAGGCTGCTGGTCGTGAGGAGGCTAATGGTGTGTGAAAATGTGATGTGGGCTGATTCCCTCCCTGTGGTTGGTAGCGGGTTCACCGTGCAGTTCTAGATTTACCAGGTCAGACTGCTGAGCCATTTCTATGAAGCTTAGGAATCTGTAGACCTCCTGGTGGGCTTGCTGGGCTATCCTTCCAGATGGATGTGTCAGGGACCTGTCCGCCTTAGGGGAGCCAGGTGAAACAGGACCTAAGTAAGTAATGAGATCGGAGGGAAGGATGCTTCCAGTGTTTCAACCAGTTGTGCCTGGATCAAAGCAAAAGGAGAAGGGCAAGTGAGGTGGCTCGGCCAGTGAAGGGCTTGCCAACAGGCACAGGTACCTGAGGTTGACCCCCAGGACCCAGGTAAAACCCAAACCCAGGTGTGATGGCTTGCAGTTATAATCCCAGTGCTTGGGAAGCAGCGAGGACAGGCCCGATGGGCTTGTTGGCCAGCCAGCCTAACTACTGGGTGAGCTTCATACCAGTGAGACCCTGCCTTAGAAAAACAAAACAAAAACTGTAGGTGGCACCTGAGGAATGACACAAGGTTGTCCCCTAACTTTTACACACACGTGTGCATGTGCACACACACACATACAAAAGGAAAAAAAAATCCAACCTTTATTTGTCATGAATTTCATTGTGCCAGAACCATACAGCAAGTCAGTGAGATGCTCAGTTGGTTAAGGCGTTTGTGGCCAAGCCTGAGGATCTGCGGTTAATTCCTGGGGCACCAGTTCCTCCAGGTTCTCCTCTTACCTTCATGTGTGCACTGTGGCCCAAACAACCCCTGCACACAAACAAATAAACATAGAAAAGATTAAAATCATGTTTTAGTAGACATTTTACTGTCACCAAACTCAAGCAAATTTTTGAGTGATGACATCTGGCCAAGGCAAGCATTATTAAGGAAATGTGTGACCTTCAAGTACCCACTCTGGGCTCCCCGGTCAGAGTCTACCAACATTCTCTTTTCTCTCAACAACTTCAGGCCCAGTGCCCCGAGGAAGCTGGGTTCAAATAGTCCCGGGTCCTCGCTGCCCTCCCGTAACTCCAGTTTGCTGTTGTCTGTTTCAGAAGCTGTCTGGGAGGAAGATAAACCCGGTCCTGCGGATGTTTGGCCAGTCCATATCAGGGGGCATTGATATGGATGGAAATGGCTATCCTGGTAAGCTGTTTTTCTCAAAGCAGGCCAGATAAATGGAGATAGGTGTGTGAGATAAGATAGGTTTTGGTTTGGTTAACAGTTGTCAACGGGAACTTTTGCCTGTGGCTGAAGTTTAAAGGCTTCAACTGAGATAAGAAACTCCTTTCTACAAAGCCTTGCTAAGAAAACCCAAATTCTTGGCAAAAGATCTGTTTTCAAATCATTAAAAAAATTATCCACCAGATACAGATTACAGTAATTTATATATACCAATAAAATAATGTTTAAATAATGATATCTATAATAGTATATGCTAGGAACTACAGAAAAATACACACAAGCAAGATGTAATTAATTTTAATGAACTATAATCTAATATAGTCAACATTTTATCATTTTACTGCATAACTAATATAATTGTTATTAATGAGTTAAATTTTAAAAATTGGGTGTTTAAAATCTACATATTTTACACCCCCAGCTTCATTTCCAGGCCTCAGTAGCCAGATGCGCTTGGCTGCCACTTAGGACAATGTGGCTGTAATTCTTCTAAAGTCATTACACAGCCAGACAACAGCAGTAGGAAGGCTCCCTGACCACAAGCCTGGGCCTCTGTCACTGTGGCACTGGGCCAAAGGGCAGCTGGGGCTGGTTTCTACAAGTTTCTGAGGCTGCAACTTCTTATTTTCAGATGTCACCATAGGAGCCTTCCTGTCCGACAGCGTGGTCCTCCTCAGGTGAGATGCCTGGCTCTTGCTCTGGGGTTGCGTTCTCCATGAGTGATGGATGGAATTTTGTGGAGGAGGCATGGGGTGCGATCTCATCATTTGGCTCTTTCCTTTGGCCTAGTCCTAGGAACTGCGTGCATAGAATAAATTCTGTCTTTATTCTCTTGGTCATATTATTCTTTACTGCAGAGTTCCAGAGTGTGGGCCTTAACTAGCTTATAGGGAACTGAGAGCTTTCTGGGGCATCTTGACAGGACTTGGGGTAACCCAAGCCCTAATCCAAAGGCTGTTTGTCTTTGGTCATGATCATTGCCATCTGTTGACGTGCTATACAAACATTTCTGTTTCCTATAGGCGCCAAGCATTCAAAGGCCTTTTTTTTTTTTTTATCTTTATAACCAGTATCTTCACTGCTGTTAGTCCTCAACCCCAGGGACCAGGAACTTCCACCCATGCGCCATCTTCAAGTATTTCTGCCTGTGTGAGTCAGAGGAAGCAGAATCGCACTCTGGAGTGGGAGCCAACAGTTTTGTTAATAACTCAATGGCAGAATGTTCTAAAATAAACTGCTGTGGGCTTACAGCTGGAAGGGATCCCAGAGGCCGTGTAGCCCTACAGCACAGATGCTTCGCGTTTAGCCTGGTCTTCTCCGAGCCTCCCCAGAGGGACACAGTCTCTTCTTGAATGAGGTACCCCACAGGAAGGGGTTTAGAGAGAACCAGCTGGATGCTGGATAGCTCTAAAGCTTGCGTTGTGGAAGTGGTAGAGTAACCTTGAAGGGGTATGACCCAGAGGGCAGGTGGCCTGAGTTCAAGCCCTGCCTCTGCCCTTCTAGGCGAGCTTCCCGGACAAGCTCCTTGATCCCCTTGTTCCAGGACTTTTGTCTGTGAAATACAATAACAGGAGTATTTCCCAGAAGCAAATATGAGCAGCCTGTGTGATTGAACTTGACTTTCTGAAGTTCTGCTTCCTGTTCTTGTTATCATCTACCCAGAAGCCTGCAGTATCTGAAGATAGCAATGGATCCCAGATACTGACGTCAAATCTCCCTGGTTCCTTGAATTATGCCGCCCCATGGGACTGGGTTTCTACCCTTTCCCTCCCTTTTCTCTGAATAGCAGGTTTCCTCCTGGACACTGTCATGATGAAGGTCTGTGACGTGGGGAGCCGTGGAGGTACCATGCCTCACAATGATCTGACAGTTCATTGTGGTTGTCAGGGTCCCTCTTAGATGAAGCATGTCCCCTGGTTTCTTACAGCGGCGGTAGGCTGTCTTGATACCCAGAGCACCTGTTTGGTTGTCTCTTAAATTTCATCATTTTTAACTGACAATAAATTATCTTTCCTACACTATATTCTAAATCACAATTCTCCTTTCTCATCTCCTTCTAGGTCATCTCCGCATCCACCCAACCCCATGCCTTCTTTCTCTCTCTTTAGAAAACAAACAGGGAAATTTAAACAAAACAAAATAACAACAAACCAGACCCCCAGAATTAAAAAAAGAAAGAAAACCACAAGAAACACTCACACTCTTTCACACACACACAAAATTCATAAAATCACAAAATTGAAAACCATAATAGATAAGCAAAAGATAAAAAAAAATAAGGCTCAACCAAAGCGTTATGAGACAAAAAAGACATCTCTGATAATACCACTGAGTTTTCTTGTGTTGGCCATCTTCCGCTGGGGTGGGACCTGCCCTGAAGTGTGGCTTATGTGTGTAGGGGGACCTGTATAGTTATTGGAGAAAACTAATTCTTCCTTTGCAAGCAGTTGTCAGTTGGAGCTAGCTTCTGAGTTAGGTGTGGGAGCTCATGTCCACTTCTCCTCTCCGTGCTGAGACTTGTTTTGTCTTCCCCCATGAGCTCCAAACCCAAAGGAGCTGTCTTCCCTCATGAAGTCCAGACAAGGAGCTGCTTCTTGTCTCTCTCCTCCATGGGTGTAAATGTTAACGGAGGTGCCTTCACTGTTGATGGGGGACCCAGGTCCAGCATGGAGTGGATGGTCAAAACTGCACCACTGTCAAGACGAAGCTCATGTCTGTCACCCTGGAAGTTTTCCTGGGCTGTTAAAAATCACTTGTTTTTGCTATTGTGTCGGGAGGCACACAGTAAGACAGCACTGTAGAATGAATGCTGTCCTTCTACCTGTGTGTGGGTTCTGAGGATCAAACTCAAGTCCCCAGGCTTGCATGACAAGTAGTTTATCCTCTTAGGGTCTAATTGCATCTATTGCTGTCGCTTCTGTCACCAGGGGTCACTTTTGCCCACCCTAGGTTTCTGTATACATATAATCACATTGTATGTATTCTCATTCCTGAGTTCTTTCGCCCAATTCGATGTTTCTGAGATCTACCCATGTTCTGTATCCAAAGTGTGGATTGATTTCTTGTCCTCTAAACAACTCCATGATGTGTGTATCGCTATTATCCTCCCTCTGGGTGAAGACCTAGGAGCTTTGTGGTGGTGAGCGTGGGTGAAGAGAAGCCCCAGTGGAAGGATTGCTTCCATCAGACCTGTGGGCTGGCCTTTGAGACATTTTCATGATTGCCCATTGATGCAGAAGGGCCCAGCCCACTGTGGGGGGTGCCATCCCTAGGCAGGTGGGCCTGGCTATCTAAGAAAGCTAGCCAGCTAGCCAGGCCAGCTAGCCGAGAAAGCCAGAGGGGGCAAGCCGACAAGCACCAAGTCTCTGTGGTTTTTCCTTCAAGCTCCTGCTTTAGCAATCCTAAGTAATGGACGTTGTAAGCTGAACTAGACTGCTTCCTCCTCATGTTGCGCTTGGTTACGGTGTTTGTCACTGCACCAGGAAAGGCAATTAGGACAAGATTTAAAAAAAATCCCAGATGTCGCTAAGAGCCAGGAGGACAACAAAGCAGGGCTATGTGGTCAGGGGCAATGGTGGTATCACATTCAGCATAAAGGACCAGGTGGTCATGTCCTGGCTTGAAGTGACACCAAATGTCCACGGTTGCATTGTCTGATGCAGCTTTTGGGGAGCGTGGTAGCAGAAGTCACATGGCTGTGGCCGGGGAGGGGAGAGAAGGATGGGGGACACAGTGGGTCTTGGCTGCTTTTCCCGAAGCTGGGCTGCAAAGGAGCACGTGGAGCCACAGGTGGTTCAGACACAGCGTCTGAGGGACATTAGTTAGATTTTGAGTTTCTTTTCATTTGGGGTGAGACAAAGAGGAACTGAGTATGCCCACAGGCAGCTGCTGTGTGTGCTGTAATTGAAGGCACTGGGGAAGGCACCTTGGGGTTTGTGGAAACTTCAGGCTACAGCTAAGGGAGAACCTGACTGGGCATCTTCAACTGTGTGAACAAAGATGAACCTAGACAGAGGAAGGCCCAGGGCTGGTTTTGTAACTAGCCTGCACCTGTCCCTGCCCTGCCAGGAGAATAAAGACACTGTCCAGGTGAAACCGGTCCTCTATCCACTTCTGTTGTTTACCTGGAAGTATAATGTGGAGAGTCCATCTCTCTGCCACGGAAAAGCACTCGCTTGCGTCTTTGAAGACTTAAAAACACTTGTGGTTCTGCCCTCATGCACCCCTGCTGCTGTTATCTAGAGGTCGGTGGATGGGCAGGTGGGCTCCGCCCTTGGAGTGTGAGCAGGCCCCAGCCCTGCCCTCAGGAAGTTTGCTCAGGAGGGCAGGTCCCCTGATCTGGTGATAGGACCTTAGTGCTGTGCCACCGCGGGCAAAGGAAGTGACCAGAGAGGCTTATGAAATATTGCTTTCCTCATCCAAAAACAACACTTGAAGTGGAAACAAAAAGGCCGAGGGAACCGATGGAGCCGCTGTTGGAGGGGATGGACCTGGAGGGCCTCTGCCAGCTCCTTCACACTTCACAGGATTCCGCTCGGCACACTTTGCCCAGTTTGTTCTGTCTGGAGTGCTCCTATCTCCCGCCTACTGGGCCCAGCTCAGCAGAGTCTCTGGGAGGAGACCGTGTCTTCTCTCTGATAGGCTGATAAGGGGATGGACTGGCCTTTCATCTTCTTTTCCATAGTCAGGGGTTGCCAGGGTGTTATTACAGACAGGAGCCTGGCTCTCTCTGAAACTGTGGATACTTTGTCTCTGCTGTCCTGACCACAGGGATAGGAGTAGAGGGTGGAGGGGTAGAAGGGGAGGGGAAAAGGGATGTTTCTACTTTTTATTGCTTTGACAAAATGCCTGGGAGGGGAGAACTAGCAAGGAAAGAAAGAAAGGTTTATGTTTACTCAGTTTGAGGACACAGATCCAGCATAGTTGGGGGGTGAGGGTGGGAGGGGTGAGGGAGTAGTCATGGTGGTAGAAGCATGAGGGGGGCAGGTCAAGTGGGACCTGCAGTCGGGAAGCAGAGAGACATGAATGCTGACGCTCAACACACTTTATCGTTTTTGTTCAGAGACTCCCAGCCCCTTCCCCTTCAGCGTGGGTCTTCCCGCCTCACTTGACTTAATCAAGAGACTCCCTCCCGTGTTTTCATGGTGATTCCAGATCCGGTCAAGTTGACAAAGTTAACCATGACATCATTTTACACCGACTGGGGTGAAATGGTCTTTGAGGAGTTCTAGCATCTTCTAAGGATGAACCCAGAAGAAAGCCGACAGACCAGGATATTGCTTTATTTCTGGCATTATTGTTGTCTGTCTCCCTTTGGTCACATAGCCAGATGCTCTCTGAGTTCCCCAGTTCACTGCCCCGTCACAGCTGCCCTTCTGTTGACCTTCCTGTCCCTGCAATGGCAGTAGCAGTGGGGTCCCCGTGCCATCTGTGCTGTGCAGCTCCTCACTGCACTGTGCACCCAGGTTTCCCTTGAATGCTCTCTTGTCCTGGGCTTCTTTGGCCATCGTTCTGCCACCCTGGTGCATTTTGGATGAGGCTCACCCACACGTGAGGGCATTAGTCCCAGTTTTTGCCCCTTCATCTCGTGTCTCTCCAGCAGCATGAAGGGCAGGGATCCCGAGGGGGAAAAGGTTTGCTTTGTGAGGTCAGGGCAGGGTAGGGGAGGTCAAGCCACAGCTTAGGTGCCTCCTCCCTGAGCAGATGGGAAAGGATGGGAAAGGAAAGCCTGCTTCCTTCTCAGCTTTTGTCTGCTTGCCGCAGGGGAGTCCAGGGATGCTGTCCACATATCAGGCACTGGGGGTGGTCACGTCGTGGAGGGGGCCGTGTTTATTGGATTTCATTTTGTCCTAAGGCTAGTCAGGTTAATTCCTTGAAGTGTTTTGCTGGTACCAGCTGGGACTCCATCAATCAATTCTTTTTAGACCATAATCAATGGATTAATAGGCATAAATGACAGAGGATATTTGACCAACTTTTGCCAACAATGGCAGGGGAACCACATACAGTTTCTAGTGGTCTCTCTGTCTGTCTGTCTGTCTGTCTGTCTGTCTCTTTATCTCTCTCAGGCTCTCTGTGTCTCTCTCTGTCTCTCTTTTTCCTTTCCCCCCTTACCCCTCCTCTCCCTTTGGCGTTTTAAAGCAAGCTCTCAGGCTGTGACCCAGGCTGGCCTAGAAGGCCGGGAAATCATTCTGACTCAGTCCCTCAGATTTTGGGATTACGGGAGCAAACTGTCACACTGGCTTTGCATCTAGCTCCTGAACCATGGCTTATGCTGTAGAGACTTTTCCTCACTGCACTCATGCCTCCCTAATGAAATGGAAATCGGAACTTCTTGGGTGAAATTTTAAATAATCACCCAGCATCTGGTACTTGATTTACGGCTTTAGCCAGCTGTGTTTCATTAAGAACTAACTTGTCTTTGTTACCGGGAAGCAAACCATTAGTATTTTAGGGAATGTGCTACTTTTAAAACCAGAAAAAATACTTACAGAGCACACTAGCCTTTCTCTCTTGGGGCATTTCATTCTTTAATTAAATGCTGGCTGAAGTCCCAGGAGCTATCCCGCCTGTCCAGTTCTTGCTTGGTTCTGAGAGCTGCTACTTAACGCAGGTTTCCTTCCCTCTCCTTGTCCTGCAGAGCCAGACCGGTCATCACTGTGGCTGTCTCCATCTTCCTCCCAGGCTCCATCAACATCACAGCACCTCAGTGTCATGACGGACAGCAGCCCGTGAACTGCCTGAATGTCACCGTGTGTTTTCGGTTCCATGGCAAGCATGTGCCAAAAGAAATCGGTAATGAGTCACAGTGTCAGAGCTTGGGATATCTGCCTTACCTTAGCTGGGCCACTGGGCTGGACACTGTCTGGGGCGCCTCATTCCACTTTCCTGCTCATTTACATATTTCAAATTTCACACACCCTTCAGGTCTAGGACAAATGACATTGAACCTCAAGCATCCTTCCCCGCAAATGTATGCCTAGACTGGAATTCACTGGGCGGGGCTGAGTGTGAGCTGGTGAGATGAAGTGCCTGATCCTTGCCCATATGGAATGCTTCATGCAGTTAAACAATAAGAATCTGGAGACTCTCCCCACCCCACCCCATAAGCTTGCAGCATCAACTAGGTAGCAGGGTCGCACCATACAACTGACATCAGCTCAGGATGTGAAGGGTTCCAAGGCTTAGGTTGTCAAGAGCATGGTACTACTCTGGTATCTCAGAGAGTTTGGAAAACTCAGCTCGTGCTCAGTTAACATTCTTAGACAGTCCAGGGATGGTGCTGTCCACATGGGGCAGGGCCCTCCCAAATCAACCGTCAATCAAGAACACGATCAGGCAATCTGATCTGGGCCGTGTCTCCATTGAGACCCCCTCTCATAACTCTAGGCTGTGCCGAGTCGGGAGCTGTAGGTAACTATGACAATGTTCTGGTGAGGTGTGCATGCGATTTGAGTGTGCAAAGCACTACTCTGAAGTTCACACATATGCACACTCATGTGTAGTCCACTCAGCTGGACTTTAAACACTCTGTCTTAACTGACAACAGGCCAGTCCCCTGCGATCTCATTGGCAAAATCATTGAGATCAAATTATTGAGCAAACCCCACAACTAAACCTTGTGCTTACTTAGAAAGATTTTTCTTTCATTTTAAAGAGAGCTCAGAAATTGCCAGACTGAGCATAGCCATACGATAAACATGGGATTGAAGAGTCATGCAATTTTTATATATAGTTCAGGGAGTAAAATAATAAGTTCATCCAGCTGTTGGGGCTGGGTACTTAGTCTGATATAGTAGCATTTTTCAACCACGGTTTCTTCCTATCATCTTTATGGTTGAAACCATCAGAGTCTGATGCAGAAGGTTTCTGTTCCTCCTGGACCCAAACACCTGCTCATGACAGCTAGAATCAATTAGCAAACATTTCTTAGGTGTTGGAAGTGGTCATTATTTTGGAGCTGGGGATCAAACCCAGGCCCTCTGGCCTGACAAACACATACCTACCAGAGACTCATACCACCCCTCAACCCTGAGTGTGAGTTTTGGTGCATATTTTGGAGCTCTAGGAAACAAGCAAGCAACAGTTTGTGCTGGTACTCATTTCCTAGCTATGCGTTGTGTGTCTACTGTGCTGTGCACTAGAAACAGTTCTGTTCTAGAGAGTTCCGACTGCTTTGTCCCTGACACGCTATCATAGTCTCGACCCATGTTCTGGCGAGCATGACGGAGACCTGGCACAGTGGGAACAGAGGAGAGGCTGAGTCTAAACAGGCGTGGGCCAAGGGGCTTCAGACTGCCGGGCTGAGTGAAGAGATGGTACGGGGGCCCCTGTGATCCCTAAGCCCTTCTGGGGCCACACTCAGGCACCAGCTTTTCACATACCACTTGGAGGAAATCCACAAGGATCTGAGCTGGACCGTGGCCCTTGAAGGAGTGAAATGTTATGGACATGGCAAGATCCAGGCCAGAAACAGATCACCACACCTTACATTTTAGTAGGCTTGGACTCTTGGAAGTGACTGGGCAGGCCAGGGAGGATGCAGCAGTAACTGCTGGAGACAGTTGCCATGGCTGGGACTGTGCCAGTAGCCAGCCAACTCTTCAGATCAGCTGTGTGGCATCGCTTGGGATCTTGTTAGCCATGCATATTCAAGTTGAAAGAGAACTCCGAGGGTAGAACCCAGCAGCCTGTGTTTTACCACGTTTCTGGGTAACCAGTCAAGGTTATACTCTGTTAATTCCTTCCTTGAGGTTATCAGGACCCATGAGGTTGAAGAAGGGACCTTGTGCATCTGGACCTAAATCTTTTTCGTTTTATTTTACTTTTTGGAAGGGAACCTAATTTTTAAAATTAATTAATTAATTTTTCATATCAATCACAGTTTCCCCTCCCTCCTCTCCTCCCATTACCTCCCCCCATCTCTTCCTACTTTCCCTGGGGGGCACCTAAATCTTTAAGTAAAAACTACTGAGAGTGCTACTCACCCCTCTGAGAAAGTACAGCGAGGGCTTTGGGTCATGGAGGAGGACCTAGGGAGTAGAATTACGTCTGTCCATCTGTCTGGTCCAGAGGCCATGAAAGCTGTCCTTGGATAAGTGGATAAATAAGCAGGGCGGGGCGGGGCTTTCTTCTCCCTCCAACCCCGCAGGTGCCCTCCCTCCCCTCTCCCCATTGGCAGACCCTCACAGGGAGCTGCTGGCAAAACAAACTGGTGGAATCCCAGCAAAGCGGAGAAGGCAGGCTTAGAACTAGAACCAAGAACTGCATAATTGGCATGGAAGCACGCAGGCTCATGGGGGATCTGAAATATTAAGGCCCTGTTCCTACTCCAGGGAGCACTGGCTTTCAGTGGACATTCTCCATGCTCCCTCGGGTCTCTGGAGAAGCCTGGAGGTGAGAAAATGAGCCTCGTCTTACGTTGTTTGGGGCTCTTCGCTTAGAGAGGACGATGAAGTTCCTCCAGACCCTGTGCTCAGCCGTGGCCACAGATCACGGACCCACATTCTAGCAGGAGGAGTCTCCTCAACTTGCCCTTCTAGACACGTGCAGAGTGGCATGCAGGCTGGCTTCCCACTCTGGCAGCTGCCCAAGGGAAGGTTTTTCGCACATTTCGCTAAGCAATTTCGAAGAAGAGTTCGGCTCATTCCAGAGTGTTCTTAGACACATCATTCGTGGCTCAGGGGCTGACTGTGGCTTCTCGGAGCCTCCTGGCAGCCACTGAGAAGGACTGAGCACTGTCACCAAGAATGCTGAGCCCTTCACCCATGGGCTGTATGTCTGCCTTCTTGGTGGCCATAGGCTTGCCTGTCTAGAGGCTGAGAATCGCAATTCTGTACTTTTGCCATATTATCAGATGAAAACCAGAAAGGGTTGTGTCCCGAGGAGTTGCATTTTCTCACTTTGCTGGTCTCATTTATGCTACAAAAGCACTCAGCCACTGGGCTATGTCCCCAGCCCGTTTTGCACTCAGATCCCCTATCTGCATGTAACCCGGGCTTACAGACAGCCTGACAAAGCATTCCATGGACAGTGTGAGCAGACAAGCTCTGGATTCCAGGCCCTGAGGGATGGCCCCCTGGTCAGCCACAGAAATACAGTTGGAAACTGATCCCTTGTGCCCCCAACCCTTTTTTTTTCTGCAGTGAGAGGTGGTGCTGTTTACTCCCTAGGGAGAGACTTATTCTCAAAGCTTCCGGTGCCCAGAAGTGTTGGGATGAGAACAAGGAGAGCCTTGTCAGAGAAGGAAATGGGGGTTACCTAAGAAAGCAATTACTGCCAGGTAAATGTCACATTCCTTGGAGGAAGATGGAGAGAATTAGGGAAAGTTAGTAAAGTGGAAATATCCCTTTCCCCTCTCCTCTGGGAAGCACCCGGGGAAGCCAAGTAGCGCTGGAGGAGCCCTGCTAGACGGTCACAGCTGAATCCTTGTTCTGGGGGAGATTCGGGAACGATTCCGTGTTGGCGAGGATAGACCAGAAGAGCCCTCATTGATGTGAGACAGCTGGCGCTCTCCCCAGGCCCCAGCCCATGTGGGGGGCCCTTGGGAATCCGCCTGGGGGGGGTCAGGGAAGACAAGCAGGCGAAAGCATGGGTCTGATCAGCTTTTCCATCCACATGACATCATTCGACATGGCATAGACACAAACTGCCAGAAGGAAGAACCCGGTGTGTCATGTGCTGTGGGAACTGGCTCTAATCTGAACCAGCAATCCTCGGCCTGGACCCCGCTTTGAGAGCTGGTTTGTATTAAGTGGTTGCTCCAGAGGCCAAGCTGCAGGCCTGAGGCACCGCCCCCACCCCCAAGCAAGCTGATTGGCTGCATCCCAACATGCTTGGGGCACTCGAGGGGGGACTATTTAAGGCTACCACTGGAGCATGGGGCTTCAGAGGTGACTCTTCCTTCTCACCTCTGGCGGCTTCCAGACTCTCTGCACTCAGGTGGGATTTCCTCATGCTTGCTTCTAGAAGCGAGAGTCTGATATAGAATGAAGTTCTCTATATTTATAATGTCAAAATAAATTTCATATCGAGCACGATATTTTCTAGAGAGGAAACGCTTGCAAAGCTATTGCTCTTGGTGACTGGATAACCGGGTCTGCCTGGGATCAGGCATTGGAACGTTTGATAAATCTGCTAGGTTAACGGGTTGGCACCCACGTGCCCCACCTGGATCAGAGCAGTGGCCTCATCCTCAGCTCTGTTCTTTGAACTGCAGCTTTCCCCCGTTCGTACGAGTTTTCGGAGTTTTAGGATCTTCGCTGGTGACTACTGTGGCACTTTGAGCAGAAGATGGGCACTTTACTCACAAAGTACTCAGCGCAGCTTTGGGCATGCGCAGAAGGCTGAACTCGCCACCCCCTCACCCCCCATTTCCCAACTTGCCCTGTGTTAAGGTCTCCCCCAACTCAAATATATTCCCAAGTCGAGGTCTCAGTGCACACCTCAACATAGGGACAAGCCCCGGCAGTACCAGCCTGCAAAAGGGGCAGAATACTGGCTTAGGCAGGCTTCTCCAGAGGAACCAACCAGGGAAGTTGGAAATGGAGTAAGGAATCCCACGGTTAGGGCATTGGCTCATGAGGCTGTGGAGACAGAGCTGAGCTGAAGCTGTAGTTTAGGTCTGTTGGTAGGCTAGACACAGGACTCCTCATTGGGAAACAGAGAGATCACTTTATACATGTAATACCATATTATATACATATGTATGTAATGCCATATTATATACATATATATGTATAATATATATATATATATATAATTTCCTCATCAAGACCTTCAACTAATGCAACCCACCCACATTATAGAGTTTGATTTGCTTCATCCAAAGTCCAGTGATATCACTGTCGGTCTCATTTGTAGAAGACCTTCACAGCAGTGTGTAATTTAGTGCTTGACTAAATATCTGGTTACTGCGGTCCAACCAAGTTGGCACATGAATTAACCATTCTAGGAAATCAAACAGGGTGTAGGACTAAGCCTGTTACCACTCTGGGTCCATCCGACTCAGTCCTGCTGGGGAATCTGGGGAGTCAGTGTAGGGTATGCCTCAATGTGAGGGGTCCCAAGTGAAAGGCAACTATGTCCCATCTGCTTGTGCTGTTCAGAGCCTGACTTACTTCTGCCTTGAACCAGAGAAAGCCCTTGGTGGAGGCAGACGGACTTAGAAGAGGCCAAGAGGATGTGAGTTGGAGTCCACACTACCCTCTCTGTCTTCCTGTGCTCATCCCCATTCTCTCTGGGCTCATCTGGTTGGATCACTGAGGTCTGCTGTCTCTTCCACTTTCCTTTCCCTGCAGGACAAGGACGGCCCTCGTTGGTCACCTGGGACACTCTTGTCAGGGGCTGTAGAGAGTCTGTGACTGCCACCCCCACCTTGGTGTAACCAGCCATGACCTCTGACTTGTTTTTCCATCTGTGGGCATCTCCAGATGTCATCTTGCTAAATAGCATTTTGTAACTCACTTGATTTAAACATAACCATTTGTCCTGTTGGGTTGTTACTGCCAGCAGTAAAAAGATTGGCTTAGGGTTCAGCTCCGGACCTTTGTCTGTGCTTGGGTCTGCCATTTCTGCATTCAAAGAGTGAAAGCTTTCAGGACAGGTATGGTGGGAGCATGGAAAACTGGTACTAAGAATTATTTGAACTATGAGGGGCTGGATCAAGAGGTTTCAGAGGAGGAGAATGTTAGTATGTGGACTAGAGACTGACTGGTTGTGTGATATTTTGGTGAAGTATGTGGCTGCTTTTGCCCTTAAGGAGTCTGCTTGAGGCTAAAATGAAAAGTTTTTGGTTAATTCCGTCGGCAGAGGAAATCTCAAAAACAGCTTAGTATAGACTCTGTCATATGGTTATTAGTGTTTACTCTAATGAAGATTATTTAATGTAAAGGAGCAAGCTGAGCAAGGAAAAATACAAAATGAACAATTTGAGGAGAAAAGGAGCACCAGGAAGTAGAATTGAGGTAAATCCTGTGTTCAAGGATTTAGATTAAGAAATGGAATAAAGGGAGTGATGACCTCAGGGCAAGATCCCATCCAGATAACTTTTCAATTTGTAAAAAGGAATTAAAGAAAAGCTTAGAGCTGGATATGGTGGTGCAACACCCTTTCTTTAATCCCAGCACTTGGAAGGCAGAGACTGGTGGATCTCTAAGTTTGAGGCCATCCTGGTCTACAGAGTAAGTTCCCAAACAGCCAGGTTTAGGCAGCGAAGGAAACCATCGTAGACAGAAAGCTGGTAAAGGTACATTTGAACAAGGGGGCTGGCCATGTTCCATCTTTAAGAAGCAGCAGAACTTGGCAGCATTGGCCATGTGGTTCTGGCTTTAGAGTTAAAGACAAAAGGAAGGTGTTATAGAATCTGTCTCTGTGACTAAGGAAGGCTCCTGAGGCCAGGCATATGTCAGGGATGTCCCTGAATGGAGGCCTAGTGAGGTCATTGCGTGCAGCTGTGAAGTTGAAGCCTGGATTGCCTTGGAGACACCTACATGTTGAAGATGCTAGAGCCATGTGTTACCTGCCAAGGAGATCCACTATAGGGAGTGGAATCAGCCCAAGAGAAAGAGTATGTTGTAGTAAACAAAGCTGAAAGGAGTTGGAGATCTGAAGAGCATTTTGACATGAGACATAGAGATGCAGAGTTTGGAGTTTGCCCAATTTGTTTTCCATCTTGCTTTGGTCCAGAATTTCCTCACTATACTCCTTTCCCTTTGTTTGGAATGGTATTGTATTTCCTGTGCCATTTTATGTTGGAAGTATGTAATCTGCTTTTTGATTTAGATTTTTACAGGTCATTACAGTTAAGAGATTGCATGAATTTTAGAAGAGACTTTGAACTTTTAAACGTTGTTGAGACTGTTATAGACTCTGGGGACTTTTAAAGTTGTACTAAATGCATTTTGCATTATGATATTGTTACAAGCTTATGGGGGCCATGGAGTGGAATGTGGTTGTAAACTGAAGTTTGTCCTGCATGGTCCTGTAGCCATTCAGTCCCAAAGAAACACATAGAGACTTATCTTAATTATAAATTGTTTAGCCTCTTAGCTCAGGCTTATTATTAGCTAGCTCTTACAACTTAAATTAACTGATAATTCTTATCTATTGTTAGCCATGTGGCTTGGTACCTTTTCTCGGTAAGCCGTTCTCATCTTGCTTTCTCTGTGTCTGGCTGCTGACTGTGTCTCTGCTTTTCCTCTTCCCAGAATTCCCCTAGTCTGGTTGCTCTGTCTATACTTCCTGCCTGGCTATTGGCCAATCAGCATTTTATTAAACCAGCATGAGTGGCAAATCTTTACAGTGCTCAAGAGCATTATCCCACAGCATGTGGTGGTTTGAATGTAATTGGCCCTCTTTAGCACTATTAGGAGGTGTGACTTTGTTGGAGTAGATGTGGCCTTGTTAAAGGAAGTATATCACTGTGGGGATGGGATTTGAGGTCTCATATATGCCCAAGCCATGCCTAGTGCCTCAGTCTACTTCTTGTTGTCTTCTGATCAAGGTGTAGCCAGTACCATGTTTGCCTGCATGCTGCCATGCATCCCGCCATGGGATAATGGACTAACCTCTGAAACTATAAGCCACAATCTCAGTTAAATGTTTTGCTTTATAAGAGTTGCTATAGTCATGGTGTCTTTTCATAACAATTGAAACCCTAACCAAGACATCAGGTAAGATTGAAAAATTAAACACTTACATGTAGTGTGGTAAAAATAGCCCAGATCAGATCCAGAGAGCTCTGGATTCTGCTGTATGGTAGATGGTTCATGAACTGGAGCAAATATTTCCCCTTTTGGAACCTCTGGACCCTTTGTCCTAAAAATGAAGTGGTTTTTTTTTGTTTGTTTTTTTTTCATGAGCTGACCTATAGGATTTCTTCAAGACCTTGGCAGTCTATGCACACATTCTACTTGTAACTCTTGCTTGTACCCCATGTTTTCTATACTGAAACACTTCTCCTGGCTGTTCTTTTCTTACTATTAGAACTATCTTTTAGGATGATCCATATCCCAGGTCCCTCCTGGTGACCCAGCTTTGCCTCAGCTGCTCATTAGGATAAACAAATTAGGACATCATAGCTTCCACTGACTAGGAATCTGCCATCAGGGCATGATAGTAACCACTATATGGCAAGGGCCCAAGAAGGCCATTAGATACAGAAAAAATACACCGTGGTGTAGCCACAGATGGCCTGTCAAGCCACCTTTCTTCCTCTCTGTTCAGACTTTCTTTGGTGGTGGGTCCCTTTGATGCTATTTATGGACACACTATTCCTGTGGGTTGACTTCACCACACTTAAACACTGGCAAGGCACTGGCTTCAACGAATGGCCCAAGCTTCTGACAGACAGCTGTGTGGAGATGGCCTGGTCATTTTAGGTACATGGATTATTGTTTCTCCACCATAAAAAACTACTCTTCCTGGAGCTAGTAAATGGCTCAGTGGTTGATCTCTCTAAAGGACCCAAGTTGCCTGTACCTCCAGTTCCAGGGGCTCCCACACGTCCCTCTAGCCTTGGGCACCTGCTCTCATGTAGCATGCAGTCACACACACACATGCACGCGTGCACACATAAAATAAAATAAATTTTTAAAAAACACAATAATCTCAGAATCTACCGAAGAGCTAAGAAGTCAAATGGCTCACCGAGAGACTGGCCCCCTGGCCCAGAGAACGAACAGTGCTGTAGATCTGCTGAAGTTCATCTTACCGGACAAAACACACAGCTATCTCTTTCTTTACAAACCCCAGAGCAATGGAGGCAAGGTCTGTTGGGTTTACCCAGCATGCATTCAGCATCAGAGCATCCATCTTTTCTTTTTTCTGTTCTATACTGTGTGCAGGCCACTCTCCCGTCTGGCACTGCCCTCTCAGGTTTTCAGAAGGAGCACTCCATGTAGGAGCCACCATGGCCAAAGCCTTGATGGAAGGACAGGCACTCTGAGCCTCGTTTCCAAGCGTGGTACGCCATGGAAGTGGACTTATTTTTTCCTGTGGTGTTGACTGACGCTTCACTGTGTCAGTCCCTGGTGTGCGGTCTCCTCACTCCAGCACGGGTGACACACAGATGGGAAGACGTTGTGGCTGAGAGCACGACTCGGCAACTGTGAGAGACGTTGAATTATTCCAGCAATTGCTCCCTTATCACACCATGTGGCTCGACAGAAGTCAATTTCATGAAGTCAGCGGCTTCTAGTTACATTCAGCAGGTTTGCTGCCATGTTCGCCTCTCAGGCCTCTATGTGCATGGCAAAAGTAGTGACGTATGTGTATATTAGTGGTTCATTGGTACCTCACACAGGCATGAGGTTTAAACAGGGAACAACTGTATGTCTGATTGTGTGGGATCTCTGGGAAGACAGGGGCCATCCTAGTTCTTCCACAGCCTGGTCACAGGCTTCTGAGAAGCTCTTGATGTGTGCACGGGACAGTCCCCTATACTGTGTGAACTGTGCGTGGGGTCTCCACAGAACTGTGGTACTAGGTGCTCTCACCCCTGTGTGTCCATCTTTGCTCACATCTTTGACCCTTCATTTCCTGTCAGATCTGAGCTACAATCTGACGGCTGATGTGGCCCAGAAGGAGAAGGGCCAGCTGCCCAGAGTCTATTTCGTGCTGCTTGGAGAGACTGCCGGCCAGGTCTCAGAGAAGCTGCAGCTGACCAGCATGGAGGAGACGTGTCACCACTACCTGGCCCATGTGAAGGTTAGCTTCCCTCCTGTTTTTAATCCTCAGATCTGGTCTCTACCGATAGTCATTTGGACTGAGTGCGAGCTTCGTATGTTTCATTGTGCCGGCTCTGACTTTCAGAATCCTAGTTCATAATATGTGTTCTTTTAACGCTCAAAGCTGAAGCCATCTTATTTATCTTTAATATTTTAAAGCACCGTTGAGTCATGGAGGGGTGCGCATCTGCCATGGTGTGTGTGTGTGGCAGTCAAAGGACAACTCTGTGGAGTCCGTTCTAGTCTCCACCTCTAGGTGGTTCCGGGGATCGAACTTGGGTCAGGAGGTTTGTAAGGGAAGTGTGTTGCCCACTGAGTCGTATCATGGGTCCCCTTTCACTTATTGTGCTGTCTGCAACCTCTGAGAAGGGTAGAGGATGCCAGAGACCAGTCTCTGACTGTGCCTCGTTCTCTTGGGACGTTTTCATCCCCTGCCTCTGTAAGTCGGCAGTCACTGAGAGGAGAGAGTCAGTGGCCATGCTCTGAGCCTCAGATGACATCATTCCTGCTGCCTTCTTAGTGGTCCACGGCGTGGCAGAGTAACTCACAGTCAGAGTGAATGTGCTTTAAAATGGTTTGGACAGTTCTCTTGTTGACTGCTTGCTATTTATTTAAGAAGTGCATTTTAAGGGTCTCCTTCCTTCCCCCAAATAAACTTCCAGACATTTTTCTCCTCTTGAAAGTATTTGCTAAATATATTTAACTGCAATTGAGGAAGCAGGGCTCTGATTATTGCTAGAGTATCTGCTGTGCTGGATGGGAGTCCTGACTATGGTCTCTGCTGTAGAACAGAGAGCAGAGAAGGTTCATGAAGCCAAGATCTGGCTAGGGCAGTTTGTGTAAGGCCTGTGGGTGTGGGCTTGAAGTACACAAACCTGGTGTGGATGGAGTTGTGTGAGCACTATGTGTGAGTCCCTGCCTCTCTCAAATGCGCATTCGATACTCACCTTGAAAGCAGTCATTAGCACCCAGCATTGCCCAGAGCAGGGGGCACATACTGCAACCCCAGCACTTGGGAGGGAAAGGCAGAAGGATCGTGAGTTCAAATTCTGCCTGGAGAGTTTCAGCCTAGCCTGGGCTCATATGGTCAGACCCTATCTCAAAGCAAAACAAAATAAAAGATAAAACTTGTACAGTGAGTATGAAAATCTTTGCATGGAGTCCGATGAAGGTGCTCGGAATTATTTGACTGGTTGGGCCGTGCATAGTTTCCAACATTCTGACATTTTTCACTTACAGAAATGCCAGTTTCGTATAGTTTAATGTGATATTACTAGCCAGAGATTTCTAGCCATAAATCTAGATTAATGTAGTATTTCTAGCCATAGGATCTGTAGATTGAAGTGTCTTTCCACTGCTGTCTTGTTGGGGTCATAGTCACAGCTGCTTCTAGGCCGTGTATAGAGAATTACCTTCATGCCTGCAGCACAAGGTCTGGCCTGGAGCCCGTGACTTCATACCCCCGAGATACTTTGTAATGGGGCTGGGCTCTGCCTTCTGCCAGACTCATGTCAGGGCCTGCCCGGGCCAGCTGCCCTTGGCTTGGGCTGCTGGCCACTTAGAAAGCCTCCCCTGCTCTTGTTAAACTTGCCCTGCCCTTCTTAATCTTAGATTCCTTTGGCTTATGAGTATCCTTGAGGGCATGGACTGCTCCAGAGAGGCTCATGTGCAAACCTCAAGATGTATCAAATGATTCCGTTCGACACTTGCTAGGGCGTGGGGCATCTGGCGTTCCTGGTGCTGAGTCTGATCCACAAATCTTCCTTTTGAGGCCCTTTGCAACTTCTTGCTTTGACTCAAAAATCCATAGCAAATTGTTCATAAGAACTACAAGTCTGAAGAACAGGGCCACAGAGAACCTGCTGCCGGCTCTGGGGAAGTGCATCCAGGGGGCACCAATAGTGAAGTGAGAGCTGGGCAGAACTGTTCCTATGGCGGCCACTGAGGAAGAGTAGGGCAGGGCTGTTCCTATGGTGACCTGAGGAAGGTTGCCTCAGAGGTTGATCTAGCTTATTCTGTTACATAAACTTACCAGATATAGCAAATAAAAATGTAAGATTTCTCATCAAATTTGTATCTTAGATAAACTGTGTTTTGGTATATGTACAACGTCCTCCTTTCTTAGTGGCTTCTCCTTCTGGGAACTCAATCATGATGGATCACTGAGGTCCAATAGTATTATATGAAAAAAAATCTAAAAATAATAAATGTTAAATAAATTTGCCACAGGATATGTGGTTCTACTTTTAATGGTTATTTCTTTGCATAATTTATTTATTTATTTATTTATTTATTTTCTTTTAGATAGATTTTATTTTATAGATACGTATTAAAAGCTACATTTTCAACATTACTTTTGTTCATACACACTATAGATAGCTATGACACTTTACTAATATATTGATCAGGGAGGCTCTGAAACATATCACTAGTGACTTTCAGAAGAAACAATTTCCTCAACTATTCAACCTTATTTGTTGCTTTCAGATCACTCCCATGTTTTCACATGTGTGGGGGTTCTCTCTAGTAGTGTACTGAACATTTCTCTGAACTAACTCGTTCTCAGTAGAAATCTCTTTGCATAATTTATGAACTTTATCATAGGTATGTATCCATGGGGGAAATATATCCTTGGTATTGTTTGCAGTTTCAGATATCTGCAGGATGTCTTGGAACATGTCCCCGTGGATAAGGGACTCTTAGGTTCCTGCCTTCTGTAGATGATTCTAAGCTATCCGACTCCTGCTTCGGGATGGTAGGTTCAGAATAAACATCTAACTCATGGAACCGTGTTGGGATGATGAACCAGGTTGGCTGGAACTTAGGGTCATGGGGGGCTTCTGATACAGAATGGAGCTCACATCTCTGAGGAAGCAGTTAATGGCATCACCCAGTCCTGCACAGGATGCTGCAGCTGTGGGTGCTACTACTGCTGACAGACTGACAGACTCTGGAATCACTTGGCAGGCAAACCTCCAGGCAGGCCTGTGAGGAATAACCTCGATTAGGTAGATTGAAGTGGAAAGACCCACCCTAAATTCGGGCAACGCCGTTCTCCGCCCTGCCCGCCATGTGAAGGTAGGAGTGAGCTGACCACCGGCTTTCATCACTTTGTGTCTGGATGTAGCATGGCCCCTGGCCTCAAGCCCCTGCTGTCGGGACTTGTCCCGCATGGTGGACTGCCCCCTTAAACTGTGATCCTGAACGAATCCTTCTTTCTTTAAGATTGCTCACCAGGTGTTTTGTCAGAGCAAGACATAGAATAGTTGAGATGGAGACGTACACAAATATTAGTTTGTTTTGGGAGACCAGTGCTGGGGTGAAACCACGTGTCTCCCAGACAGCCTCAGACTCAGTCCTCTGGGTCAGCCTCCCAAGTGCTGGGATCACAGGCACGTGGCACCATGCCACTTCCTTTGGCATCCCTTTGGCATGTCTAGCTCTAGTGGGCCCCACGTGGGACACCTAGGGCTTTTCGATCAAAACCTAGTAGAGGAGAGTAGAACTGAGATCTGGTTAGAACAGTCTGCGGCTGATGGTGGGGCTCCAGAGTTTGGGTGTTTGGGACCGGTTAGGGAGAGAAAGTGGACTGACTTTAATGAATTTTATCTTATAATTTCTGCTTGGGTCTTTTCATGCAGTCAGATGAGGTGGTGGCATATATCAGAGAGAGACAGAATTGCAATTCTTTATAGTTCAAGAGCCAACTCTGCTGTTAAGAAATGTTCAAAGCAGTGCATGCTCAATACAACAACCATGAGGGGAGTTTTATCCCACAGTGACTATCTGGGCCCTAACAGCGGACCTGGGTAACTGGTGGAGTATTTGAGTGAGGGGAAATGTCGATGGACTAGCGAGCTATCCCCAGTGTGGCCCAGCTGGCCTAGGAGCTCACAGACAGAGCCTGTGGTTTACAGGGTTTGAGGAAAACAGCTGGGAGGGCTGTGGCTTATGTGGGGCCTGAGATAGGCAGCAAGAAGGGGGAGGGGGTGATGGCTTCCCAGCCTGGGGGTGTGGCCTAGGGTCTGCCAGTCATGCTGAAAGACCATGGCATGGTCTCTATTGCACGGCCTGGCTCTCAGCTTCTGCAGACAAGTCATGGGACAGGACTGCAAATGCCCCATCTTGTCACATGCCATATGGCCAGCAGACAGGCCAGCACGGGGGCCACGCGTGTTTTGTTTAGGCTATCTTCAGGCATTTTTCTTTCCGTCTTTAAGCCTGTTCAGTACTTTCTTGTTTTCTTTTCCTCTTTCTCCTCCTAACTTTTCACTCCATATATGGTGATGTTCTCCACTGTGGAGACCAGCTTGGACCAGTACCTGCCTCCTAAGCCAGCTGTGTGGTACCCTGGTCTAACTTGAAGGGACCCCTAGGGAGGGGAGGTTCCTCTTGGGGCAGCGCTAAAGCTGTTCTAGTTGCTTCCTTCACTGTTCCCCAGATACCACGCACCCCACTTATCTTTCCCTGTTCCCCAAACCAGCCCAACTCTGGAGCAGGACCACCCTCTACTGTCTAACTAGAGGTTTGGAGGGAGATCTCTAGTTAAACCCTGTGGTCATAGGTAAAACCCAGAGCCCTTCCTTTGGCTGCGAGGCTCTGTAGTACTCACCTCAGGTGACCTTTTCGGTTTCTTCTTCTTTTTGTACACCACATGCTCTGACTCTTTGATGAGCTGTCCTGTCCCTTTTTTTTCTCTAGAACCCACCTCCCATGCTTTTTTATTTTTTATTTTTTTATTTTATTTTATTTTATTTTTATAACGTGGCCCTTGGGTTCATGATTGTGTCTCTAGCACTTCCGTTATTTCAGATCCAGTTCTTGGGTCTATATAGAGCCATGCACCTCTTGCCCGCTTTTTGTGTTCTTTCTGTCTTAGGGTCATACCCCTAACTCTTTGATTTCATAATTTTTCTTTAAAGCAGACGGACAACTTTCAGTTCTTTTGTGAAGTAAAAGGGTCGCACCCTTCTGTAAACAGAAAACCAATTATTCCATGCCTGATACAGAAAGAAACTGTGGAAACAAAACCAACTGAAGTCAAAACACTGTTGTTGAATTCTGGCCATTTTCATTGTTTCCCAGTCCCTGTAGAGACGCCTGTCCACCCTGCATGTTCGAAAGGGAAATTTCTAGACTCTGAGAGAATTGAAAACATTAGGATACCATGGTGGTGTTTTCGCCACCAGAAAACTGAATAGGGAGTGGACCAGGAGATAGCTTTTTAAATACAATGGTCCTGTTATAGCACCATGCCCAAGTGTCATTGACAGAGCCAGCGTTAGCCCACTTGGAAGCCTTGGTCATATTCTTATTGACATGCCTCTACCCACCTCATCTCCTGAAGATGTAACTGTTCCTGAGGAGGCAGCAAGGTTCCTAGGCCCTAACAAGCCTCCCTTGGGTTCCTGCCTTAGGTAGATGGTTCCAAGTTACCCAACTCCTGCTGAATGAACATCTAGCATGTGAAACCGTTTTTGGAATGACTAATGAGCTAGCCAGAACTAGGGGTCACTAGAGCTTCTGACAGAGAATGGAGCTCACACCTTTGAGGAACCAGTAAATGGGCAAGAGAGCTTGGGACAGGAACAAATGTCCCATGACCACTCCTGGGTGAACACACCTATCCATTTCTTAGCATGTCTTGCAAATGCTCGTTAATAAATCTAGAAAGCAGGGCTAGAGAGATGGCTCAGTGGTTAAGAGTACTGTCTACTCTTTCAGAGGACCGGGATTCAACTCTCCAGCACCCATAAGGCAGTTCACAACTGTCTGTAACTCTGGTTCCAGGAGATCTGACATCCTCACACAGAATATATACAGGCAAAACACCAGTGTGCATTAAATAAGTAAATAAATCTTTAAAATATCTAGAAAGCTACAGTACCTTCTGAACGGTAGCAGCCACACATGCACCCGGGTAAAACTCGCCTGCATCTTTGAATTCGGTCCACCCACCAGTCTGAGGGGTGCTACTCCACAGTGACAAGTGAACACAGCAGCAGGGGGTCTTCCTAAAGCCTTATGTGAAGATGCCAGATGTAGTAGCCTACTGTTGGGTCTCGTTTGTGTAATATTCTAGAATGCGCCAGAAGATGGATCAGGGTTTTCTGGAGGCTGCAGTTTTGGGGAGAGGTGACAGCTACTAGCACCAAAGACAATGAGACTTCTGGGTGTGAGGGACCCCACATTAGGTCATGGCTGTGGGGTGGCTGTGTGAGCAGATGTAGTTATTAAAGTTCATTGGCACGTAGACTGAAACTCAGTGTTAGCTTACATAAGTTACATCGCGACCAAACTTAATTTATTTTCAATCAGCCCGTGTTAATTACACAGAGGTATCATTATGGCATTCGCATTCACGGTGTGGTCTGAACCTGCCCCACTGTCATTCTGTCCTATCTCCTCTCCCTCCTCCACCTCCGTGTCCATAATATGTCCCTTCCATTATAGTCATATAAATTACATTCTCCAAGATTCCACGTAGCGAACACATGACACTTGTCCTTGTGACCTTGATTGATTTCACTTGACGCAGTGACTGACCTCCAGTTCTGTCCATCTTCCAGTGATCTAGTTTGCTTTCTGTGGCTGTGACCAAAAGCAACTCAGGAAGGGAAGGGTTTATTTGGCTTACAAGTTTCCATTTGCCACTGAGGGAGAAGGAGAGGTGGTGAATGCAGAGGCAGGAACTGAACCAGAGGCCATGGAGGTATGCTGCTTACTAGCTTGCTTCCTGAGGCTTGCACAGCCCTGGCCCCCCTTACACAGCCCTGTCCCTCCTTACACAGCTCTGGCCCCCCTGCCTAGGGCTGACTCCGCCCACAGTGGGCTGGACCCACTCACATCAATCACTCATCAAGGAAAAAACCACCTTACAGATACCCCCACAGGCCAATCTGATGAGACAGGTCCCCAGATCCCCCCACCTCTGTATGTCTAGGTTTGTGTCTGTTGACAAACTGACAAGACAAGCCTTGCTCTATGTGTTTGGCTTATTTCATTTAGTATGATCTCAAACTTTTAACTGATGAGTCTCTCTCCAGCCCCTGTTTATTTATTTTTTTTTTAAAAAAAAAAACTCTTGAATTTTTGCTTGTTTTTCTTCCATTCTTTGCTTTTCTGAGACAAGGCTTCATGTATCCCAGGCTGAGCTATGTAGCTGAGTGTGACCTTGAACTCCTGATCTTCCTGCCTCCCCCTCTCAAGTTCTGGGATCAGCAGTGCATGTATCATAATGCCTAGCTATTTCCTTTTATTTAGGCAAACATTCATTCTTTTGGAAGAAACTGAAATTTGGGCGGTCAGCCAGGTTCCTCTGTGAGTCTTTGTAGTATGTAATACAGTGTGCTGGGGAGGGGGAATGTGAGGTCTGATAGCACAGGAATTAAAATTAAGTCTTTAGCAATTAACCTCCCTCTGGAAATGATTCTTAAGAACAAACTCCACAACATTTTGAGTGACAGTCACAGGATAGCTGGCACAAACTGGGCTTCTAGGAGGTGACGATGGCTGTCCGTCACTCCTTATGAAGTAGTTATTGTCATTGTCCTCATTGTAGTGCTTAGGACATAGGACATTAGAGAGGTAAGGAATTGTCTGGAACTTCTGGCTGACATAAAGGAGTGGAACCCAGAAAGTCCGCCTTCTAAACCACAGGATGGCTGCATTGCTTCCATAGATGACCGCTTAGAACTCGTGTGCCCTCTGCTCTGCTCTTACGGAGCAAAGTTAGAGGAAGTTGCCCATAGCTGTAGAACTAGTAAAAGGCTTCTCCACAGACTCCCCAGAGCAGCTCTGGCGGCGTGTGAGCCCAGAGGCAGTGGCTTTGGGTGCTCCGCCTTCCAGAATGCTGGTGTGCTTCTAATGTTTAACATCAGGCTTTTGATCGGGGCGGGGGCAGCTAACTTGAGGCCTTCGGCTCAGTTTCCTGGTGTAATATTTTCATCATGGCTCATTTCAAGCAGCCACCTGACACCAGGAAGGCTGCTTTGAAAGAAATGTGTGACAGCATTTTTTTATATAGCATGTCCAGCGCTGCTAAGCACCTCCAGGAGCATGAACCGTAGTAAAACACAGTAATAACTACTAGGATGCCTTTTGAGAATTTGAGACCTTAATGTTTTAACTCGTAAGTTTATTCAATTTAACTTTTACTAATGTGTGTGTTGAGCCCTGACCTGCGTCGTTCTTAGAAAAGCAACAAAGAGCCGGCTGCCTCAAGCTCACAACACCAACTGTGTTTGTTAGAGAGAGAGACTGGCATCGACTCATGCCGTATACACAGCTGTTTATCAGAGTCATTTATCCTGTTTCATTTGGCTTTGAAAACTGATGGGAACAGGAATGTTCGGGGTCCATGTAACTGCCAGACCACAGCTATGTTTTTACGTCTGGTTCAGAGGCGGTCTGTGTTTTGGCTGAGCTTATTAGACTGTATCATCATTCACTTTTACGTTTTTAATTGAAACATGTTGAGATCTTATTCCTCACCCTGAGTCGCATGTGTGTGTGGTGTTGAGCGCCTGTCCTGCAACCCTCTGTGTTAAAGAGGAATAAATGGCTGAGCATGGAGTGTTTGTGGAGAATAAATAATGGTAATAGAAGTTCCTATCTCCTTCTCAACCCCGGAGCGTTCCTCTCTGCGTGACTCTGACCCAGTCCTGATGAGTGGACAGGGACAGTGGCTATTCTTGGAACCATGTTTTTGACACTTTGTTCTTGCCAGGTGACTTGATCAAGTAAGACCTAAGGGCTGGTCCTGTTCCTCTCTTAGCAATCACTTTCACTGAGGGCAGAGTATAAGGTAACTGAAATTGTACCATCAATCTTTCCCGGCTCTACACCACCCAAGGCATCCATTCTGAAGGCATTGAGGGAATTCTCTGACTTTTTAAGTGAGCTTCACACGGCTCAGCAACAATTGGTCATGGACCTGCCCTTTGCCTAGCAGCTGGTCCCTCATTGCCTCTAAGGGTTGCCTTGCCAAACTCCCGTCCACACAGATTCCAGGTGTAGAATGAGCCCTGTCTCCTCCCTCCCAGGTAGAGCTTTTGTGTCTGGAACTTGTCCAGCTCCGTGGTCTTCCATGCCCACCCTTCCATCACGCATGTCTGAGTCCATGGTGGATGGTGGTTATAAGGAAGGGCACCTAACTGATGTGGAATTCCATGCCTACCCTTCCGTCACACATGTCTGAGTCCTTGATGGATGGCTCTAAGGAAGGACACTTAACTGCAGGCTTTATTGTTGGGATAAGAAAACCAACATCTTGAGGGCTTAAACAGGTTGACTTTAAAATTTTTTTCTAACAATGAAAATCCAGATTTTTATTTCTCCCTAAATTGGTTACTTTTAGTAAGTCTACGAATATTGTGTCTTCTTTAAAAAAGGTTTATTTTTATTTTATGAGTGTTTTGTCTGCACATACTGCACGCACCTTGTGAATGCAGTACCACTATAGGCCAAAAGAGAGCGCTGGATCCTCAGGACTGGAGATCAGAGACCATTGTGAGTTCCTGTGTGGGTGCTGGAAACTGAACTCAGGTCCTCTGCAAGAGCAGCCAGTCCCCTTAACCTCTGAACCAGCTCTTCAGCAAGGTCATATCCTCTTCTCTCTGGCTTGGGGAAGCTGTTTCAGACTCTTTAACAAAGGAGTCATTTTCTCAGCAAGCATTTGATTAGTCTGAGGTTATATGAGGAGGGGTTAAAAATTAGCCATGAAAACACTGGATTAAAATTAATTTGGAACAAACCAAACCTTTGACAAATAGTTGTGAGCCTGTTTTTTTCTCTCTCTCTTCTTCCTTCCCTGTCCCCTGCCCCCATATTAGCATGTATACTCATGCACATATGTATTATATAAAATATTTTTGTTTTGAAATATTACACTTCAAAAGTGAAGAATCTATGAGATACACACAGACGCTGGAAGGGCTTCACCAAGCATCTGCCTGCTAACCTTCGTCTTCCTTGCTCTGCCAGTATTCCTGCTTCAGGTCTCTCGAGGGAACGTTGAAGACGGAATGCTCACCTCCCTCTACACACATCAGTCACAGATCCTAGAAACCAGGAAATTCTTTTCTGTAGCCATGGAACAATTGTTGAAATGAGGAAGCTAAAAGTGTATGTTCCTGTTAGCTCAAACTTCTCTAGCGGTTCTCATGTCCTCTGAAGGAGAAGGCAATCCTGGAGCCTGAGTCACATTGGGTTGTTGTGTCCTTTTGGATTGGAACGATTTCCTTGGCTTTGATCTTCCGTGCCAGGACAGGCCAACTATTTTCTAGAAGGTTCCTCAGTTTGGATCTGTTTCACAGTGTTGATTCAGGGTACACGTTTTCCGTAGCAACACCACAAACAATGGTGTCCTGTGAATCTGGACACACACACACCTGGGGTCTTGGAAGGGCATGTCTTCACTATGACTTCAATGCGGCTCTCCACAGTTGGGTTTCTGTTATCCCAGGAGAGGGTGGGTGGTCAGCATTTGATGGAGGTGATTACAGCAACGAGTTTCTTGCCACCTATCTGTTGCTGACTGTCTGTTGCCTGGACCAGAGGCGTGCATTCTAGGTCCTAGAAAGGCAGTACATTGATCCCTTAGAAGGGGTTGCAGAGCTGGGGTCTGTTCTCACTGCAGCCTGCGAGTTAAGCATGATACCTTTGGATTCCATAGATCCAGCCATAAGCTAGGAATTCCATGGAGCTGCCAGGGACTGAGCCCTGACTACAGGATTGTAAACTCATCGAGATGAATCGTCTGTCTTCTGGGTGAAGAGAACTTGCTGATGCTGGTTCTGTGACTTGAGGATGTTACTTGATTGACAGTTCACTCTCAGAAAATGGGCATATTGTGCCCACTGTGCACTAGGCTGGTGGGCCTCAGCTTTATTTGTAACCACAAAAGATTCTTGCTGTTGGGGCTGACCTCTCAGTGGAGGGAGAGAGGTGATGCAGTAACAGTAACGAGGGCTGGGGTTGGGGAGAACCTATCAGGGCGAATACAGCCTGGGGGTGCAGGCTAAGAGTTAGGGGTGGTCAAGCAACCTCACTGACAAGATTTAAGCCAACACTTGAAGGGGCTTCGGGAGTCAGTACACTGCTTCTGGAGGCAGTGCTGTGATGGACCCTGGGTGTGTGGACTGAGGCAGGGGAGGGGAGGCAGACCAGGAGCACAGAGAGAGAAGGAGGTCAGGGAGCAGACTGTTGAGTGGGACTGTATGGGGCCTCACGGTCACAGGAAGGACCATGCCTGTGTCCTGAGTGAGGCAGGAGCTGCAGGAGAGATGAGCAGGTGTAGTTTACATATTTAAAGGACACGATCTGGCTGCTGGGTTAAAATGGATGATGGGAAGTGGGATAGAAAAAAGCCTGGTGATCAGACCCTGAGGATGGTCAGAAGGAGAGATGGTGGCTCTGCCCAGGGTGACAGCAGCTAGGACGGCGAGATGGGGTCAGATTTGAAAGACATTTTCCAAGTGGAGCCTGCAGAATTTCCACAAGGTTCCATGGCTGTCAGAGGTGGCTTCCATGTCAGTAGTGTGCAGGTGGAACCTATTTTAAGAGTGAGACTTGCAGTTTGCTCTTAGAGGCCGTGTTTGAAAGGCCATGAAGTTCACTGAGATCACCGACAGGGTAAAAAGCTAGTGAAGAGGGGGCCACCAAGGACAGAGATAGGAGCTGACGCTCAGAATGCCCTGCCCCCACTCCACGGCTGCTGCTTAGTCCAGCTACCCTGTGTGCCTTCCATGTACAAAGGAAAGGCAAAGTCTCAGGGTGCTGGTGGTCTAACCTGAGACCCTTCAAAGAGCCACCAGTGACTTAAAATCCATTGATCATCTGCATCTTAAAAGGGCAGATGTAAAATGTCAGTTTCAGCTGCGTGTCTTGCAAACTCTACCAGTTTCATAGCACAAAGAACCAGCCATGAAGATAGGAACATCCGGCATGCTGGCCGCTGGCCACTAGTCACATGTGACTACCTAAGCCAGAATTATGGTGCAACTAAAGAACTGGCTTTTGCTTTTATTTAATTATAATTCATTTAAATTTCACCATGGTGGGGCTCATGCATCATGTATATGTGTGTGTGCATGTGCATGCACGCACTTGTGTGCAGGTGTGTGTGCCTGGATCAGAGTAAAACTTGTGGAAGTCTATGCTCTCCTGCACTGTGGGTTCCTGGGACTGAACTCAGATCAGCAAGCTTGACAGCAAGTGCTTCTATCTGCTGAGCCGTCTTGCCAGGCTTAGCTTCTGTATTGGACGGCGCAGTTATTGAAGTGTAGTTGTTATTGAAGGTGAGATGAGCGCTGGGCAGACAGCTCACAGTTCATGCTACCGTGGAACATGGAGGTGTCCAGGGCATTAGTCCCATAAATCAAGCCTCAGGACCCAGTGGACAGAAACGGTCATGCACAGGTCAACATGACCTTTCTGCTTTGCACTCGGGCTAACCTGAGTTTTCAGCATGCAGTGCAGTATGGGTCTTTGGGTTCATTCACACACAGCTGTCTCTGTTTGCATCCATGTGGGCCTCAGACGCAACGGGAGATGCTGAGATGCCATATTCAAGGTCTCGGGTTGATTCACCCTGAGCTGATCATTTAAAAGACTTTTGTAATATCACATCTCCTGCTTTCTTTCCTAAGGGCCCTAAAGCTGTGCAGAAGGTGGCAGTGTGGAGGGTGGGGTGGAATCCCTAGGTCCTTAAAGAAGAGCAAATGGGTGTGGTGCTGTAGGCTTATAATCCCAAGGACACAGGCAGATCAAAGTAGTGGGATCTTAACTTCCAGGCTGGTCTGACTCAAGAAACAAAACCAACCAACCACCACCACCACCAACAAAGGGAACATTTTTAGGCTTACAGCGTGAGACCTGTTACAGAATTGCTTGGAATATAGAAGTAGTCCTTTTCTGGATGCTCATGCCCAGGGTGGGTAGGAATTCATTCTCATTCACCATGTGCAAAACACATGAATTGCAGGCTTCTCCTGCTCGGGATGGCAAGAGCTGGCCGGCCTGGGTCTCCTGCCAGCCACAGGATTTTATGTATGCTTCTTCCTTCCCATTGTGACATTAGCATCCTCTGCCTAGAAAGGAAGACTTGTCACAGTTCAAGGTCTTTGAAGGGGTCTGGAAAACGCCAGCCCCAGGGCCCCTCGCTCTGTATCACCCATCTCTCTCTCTACCTGTTTTCCTATTCGGAATGCATCGAGACACAGCTCATTGGTATTCAGAGGATTAAAAAGTGATTCGAAGCAGATGGTAGGAAACAAAAGAAAAAGTGTAGGAAGCAAATAATGAATTACACAGGAAAGGGGGCAGCACGTGACCACGCGACTCTCCCATGACGACTTTTATACATGAAACAGAGACTTGGAGCCTTGCTTATCTTCATGGGCCTGTTTACATGGGCCCTTCAAGCTACTGGTAATGGGCACATGAAGGGCCTGGGGGCCTACTTGATGCAGATTCCAGCAGAAGAGAGCTGACATGAACAGCAAACTCCTTGATGAGATGGTTGTTCTGGGTTCACAGACCAAGAAGCCCCAAATCAGAAGAAATAGGTGCCCAGAGTTAGGAGTGACAGAAAAAGGTGACAGCTGGTAGTTGACTGTGGTCTCACAAATGAATGGGCCTCAGGAGGGACAGATGATGCTCCCGTCCATCATCCTGGCAGTGAGAGAGCTCCTGGTAGACGGGGTGAGAGAAGTCCTCATGGGTGGAGGCGGTGTGGAACCTCCTCGCAGGAGGCACAAGGGCTTACCAGTTAGATGAGAGCTTAGCACTGGTGGAGGGAGACCACCTAACAGTTCTGAGGGAACGCTCCCCACAGATGGGAGTGCTCCTCACAGATGGGAGTGCTCCCACCGGCAGTATTGACACTTTCTAGCCCAAGGGTGCCTTCCTCACAAGTAACGTAAGGACTCCCCAGTCTTATGAGTGTTCCCCATAGGTGGGATGCTCCCCACAGATGGGATGCTCCCCACGGGCAGGAGTGTTCCCACTGGTGGTATTAACACTTTCCAGTCACGGGAGCCCTTCTTGCAGGTAGAATGAAGCTCCCCAGTCTTATGAGAGCTCCTCACCCATAGAGTTGAGAGTCCCTCACCTGGGTGTGGGACTCGGCATATTTCCAGTCAGCAAGGAGACTGCATCCTGTTGGTATGTGTCAACAGGAGGGCTGCTGTGGCCTGTGAGTCCTTCTAGGTCACTGCCTGAAGGATGTTATTGTCAGTGGACAGCTTAAAGAACATGATTCAGAGTGGTCCCCTTTAACAGTTGAGAGTTTGGGGACAGATGCTGGGAATGTCTTTTTCCTCCCCGGGGACAGGAAGGCGCTGTGACGTGTCTTAGGAAGTGGAACACTGAAGGAGGTTTCCTTCTCTTTGCCTCAGCTCTGCCTTCTTAGGGTCCAGGGAGCTGAGAGACCATCCATGTGACAGCCTGTGTGAGAAAGTGATCCTCTTCTCCTTGGCAGGTGGCAGGTTTGGGATGGCAGCCCCCACCCCCAATGATTTGTTCTGAGGATGGAGTTTTCTGATTGTGGAATGTGTGTGCTGGGTGGCAGAAGGCTCACTGCAGAGAGCCAGGGATGCCTCCAGGTATAATAAACTCTTATCTTCCAAGAAGGGACTTCAAGGGTCTCCTCCAAAAACAGGCCTTGCCCCATGTCCTGAGGGCTGGAGTGAATGCAGGAGTGTCCAAGGAAATCTGTCCTTTCCTATCCCAGGAGGATTGTAAGAAGAGGTTGACAAGTTGCTTTTTCTTTTGAATCTGCTAAGTGTTCTGTGTTTAAACTGGGTGGGTGAGAGCAAAGGCCCTTGCTGCCAAGCCTGGCAACCACGGTTTGATTCCTGGACCCTGCGTGGTAGAAAGAGAATCGACTCCTGCATGCTGTCCCCTGGCCTGCACATGCACACTGTGGCAGGCACACATGCACACACACACACACCACACACACACACGCTAATAATAAAGTGATGTGTCTTAACAACACTAGCTATCCCATGCTAACTGCTTTTTATTCTCTTTTTTAACCTTACAAAGAACCCAGTTACATACATCACATTAGAATTAGATTTAGGGAGCTGATATTGACAGCCAAACATATTGAACACCTTTCAGCTGATGAGCAATGTGTCTTGGGTTTGAGTCTATCTGGTGCCTCACTAGTTCTGTGGCCTTGGACAGATAATGTGACCTGATGGTCATGTATGCGGCATGGTACTCCCGTGACTTATTGCCTAAGGAAGAACATGTCCTGCCCTGGCAACCTGTCTGGGTTTCCCATGGCATCTGGAGAACTTGAGGTAACAGCTACTGCTACCCCAAGCATCTGTCTCATATCACCCATGCTCTGAGAGCCAAGGAGAGCAGAGTTTTGGGTACTGGAGGGTCCGTCCTCCTTTTCAATCTCTCTTGCCTCTGGCTTTAACAATCTGAAGTTTTTTTTTTTTTTTTTTTTTTTTTAGAACGAACTCTTTCTAATCCTCTGCTGAGGCACTTGCTGTCTGACTGGAGTGTACAAGCTACCGGCCTCCAGAGCCCTCAGACTCAATCATTCTTAGCACCTCCTCTCTGTCTGTATTTGTCTTTCTTGGCTTACAGCAGGGGAGTGTCGCCATTAGACTCAGGACATAAGCACATCCTCCATGTGCTGGCCTTTTTCTAATGGATTGAACTTCTAAGGGTGGGATTTTCTCTCTTATAATAAATTTCTCTAACCCTGAAATAATTTGGCGACTGAGACCATATGAACATAACCATTTTGGGGTCAGAGAATACAGAAGTGCTTTGTGAATAATACCATCCACTGGTTATAAATATAAGAGAGAAAGCACTGTAGCCAGATCCCAGTCTCATGGGACTGGTGTGGGAAGAAGTGAGGAGGTGCTGGAGGCCAGCGTGACAAGCATGCAAAGAGTGGGTGTCTGGGAATCCACTCAGCTGTAGCTGCAGGCAGGTGCCCTTGCTGCCTCTGGCTAGCCTTTCTTCAGCTTGGATTTTGTTTGTTTAATAACAAAGATGCGGCAGGTGGCAGTTGTGGGGTTGGATGTGCTCAATGGCATTCACCTCCCTGGCTAGCTCACCCTGCCTGGAAAGGGAAGGAACAAGGAATAAAGTGACTCAAACTAGTCCGGAAGTTGTTCAAAGATTTGTTGCTTTTAAGAGAAACCAAACCACCACCTGAACAGAAAGGCAGCTGGCTGGCTTTCTGCCGCGTGTGGCGGCAGCCTTGCTGCTGGGTGTGGTGCTGAGCCCTGAGACCCTTGATCTAGGTGAAGGGAGAAATCACTAAGTTGTCATTCTTCTGCCGGAGTAAGCAGTTTCCTCCCCTGTGGAAACCCAAGAGTAGCACTATATGTGTGCATGCGAGTATGTGCATGTGTGTAGATGTCAATGTTTGTATGCATAATTAAAATTTTCTGGTAGTCAGTGTGAAAGTTCAATAGACAAAATTAATCTTAGTAACACCAGTGTTCCTTTGCCCTGACAAAAGCCACCCCTTAGGTGACTTCCGTAACATTCGCTCGCTCACAATTCTGGCCTTAGAAGTCTTAGCAGTGGTGTGTCAGCAGGCTTACGTTTTTCACATGTCCATTTCCTTGACTTGCTGCGGTCACTGTCTCTGTATGTCGCCTTCCCTGTACAGACTCACCTGCCGTCTGTGTTTGTGTTCAAACTCCCTCTGCATACACACACCATCCATAGCGTTTAAGGGGCCAGCCTAGCAGCCTTACTCTCCACAACCCTTCAAAAGTCTAATATCCAAACAGCCAGGTCTGTAGGGAGAACACAGTTCAGCATGTACAGCACTGACTCAGTTCGCTAGACGAGAAAGCTGCAGCCTCTGATGTCAAAACGATCACGAAGACATTTCCATTTTGTCCTGTGTTTGGTTTTGATATGTGGTGTATATTTCACAAGTTCATGCTTACTTGGTACATGTGGGTAGTAGTTGCCACACTGGACAGTGCAAGGGTAAAGCCATGCTTCTTCATCTGGGGGTCTAGAACAGTTGCAGACAGGCCTGAGCGGACTCGTACAGATAGAAACACTGCTACCGTCAACTGATAGACACTCCCCTGAGGTTTGGAGCAGCACCGATTAGAAAGCTGTCTTTGCTCCTGGACAGGTTGGGAAGGATGGTTCTAGAAGTGGGGAATTTGGAGCTCAAGTTCCACGAAGATGGTGATGAGGGTCTGGAAATCTTTTTAGGGTTTCAGAGCATCCCGCCAGAATCCCAATGACTGTCATCTGCTCCTCGAAGAGGCCCATATCATAGCATCATTGCAGTGTCATACCCAGCTGGCATGTCAAGGCGATGCATTTTTCTAGTGGACTCCATGCTCTCCGGCAACATCATAGGAAGCTCTGCTGAGCACATAAAGAAACCTGTTCCCTTTGACTCAGCCGCGGACTCAAATACAAGCCTTCTAGGGAGTCCTTTGTCAGCTCTTTATAGCACACTCAAGGGTTAAAGGTGCTGGAGCGGGAGTGGGGTGTGGATGGAAGAAGTGAGCATATTGCTGAGCGAGCACTTCCTGTGTTGAAGTCAGGGCAGAAACATTTCCTGTGTGCCACAAATAATGCTCCCCACCTGGATTCAATGCCTGGGAACTGCAACACCTGCCTTCCCTCAGACCCTCTGCCTGCAGCTGCTCTGCTGCTGGGGTTCCTCCAGGTCTCAGAGCAGAGTCACAAGTGGGGTGCCGGGACCTGTGGCGGACATCACTCAGCTCTAGCCGTCTGACTGTAGAGGGACACCACTGTGAATGGCTGCCTGTCCAGTGTTGGGCAATATCCACAGCCCAAAAGCCCTTCCTTCAGCCATGTGGTCACACACTCCTCTCCTAGCTGTACCCCTGAGCAGCCACTGCTGGTCTGTCCTCTCACCCACCCCAGTGCCTGTTTCTCCAATCCCAGTATGCTGAGTTTGTTTATTTGTTAGTCCATTAGGGAATTTATCCATATCTGTCACTTCAAATTCATTTCTTCCTTTATTCTCTCACCTCTTGGTGAGAAAATAAAGAAGAATTTCATATAAGCTGATCTTGTTCGTCATTACCAGTGTTTGGAAAGATGCCCTATGACAGGAACAGGCCATGCTGTTTTCCCCTTTCTTCCTGCGTGCTAACTTCCTGGAGTTGATCATCTCTCATCCCATCACTCAGGGCCACAGCTAGCTCTCCATTCTTCTGCTCTCTTGGCACCCATACGTGGGTCTGGGTGAAGCAGTGGTGTTTGTCCCTGAAGGACATTTGTACTTTCAGCTGAGGCTTTCCCTGGGCTTGGTACCTCTGCTCTGATTGGCTTTAACTGTCGATTTGACACAGCCTAGAGTCACCTGAGAGAGCCTCAAGTGAGGAACCGTCTAGAATAGACTGGCCCATGGGCTTGACTGCAGGAGATTGTCTTGATTGTAAGCAGCTGGGTCCAGCACACTGTGGGCAGAACCATTCCCTGCCAAGTGCTCTTGGGCTGTTCTAAGAAAACCAGCTAAGCATGAGTCTGCTTCTTCACGAACCAGCAAGAAGCCTTCCCCCACGGTTTCTGCTCTACTTCCTTGGCTGTGAGTGAACTCTCTAGCAGAGACAGTACCGTGTGGAATGGCAAAGCAGACCTGCCTTCAGGGCCCTGGTGAGTTCCTGTCCTCTCTTTCTGCGGTGATAGATTGTGACCTGCAGTTGGAGCAAACCCTCTGCCCTGCTGACTTACTCCGCTCGCGGTGTTTGTCACAGCAGTGGATGAAAACTAAGACAGCTTTCCATCGGTCTTGTCAGAGACAAGCTGGTGTGCTCTAAATCACATCCGTACCTGATTGATTGATGAGTTCCAAATTCCACAATCTTGGATTATAACCATAGGAGTACTGGAAAGAAATACACATGAATTCAACGAGATTTGGAGTGATTTTTTTTAAACAATAAAGCCGTAAAGAGCATTAGGAAGACTTTAAGATATTTGGCATTCACGACTATCTCATTTGTCTCCATCTCCCCAGCACCAAGCAGAGTAATTGACATTGACTAACTGCCCAATAAATGTTCAAAGATGTTGGACTATGTCCAAGATGAACATATGCTTAAGATATTCTTCTAGAAGTTGTACCGTGCTAGCTATTACATTAGATCAGTGATCTATTTTGAGTTAATTTTTGTCTGTTGTCCAAGAAATTCTTGAACAGCTGTGGAAAAATATAATAATTTGGTATCGTGGGCAGACATTAGCCTGTTGGGTCACACAACCTAGGGGTCAGCTTTGAACCCTTGGTCACCCAAGTGCACCTACATTTTAAGGCTGGCATTAAGGGGAGGCAGCTGGAAATTTACCTTGTCCCTGTAAATTTGGGATTGTCAGAATGAAGTCTTCAGTTGAAGCGATGTATTTCAGTTTAAGCCGCGCTCTATGGGGGCCGTACTGGAGCTGCGCTCTATGGGTGCCGTGGCATTGGAGCCGCGCTCTATGGGGGTCGTGGCACTGGAGCCACCCTCTATGTGGGGGCGTGGCACTGGAGCCACCCTCTATGTGGGGGCGTGGCACTGTAGTCACGCTCTATGGGGAGGGTTGTGGCATTGGAGCCGCCTTCTATGGGGGCCGTGGCACTGGAGTCGCACTCTATGGGGAGGGTTATGGCATTGGAGCCACGCTCTATGGGGGTCGTGACACTGGAGCCGCCCTCTATGTGGGGGCGTGGCACTGGAGCTGCCCTCTATGGGGGCGGTGAGACTGGAGCTGCCCTCTGTGTGGGGGCGTGGCACTGGAGCCACGCTCTATAGGGGCCGTGGCACTGGAGCCACGCTCTATGGGGAGGGTTGTGGCATTGGAGCCGCCTTCTATGGGGGCCGTGGCACTGGAGCCGCGCTCTATGGGGCCCGTGGCACTGGAGTCGCACTCTATCGGGAGGGTTGTGGCGTTGGAGCCGCCTTCTATGGGGGCCGTGGCACTGGAGCCGCGCTCTATGGGGGCCGTGGTACTGAGCTCATACCTAGCTTAGGTCTGAACAAGGCGGATTTCCTACTGCACATCTCAGACTCTGGCACTTGCCAGCTCCTCGGGTATTACTCTCCTATTGTGGGAATCGTCTTTGGGTACAGACTATCATTTCTAGTGGACAATTCTTTGTCACTTGGAGTTGGTGTTCCAGCTACTGATGTCCCCTCAGCTTTTGTCACTGATGTCATCCTCTAAGTCCCCCGTGCCCATCTGAAGTCCTTTCTGCAACTGGCTTCTGACACCGTCGCTGTCAGCTTCTGACGTCTTTGTCAACCTGTGAAACAGCAGCTGTTTACCAGACGACCATTTTTATGGGCTGTATTCCTCAGTAAGACTTAGCTTCTGGACTTAATCACCTGATAACATCAAGGCTGTTGTCTGGTTCCCCGGCATTTTAGAAATGGATAGTGTGTTTGTTACTTTCTTATTGGGATGGCATAATTCCTGACAAAAATCAACTTAAGGGAAGGTCTTACCTTGTCCTGCGATTGGAGGGGATGAAGTCTATTGTGTTGAGGAGGCCTGAGAAGTGACTTAATGGTGGCAGCTGGGCATCTCACCTTACCCCACCGCCGAACAGGAAGTGAGGATCCACCCTCCATCAAGGTCCACTCTCCATGGCCCACATCCTCCAGTGAGGTTCGACCTAAAGGTTCCACAACCTCCCAGAATAGTGTCTCCAGCTGGGGACCAAGTATTCAGATCCTCCAGCCTGTGAAGCATCACAGATGGGAACAGGTCTTAAATTAAAAAACAAAAATAAGGCCAGGTGGTAGTGTCACATGCCTTTAATCTCAGCACCTGGGAGGCAGAGGCAGGCGGATCTCTGTGGGTTAGAGGCCAGCCTGGTCAACAAGAGCTAGTTCCCAGGACATCTAGGATTGTTACACAGAGAAACCCTATCTTGAAAAAAACAAAAAATAAAATAAAATTCCATATTCAAATACATTTTAGAATAAAGTATATTTAATATGCCCCACCCACAGTATTCAGACTTCTGAATTACAAAGCTTTAGAAGCATAAAACAGCCAAGGAGAGAAGATGCCTCATTTTCCTAAGTCCTTGACCATGGGACATTTTGTAACCCTGAGGTTTAGGTGGCACCCATGCAGGGTTTGCTCTCAATAGTTTGGCGTCCTGCCTTCATAGGTCTTTTCTATTTATATCAAAACTCCTTTTTAGCTTCCAGCTTCAGTGCTAGAAGAACTTAGTGGCATTCCTATCCATAGATGTTTGCTAGGACCCTCTCGTCAATAAGACCCGCTTAAAGATAGCACGGGCTGGAATGACAATCTCGAGGCGCTCCACTATTTATGGGCTTCCATCAGTCTTGTGCTGAGCTAATTGTTTTGTCATATTTCTGATGGGCTTATGTACTGTAGAGGACTCTTTGAAAGCCCACATCTCGGGCTAAACTTAGTTGAACCCTTTGCAGCCTGGTTGATTGTTCTCTTAATGGAAGAAAATGTGATCCTTTCTCCTCCGCCCTTGTCATTCGATTATTACAGATTTATGGCAAGAGGAAGCAACCATCAAACAAATGAGTATCTTTTTAAAAATCATGACACATCACCAAGACAAATATACTTGCCCCTTAATTCAACAGGCACCTGTCGATGGCCTGTGTGTGCAAGTTCAGTGCTGGGCTGAGTCCTGAGGCTCATCCGGTCGTGCAGTCACACCCAGATGTATGGGTGAAAGAGGGAAAGAAAGACGCTCAGTAGGATTAAAAGACATCCTAACGGAGAAGAGGGGCAAGCTATGTTTCAAGACCCACATGAGCCTCAAGGGTTTAAATAAAGCAGGCCTGGACTAGGGCTTCTCAAGACCTTGGTGAGGAATTGCTGTCCTGCAGAGAGTGAGGGCAGAGTGGGAATGTGAACTGAACCCCCTGTACCCAACAGTCTGAGACTAAGGCAGACTTACTGCTTCCCTGGTGACCCAGTTTCCATGAGATGAGGCTGTGATAAGGAAGACTAGAGATGGTTTATTCCGAATGCCCCAGAAGGTGCCTGGCATATGGCTGGTATTTCTTCTGGCTCCATTAAACTCCATTTCTTAGGCTCCTATATAGCCTGGAGTGATACCTAAACTCCAGTTAGCGATTGGTTGACTTATCCAAGTAGGATCCTGCCTCCTATGATGTACAGCCCTGGGCTGAGAGGGCCACAGGAGGCTGGTGTATATAAGAAGTGAGAAGACAAGATCATGGGTGTCAAATACAGTCAGCATTGATGTTAGGTGGCTAATGACCCTACACTGTTTGGAAAGTACATTAAAATTTTTTGTAATGATTTTTGAAATTTATGCATCATATGCTACTTCAAAAATAAAAGTTTGTTAAAAACAGACACAGGGTCAACAAGATGGTTCAACAGGTAAAGAAAGATGTTTTCCGTGCAAGTCTGCCAACCTGAATTTAATCCCCAGAACCTACATAAAGATGGAAGGAGAGGCCAGATGCCACAAAGCTGCCCTCTGACCTCTGCATGTGCATCAGAGTACATGCACACACAGAAACACACACAGAGAGATAACATTTTAAACATAGATGTAAATATATAGTTAAATAGGAGCCGGGGTCACTGTTCCCAGGGTCTGTACCATAAAGGAATGCTTTTCACATAAGCAGAGCAACAGTAGAGTTTGCATCTAACATTGGCTCAAGCGATGTTCCTTTGACAAGATTGCCCAATGGGCATCATCCTAGGCTCTGACCTAAGAAGGCCGAGAAATGCTGGAGCACAGAAGAGAGGCTGGGGTTGTGCTAGATTGGCAGAGTTAGATGTGGAGCTGTGGAAATGAGAGAGATTCCATGCTCAGTCCGTTGGCATGACTTTTGTGTGTTCGGCCTAAGAGATACTAGAAAACATTGGCATGATGGATTATAGGCCTCCAGCGAATAGCTGTAGATGAACATAAATCTGGGTTGGATTAAGCATCTGACTTGCTGCTATTGTTGAAACGACTTTGAGGGTGCAGATCATTGGATCATGCCAGTGAGAAAATTTAAACTGTTTTAGCGTCATGCGACTGTGAGAAGCCAGCTCCCCTGAGTTAAGGTTGGTCAGTGCATTTGCCATGCCCTGAACAGCTGCCTAGATCCCTAATAACCCAGCATTTCTGCCCTGGGTGTGGCCACCCCTAGCCTTGGATGACCTCTTGGGTGTAGCAAAGACCCAACTGGATGAACCTCTTAAGCGCTTGGCAGCATTTGCTGGGCAGCTTTGTAGTCCCGTGGGCTATTCTGGTTGTCACTATTCTTATATGTTAAGTGCTCAAAAGCTGCACCAATCAGATCTCAGCTGGGCAGCAACACTTGGGGGTGTTGGTGGGGGGATGATGCAGCTCTGAAATGGAGTATGAAGGCCAGGCTGCATTTTGAGTTTCTTGTTAATTATGGCGAGGTTTGATACTTCTGAATATGTATAAATTAGGCTTCCTTTGACCTGACAGGCATCGCCTATCTCCATTGTTTCCCTGTGGTCTGACCTGTTAGACTTCACGGGGGTGTATCATTATGAATGCAGCTAAGGGTTATGGGAGATTCCTGGGAAAGAAAACGTGACATCTGAAATTGACCTACGTGAGGTCGAGTGGGCACATGTACAGGTTTCTACCAAATGTTGACATCTGAGAACTTTCTTCAGGTTCCACAGACAGGGAGGCTCTTATTTCAATCTTCTTAATCATAGAAAAGAGTGAGGATGCCATAGAATAACTCCAGAGAGCAGAGAACTAAGAAAACATTTTTTTATTATTATTAAATTTTTTTATTAAAAATTTCCGCCTCCTCCCCGCCTCCCTTTTCCCTCCCCCTCCCCCCACTCCCCACACCCCATTCCTCTCCTCCCCTCCCTCTCCAGTCCAAAGAGCAGTCAGGGTTCCCTGCCCTGTGGGCAGTCCAAGGTCCTCCCCCCTCCATCCAGGTCTAGGAAGGTGAGCATCCAAACCCGCTAGGCTCCCACAAAGCCAGTACGTGCAGTAGGATCAAAACTCAGTGCCATTGTCCTTGGCTTCTCAGCAGCCCTCATTGTCCACCATATTCAGTGAGTCTGGTTTTATCCCATGCATTTTCAGTCCCAGTCCAGCTGGCCTTGGTGATCTCCTAATAGATCAGTCCCACCGTCTCAGTGGGTGGGTGCCCCCCTTGCAGTCTTGACTTCCTTGCTCATGTTCTCCCTCCTTCTGTTCCTCATTTGGACCTTGGGAGCTCAGTCCATTGCTCCAATGTGGGTCTCTGTCTCTATCTCCATCGCCAGATGAAGGTTCAAACACTCTGATGGGTCCCTAAGGAAACATTTTTAACACTCAGCTCAGGGGTCATGCTAGGGTACCCGAGGAATGACCCTACTAAGGAGAGGGAACTAAGAATAAAAACATCCTAACTCAGCGATCAGAGAAGAGTTCAAGTGAGGCTGTTTGCTCCTTGGGGAATGCTGCCACTCACGGTGGTCTAGTCTTCACACCGCAACCTAATCACGATAGTTCCTCACGGACGTGTGGAAAGCTCCATCTCCCGGGCAGTTCTCCATCTTGTCAAACTGATGATTGACACCAACCATCGCTCTCTCCGTCTGAAGAACCATCAAGCTTCATTCCGTCCTAACATTCTGCTTGCCATTTAGTCTCAGAATTTTAGAAGAAAGTTGTAAGAGTGCATTTCTGTTTTAAGCGGGATGGGGAATGGGGCTGAACTGCCTGTGCATGCTGGTGAGAACCACAGGGTTTTATCAATTACTTTGATGGTCTGTTGGAGTCTCTCAGAATTTTACCAAGATATTATTAAGAATGCTTTCTGAGTTGGGTGCTGGTGGTGCACACCTTTAATCCCAGCACTTGGGAGGCAGAGGCAGGCAGACCTCTGTGAGTTTGAGGCCATTCTAATCTAAAAGAGCTAGTTCCAGGACAGCCTCCAAAGCTATAGAGAAACCCTGTCTCAAAAAACTGGAAAATAAAAAAGGACACTTCCTGAGTTCCTAATGATTAGATCGAAAATGAGGTCATGCCAAATTCATATTCAACCCTCAAGAACAAGAAATGACCAGAGCATCCTACTGGTAGGTAGTCAAGGGTCTGGCCCAGCTCAGCTCAGATGTGAGACTCCCCGCTATGAGGATAAACACGCTAACTTGACATGGACATTCTTTCGAGACTAGTGAGTTCTGCTGGTCTTTGTCTTGCACATGAGCCATCTGTGGATGCTCCAAACACTTAGGTGTCAGTTGGAAAGTCTGGAAGCGTTCTCATTTTTGTTTTGTTTTACTTGTTCCTGCTCTAACCATTGCTTCTCATTCTAATTTTGGTCTTTATAATGGATTATGGAGACATAAGTCATGTGTCCAGAATGAAGATGGGCAAGATCTCCCACACGGTGACTTTTCATCAAACTCCTTTCAAAATGTTTTCCTGTGTTGTGTCTCCTTTGGACCTCAGGGCGATCGTACTAGGTTCTTAGTCTCATTTTTCAGTTTGCATAGTGATGTCTTTGAGAAGTGACTGGTCTAGACTCCACAGTTCTCCACAAAGCTGGGATTTTAACTTTGTTTCTGCAATGATCTGGCTGGTTTGCATTAGTACTTGGTGGCTTGTCTCTTTGGGTTCTCACTCAAATTCTTTTCATTTGAAGCATCTATCGCTCTACCTATGATACCCCATTTTTAACATTTTTTCATTATGTATGTATGTCTATGCTAGTACATGCAAATGCATGTAGCTACCTGTAGAAGCTTGAAGAGGGTGCTAAATGTCTTGAACCTGGAGTTACAGGCAGTTGTAAGCCCCCCATTGCAGTTGCCGGGAAGTGAACTTGGGTTCTCTGCAAGATTAGGAAACTCCCCTATCATCTGAGCCATTTCTCCAGTTCCAGCAGCCTCAACATTTGAACATGTGAAACAGCCACTTTAGTTTGCTGGTGGAATCTGTGGGTCATACAGAGTGGTCAGGAAAGATAGTATGTAGGATTTCATGATGTTAGGGGCATCAGCTGGAAAGATCTGACCACAGGGCTTGGATTCTCTGGGCATCTTCACTCACGTATCTGGCAGAGGCAGGGACCTCAAGTGGGACGTTGGCCTCTCAATGTGGACCCTCTACAGGGACCGTTTTGGGATTCTTGGGGGCATGACAGTGAGTGTCTCATGGGCTAGAGAGGAGGTTTGTTATGGTGCCTGTATGACCTAGTTCCAAAGTCACAGAACATCGCTTCAAGGAATCCCAGGTGGCCCAAGTTTAAGGCAAATGCAAGCAGATATCGGTAGCCAGGGAAGCACTGCCAAAGTCAGATTACAAGAAAGCAGATATTAATGAGTACATCTCTATATAAGCTTTGTGTGTGACGTAGATCTATGAAACCAGATTTGAGGATCCTGAGACGGAGGCCAAGGCTGTTTGGATATAGTGGAATGGCAGATGACAGTGGGGTTCCTGGGACCAGCACCCCACAGATAGATGCTCTGCCCAACTCCAAGCCAAACAGAGGGAACAAGACACACAGGGTAGACTCCTTTGAGACAGTGACTTCACACAGAAGGCTCAGGACTCAGCAGTATATTTTCATCCTGCTGAAAATCCGACCTTCTTTCTACTTCATACAAGCCCTGCAAGGTTCTCCATGCTATCTAAACGTGATGAGTTCCTTCCAGTGTCCCGCCCACCTTTCTTCTGTTTAAATCTCTTGGGAAGAAAAGAAATTGGCACCCCGAGAAGACGGGCTGCAAAAGTTTGCTTCGTGTTGATGTCAGGTTTATTTTTGGTTGTGTCCATCTTCATAGAGCAAGGATTTCTCCTACGACGGGGAGTGCTGTGCTTCCTACTCATTTGCCACTCCCTCCAAAGTAAGCTCACTTTTATTTTTAAATCCTCCCTGTGTTCTAAGAATGTCTAACTTTAAATAATGGTTGGAGAAGCTCCAGGTTAGGAAGAGAATAAAATCCCTCTGCCTTTTGACCTCGGAGGTAGGATCAAGTGTGGCATAGCGTACTATTAGTCCCGAGAGTCACCCTGGCTGTCTTTTCCCTATTATTCTTTCCTGTTGTTCCATATTCATGAAAGTCCCGCAGCCAAAGGTTATTCTGTTAAGATCCGATCTGAAATTAAAACTTGAGGTTTTACCCAGTAAGCTGTGAAGCTGCTGAACTCCCCTGGGAACAAGCTCACCTCTCCCTAAACTTCCTGAGTTGTCACCTCTCTTAGCCCCATAGTTGATTTCTTGAACCTTTGGAAAATTCAGTCCCCCACTGTTTCCGTAGGTGTGGGGAGTGTAACTGCCAACCCCTGGAGCTCAAGGTCACGGGCTCTGTGGCTGAGCTCTCCTAGGAGTGGGGATCGGCCCTTCTGGGTGGTACAGACTGAAGGTCACATTGGGAGAGTGGGTTCACATCAGCAACAGAGCCTCACAGGATCTGAACCCAGGCTTCGGGAGGTGGAATACATCCTCAGAACTTTCTAGAAGACCTTGCTCTAAAATTACCTTCATGGCTCCTTCTGTTCTACGCATAGAGTTTATTTTCTTGGAGGCAGTTTTCCTGAGTGGGTCCTGAGCCATGGAGATGAAGACCGTGGAAGACAGCTATATAAGGTGACATTTCAAGTCTGGTCATTAAAGAGAAGAATGTTGATGGCAAGGAAATGCTTGTCACTCCATGGTGCTGTAGAAAAATCCAAGAGAGCCCATTTAAAGGGATAATAAAGATTTATTAGGATACACTCATTGATGCAAAGCAAGGCAGATAGCCACTGTGGTCTTCTGTTCTGCCAGGGAGGTGAATGGAAGCAGAGTTCGACCTTCGACCACAGCGAGAGAACAAGAGAGAGAGGGAGAAAAAGTGTGCAACCACCCCCCTCTTTCCTTGTAAGAGGTTGTGTGCGCAGACAAGAAGTCACAGCCTAAGGCTAGCATCCCAGATCTGTTGGCGGGATGAGTTCCCACAACATGGCGCCAGAACTCCATGACACTAGGGTGTACATTCCTATGTGGCGTAACAGAGTTTGGACTTTATTTACTTTTTATTTATGTGTTCGTGTGTGCCTGTGTGGGTTTATATTACTGTATGAGTGCAGAGGTCTGTAGAAGCCAGAAGAGGGCATAAGATCCCCTGGAACTGGAGTTACAGGAGGTTGTGAGTCACCTTTTGTGGATGCTGGGAACTGAACCTGAATCCTCTGCAAGAGAAGTGGGCGCTCCTAACCCCCAAGCCATCTCTCCGGGCACCTTTCTTCTCCATCTCCTATTTAGTGGTAAATAAGGGTCGATAAGAGTTTTTAAAAACTACTGATGATGATGACTAGTATTTACTGAATGATTGTTATACACAGGAACATTCTCACCTCTTTACCAAAGATATTTACCCTGTGACGTTCATACTGCCGTGCACCCACCAGGATACAGGCCCAGATAAATGACTTTGCCCAAGATTTGATCAGCAGAAAACACTGAGATAAAGGACCTACGCCCACTTTAACCTTAACCCAGGAGCCAGTGCTCTACAATTGAGTGTCCCTGGTACAGTGTGTGTGTGTGTGTGTGTGTGTGTGTGTGTGTGTGTAGTGGGGAGAGGGAATAAGAGGACAGGACGGCTGCAGAAACATGACTGCTGGGTAATCCCACCCCTGGGCATTTCCTCACCCCAAACCAGGCAGTTTTAAGAGCTGAGTACTGTGGAAGCTAGTGATAAAACCCCCAAGGATTTATTCTTCAATGATCATTCATTTCATAATTGAATTTTGAGGGTACTAATTTAAGACCATCTGAAAAATCTGTCTCCAGGGACAAAGCCTGGAGGTAAGTACAACAGCTTCTCTGGAACCCATGTTCCTCAGAAGTTACAAAGAGTCAGCCATAGTCCAGTGACGTTCATGGCCCAACCCCAGTTCTGCTGCTGCTTTGGAGTGTCTGTCCTGTGGGCTACTGATGGACTCCAGCAGCACAGGTTCCATGACTGTCCCCAAACGCTTATCCTCGGGGAAGACACAGGTGGCTTTGGCATGGTGTGCCTTGAGCCCTTGGTGGCTAAGCAGACAGGACTGGGAGCCAGTGGGGAAGAGAAGACATTTGACCTTGGCCTGAGATGGCCACTTACCTGTTAATGGCCAGTCTCTGCAGGTGCGCTCTGAATGAGATGTCCTGATTCTTCCCATTCAGGAGACAAAGCCAGACTTGTTGCAAAGCGACACCTAAAGATTAAGTCCTTGATTTTGTCATGCGAGAAATCTATGTGGAATTCTTTCGGAACACTATGGAAGCCAATCACATAAGCTCCAGCCACCCTCCCTAAGGAGACAACCCTGAGATGGAAGTGGTCCATCAGGGCTGCGTTCTGGAATGGAGCTAAGGAAGCTGTCCTGTAAGATATGCCTGGGGTTAGCCCCCCACAGGCTGACACCAGCGCCCCATCTAAGAGGATGGTGTAGTTCCTAGACTCTGTTTCTCTGATGTTATGGGTGACCAGTTAGTGAGAAGAGCAGATGGGTGTCAGGTCACACCCAGAGAGGTCGCTGATGCCCTGAAGTGCTTCTGTGATGCTGTCTCACGGGGGAGGGGACATTATCGTACTGCTCATTGCGTGCAGCTGAACACCCAGCTCTACGGCTCTGCTTCATGGGCATTTGGCTGGATGTGTGGTGACTGCTGTTGTAAACCTAAATGGTACTTTTTGGCCTCAGCTAATCCCGAGTGCCGTTCCAGGCCCTGCGATAACAGCTGTGAGAACAGCAGGCCTTTGTGACCTCGTCAGAGGCAAAGGGTGCACTTGGGCTCCCTGGAGACTCATAAGATGTGACCACGCAAAGCTCCAGGAGCCGCACTGAAACCAGCTATCTCTGCGTTTCATTTATCATCCAGTAGGGCTTCCCGTCTACCTCCTGTGCCTCTAAAATATCCCTTAAAAGACACCGAGAGGCCGCCAGGATGATGGCTGCAGAGATGAAGTTCTATTCAGTGACTTTTTAGTTTGGGGTCAGCAGTGTTCCACTGTGAAGTGACCCACAGGCTCATGCATTCGCGGACAGGGTGGCGCCACTTTGGGGGATGTGTGAAATCTTGGTAATGATGACTGAGCCACTAGAAATGGGTGGCTGAAAAGTGCAAGCCAAGTACCCATCTCTGGTTTCTGATCTTCAGAGATGTGATCAAGCAACCACATACTCCCAATACTCTCCTTACCATGCCTTGCCCCAGCCATGATGGACCGATAACCACCCCTCCCCTTAAAACGCATGAGTCAAAATACCAACCTCCCTCCCTAAGTTGATTCTGCCAGGTGGGCAAGAAAACAAGTGACAGAAACAAATCTCATCTCATTAGGAAATTTTCCGTAATAATCCACTTTGTTTTGTTTTTAATTAATAAGTTGTGCACAAGAGGAACAACGAACAAAGCCTTGGCTTGTCACTCTGTGAAGCTTGGTAAGGATTTCCTAAGGATGGTGAATAAGTGTATAGATCGTGCAAGACATTCTTCTTACTGAGCCAAAGAGTGTGACTTACAGTATAAACAGGGTCCTCAGTGAGTCTCATGTTGGTCTTTATTCCCAGAGGTCTTCACTATTGCCTTAGACTGTCATCTATATGTTGTACGGTGTGTGTGTATGTGTGTGTGTGTGTGTGTGTGTGGCGGGTGGGGTGGGGGGGAATCTGAGATTTTTTATCTCCTGATCATTATTTACTTTGTAAAAATCATATAGTTTTAAAGAATTCTGGATATTTAATCTCAAACCCAAACATGGTTTCTAATGAGGAGAAGAGAGTTTGTAAATTTGGAATTTCTAGTTCTAGAAAGAATTGGTGGGAGGTTGTAGAGAGAGGAAGAAGTGCTCTCTTGTGGGAGCCACGCTGACTCCTGCTTTTCCTTCAGCTTTTGAAAAACGTCGTGTTTCCTGTGTGGGCGGTGGGGGTGGGTGTGATTTCGGGATTTTTGAATGTGCTGCTTAGTGTTGCTAGATTTTCGTTGCTTGGTAGAAAACTTTGGGTGAGCTCATTTTATGAGGAATGACATACGTTGTGGGCCAGAGCAGGGAAAGGACAGGGAAGCTGTCCCTCGCCTTTAACAGGGCCCGCCCCTTCAGAGGGAAGGACTGTATTTGGTGGGAAAGTCAAGACCAGTCTATTTGGGGCTGAATTTTCAAGGCAGGGTCACAGCAGGCCTTCCTCATACCGGGCTCAGTGTTTCTTCCTGATGCCTGTCCTCGGCACCCCATGGCATGGCCATAACACGATGGTCCTTTCACACATGCCAGCCTAGGATACATCTCTTTGATTACGTCGCATGAGAGGGGCTATTCCTTTGGTTTCCTGGCCTACAGTTAGAGAGACAGAGAGGGAGAAAAAGAGGCCTGCTAGTCATCATTTTCTGTCTTACTATGTTAAGAATCAGACCTCCCGATTCCTCCCTCCCTCCCTCCCTCCCTCCCTCCCTCCCTCCCTCCCTCCCTCCCTCCCTTCCTCCCTTCCTTCCTTTCTTTTCTGGTTTTTTTTTTTTTTTTTTTTTTTTTTTTGAGACAAGGTCTCACTGTGTAGCCCTGGTTGTCCTGGAACTCTGTAAAGACCAAGCTGACTTTGAACTCACAGAGATCCACCTGCCTCTGCCTCCCAAGTGCTGGGATTAAAGGCGTGCGCCATCACCAAGGAAAAGCTTCATCATGGTGTGAGGGGAGAAAGGCGGCAAAGGAGATTTGCTGTCCCTCCTGCATCAGCCTGGGGGATGAGAAGTAGACTCCCAGACTGAAGGCTGAGGAGCAGGCGTGATGGGTGACAGGCAGGTGGGGCCAGATTTTATCAGGGGTAGCAGACCTGGACCTGCCTCACCACCCCCTCCGCCATCACTGAGTTTCCCAGCCATCCCACGAGGCTTGCTGAGATCCTGTCCTCTGACGTCTTCCCCAGCAGCCCCACAGTCCCAGGTTAGTGCTGTCATCACAGCCTGTCCTTGCGATGCCTCACTGACGGCCAGATGCCATCGCCTTTCAGGTGAGGCTGAATTAGTCCCGTGTAGCAGAAAACCCAAATAAGAAATATTAAGGATGGGGGGAGTGATGTTCTCACATGGGGGTCGCTCAGGACTCAGGGCAGGGTGGCTTCACCTTCTCTCCACGCAACTCTCAGAATATGGCGTCCAGCCTGAACGTCCTCTCAGGTGCCAGGATGCTTGTTCAAGTTCCAGCCTACATCCCAAATGTCCGTTAGGAAAGAATAAAGGGACCAAGAAGCTCATCTCCCCACTGAAGTCTCTCCCTTTCTCGGAAGCTTCAGCCGCTGACTTCTGCTTATGTTTTATTGACTGCTACTTCCAGGGAAACTAAGTAGGAGCTGCTGCCCTTTCCTGTAGGTGAAGTGCAGGCTAGAATAAAGTCAAGTTCAGCTAGAAGAGAGTAGCAGAGAGTGGATGCTGGCCAGGCAAATGGCAGTCTGCCGCAGCCTGCCTTTGTGAAACCCCCCACATGTGAACAGTTCCCATCTGCCGAATGCTCCAGGCATTGTGCAATATCTAGTCCTCCTGTCAGATCCTGGGCTGCTTGGAAGCCCCAAGCTTATCCCTTCCTCCTCTTTGTACCAACATATGACATCATTGTGAAGTGACCGGCTCCGCCTCTGCCTGCGAGCGCCCTTTAATGGGGTCTACAGTTCTAGTGTTTTGTTATTAAATGCTTTTGAATTATTTACTTCCAGAGGCCTTGTACACAATCATCTAATTTGTCGTTAATGCTAAATGCGCCACGAGTTTTCCATAAAACTGGAAAAACTAATCCTAGGTCATGAAAATGAGCCGTTATTGGCACCTATGAGCTTTTACAACCTGATTCCAGATGTTAGGAACAGCCAGACAGAGGACTGAATCGGATCAGTGTGTTGTGAAACAGAGATCTTCACGGGCAAAAGGAAAACATTTTCCCCTGTTCTGCTCGGGTATGATGATGCAGAAAGGCAGGAGGTGTCTGAGGACATTCACGTGAGGCCCCTGTGTTTGTAAAAAGGACTGGGAAGTCTCCTGGAAGTCTGTTTATGTAAATGCATCACAGGAAACCGCCAGTGCGTAGAAGCAGGCAGGGTAGGTGGAAGGAAAGGTTCTTGTCGCTTGCTTTCAGAGAGAGGAAACTCTAAGTGGCCTGCACATCTCGATGCCTCAGTTGGAAAGTGTCTTTGGTGAGCCCTCACATGTGACCAGCTGATTCACTTTGTCCTTTAAACCTCCAGACAGGCGATGTAAACAGCTTCTAGGAAAAGGGAATCGTCACGGGTCCAGCCCTCTGGCATGGAAGCAGAACAGAGCTGAGGCCAAAGGCAGATGGAGGCTTACCTCTGCATGTGTCTTACTTGGATAGGGTTCCTTTTGCTGTGCTAAAACAAAATGACCGCTGACAACATTTGAAGAGGACAGGCTTGACGTCAGCTCACACTTTCATATCCCAGCCCATCACTGAGGGAAGTAACCTCAGGACCTCAAGTAGGGCAGGGGCTTGCAGACAGGAACCAAAGCAGAGCCACAGAGGCCGGCTGCTCACTGGCTTGCTCGGACAGCTCTCTTACAGTGCCCGGGATCACATGCCCAGGGATGGCACCGCCCACATCAACTGTCAATCAAGAAAAGGTTCTCAAGGCTTGCCCACAGGCCAGTCTGGTAGGGACATTTTCTCAGTTATGGTTCCCTCTTCTCAAATGACCCCAGCCTGTGACAACTTGACGTAATAACTAGCCATTCACATCTCGACCATCGCATCAGATTCTGTTGGCTCTCTCTCCTCTGCTTCTTTTCTTTATCTCTCCTTGTTTTTTATTCTGACATGTGTTCCTGGATGCTGCTGTCCTGCTGTCTCCAACACACCTCGGGCCCCAGCCTTCAGAAATACATGAGCTACGTGTCTGGGGCAATTGCCTGCTGTATTTCTGTATTTGATGCTGATGAATGAGGAGGTCAGGTCAGAGGAGCTTGGACTTGAGTGTCTAGAAAGTGTTGAGCGTGAAGTTGTAGCTCCACCGTCCCCAGCTAGCCACGTGTCCCTGAACAAGGTGCTTTGCTCCTCTGAGGCTCCGGAAACTCGCCTGTAAACTGCTGCTAGTTTCTGACTCAAGAAGGTTGAATGAGGCAAAAATCTCAAAGACCATTTATATAATTATATATTTTTTAAAGGAACAACGAAAAGTCCCCCTCCCTACCCATGCATGCTGTGCCTGCAAAGGTTAGGAGAAGCCATCAGGTCCCCTGGAACTGGAGTTACTGATAGCTGGAAGAAATGCGTGCTGGGAATCGAACACTGGTCCTCTGCATGAGCAGCCAGTGCTCTTAACCACTGGGCCATCTCTCCATCCCCCCTAAAAGAGCAGCCAGTGCTCTTAACCATTGAGCCACCTCTCCAGCACCTGCCTCTTTCATCTTTTTTTTAATCCCTAAGGAAGTTAATTTGGTGGCAGCTTCTCTTCTTCATAATTCAGACCCTGGAATCAATTAAAGTCAAGGGGCCTCTCCTCCTAGGAGGAAGAAGCCCTGCTGCATGTGTTTTGTCCAAGTGTTCCTCAGATAATGGCCACGGCAGTGACAAGTGCCATTGGTGCTTATGAAATCATTGTCACTGAGTCAGAAGTGAGATAAAAAGTCTTTGGCAAATTCGTAAAGAATATTTCAAAGAGAAAGAGGCCAGAATTTATAGAGTCTAAAAATAGACCCTGAAGTGCAGCTGTGTTTGGCTTGTCGGAGAACCTGTTGAGTCGAGACAGGCAGGGGTTTTATTTCTCTAGCCCTGAGGTCATCAGTCTTGCTGAAGAGGGGATTGCAAACATTTCCAAATAGGGATTGGTTCTGAAGGAGAGGAATATGGCTGAATGCACTCGGAATCCTGAGTTTCTGCTCCTACCCTTCCCTCTCATGCCCACTCGAAACCTGCTCTTGGGAGATGGAAGAGTCAGTGGTGGGGTCCCTGGATGGTGGGATGCAGTGGCAGAGTCCCCAACTGGTGGGATACAGTGGTGGGGTCCCTGGATGGTGGGGTCCCTGGATGGTGGGATGCATTGGTGGGGTCTGTGGATGGTGGGATGCAGTGTTGGGGTCCCTGGATGATGGGATGTAGTGCTGGGGTCCCCAACTGGTGGGATGTAGATGTTCTCATGACAGATTCATCTCTGGTACCTGTGAGGGAGACCTGCTCCTCTGAGGACTGGTAGCCTGGTTATTCAGAAATAACGTTTTAAGATGGAGAAATAATATTGAAGGAAAACCAGAATATCTTCCCTCAAGACTGAGGGGCTTTTGGGATCATTTCCCCCCATTTCTCATTAGGGATAATATTGCCTTTCTGCTCTGTAGTCAACAGGAAAAGCATCCCCAAGGCCCCGATATCAATTCTCCAGACCTGTGATAAGAGTCACAATTTTTCACCTTTCTGTGATATAATTCAGTATTCAGACCTGGAGTGCTGAGCCTTTCCTGAACTAGTGACATGGGGTGCGATACTCTCTGCTGATGCTGGGTGGTCACAGTGAGCTGGAGCACAGCTGCTCAACCTCAGCACTGTGGCACGAAACAACCAGGACTCTGAAAGGGTTCTGGGTAGCAAAGTTAGGATGCTCACTAGGTTTGGTGTATTGAATGTCTCTTCAATTCAAGACATTTACAACGTAATGGATTTATGAATGTAGACTTATTGTAAGCCAAAAAAAAAAACCTAAATAAACAAACAAACGAAAAAACCCTGTGCTTGCAAATGTCACCATGTCAGCATCCCCAGACTCTTGAGTGGGGATAGTATCAAATCTCCTGGCGTTCAGTGTTGCTCTTGTATCAGTTCTGCTGTGGTAATAAAATGTCTGTCTAGAAGCAATTTAGGGGAGAAAGTGTTTATTTATCTTAGAAACTCAGGTACTGTCCACCATTGTGGGGGGAGTCAAGGGGCCCGGACACCTGAAACAGCTGGCTACATCCACAGTCAAGATCGAGAGGAATGCATGTCAGCATGTTTAGTCCTCAATGTTCTTCACCCCTGTACAGCCCAGGGCACCACACCAGAGAATGCTAACCCATACTTTCGGGGGGACTCTACAGACATGCCCACAGTCCTAGGTAACTCTAGCTTGCATAAGCTGATAATCAGGGCTAACATCACAAGCATCTAGGGAAATCTTTGCTGAGATGAGTTCTGTCTGGTTTTGGTGTCAGGCCTAAGGGTTATGTTGTTTTTATCCCCAGGTCGAAACTCTCTCACCAATGTTTAGCTTGTCTTGCATCAGTGCTGGCCTGAGTACCTGTCAATACTTCTGAACCATCTTGTTCATAAATCTGGATTTCTGTATTCGTCTCCTGGTATGTTTAAGGGCAGATCTTTAGTTGAGACTTCTTCCTCTAAGGGGACCCCCAATTGTTGTTCATAGGTCCTTGTCCTCCCGAGATGGGTCACAGTGAGAAGCAGCCATTGTCCTTTGAGGGTGGCAAGAAAAGCAATGGGAAAGCATCTCTCTGTGCACAGCGAATTCTCTGTGCGCATTGTCCACCATCATCGCCATTGTCATCATGGCGGTCAGCATGTGTCTGCGAGGGTTCTGTTGAGGATTCTGTTCATGCCATACCTAGTGTCTCGTGAGGCTCCACGAGAGGGATGCCTGTCAGATCTCAGTTCAGAGGAGTAGCTGTTGCCTTACTGGCTATCTAAACCTTACTTGTGACATGAATCCTGTATCCATCTCTGTACTAAGTCTTCTGGGGAAGGCTCAGAGCCGACTATGCGGTTCATTTGTAGTAGAACAGACATTTGGCTGGTTGGTCCGTCATGTTCTTGTTTCTCTGCTTTTCATGACAGCTTGCTTTATTATGGGAGTTTTCTTTTTCCGTTTGTGTGTAGCGTGTCATGTGTATATTGGATGGTGCCTTCTCTTGCCTCCTCAGACCTTGTATGGTGGCATCCCCATAGCTGTTCTACCTAGAATGCTTTGCCCTGGGGCTCTCTTTGTAAACCCGTGTCCTCTCAGTGAGCCCATCTTATTCTCTCGTTACCAGAGACACTTTGGCACTGGTCATCAGATCTCGGTTTCCGTCTCTGGCCTCTGCGCCAGAAAAGACGTTTCGTACAACCTGGACACCTCATGAGACATTAAACCAGGGCTCCCCACCTCTTACCCCAGAGCTTATCCAGACGTGATCCCTCCCAAAAACCTGGAAGCTAAATTCATCACCATGAGGTTGGACAGAAACAATTTGCGTTACTTCCTGGAAACTCTTTTTGGACAATCGGGGGAGGTGATCCTTCCAGCTAAGTGTTTTCCGTGTTAATTATAGGAAGCTTGTTTTCCAGATGTGATGTCTGTCATATCACATTGCAAGGCAGAACATGGGGGAGGGGTGGCTAAAGAGGTCTCGGCGTATAAGAAACTCTGGGTCGAACCTTCTATGCTTGGGAAGTTGTAGTCATGGGCTTGTGTGACTCAACAAAGCCTTACGTTTGCGATTTTGTTTTGTTTAAGAAGGATATAATGGTCTCTCAAATTCTAATTTCCTGAATGAGTTTGAGAACCATTGGAGGATTTCCCACACTTCCGTCACGAAGATAATATTTTGTTAAAAGTTCACATTCCTCAAGCCTGAGGTTGGCCCCAGAAGAACCTGCATCCCGGGTATTCATGCTTCTCCTTTATGGGGAGCACACTGGTCTGGCTAATTATTCTTACACATTCTGGGCTGTTGCCCAGGCAGAAACCCAGTGAGAGCAAGGGTGATGACAGTCACAGGGTCCACAAGAAAGCTACAGATTGCTGGGGTTTACCTATTTTGTCTCGTGTTACTGCAGTTCTCCCCTCCAGGGCTTGTGCTTGCCCAGGATTGCCTGTGGTGACACATTATTCTACCAGCATGAATGGCAAGAGTAGCACCAGAGGATTGTTCTAAAATGTTTTCATTGAGGACATACATGTGATATGTATGTTTGCATATGCATATATACATATATGTACACACATGTAAGTATAGAAATGCACATATAAACATGAATGCTGCGAGCGAACAGCCAGCCCACCCTTTGTAAGCCACCGCATGACTTCTTGATAAGATTATTTCTATCATTCAATTTATCCTGCAGGAGGTGTTTCTAGAATGCTTTGAGGAGGATGGTTTTATTTTTTATTTTTATTTCTCCTACAGTTCTAGGAAACCCGGACAATGGGAATGTCGCCTGCTGTCTATCTGGAGAATAGCACCCTGTTGCTCCTAAAAAACCCAGTTCTTTCTTCCAAGTCAGGTAGTTTCCCTTTAAGAATATGTTTCCTGGGCTCAAGAGATAGCTCAGCAATTAAGAGCACTGGCTGCTCTTCCAGAGGACAGGGTTCAACTCCCAACACCCACACGGCAGCTCACAACTGTCTGTAACTCCAGTTGCGAGATCCAAAACTTCCCATGGCAAAACACTAATGCATATTTTTAAAAAAATAATGTGTTTCCTTCTTGTAGCCATTGTCAAAAGCTGTGTCTAGAAAATATTGGTTAAGATTGACTCTTATAGGCTCGTATATCTGAATTCTTAGTCATCACAGAGTGGAGCTGTTTGATAGGATTAGAAGGATTAGGAGATGTGGCCTTGTTAGTGTAAACAGTGGGTGTGAACTTTGAGACTTTAAAGGCAAGGCCAGACCCAATCCCCCCCCATGTTTGTGTGTGTGTGTATGTGTGTATGTGTATATGTATGTTTGTGAGTGTGTGTTAGTTAGAAATTCTATTGCTGTGAAGAGACACCATGACCACAACAACTCTTACAAAGGAAAACATTCCATTGGGGTGTCTTACAGTTCAGAGGTTTGGTCCATGACCGTTATGGTGGGACGTGGCTACATGCAGGCAGACATGGTGCTGGAGAAGGAGCTGCGAGTGCTATATCTTACAAGGCAACAGGAAGTGGTCTGACTCACTGGGTGTGGCTTGAGCATATATGAGACCTCAAAGCCCACCTCCACAGTAATATACTTCCTCCAACAGGATCATACCTCCTAATAGTGCTACTCCCTTTGGGCCTGTTTTCTGTTAAAATACCGTTCTGCTTATGGATCAGGATGTAGCTCTTAGCTACTTCTCTAACCCCACATGGCCATGCTCCCTCCCATAATGATAATGAATAGAGTCCCTAAAGCTGAATTCTTTCTTTTGCGAGAGTTGCCTTGGTCTTGGTTATCTCTTCACAGCCATAGAACAACGGCTAAGAAAGGGGAGCGCGACTTTTAGAACATAGTCAGTACATTTGGGAATACCACTAAACTCTAATCAGGTGCTGGGCAGCTTGGGTGGCCTGGGAACTTGCCGTGTGTCTGGCTGTTGTTCCTGTGAATCTCCGAGGAAATGGCTGGCCGAGTTCTCCAAGGGTGTTGACTGGAGCCCTTGTCTGTTGTTCCCCCTCCCCCCCCCCCCCCCGCATGCTGCTCATGGCACTCAGTTCTCTTACTCTCTTTCCATCCCCTTGTCACGTCCCTTCCCGTGCCCTCCCCCAGAATCTATGACAGTGTGCAATGAAATTGCCATGAGGCTAAGAGCGTAGAGGAGCAGGAGCTGTGGGACCCGTGTATTTGTTTATCGGCACCTTACATCCCTTAGCATATATGACATTATGTATCGGGGCGAGCAGGCAGCATACTTATCATTCTGCATTTAAATATCAGTGACCAAAATTTAGGCCTCTGTTAAATTAATAATTCCTAGAGCTAAAAAGCAGCTCTATGTTTCAGAGTAGACCCTGGGCCGAGGTGTGTCTTTGAGACCCTCAGGACAGAGAGCCCTGAGATGTGTCTTCCAGAACTGAGCTTGAGCCCCTTGCTGTGAGCTCAGGGAGCTGCTTTAAAAGTGTGAAGTACAAGTCCCAGCTCCAGGAATGAGTTCCAAGCCTTTCGTTTCTGTTTTTCTTTCTGAAAGACAAATAGAGTTTGTATTGTGGCATTTGCGGTTCACTTCAAGGGGCAGCACTGGCCGGATCAGTACCAGATGGGCAATTTCGGAAGGCTGTGAACTTTGTGATGCGTGTTAAAGAATTCACCCACCTGCCCGTTGTCTGTTCATCTGTCTGCCTGCTCATCCACTAATCCCATCTGTCCAGCCCACCTTCCAGTCACTAATTCCCACAAACACCCTGCACAGTGCTTGCGTGCCAGAATCTCTATAATGAAACTGGGAAGTGACAATGACCATTTTCTGAGAGCCTACCGTGTCTCAGTCTTTCTGTGAGGGAAGAATAGTGACCTCCAGCTCATGAAGGGACAGACGAGAAAACAGAGGCCCACGTGCCTTGTCTGGGGTCAGCTGGCCATGCAGAAGGGAGCAGGTCCAGGTACCTTTGTGAAACAAGAACCGGATTTCTCCTCTTTGGGGTGTAGTGAGTGCATGCTCAGGCGAGCTCAGGGCTGGCTCAGGCCTTATTCACTGCAGTGTTTCTCTTGAGCTGTCCTCCTCCCTCAGTGCAACAGGGAGAGGAATCAGCTCCATGATCCTGTTTTGCCTCTCACAGCCTCGTCTACACTTGAGGTTCAATGTAGAGACCCCTGTCATTTATACCGGGGTACACATGAAGCTCCACTCAGTGAAGTCTCAGTATTTAGGAGTAACACATCGAGGCGGTATTAAATAGTCTGTGTTCTGTCCTCTTGACCATCTGGAAGGGCAAAATCCAACTTGGAATAAGCGGGCTCCTCAGAGCTCAGTACACAGACAAATCACTTTCGGGGAGCTGGCTCCTGGCTCACCCCTCCTTCACAGTTGTTATCTGACTCCATGTTACACTACAGTGGCCTCCTGGGCATGTACTTCGATGGTCCAGGATGTGATAATCAGGCATGTATATGGCTGTTCCTTCAAAGAGGTACCTACTTGTCCCCGATGTTGTGGGTGCTTTTCTTCATGAGGAGGCCATCTTCTCGTGAACCTTGGTTTTTGGCTAGGCAGTCCCCATGAGACAGGGCCTGTCCTCACACCACCCTTGGCCCTGTTCTCCTGGCTGGCTGGGTGGTGATAGAAGACAAGAGGATGGGAGGAAGCTATTCCAGGGTGGAAGATTAGGGTGGAGTCCCGCTGAACGAGGGTGTGTGTGTGAATGAAGGGGCCAACAGGAAGGAGGGCTGGGTTCTCCTTTGCTCACTGGTTCCAAATCTTTCCGCACTCATTCTAAAGATGTATTGTTCCGATGTGTGCTCGTAGTCAAGCTGGATGGTTGAGTTGTGGCCACACCAGCTCAATTCTGGTTAGAACTGTGGTGTGACCAGCAATCCGGACACTTTCCAAGAGATACCCACCCTGTTCTTTGGCACTGGCCTGGGGTTGGGAGGTTCTCCTGGGTCTATTGCCAAGGGCAGCTGTCCTCCTGACAGGTCTGTGGGTGGGCTCTAGAGGCACTGGAGGAAGGACAATGTGGTATTGGATAGTGTGGGTCTGGAGGAACTTTCCTGCCCTGGCCCCAGAGACCTGGACCGTGGGGATGCTCAGGGAATCTGGCGTCTCCGAAGTGAAAGTGTTGTGATTTAGGACAGATCTATTCTCTTCCCGCCTCGCCTTTCTTCCCCGTCTCTATACATGATGTCTGTGCTAAAACGAAAGCTATTGTTTATTTAAAGGGGCCAGTTGCCTAATGCCCCTGGAATTTAGTTTTTGGAGCTTTTTCTATGTTAATCATCAGTTCAGACCTTGGCTGGAGCTGGGCGATTATGTAACCTGGGATGGAAAGAATTCCAGTGGCGTATGTGGACTCCAGTGCACCCAACTCAGCCTTGTCTGAGAGGGAGCAAGTGCACTCCCGTTTTTGTGGAGCACGGAGGCGGGGGTGGGGTGGGGGAGGGAGTGAGGAGCTAGGTATAGTCAGCCTGTTTCTGTGGGGCATGGAGGCCGGGGGGGGGGCGGGGGGAGAGAGGGGTTCAGGAACAGGGGTAGGGAAGTAGGGAGGTGGGAAGGGGAAAGTTGGGAGGTAGAAAAGTGGAGTGGGGTGGGGATTGGGGAGGGAGGTGTGTAGAGATGGTAAGGAGGTGGGAATAACCCATAGAAAGAGTTGGCAAGCAGCTAGAATTGAGTCAGGGGGCCAGTTTCTTCATGAGGTCTGTCTTAGATCTGCTGTAGTACTACCTCATTCTCCTCACTGTAGACACTGGGGCTTAGAGATTCCTTTGTGTAACACTCAGATCCTCCTATTCCCATCTGCACCTTAGCAAAAATCCTGAATCTGAATATCGTTACTTGAGCCTTGGCAGGATTCAGAAAATGTCCCTGGTCCTTTCCTCTCTGTGGCCACCGCCCTGTGTCTCCATGCGCTCCAACCCCAGCAGTACTGACCTCAAGAGCCGCCTTTGCCGGACTAGTAGCCTGAAGTCACTTGATTTCTAGTCTGAAGCCTTGTCTCTGTCCACGGGGAGTTGCTCTTTCGGGAATCAAAGAAAGGAAGGATTTATTAGACACAGGGGCTTGAAGTTTAATTTGCCTTAGATTCTAAAAGGAGGAATAGGCACGGATGGGGTTTGAAACCCTGACTTTAGTCACAGATGAATAAGGTGAGATGCAGAGAGAGTTCGCCTTGTGTCCCTGTCTTACACCCTCGAGTTGGGAGATGATAAAAACCTTATCCTGTCTTGCATGCCCCTCGCCCTGTGTGGCTGGAGATGTGTCTTTTCTCATTGTCCTTCTGCTCGCCATGCTGTCTACCCCCATTAGCGACAAGGCAGCCTTGTATTTACCCATGTAGCACAATGCTAGCTGCCTAACAAGGTCTGAGGTCCCAGCGCACCCAAGATGGTTTGGTGGTGACTTGTCAGTCAACCCAGGCTACTCCTCACTGGAGGTAGTGCTTTCTATATGGGGATTTAGAAACTCCACATTCCTTCTATTGCTGCTCTACCATTCTTTCAGAACGTCAAAGTCTAGCTTCCTGGGGACAAAAGGACAAACAGACAGTGGAGAAGGCACACTTCCACCTAGAAATGACCCCTATGTTTTCAACTCACTGTCTGTCGATGAAGATTAGTCACATGGCCACAGCTGGCCTCAACTTGGGAAATTTGGCTCAGGCTGGGCAGCCGGCTCATTCATATAATGCCATGAGACTGGCTGGGAGATGAAGAGCAGACGTTCTTAAGAGATGGCAGGGGAGTGGGATGGGCCAGAGCTTGGTGGTTGAGTGTGTGTGGACCTATGAAGGGAACGAGGTGGTCCTGAGGCCCCCTGAGGTCTCTGGTTGGCAGACAGGTGGATGATGGTACACCTCCAGAGAATGGATCTGACAGGAAGAGGCTGTAAAGGACTGCTCGGGCTGACCGGTGGCCCATCATAGCCTGGTGCTGTCAAACTGGGAACCCGTAGAAAAAGGTAGTCAATGACCCACCTCTGCCTTCTGCCAGTGCCATGGAAGATGTCGGTACCGTACTTACAGCTTTAGCCCCTGACAGGATCTGCCCATCGGTTTCCAGTACAAAGCTCATCATAGAAGAGTTGAGGGAAAATACATAACCAGTGTCCTGGTGCCGTAAACTGCTCAATCTCCATGACGAAATACCATGAAATGGGTGGTTTATGTAGCCAAACTTGACTGTCACAGCTCTGAAGGCCACAAGCATGAGAATAAGGTGCCAGCATGGTTGGTTTCTAATGAGGACTCTTCCTGGTAAACAGATTGCCACCTTTTCCTGTTTCTTCATATGGCAAAAAGATGTGGGGTGGGGAGGTTAGGAAGGAATACACCCTTAAGAGAACCTTCTAGTACCTCCTCTTCTGAGGGCACAGATTCTATCTCATCCCATCTTCCCTGAACCTGCTTATTTCCCCCAAAGACTCTGTTTTCAAACACAGTTACAGGGGAGCTTAAACAGACTTTTGGGGCACAGAAGTCATCCACAGAAACCACAGAGCCTGCTTCTCCGGGCATGCCCTTCCAGGGTTTAGCTGCCACCTGTCTGAGCTGGGAGAGAGGCAGGAGCATGGAGCCTACTGTCCTGACCTTGTGACCGATGGGGAGGATGCATTCCATCTTTGCACGGCCGCAGCTCCCTTCCCTCTCTTTGGCCTCTGACTTGTTACCCTGGGCATGCAATGCCAAGAAGGACTGAAAGCTGGCATGACTCAGCATTCCCAGAAAGGGGGAGCCAACAAAGACCAAGTCTGGGATGGTAACCACGAGCCACTTGGCCAGTGAGCCAGTGGGTCAGTCAGTCCTGTTTGCTGTTGCCACCCACGAACTCGTAGGTTCCAATAGTGCCAAGGTGCCTGAGGTCACCTGAGATCTGGGCTGCCAGCCAGCCATTGGAGCTGGGACTTACAGACACTTTGTGGATGGGGGGTTGACATGGGAATCTAAACATCAGAGTGACAGTTTCCTATTGTCATGTCTACAGGGTGGGACTCATGTCTGCCTATGGTGACCCTGAGCAGAGAAAGGGACGAGTGGTGGCCTCGTTCCTAGACCTATCAACAAATCCCTTGGCCACCTCCCTCCCACAGATGCTTGCACTCTGGGGACCAGTGTGGACAGTAGGGCACAGCTCAAAGTTTTTGGGGCAGCCAGTGTCACTGCTAAAGAGGTTTGCACTCTGCATGGATTTGCATGAAATATGGAAGGGATTGGAAAGGCTGATGGTTGGAAAGGAAGGGGACAGGCGTGCAAGACAGATACCAGAAGGCTGGGCTTGTCACACTGCTGCGCTCAACCCTGGAAAGTTATATGTCTACACAGTGCCTCAGTCTCCCACCTGCTAATGGGTGGGAGTGACTCCTCCTTCCAAGGAAAGCCCAATGAGTCATCATCTGTATTGTGCTTAATGCAGACCCTGACATATAATACAGTAGGTGCGACCAAAATGGCAGCAGTTACCAGTCCCAGCCAACCTGCTTTGAAAGACATTTGCATTACGTTGATACCTCAGCAGCCCACAAAGCACCCTTTAGTACTAGAGGGATCACCATGCTTGCTGAGAGCTGACCTGGAGCTCTCAGGCCAGGCGGTGATTGAGAGGTAAAAGGTGTAAAGCGACCGAGGGCCCGCCTGCAGCAGCGTGCAGCTCCACTTGGCATCATCCAATGTCCCAGAGATTCTAGGCGTCCAAGTGGGGAGGTAGTCTCAGGGCAGCATGAAGACAGTTTCCTTGATGGAGTTTGAGGTACACAAAGGGCTTTGGTAGGTAGAAGCGGAGGAGGCCAGACCAAGACCTATGAGTGGAGAAGCATGTTAGAGTAAGATTCTAAGGTAGATTTAAGGCCAATTAGTGCTAATAGGGCCATGAAATGGAACTCTTTGGGGCTCCTGTTCTACAGGGAAGGAAACTGTTTATGGCACTTCAGTGTTCTGCAAATTAGCATCAAATTTTGAATCATGTGGGCTCTGTTTTAGAGTAAATAGTGAATGATGCTTTCCTGTAGGGAACTGTGTGCCTTTTAGAGTCTTGTTCTACAGTGCCATTTGATGACATGAAAGAGGGGCAGGAACACTGTGGCTCTGTTTCATATCTGGGACGTTTGGAACATCAGGAAAAGAAACAATGTCGTGATGGAAGAAAAGCTATGTTGAGGTATGGAGGTAACCAAGTCTCCAAATATATCTTGGGCAACCCAGAACCCCAGAAGCAAATGGAACAATAGAGAAGATTCCAGAGGGCCCAGCCTATAAAGGGATAAGCGCATCCCCCCTCCAATGGAGCCAGAAGCCAGAGTGGCCAGTACCAGCAGCAGCAGGCCAGACAGTAGCATGGGCATTGCAAAGGCCAGGCGAGCGGGGAGAAGAAGACACGGCGAGAAGAGACCATCCCAGCAAGAAGTGCAGATGGCAACAAGCTCTAATGGCAGGTGCCCAGACAGAGTCCAAACATTGTGGAAAAAATAACCAAGATTGAAAGCAAACAGACTCCCCGTCCAAAGTGCACAATTCAAAAAATGCCAGAGCAGCATAAACAGAGCGAAGTAAACGCAGCGACTTTGTCTCTTTGGTTTAGTCGTCAGAAGTGGCCTAGCGGCGTGGTGGGAGTGCAGTCCGACTCGGACGGCCTTCACCTCACTTGACTGCTCCCTCTGTTAAACAGCTTCTGAGGGCCACTTCACCATTCCATTCCTTTCTTGGTGCGGCGCTGCGGTTTGCCAGCCCATGAGAAAGGACACTTTGGGGCACTTTCCTACCACCCATTTTTTAAAGGACACTCTCTTTGCCCTTACATGGGAAGGTACAAAATGATCTGACCCCTGCCCCCAGCCAGGACTACTACCATGTGATTTGGTTGTCGTGGGCCTGGGCCTGAGAGGCACCTGGAAGCCCCTTCATTTGTTCTGCCTCGACTTCTACCTGGTGGAGATGTTTTCTTCTCCCAATCTTTCACTGCTGTTTCGGGCCAGCCAACAAGCACTCAGGTACTGAAGATAGGCTGGCAGTATGCGTGGGTCTTTTGACAGGTTAGGTAAGGTTTTACAGGTGAGAGAAGAAGCCAACAAGTCCTTGGCATCTGAGGTTTTAGAAGCGGCAGGATGCTGTTTCTTATGAGCTCTGTTGGCTGGAGTAAGTTGGGCAGGAAAGCTAAGGCTGCATCTTGAAATGAACGACCATGTCGTGTGCTTAAGATACTTATGTAGAAGGATGTATAAAGTTGGTGTGTGCTGAGAAGAGAGCACATGGGCTTTGGAGTCATATGAGACCCTCAAGTCGGGGTCTTCACTTCACTGTCACTGTCATTTAAGGGAAGAGATGGAATTGCTGTGCCCATCTTAGAAGATGGTTCTGGGGAGATGGAGAGGTGGTTCAATTGGTAAAGCAAGAGGACCTGGGTTTAGCTGTCCATCACCCACCCAAAAGCTAGGCATGGCGCCCTATGTCCAAAATTAAGCACAGAGGAGACAGGCAGGAATAGGAAGATCCCTGAAGCCTATTGATCAGTCAGCCTAGCTAAATTGATGAGCTAGGGTCCGGTGAGATACCCTGTAGAAGCACAATTAATAAAAACTTAGAGAGAGAAATTAGGGTTCAACCTGACTGTCAGTAAAGCAAAATAGCCAGCCGTTGGCTCTTGCCTCAACCTCAGTCTGAAAATGGCGATCCTGCCTCCAGGAATCTCAGAATGAGACTGTGTGTAAGAGCTGTCTCCTCACGTTTTATATTCCTCTTTAGTGCTTGGATTAACGGCATGCACCACTACTGCCTGGTTCTTATAGCAAGCTAGTGGCTGCTGGGATTAAAGGTGTCTGTCATTGTTTCCTGGTCTGTAAGGATGGCCAGTGTGGCTGTTTTACTCTCTGATCTTCAGGCAAGCTTTATTTATTAAAATACAAATGAAATGCCACTATACCCTGTCTCAAAAGATAACGTGATGAGTGACCAGGAAAGATGTTCAGTGTCTGGACTCTATGTGCATACGTGTACATACAGAAAAATGTACACTCACAACCCACACAGTGCTACTTGAGGATTCACTGATGTTTGTTTGTATGGCTAACGTATAATGAATTCTCAGTGAAAGTCTTTCTCCTCCTCTTACCCAAAAGTCATTCTGTGTCATCATTGTTTAGCTTGAAACACATGGTCTCTATAGGCTCATTCTGTGTCATCACTGTTTAGCTTGAAACACAGGGTCTCTATAGGCTCACCCTTCCCTAGGCTGTAACAGAGACTGCCATCTCCGTCTTTGTACAATACAATCTCAGAGTTGAAGTTTGGAAGAGAGCAAGGAATTACTATTTATCCACACTAGAAATTTAGAGAGGAAAGTTGGTCTAGGAGGGAAAGGGAGCTATTTTTTCAAACCCTGTGACAGGAGGCAATCAGGTAAACAAGGGAATTTCATCCTCTCTCGTTGTGACCTTCCTCAAGACCACCTTCACACTTGAGCCGTGTGAGACACCTCTGCACCTGAGCAGAATGAGGATATCTCTGCATCTGAGTTGTGTAAGATGGCAATTCCAAGAGTGCAGTAGAGGGGACCCTGTGTCCCATCTGCAGTAGAGGGGAGAGGGGCATATGTTTTCGTTTGCACACAGTATCTCTTCCTTTGAGTAGGTAGGGATGGAAAGCCCTCAACCACGCATGCACATACACTCCCAGCCTCATGGAATGAATCCTTTTCACCCTTAACTGGCGATTGTTGGGAGACAAGGGCTGTATACAACAGTGTGAAGGATAGTTTAGCGCAAACCACGTGAAGCGGATGTTGTCCACAGTTACTAGGCATGTGGCTAGGAAGGGAGATTTTTGTGGCTTATGCGTGGACCCATGACGGGGCTCTTAAAGTCCTTTCCCCACCACAGAGACCAGTTGTATGTATGCATGTGTGTGCGCATGTGCATATGCATGCATGTGTGTGTATTTGTGTACACGCGTGTATGTGTGTGTATGGGGGGAAGTACACTCATGTGCAGACATGGAAGCCAGAGGTCAATGCTGTGTGTCTTCCTTTAGCACTGTCCTCCTTATTTCCTGAGTCTGAACCTGGACTTCACCAATTTGGCAAGATTATCTGGCCAGTGCGACCCGGAATTCTCCTATCTCCACCTCCTCAATGCTAGTTTTGTAGGCACCACTGCTCCCAGTTTTCAGAAATGTTTGTTTGTTGGGTGTGTGTGCCTGAGTGTATGTTTGCACATCACATATGTTCACGTGACCTACGGAGGTCAGAAGAGTGTCACATCTCCTGGAACTGGAGTTACAGATGGTTATGAGCATCTTGTGGGTGCTGGGAACTGAACCAGGGTCCTCTGCAATAGCAGCCAGTACTCTTAACCACAAGCTGACTCTTCAGCCCCTCCTCAGTGCTTTTTTACATGGGTGCTTGAGATTGAATTCATGTCATCACACTTACATGGGGAAAGTATGTTACCGATGAGTCATCTCTCACACCAGTCTTATGGAGAGAGAGCAGAGCTTTGTGGGAGTTCTTGTCTGCCTTGCTTCTGTCTTCCCTGGGAGACTTCTACTCCCCCATCAATAGCATCTTTCTGAGCACCCCAATTGTTACCTGCAGACTCCATGTGTTCCACGGTCTTAGAGCGGGAGGGAGGAAGAGTGTGATGTGAGGGGATCACAGAGACCCCGGAGTAGGATGTCCTCAGCCTGAAGAGAGCTCCCAGGCCAGGAAAGCACTCACTCAGGGGGGTTCCCAGAAAGCAGCAGGGACGGTGGCTGGGATGCAGTAACTGGGATGCAGGTTTCTGCATTCCATGAACTTGTCTCCCCATTAGTGACTCTCCCAAAGCAGCATATAACAAGATCTTGTCACATGATCTCTAGGAGCAATTTACATTCCAGAATTTCCCCAGACAGAATAGAGTTATTTCTAGACATCCACCGAATATCAACACAAGCAATGATGATTCCATTTCTTTTTTTTTAATTAAACTTATTTATTTTTTTTTTGAAAAAAAAATAGTCTTTTCTCATTTTACATACCTATCCCAGTTCCCACTCCCTCACCTCCTCCTGTTTCCCCACCTTCCCCCACTCTACCCCCAGCCACTCCTCAGAGGGTAAGGCTTCCCAAGTGGAGTCAACAAAGTCTAACACATCACTTTAAGGCAGGACTGAGTCCCTGCTCCCTATATCTAGGCTGAGGAAAGTATCCTGCCCGAAAGAATGGGCTCCAAATGCCAGTTGAAGCCCTAGGAATAAATTCTAGTCCCACTGCTAGTGGCCCCACAGACTGCCCCAGCCATACAACTGTCACCCACATTCAGTGGGCCTAGTTTGGTCCTATGTAGGTTCTCCTGCTATCAGTCCAGAGTCAGTGAGCTCCTACTAGCTCAGGTCAGCTCTTTCTGTGGGTATCCCCATTATGGTCTTGAGCCCTTTGCTCTTATTATCACTTCTCCCTCTCTTGGACTGGTCTCCAGAAGCTCGGTCCAGTGCTTAGCTGTGGATCTCTGCATCTGCTTCCATCACTTGCTGAATGGAGGTTCTATGATAATAACTACGGTAGTCATTAATCTGACTACAGGGCAAGGCCATTTCAGACACCCTCTCCATTATTGCTTAGGATCTTAACTGGGGTCATCCTTGTGGATTCCTGAGAATTTCCCTAGTGCCAGGTTTCTCCCTAGCCCCATAAGGGCTCCCTCAATCAAGATGCCTCTTTCCTTGCTCTCCCTCTCTGCCCTTTCCCCATCTCAACCATCCTGTTCCCTCATGTTCTCCTCCTCCTTGTCCTTCTCCCTTTCCCTTCCCCAATCTGCCCTCCCTACCCCCACTCCTAATTTTCTCAGGAGATCTTATCTAATTCCCTTTCTGTGGGGGAATCCTTGTATGTCTCTCTCTCTCTCTCTCTCTCTCTCTCTCTCTCTCTCTCTTTTTTTTTTTTTTTTGGTTTTTCGAGACAGGGTTTCTCTGTGGTTTTGGAGCCTGTCCTGGACCAGGCTGGTCTCGAACTCACAGAGATCCGCCTGCCTTTGCCTCCCGAGTGCTGGGATTAAAGGCGTGCGTCTGTGTCTCTCTTAAGATTCTTCTTAAGATCTAGCTTCTCTGGGTCGTGGACTACAGGCTGGTTATTCTTTGCTTTATGTCTAATATCCACTTATGAGTGAGTGTATACCGTGTTTGTCTTTCTGAGTTTGGGTTATCTCACTCAGGATGTTTTTTTTCTAGATCCATCCATTTGCATACAAATCTCAAGATGTCATTGTTTGTTTGTTTAACCTCTGTGTAGGACTCCATTGTGTAAATGCACCACATTTTCTTTATCCATTCTTCAGCTGAGGGGGCACCTAGGTTGTTTCCAGGTTCTGGCTGTTACAAACAATGCTGCTATGAACACAGCTGAGCAAATGTCCTTGTGGTGTGAGTGTGCATCTTTTGGGTGTATACCTAAGAGAGGTATTGCTGGGTCTCGAGGTAGATTGATTCCCAAATTTTTGGGAAACTGCCTACTGACTTCCAAAGTGACTGTACAAGTTTGCATTCCCCTTACTCCACATCCTCTCCACCATAAGCTGTCATCGGTGTTTTTGATCTTAGTCATTCTAACAGGTGTGTGGCAGGATACACAATCAACTAAAAAAAAAAAAATTCAGTAACCCTTCTATATACAAACAATAAAAGGATTAAGAAAGAAACCAGAGAAACATCACCCTTTACAACAGCTACAGATAACATAAAATATCTTGGGATAGCACTAACCAAAGAAGTTAAAGACCTGTACAAAAAGAACTTTAAGTCTTTGAAGAAAAAAATTGAAGAAGATACCAGAAAATGGAAAGATCTCCCATGCTCTTGGATAGGCAGGCTAAACATAATAAAAATGGCAACCTTACCAAGAGCAATCTATAGATTCAGTGCAATCCCCTTCAAAATCCCAGCACAATTCTTTACAGACCTCAAAGAATAATACTCAGTTTCATATGGAAAAACAAAAAACACAGGATAGTCAAAACAATCCTGTACAAGAAAGGAACATCCAGAGGCATCACCATCTCTGACTTCAAGCTCTGTTATAGAGCTACAGTAATGAAAACAAGTTAGTATTGGCATAAAAACAGACAGGAGGACCAAAGGAACCAAATCGAAGACCCGGATATTAATCCACACACCTACGAATACTTGATTTTTGACAAAGAAGCTAAAATTATAAAGTGGAAAAAAGAAAACTTCTTCAACAAATGGTGCTAGCATAACTGGATGTTGACATGTAGAAGAATGGAAATAGATTCACATCTAACCCCATGCATAAAACTCAAGTCCACATGGATCAAAGACTTCGACATAAATCCAGCCACACTGAGCCTCATTGAAGAGAAAGTGGGAAGTAGCCATGAATGCATTGGCACAAGAGATTACTCCCCAAATATAACCCCAGTAGCACAGACACTGAGAGAAACAATTAATAAATGGGACCTCCTGAAACTGAAAAGCTTCTGTAAGGCAAAGTACATGGTCAATTAGACAAAACAGCAGCCTATAGAATGAGAAAAGGTCTTCACTAACCCCACATCAGACAGGGGACTGATCTTCAAAATATATTAAGAACTCAAGAAACTAGACATCAAAACACCAAATAATCCAATCAAAAAATGTTTACAGATCGAAACAGAGAACTCTCAACAGAAGAACTGCAAATGGCCTAAAGACTTAAGGAATTGCTCAGCATCCTTAGCCAGGGAAATGCAAATCAAAACACCTGTGAGGTCGGTCCATTTCTGATGTTAGACTTGACCTCCGTCAGCTGTCTGTAACAGAATCCTTACTTACGTATCAAAACTTGCGTTTCTTCCAGTAATTGGAATCTTAAAAGTCAAAATTAATGGCTTTCTTTTTCTGGAAGTAGAAAACAGCCATAAAACATGATCTTAAAAACGTCTTTGTTTTCTGGCCCCTTGGTATATCCAGCTGGTGTGAGAGTGGTGATGTCTTGTGATGCAGAAACTGTTTTAGGAATTTCAGATATACAAAGAAGTCCTTGCCATTTTGTGGCAGTAACAGAAGCATGTACATTACATAGCTGAAGTTAGGTGGTGAACTCTAAGGTCTGGAGTAATTCCTGAAGGAAAATCTAAAGTATGCTAACTAGGAGCTGGAAGGGTAGCTCAGTGGCTAAGAGTGCTTTCTGCTCTTGCAGGGGACCAGAATTTGGACCATCACCCACTTCACAATCCCCTGTGCCGATAGCTTCAGGGGGCCTGACACCCTCTTCTGGCCTCTGTGAGCATCGCATACACATGGCATGTGTGCACACAGACACACAAATAAAAAGAAGAATAAGTCTTTACTAGCCAAAAGTCCACAGCAAGCATACATGTAACTTGTGTTGTTTCGAGAATCATAGAAGAGAATGGCACAGTTGCAGTCACTGCTGATAGGGGTTATTGCCAATGTAATAAGAAAAATAAATCACTATAACTAGTGAAACATGAAAGCTAACATTATTGTCATTTATAGTTGGTACTCTCTACTTAGAAAATATAACAGGATATTTATTGTATTATATTAGATTTGTTCATTAGTGCTATTATGTTAGGTTTTGGCAGCTTAACATATAAACATTGCTTGCCTCTATATCGGTACTTTGTGATACATTTTAATTTAAAAATTCTAATTCCCAATAGCAACATGTAAAACATCTAAGAATAAGTCTAAAGAAATGTGAGCAGTCTGTAGAGGGAGCTGCGGGCTGTGTTCCTGCCGCTGTGGCGGCGCAAATGAATGCAGACAGATTATATAGATATATACAGCTTTAATAAGGAAATAAACTTACAGGACCACAGGTTTCCGCGGAGCACTGGAAAAGCGGAGCAAAAGAAAAGGGCTGCTGGGCTCACGCCGGGCAGATTTATCCGTAAACATTAGCCCGAGGCGAACACGCCCCCAATGGGTGGGGCTATGTCCCTACATCTCCCCCTTTTGTCTAAATAAGATAGAACCAAACCAAATACAACTATATACAATAATAACAAATAATAAATATAACAAACAATATTGAGAACAAAACTTTTGTTAAACATTTTATCTCAAGGAGTCTAAATAACATAGAGAGTAACTACAATTATATAATCTTTAACTCCGTCAAAGATCTGAGAAGGGAATAAAGATTACTTAACAATCGAGAGATATCCAAAATGTGTAACAATTGACAGAGACAACTGACTACCTGGGCAATCACCCAAAGTCTCGTTTGTAATGTTGAGTCAACCAACTTTGGCTAAGGCCTAACATAACTGGCATACCATTATTAAAGGCAAGGAACTTTTTTAGGACTATCCTACCCTGTCTTGGCAAGATAAGACAATCCTGTTTTATCCACTTAGGGATATTTTGTATCTTTGTCAGAAGTTGAGATATGGGCTTTTCTTAACCCAAAGGCCAGTTCTGCCAAGAAGACAAGCTCCCAGTGGAGTGTCTTTGGTGTTCAACGTTCTCTCGGGAGTAGAGTGGTGTTGTCAGGAGTAATTGTGTCTCTTTGGCATAGAAATTTTAGGTTAGATTAAAGGCCATTTTTTACAGCTCTTCGAAGAGGCTGAAGATCATACTATCTATACTAAATATAATCTCTATGTAACTAAAAGACCTGATAAACTTAAAAATAAATATGACAAACATATAATTTTTAATACCTATCTAACTTTGAAGACTAAAAGAATAAACAACTGTGCAATATATGAAGACAATGATCTTCAACTGTAAACAATGTCATAGTATCAGAGGTAGAAATGTACAATGTAATATGGTAGATGTATCAATACAATATAGACAAAGTTATAAGCATACTCATACAAAAATAGAGGTAGGAACATTCATATTTAATATTTAACATATCAATATACAAAAAACAGTACCAGTACAATTTTCTATAGACAGTAATTCACAAATACCAATCATCCCAAAAAACCAGTTACCCCCTTCTTGGTTGCCTGGCTAGCTTATGCCCCGAAATAACAACACACAAACTGTATTCTTTTAAACACTGCTTGGCCCATTAGCTCTAGCCCTTACTGAGTAATTCTCATATCCTGATCAACCCATCTCTAATAATCTGTGTAGCATCAGTCTTACCGGGAAAGATTCAGCATGTCTGACCTGGCGGCTTGCTTCATTGCGTCTGCCTCTGAGAGGAGCTGCCCTGCATCTGAGCTCACTTCCTCTTCCTCCCAGCATTCTGTTCTGTTTACTCCACCCACCTATGTTCTAACCTATGAGGGCCAAGCAGTTTCTTTATTTTTTAACCAATGACCTTCCTCCATCAAGCAGTCTATATAAGGAAGACTATAAAACTATGTACAAGATTTTAAAGATTTCACTCACTATGAAAGAAATAGCACATAGATCTAGAGCTATGACATACACCTACCAGTGCTATTATAAAATTATTTATTAAATTTGGATTTGTGGCCTGATTGTATAATTTGTATATGAAAAGAATTTAAATTAGAATTTTAATGAATTAAAAATTAATTAAAAATAAATCAATGGAAGAATGGCATTTATAAATATAAAAATGTATTATAAAATGGCAAAACCATGTGTAATCAGTACAGAAGTTCTTAGAAAAGGCTAAATCATCAATTAAATGTAGAAGGAACAGCGGGCTGCATTCCTGCCCACCTGGCTAGCTTATGCCCTGAAATAACAACACAGAAATTGTATTCTTTTAAACACTGCCTGGCCCATTATATCTATCCTCTTCTTGGATAATTCTCACATCTTGATTAGCCCATTTCTAATAATCTGTGTAGCACCACGAGGTGGTGGCTTACCAGAAAGATTCTGGTGTACGTCCATCTTGGGCTGGAGCTTCATTGCGTCTGCCCTGGAGAGGAGAGGCATGGCTTCTGGCTCACTTCCCTTCTTCCCAGCATTCTGTTCTGTCTACTCCACCTACCTAATTTTCTGACCTATCAGGCCAAGCAGTTTTCTTTATTGATTAACCAATGGAACAACAGATTGACAAATGACCTTCCCACATCAATTAAATATTAAATAAATGATACATTTGTAAAAATAAACTACAACTTTATGACAGTTACAGAAATCAATTATTGAAGGATGGAGAATTATGTATAAAAAATTGGGCTGGGGTCGCGAATGTGACTCAGTTGGCAGAGTGCTTGCCCAGCACACATGAAGCCCCAGGTTTCACGTCCAGCGTTGCATAAGTGGGAGCTGGAGGTGCACACATGTGATCTCAGTACTAGGTGGAAGGAGGGAGGCTGGAAGTTCAAGATCATCGTTGTCCTCTGATCAAGGCCAACCTAAGATACAAGAGCTATGAGACCCAGTCTCTCTGTACCCACCCCCCCAAAAAAAACAGGAGTATGAAAACATTTTAAAAGACTAATTTGAGTAGGGTGGTCACCTTAATACAAGATGTCAGTACTGTAAAGAACAGATTGACATAATTAAAACCCAATTTACACAACAAGAGGTGCTAAAATGTCTACAAGGAAAATGGCAGCAAACATTATATGGTAGGCAGAGGTTTCCTAACCTATCTGTCTCTTTGAAATAATAAGATAACTGCAAAGCAAGAAACACAAAGGGATATACAAGCAATTCCTAGCCTATGATCTAGGCTAGGCAATAGCATGGTAAGCAAACAAAAATATCTTTGCACATTTGTGATTCAGTGGGGAAGAAGCAATGGGATAGCATTTATAACTCCTAATAGCAAATGTTTAAAGGATTAGCAACAGCAAATGTAGGTGACAACAGGGAAATGGCCGCTAGTCAATGGCGTTTACTAGTGATGAGAGTATAATTTGACTTCATCAACTGTTTAAATTGTTCATATCATTCAACCAAGTGGTTCTATAGTTTCTCCATTTGCACAGTGTTGTTGATAGTGGGAGAAAAATTGAAACACCTCAAACAGCCACCAGATGGGATGTGATGGAGTAGGTTGTACGAGTCTGTGCACCACCACAGCGAGCTCCAGACACCCCATTTTCATGATGATAAAGCCTGCATAGCAGATGCCGCAGTGCCCATTGCAGAGCCCAGATCGCTCCCCAAGAATACAGGGTGTTTTCCTCCACCCAAACTCTTCGCCTGCCCGTCTGCAGGTCACCCTCACCTTGTCCAAGGACACACCCCTTCACCGAGCAACCTCTACCCAATAGATCCTCATGGAGGAACATAGGTCAGAGCCTCTTGGTCCAACATGGACTTAGCTCAAAAAAAGTTCTTCTAGTTTAAGATGATAAGTTTTCCTTCAGACAGTGGCAACCCAGCTTTTCCCTCATTCGAGTTCCTTCCCCACAATCGGTGTTGGTCCCAAGAACAGTAATTCTCCAACACACAGATTTCCATTTCAAAGTCTCCTTCCTAGAAACCTATATTCTGTCAATTAAATTATGGAATCCTAGTCACAGTTGATATAATTTGTGTGTAGAAGTCCTGAGTCTATATGTGCATATATGTATAGCATACAGCCTCTTGTGTATGTGTGTGCATATATGTATGCATCTGGAGGCCAACAGCTGATTGTTAGTGTCTTCCTTGGGAACTGTCCACCTTATATTTTTAAGAATTATTTGTAATTATATGTCTGTATGTTGTATATCTCCATGACAGCAGGTGCCTAAAGAAAACAAAGGAGTCAGATTCTTATGGAGCCAGACTTACAGATGGTTGTAAGCTGCCTGACATGGGTGCTTGGAATTGAACTTGGGTCCTCTGTGGAACACTGAATGGTCTTAACCACTGAGCCATTCCATGGGCCCTAACATTAACTTCTGATTGTAATCTTCTTCCTTACTGACAGGAAGGGGCCATGTGGGAGAGACATTTGCTTCACCATGTGTTTTGTGTTGGGTCTTCCTTGTGTCTGTGTGCCAGGATTAGTGAGGTGGCTTTCGTTCATATCCCTTTCCTTGCCACAGGAGGGAAGTGTGGCTCCGGGAAGGTTAATCTGCATCTCTGTTATCACACTCAGGGACTTGGGTTCCGAGCCTGGCCCTTCTTTCCACCACATTGTGTTGCCATCAGTTCACTGGGAAGTGAAGGAAAGGATGGGGTGTTTACCCTCTTTGAGGGTTTGTTGGAGCATGGCCGTAGCTACTTCAGGTTTTTGAAGGAACCAAAAAGCAGGACATTTAATTAAAAAAAAAAAAAAAAAAAAGAACAAAAGCTGAGGACCAGCAGGAGTTCCTTTTGCATGCTCATGAAATCATAAACAGTTTTTGAGTCATCCAAGTCTTTGCTCTAAATGGAGAAGGACTTGGGAGAAGCCAAGAGCTAAACAGAGACAACAGGTTGGGAAAGACGCGGGTCCTAAGGGGTGGAAACTCTCGTGGACTTGGTTTTTCTAGTGCTGTGTCAAGCTCCATTCCAGAGCTAGACTAAGCCAGCCAGCCAGTGAATTCTAGAAGCAGGTTTCTGGGAGATGAAATTGCCCCTTTCAGTGTGTTTAAAAGCAATTTATGGGAATATCTCCCTCCTCGTGTGCTATGGGAGGGCAGCAGAAAAACGGGTTCCTTGTGTAATCAGACACACAAGCCGAGCATTAAGAAAACCTTGCCCAGGGAGCCAACGTTTAACCAGAGCTTCCACACTGAAGGCTTTGTGTCACTGTGGGGAAATCACGCGCCCCTCGAGTTCCGCTCCATCTGTCATTATGATTCACCTTTACTGAATGTCCCCTCTCTTTTCTCCACTGGCCATTGAAGAGAAACCCAAAAGATGTAGTTTTTGGCAGGTGTCCCTTTTGGTGGGGTTCGATGTTTCTTACTCCACCCTCTTAATCCCCTGAAAGGGGGGTTAGTTTCAGAGAGTGGAGGGAACGCTGTAAGGAGGCCCCTGCCCCTCTGTGAACACACGAAGGTCCATCTGTGAAACCTAGAGAACGCTTTAGTCCATCCAGCGATGACCTTTGTTTTTTGTTTGGAGGGACTCTTGAGAGTCCATGATTATCTTGATAGGGCCTTCCACCTGACAGATGATGGGAAATGGACATGCAGGGCCGGCAAGATGGTGCAGTGGGAGAAACCACTGACCACAAAGCCTAATGACCTGAGTTCGATCCCTGGAACCTACATTAAGATGGCCGGAAATTCTGTAAAGTTATCCTCTGACCTCCACATGCATGCTGTGGCATGAGTGGGCATGTGCGCGTGCGCGCACACACACACACACACACACACACACACACACCACTCATATTCACTCATATTCACAAACATTATACAAATAACTGAAATCTTCACACATGGCAACAGGGAGGTCTAGAAGACTAGATTCTATGGAGTGGGGCCAGCTGGGTAGTGGGTGTTTCGTCTTACCTATGGATCGTAGATTTTGTATAGATAAAACCACATATGTGTGTATGACATGGAGGTATAGTGGAACTGTCTAACAAAGACTCACTTGAGGGGGCGGGGCAGGGAAAGGGAGCATAGAGGGGGAATATAGTCTACATACTCACACACACATATGTTCTACGCACACATACACACACATATGTACATATAGATATGAAAACTTTTTGAATAGAAAGCTAGAAAGTGACCCATGAGAGGAGGAAAGTAGACTTGGGGGAGGGAGAGTGGGAAGGAAGGAAATAGAACACACTCTCTGCAAATGAAATGGGGATGCAGGGGTGGGGGAATAAGAAGATTTTAGGTGGGGATGTGGAGGGGGTGGGGAAGAGTTGGGAGGAGGAGTTTGTAAAACCTAGTAGGCAAGAAAATTCAGTAAGGAAATCTGCATTGCATGTTGATAGAAATCAAGCGAGCTAGCGAGCGAGCCCGTGAGTGACGGGGAAGTGTGTGGAACCACTTCCTGCCAATCTGACAGACCCTGCTCAGTGAGTGAAGCTGGTTAGATAAGCAATGGGAAGCTGTGGAGGGTTTCCACCCAGTGTGTGGGGGCAGGGGCTGTGGCTTGGCTAATAGAGGGGAGAGTCCAGGAATGCAGGCAGGGTACCTGCCGGACTAGAAATCACCTCCCCTCCCCTGGACCCTGAAGCGTATCCTAATTCTGCCTCTGTGGGTTCATTAATGCACCCTTCTGGGCAGGTCTGTTGATCTCTCTGGTATTCAGCTGTTCACCCCTCATAAAACAAGGGCAATATTTTCTCATGTGGTTTCTAGAAGGAGTACGTATTCATAAAGCCTCTGTAAACTTGGACCATATGCTTATTTGAGCCGTGGTGGGATTCATATAGAGAGGTGGTGAACCCCTCTATAAGGCTGGAACCCTACCCTGCTGCTCTGGGGTGAGTGAGGTTTTATTACTGCCCAGGGCTAAAAAGATGCTTTTGTTTCTTTGCTGCTGTGGATGCCTCTAAGAGGGGGGGCTGCTGGTTTAGGGATCATGCGGTATGGTCATGGATATGTAACCATTTACTGGGGTAATAACTTGGAATGCTTGAGCCTTGCTTCTAGATACGTGTCTCTGTTCCCCATCTGTGAGTGATGCATTCAGGGATTGCATCGTGGATGTGAAGGAAGCCTAGAGAGACCCATTAAAGCACCCAGAGTTATTCTCATGATGACAAGAGGCCACAGGCTTTACCACCCAGTCAGTATTCATGGGCCATCTTCTCTTTTAGTCCTGACAGATGCTATATTTTAACTCCAAGTGCTTCAGCGTTGTTAGGGGAATACTTTTATCAAGCATGTAGGCCGTGAAGGATCCTTTGGCTACGATAGCCCCAGTTGCAAATGGTGTTTTCTGTTGTAGCACTGAGCAGTGCTGTTGGCTGTCCTGTCACTTGGGAGTGTTTTGGGGCTTCCAGAGACCAGCTGTAAAATGTCCACGAGTGGGGACGTGTACCAGACCTGCCCGTTGAAGGAGTAGAACCACGAGCTGTGAAATCTCACGGTGCCCACGGTGGCTCCATGTGACTTCTGAGATGACTCAGTATATAGAAACACTGCCCTATAACACACTCGAGTTCAGTGCCTAGAACCTACAAAAAGAAGCTAGCTGATGTGGTATGCATCAACGATCCCAGCACTGTTATGGTGAGATGGGAGGTGGAGATAAGAGAATTCACCCAAATCTTGGGGACCAGCTATCAGCATACAGCAAGAGGGACATTGCTTTGACAAGGCAGAAGGAGAGAACCAACTCTTGAGAGTTGTCCTCTGACCTCCACAATGCCATGTCCTGCTCAGGCCTGTACACATCACACATATGATGGAGGGGGGAAGAGAGAGAGAATATATTAAGGCCTCAGAATTCAACATAATGGGAATTAAAGAACACATAATAACAACCAAAAAGGAAAAGAAATGTAACTAGATGTAACTGCTGAAACTCCAAGTCCTATCTTGGAATTTTAACTTCAGTAGCCACGCGTGGTTTGTGGCCACTGTGCTTGACATCAGAGCCCTAGGAGGAAGTCTCTTTTCTCTGGAAGACCATCTCCTTTGGGCCCTAAGGATGCCTGAGTTGGTTCACATTCCCATGATTCCCAGCGAGCTCACCACAAAACCCTGTGTCTCTAAGTCTGGGGGATGTGCAGTGTGTACTGTTTGCTGGCTGGATATGGGGAACGTCCTGGGCTCTGCGAGACTACAGTGCTCTTAGCAGGCTGTTGGTTGTTGCCCATTCCCATTTGATCTCATTCTGGTGCTTTGCTGTAGCTGTGGATGATGACAGCAGGTCCCCAGGGAGGAATGTGTCATTTCCTACTCTTGGTAGCTAATATTGTCCCTCCGGCATACACGCTTGAATGTCTGTGTATTTTTCTTCGTTTTGTTTTTATGTTTTGGGTGAAGCTCTTGTTTTCTCACTTTTTGTTTGTTTTTGCTCAGATCTTCTTAGCCTGTAAAAGATCTCTGGGGAATTGTAACTATGTGCTTGGCAGTAATGATAGTTGTGCTGGGGGCTGGGGAGTTGGCTCAATAGTTAAGAGCACTGGATGCTCTTGTGGAAAACCCAGGTTCAATTCTGAGCACCCACTTGGTGGCCCATAACCATCTTTGACTCCAGTTCCAGGGTATCCAATGCCCTCTTCTGACCCCTGAAGTACTACATATGAGTGGTATGGAGACACATGCAGACAATATACCCAAACATATAAAAAAGTAAACTAAGAAAAAAATATTGAATCTGTGATTCTCTTTGTCCTCATTATAGGACTTTCTGTGCTTGTCCGTTTCTTAGGAACAAGTGTATTTCCAGCAGAACTTTGGTGGTGATGGATAAGTGGATGGGTGGATGGATGGATGGATGGATGGATGGATGGATGGGTGGATAGATGGGTGGATGGATGCATGGACAGTATGGGTGGATGGATAGATGGTCGCATGGACAGCACGGGTGGATGGATGGATGAATAGATGGGTGGGTGAGCTGTCATATTTCCCTAGAACCAAGACACAGTATAGATTATGATCAAACCCTAGTAGCCTAATGTTGAAAATTATCCTAGTACAGACCAGTGAAACAGTGTGGGATCAGAGCCCTGGGCCCACAGTGTTCTTTTCAATCAACAAGGAAAGCTGGATTGACAGCACGTTTCTAACTTTGGGGTAACTGTGAGTTTTAATTATAAGTGGGATCTGAGTTTAGAATCCCATGTCTGGGAAAGTTCTGGCTCCCACATGAAGGCATTAGCAATCAGCATAACAGGAATTGCTGTACATTTGATGTGGCCAGAGTACTTGGAAAGGTCACAGATTGGCAGTTGAGTGCTGTCCATCTAAGTGTGAGGTGTGGGATACGGTAGATGCAACGTCACTGCCCAGAAGAAGCCCAGCCTGGGGCGGGGTGTTAGCAGCAGCCAGGAGTCGTGGTGGGTGTGGGCCAGTGGAAGGGCTGATGCTTCTCTGTAAAGTTCCTGGTTACTGAGAACCGTTTTTTGATACGGGCGTGGTTCAGCTTCACCATCAGTGGCTGTGTCTCAAGGCTTTGCCGAAAAGATTTATTTGGGGGGCTGGAAAAGGTGGCTTAGCTTTTAAGAGCACTTGTTGCTCTTGCAGAGGACTAGGATATGGTTTCCAGCACTTGCATGGCAGCTCACAACCATCTGTAACTCCAATTCTAGGGGATCCGATGCCCTCATCTGGCTTCTGCGGTCACCTGTGTATGTGTAGTACATAGATGTATACTCGGGCACACATACATACATGTAGACTCTTGAAGACTTAATTGTGTGTTTGTGTGCACTCACACAGTGCCTGCCTCAGTCAAAGGTACCGGATCCCCAAACTGGACTTATAAGCCTTGTGAGTCACCCCAACATGGGTGCTGGGAACTGAACCAAGGTCCTGCATGAAAGCAGCAAGTACTCTTGACAACTGAACTGTCTTTCCAGCCCCTCTCGAGATCTTTTATTCCTGTCTGGGTGGCAAGGTATAAAAAAGCAGCAGAGACTTTCAGTGACTATTGGAAATGCAGCCAGTTCTTTCCCTACAAGATACAGCTTGAGCCAATGGTTTACAAATCAGCAGCCTGGGGGGAGTGTGTGTATCAGTTATGTTTTCAGAGTGTGCCCTGAAAGAAGACAGCCAGATTTCCCTTACTTAGAGAGGGTAGATTCATCATTAAAAGCCTTGGTCATTTGTGTTTCCCTTTCCAATATGAGAAGTGTTATTAATTTGCCCACTTAAAAGGTTAAGATGAAATAGATAATAAATCATTATTTCAAGACCCTAAAGTTAGCTGTTTTGCTAATGGAAAAGACATGTTTGGATACCGACACAGGGAGGAAGAGAGAATGGATGGAAAGGAGGAGGGGCGATGGAAGGGGAGGAATGAAGAGAGGAGAGGGATGGGGGAGAGGAAGTAGGAGGAGGAGGAGAAAGGAGGGGGTGGGGAGGAGGAATGGGGAAGGAGGAAGGCAAAGCTAAAACGTCTAGGAAATGACCCAGTCCAGGAAGACTACAAGACAGATGCTCTTGGATGTAGTCACATGTAAAGTTCGTTGAAGTCACGGGCAGTTTGTTGAAGTTGTATGATGTGTCTTACACAGTTAGCTGCCCTCATTCCCCAGATGGTCCATCCGGATTTGTGAACCCTCTTAGATGACTGTGTCCACATTAGAATGGAGCCGTTTCTCTAGTCCAATAAAAGGCTTTTATTGTGCTTTTCTGTGACATCAAGTTGAAGACTTCGGTGCGTTCTAGGCAGCAAACAGGACCGACTGTCATATGGTATATTTGAGAAAACTAGAGAGGATTTTTTGTTTCTTTGAGGTTTTCTTGGAAACTTCAGATTAGGGTGGCCCTTGAAGCAGAGACTGTAGTTCAGTCCCCAGGGCGGGAGTGGTGTGGTAGATGCTGAACCCCACATCCTGACCAGAGGCATTGTTCCACTAGGTATACACTGACACCCCCAGATGGGGACTCACTGCAGTGCAAGCGATGGTTTTTATCCACACAGAAACAAAGCGTTGGCAAGAATGGCATACCCGGTTCTTCCTGTGCCCATCCTACAACATGCGTGTTTGTCTTGCCACTGTCCTTCTAGGAATACCACGCGTCTGCCCTCCTTATTCCTTCTCCAATTCCCTCCTCCCCACACATTTCCTAATTCTGAGAACCCCCTTGTCCTTTAGCAGAGAAGGGTTTCCTCTTCCTGTGAATTCTTACAACACTTTGTGCTTTTTAGGTTTGGATTGGAATCATTTGCAAGTAAATCTTGTCTTATCTGAAGAGAAAGAAAAAGTAGTGTCTTTAGGAGTCTGGCTGACATCTTCCTACCCGTGTGAACTCTGCCATCCTCAGATGAGCATTTGTTGAGTGACTAAGTGAGCGTAGTTTAACCACTGTGAACATATTGTGTCAAACACAGCGTGGAATACTTGTCAAGGAAAATAACATGTCCCCCACCCCCATGACACTGTTAAATAAATATGCCACAAAATATGAGACTCTTGGCTAGGTACTACTGCATGGCAGGCCATCCCCAAGCTGATGGTATAAAACAACCCCATTTTACCACGCTCAGATTCTATGAGTGAGCAGGTTAGACAAGTGTGGGAGACGATGCAATCATCCTTCTAAGTAGAGAAGGTTTGGAATCAGGCTGGAGATATGGCTCAGGGGTGAAGTGGTTGCTGTTCTTCCAGGGAACCTGAGTTTGGTTCCCAGCACATACATTAGGTGACTCATAACTGCCTGTGATTCTGACTACCTGAGACAGGACACCGTAGACCACGGATATCTCTTCTTAGTCAGCACTAGTTTCTCAGCTGCAGCTGACCCACCTAAGTTGTCTCAGTGAAACGACGGTTTTAGTTCAGTGGCTTTGGCCTCTTGATCCTCATAGCTGATTCTTCACACAAACAGCCTGTAGACTCTTTGCTTCCCTCTGAAACTTAATAAGCCAGGCCTCCATTGTCTGCATTTCTCTTAAAACACTTCTCTTCCAAGCACTCATTGAAGAACTCACCAAGCTATGGACACTCAAGGTTCTTAAAACCCAAAATTCCAAAGTCCATCCACAATCCTCTCCAAGACAACACGATCCGGCCAATCCCAGCAACACGCCACTCCTTGTACCAACTTCTGTCCTAGTTTAGGTTACCATTGTTGTGATGAAACACCATGACCAGAAAGCAACTCAGGGTGGAAAGGGTTTATTTGACTTGCTCTTTTAGATCACCGTTCATGGTTGAAGGAAGCCAGAACTCAAATGGGACGAACATGGGGCAGGAGCCGCCGCAGAGGCCATCAAGGAGATCAGCTTACTGACTTCTTCCTCGTGACTTGCTCAGCATGCTTTTTTTTTTTTAATAGCACCCAGGGCCACTAACCCCAAGGGTGGTGCCACCACAAGGGGCTGGGCCCTCCTCCCCCATGAATCACTAATTAAGGAAATTTCACACAGGCCTGCCCAAAGCCCAATTTTATGAAATCATTTTCTTAATTGAGGTTGCTTCCTCTCTAATGACTCTAGTTTATATAAAGCTGACATAAACCAGCCAGGCTATCTGGTCAACCCCAAGCTTGAGGTAACTGAGGAATAAAGCAGTACCTGGTACTTAGTTGACATGACCTCTTTTGATCTTAAAAATCGCTTTAAGTTGCCAAAATTAAGAAGGAGGGGAATTTGTGTGGATTTCTCAACTCTAGAAGGAAGTTGGGGTGCACAAAGAGATAAAATTTCAGGTAGTGATCAGTAGAAGGTTTACCCATACATTATATATTGACTATATATGTAAGATCTGTTAAATCTGCCTTTTTTTAGGAAGAGTGCTCTCAGAATTCGCAAGGGACCCCCAACTAGTTTACAGTCCCCTGTGCCCATCTGACCAAATGTTTACTGAGCTTACTGTCCACTGCAGCCCATCTGACCAAATGTTTATTGGGCTGACACCCTATTCCGTGCACCATGATCAAAACTGGGCATGCTGAGGTGAATGTGAGCTGGCCTTACGGCTAGAGGGGGATTCTACTGAGCTGCCACCCCAAAAGGAGAAGGGACATCAGGGGAAGGAGGCATGACATCAGGGGTGGTCAGGAATGAGCGTGAAGGAGAAATTCCACTCTGAGAAGGGTGGGTAGGAGTCAAGAAAGATGAGGACAAAGACAAGAAGGTCCATTGGGTCCTGCAGTGTGGCAGCCATTGGTGACTCCATGGAGCCAGAGGAAGCGGAATGGCAGAAGAACAGAACAGGCCTCAGGGTGCCTCGTTTGATGAGATATTTGAAATTTTGATGACCTTGTTTTATGGCAGGTTTGTGGGAAGCATGTGTCTTCACTCTAAACAGAAAGTGACACAGAATGGTGGTCCATGCTCACTGGACCCCCAAACTGAGCAGACAGGCCCCACCATGGCTTGAGTAACTTAGAAATCCTGGAAAGTCAGTACTTACCTTTCCCCTGCATTCAGTCATGGTTCAGAAGTTCTGCACATCACCGAGGTCTAGGGGCAGCATCTCAGCTTTCTGGTTATCCTCTCTGGGGTCATGAAGCAGCAGGCTTGCCTCAGGGGTCAGGATTCCTTCTATAAAAGATGCCAGCATTCTCCACCCTGCCCCACCCCTTCTGTGGGCTCACTCAGTGAAGCAGATGCTTAATCTTAATGCCCAGCATCCAAGTGTCCTCACTGCAACTAGCCCTGAAACATCTATTCAGGACCAAATTTTTAAAACCCCAAGGATCCAGTGTGATTTTTCTGCCCAGGCTCCAAACCTGTCATAAACCATAATGGATGGTATATTTTTAACTGTTGAGACCAGTTTGTTCCTATGTCCCCCAAAGACTAAAGCAACACAATGCTTGTTCTGAAACTCTAATGAATATTAGGCATGTCAGAAGCTACAGGCTGGTCTCTCATCCTCCTGCCTTATTAAGGCAGAAATCTTCACTGATTCTATGCACAAACCCCTTTGGGGAGTTGGGAGATGCATATAAATCCCTTCCCAGAAGAATGTTTTAAGTCCACTTACGATACATAGAGCCACAGAGAAATTCAGTTATATTGAGAATCCGATTAAAATGCAAATAAAAATGATTAGACCACATCTGTAATATGATCATCTAGATTCTTTTTATTAATGTATTGTATAATAAGACCTGAAATTGCTGGTGTGTATATGTGTGCGCATGCCTGTTCATGTGGTGGGCGGTGATCACTGGAGGGCATCAGGTGGCGGTCCTCAGGTGCTGCACATTTTTGGTTTTTTGAGATAAGGTCTCTCATTGGTTTGGAACTCTCCTAGTAGACTAGGCTGGCCCGCCATCAAGCCCTAGGAATCCACCTGTCTTGGTTCCTGGGGGCTAGGATTAAAAGTATGTGCAACCAAACCTAGCTTGCTTGCTTGTTTGCTTTCTTCCTTCCTTTTTTCCTTTCTCCTCTTCCCTCCCTCCCTCCCTCTTTCTTTCTTTCTTTCTTTCTTTCTTTCTTTCTTTCTTTCTTTCTTTCTTTCTTTCTTTCAGTGTGGGTTTGGGGGATTTAACTCAAGTCCTCATTGCTTGCAAAACCTGACTGAGCTATCTCCCTAACCAAGATCTGTAACCTCGAATTATTAAATGTAAACAATACTTCAGGGTATCTGCAATTTTAACAGAATGTGTTAAGTTTTTGGATACCCACTGATGGAGGTCTCGGATCTTTATAATACTTCTCAAGCTATGTACATTTTTGATGAGAGAAAAATGTTAAATTTTTGTGAAAAGTTGATTAAAAAAATAAACATTTTCCCCTCTATACAGCCTTACAGACCTCCTGAATTCCCCCTCTAGGTTAATAATCTCTGATTTAGGATATAATTTTAGTTAACAATAATGAAACAAAAAGTCCATCATTTACTTGCTGTGTTGTAACTCCTTTGGTTTTCTTTACACATTTTTTGCTTTGTCAGTTTGTCAATCTCTAATCTCTCTCTCTCTCTCTCTCTCTCTCTCTCTCTCTCTCACACACACACACACACACACACACACTTTGTGAGTGGCTAGCTCTAACCAAGGTAATTCTTGCACTTTATCTAACTTTTCTCTCTTCTTTAGGATATCTAAACCAACAAGCTTAAGATAGGACTTATTTATTGCATGGTCTTCTGCATCCTGTGTCCCAGAAGAAGAGCTTAAAATATGGGGGTTTAGGTCTGAGGTTCATTGGGAGAATGTTGTTGAAATGAGGGAGACAAGGCGGGGGAGGAAAGGAAGAGGGAGCTAAGTAAGGTGTTTGAGTCAAACTCCAACCAAACCCTATGGGAGAGTTCTGGTGTACAGCTTATCCTGCCCAACAAAGAAGGGTCTGGGCTTTTGTCTGTCTGCATCCCCTAGCCAGGAGAGCCTGGACACGCATAGTTTTCCAGCACACCATAAAACAACACATACATGTTATCTCACAGTTCCTGTGGTCCGGGATTTGGGCACAGCCTAGCTCCATCCTCTGCATGAGGTATTACTTGCCTGCAGTCAAGGTTTGGAGCAGGTCTTTTGGGAGCCTGAAGGGTCATCCCTGAAGAATATCCTCCTGGAGAGTCACCCTCTAAGCTTCCGTGGTTGTGGTGGAATTGATCTGTGGTCACTATGGAAACCATAGCAACTTGCTTCTTCAAGATCAGTAAGAGACCATGTGAGGGGCCACCTGAATAGGTCCACCTAGATCACCATCCATTTGGTGAACTCAGTTCAACTGATTCAGGACTTTAATTACATCTATAAATCTCCTGTGCTTTTGCCATATAGTGTAACAGAATCACAGTAGCAACATCCATTAATGTTCAGCCGTTCCCACACCCAAGAGGGGACTATTCAAAGGCATGGGCAGTGGCAACAGCTGTCTGCAGATGGAGTCCAGAGAGTAGCTGGCTGCAGTGGCTCTGTAGAGAACCCATCCTCTCACTGTTAGTTGTCTGATTGCTGCGGGGTTGTTCCCTCATTGCTTCCTTCAGGCATCTGTGACAGTCCTGATTGCTGTAGGATGAATGAGAAGCCACTTTCTGCTCTGTGTCTGCCATCTCTTTCTTCCCCTCATCTGCTGGTCTTGCTCTGCAAGGCTCCTCCCAGGCGGTAGTCATGGCGCTGCTACTCACATGTTCTCCTCATGCCAGGCTCTCGCCAAGGTCTTCCCTACACATGTATCTCATTCTCTCTCACCCATCTTTGTTTATTTTTCCAGCTCTGAGACTAAACCTGCCACTGTGTTTCATCTCCAGACCACGTTTTAAAACTCCCCAATACTATCTTACTAAGTTGCCCAGGTTGACTTAGAACTTTCGATCCTCCTGTCTCAGTTTCCTAAATAGCTGATATGACAAGGCTGTGCTACCAACCCCAACTGTGTCTCTTCTTCACAAAGGCAAGAAAAGTTGAGTCTCTAGATTCATTTTGCACACAAGGCGGGTTCAGAGGCAGTAAGTGAACGGACCCAGAACCAAGTTTGTAAGAGATGGAGCTGGGATTCTCTCCAGCTATGTGGTCCTTGCGGATCTTTAGTTCTCCTCCAGGAACACCAACTTTCCAGGGATTGCTTTGTTCTTCATTCTTCATGTGTGTATGTGTGCATCTGTGTGTATGTGGAGAGCTAAGGATAACGTCGGGAACCATCTTCAATTGTTCTTGCACCTTATTCCTTGAGGCAGGGTCTCTCAGTCAAACCAGAGCTCACAGATGTGGTTAGTCCTGCTAGCCAGCTTTCTGTGGGGAATCCCCTGCCGAGGCTGGAATTTGGCGTGGGCCAGCATGCCTGTGTGGCATATATGTGGTTCTCTAAATGCTGCCCCTTATGCTTACTTGACAAGCACTTTAACCACTGACCCACTCCCCCCCCCCTCCATCCAAGGATTCTCAATATTTCTATTCCTGTTCTCATAGATCAGAAACTATCCTCTCTCACTGGTCTCCAGTTCTTACTGGTCACCTTCTCCTTGATGTTACTGGTTTTTGCTCACTCATCTCCTCTTTGCCTCTTCTCTGCTTCCCTGTGCCTCTTTTTTGAACCAGGCATACAAAACTCAAGTGTTGTCATGGAGTCATTGATGTTCTCTCGACGGTCAACCCAAACATCCTGCATTCTATACCACTTATCCTCTCCACCCTCCTCCCTCCCCTCCAGCCCCGCCTTGGCTGCCCCATGCCAGCAGATACTGCTTCCCGTCCTTTCCAGTACTTCTCAGGAAACCAGAGGAGCCCGCAGCAGAGCTTAGATCCCCTTCCCAAAGCCAGGTGCTACCCCCCTTCTCTGTAAACCCTAACACAGAAGTGAACTATTGCCAAATTTTCTCGATGTCACCAAATGCTTAACAAGAAGCAACATGAGGGAGGATTTATTTTTGTTCGTGTTTTGATGGTGCAGTTTTCATAGCAGGGAAGGCACAGCTGTAAGCGTGTGGGGTAGCTTGCAGTGGCATTTCATTTGTATTTCAATAAATAAAGCCTGCCTGTAGATTAGGGAATAAAACAGCCCCATTGATCAGCCTTACAGACCAGGCAGTGGTAACACACGCCTTTAACCCCAGGAGCCACATAAGTTGCCATAGAAACTGGGCCTTCAATCCCAGCCCTAGAGAGGACTATCCATCCAATAAGATGGGAGGAGACAACTCTATGACACAGTCTCATTCTGAGATTCCCGGAGGCAGGATTGCCATTCCGGACAGAGGCAGAGGTAAGAGCCAGTGACTGGCTGTTTTGCTTTTCTGACCTTCAGAAGGTCTCTCTCTGAGTTTTTATTAACCATGCTTCAGTAATTGGTTGCATGGTACTGAAAGTAGGGACTTGAAGCAGGATAGAGGGGTGTTTTTATAAATTTTAAGGCCCATCCCCACTTCCTCCAGATAGGCCCTTCCCCAAAACAACACTATCAGTGGGGAGCCAACTGTTCAAACACTTGAGCGGGGTGGGGTGGGCGTGGGGGCACCACAACATGAACACATTTCCAAATCTCCAACTGATTGTTGGTTTCATCAGTAGTGTGTGTGACTTTCTTATGTGACTAGAGCTTTCTATGCAAATATATTAATGGAGGTGAATCGAAGCTTTCTTTAGTTTCTGAGCCCTGGTGCTTGTGGAAAGATTCACACACATCAGATAAACGAGGCTGTCTGTTAGTGCAATGTACTGCACACAGAGGGATGTATGGCTTTAATCAAAGCCTCTGCACTAGTAGGGAAATGCTTGAAAACAAGATGTCTGACTGCTTACCGCTTCCTGCTCTTGAGTGATTTCTGTGGGCTCTGTTTTCAGAGCTCTGACTGGCTGATGTTTATAACCAAACCCTTCCGATGATAAAGTTTTGTCTCTCCCCAGTGTAAATCTTGTCCTGGAAGACTTTCGTCACATTCTGTTTAGAATTATTTATAGAATTTCCTTTATGCTTTTGAATTTTGCCTGTTTGTCATCTAATTTATAGGTCTGCAAGTGAAACCACACTTGGCTTTGGCTTATTTTCTCATAAAATGGAAAATAGCGCTTGCTCTGTGCATATATCTTGGTAAAAATTCACTTAGCAGTAGGGCGGGGGGATTGTTGGCATTTTTTCCATTAAGAAGTTTGGTAGCAACTTTATTGAGGCTTAATTCATATGTTGTATAATTCAATCATTTAAAGTGTGTATTGGTGACTATAGAGTTGAACCAGATGGCACCCTGTAAGTCTCAGTCATTTGAATACTTAGCCCCATTAGTGGAACTGTTTGGGAAGGATTGGAAGGCCTTACCTTGTGGAAGGAGCTGTGTCAGTGTGGGTGGGGCTTTGACTCTTGTCAGGCTGGGTATCCTACTTAGGGATCCAGACATGAGCTCTCGGCGCTTCCTGCCACCCTGCCTTTACTTCCACCATCATGGACTCTACCCCTCTGAAATCATAAACCCAAGTAAACACTTTCTTTCGTAAGTGGCCTTGGTCTTTGTGTTTCATCACAGCAATGAAGAAGTAGCTGAGGCAGAAAATCCTTTGTTTCCTTTAAAACCAACTTCCAAGCTTAGGAGAATTTTAAAATCACCGTCAGCACTTTTAGCGGTCATTCTGACAACGTCACATGGAGAAGGATACTTTCTTTTGGTGTTCTAATGCTGCGGTGTTCTCACACCCCCCAGGATGTCTGTGATACAGTCTATGTGGTTGACGACAGTGTCGTTATCTAGTCTGGCTGTTTTGTGCATAGAGACGTGGAAACGGCAATCTCTGCTTCTGGGGTTTCCACGTTTCTGAGAGGGTCTGTGAGCCTGGCATATGCAGGCGTGGAGAGGGTTGGACTCAGAGAATACATGAGGATACAGGATGGAGGAGGCAGATAAAAATCACATGTTTGAAAAAGAAAAACATCGAGGTCTCAAAAACAAAACAAACAACAACAGCGAACCCCACTTAGCTGAGTTTCCCCCAGGCAATAATCTGACTTACTGCTAACTGCTTATTTGCCGAACTTCTGTGTTATCTGCAAATTTAAAGTCAGGCCAACCCTTCCTGTTTTTATTTCATTTGTTGCCACTGTGAGCTAAGGAAGGAAAAAAACTGAGTTGCTGTATTTTTCTTTTCCAGTGGGGGAAAAGCAGCTCTCGGGTAGATTTCCAAGTCACGTGGCTCACCAGCTGGTGCCTCGGTGATGAGCAAACCCAGCTTTGGGCCGTGGAGTGAGAAGTGGAACCCAGTCACACTCGGCTCCTCCCGAACTGTAATGTGTGTATCTTCTTCCAGCCGGATAAGGGGTTCCTCGCTCTCTGGCCCTCTGTCAGGTCCTGGCTTTGGGCTCCTCACAGTGGTGATCTTTCTGTCTAATCACCTTGGCTGCCACCTTCTCAGCCTCTCCCAAGCCTAATGCCATCAATGCCATCATGGTGCAGCTGGAAGGATTTTGGGAACACAGCCTGTAGCTAAGCCTTACACCTGCCCTCTGGCACACGGCCTTCTGTCCTGCAGCTCAGCCCAGGAGTTGCTCTTCTGGGAAACCTGCCAGGCCTATAAGAATCCAGGTGAACTTCCTTTGTGTCTCCATAGCCACCTTTGCCCTGGTGCATGTTGTACGACGTTGCCATGGCTGGACTTTCCCCTCTGAACCTGTTCACTCCCTCCAGGAGTCTGTCTCGCTGCCACCCAGCACACTGTCTGGCATAAAGCAAGCAAGCAAGCACCCAATAAATTTCAAACAGAGCATGTGTTACATTCCCTATAAAAAACAAACAAACAAACAAAAAAAACCCGCCAGTCGTGGCCAGGTCTGCCACCAGCCTGGGTGTCCTCCTCGAGCGTGCCTTTCATTTTCGAAGTAGGAGACTCCCAACGCCTTTAGTGGGAAAAGATATATTCTGGTCTCTCTACTGAAGAGCCTCATTGAGTTTTCAGTTTGTAACCTAATACGGTGAACACACCCCTGTAATCCCAGCACTCTGGAGGTGGAGGCAAAATGGTCTGGAGTTCAAGGTTATCTTCGCCTATATTTGAGGCCACTCTGGGATATATATGACCTCGCCTCAAAAGAAAAGAAAAAGGGAAAAATAATAAAATTCAGCTTGTAGTAGTGACTTTTTTAAGCAGTAAAATTTGAGCCACTGAGGCAAAGTGCTAGAGCCACAGACTTCTATCCCGGTCATTTCCTCCTCTTATGGGGGTGCCGAACAGAAGGAAGCAAAACTTCCAAAAACGATGGGGGAACCCCCAAATAGCCTGCAACTTTCTCTCTGCAGCTTGGAGCAGACCAGGCAAGGCGTGAGGAGGGGCTGGAGCAGACCCGCCCCGCAGGAGGAGGAGCTGGGGCAGACCCGCCCCGCGGGAGGAGGGGCTGGGCTTCGGGCTCAGCCCCCTCCTCTGCCTCCGCCCACCCTTCCAACGTGGTTTGAGTTCTTTGCTGCTCCAAGTTACTGATAGATGAAACAAGAAGCTGCTTTTCAAACCGGGGGCTCGTGCAGCTGTTGCCAGAGAACAGCGTCTACCTACCTCGATGCCCCCTTGTGTTTGTGGTCCAAACTCAGACACGTGTGACTAAGATCTTTCTCCTTGGCGGCCACAATGTGTGGTCACACGTGGAAACACCCTCACTCTGTGTCCTTATATCCTAGCTACCAATCATTCATTCATCTTTTGGGGGAGGGGAGTTGTGGGGGGGTGTTTGTGCTCCTGTGCATGTATCGGGTGCTCGCCCGTGGAAGCCAGTGTTTGGTGGGGTTGCTGTCCTCTATCATCCTCGACCTTCCTTTCGAGGCAGGATCTCTCCCAGGACTTGCAGCTTGCCACTTTGCCGAGACTGTGTCGCCCTGAAGCCCCCAGGACCTGCCTGTCTGCACCTCCCCTGCACAAGGGTTACAACTATACCCCAACATGCCAGTCTTCAGGCTTGCAGGAGCAGCTTCTCCATCAAACCATTTCCTAAGCCCCCGAGCAAGGCATTTTTTTTTTAAGGAGTTGCTGGAACCTAATGTGATCGGAATGGTTTTTAAATAGAATGTTATGAGTTAGGCATTTGCACACACCCACCTGTGATTACAGCACTCAGGCAACTGAGGCAGGAGCGTCACTGGGTTGAGGTCTGATTGTACTATGTCACAAACTTAAAGCAAGCCCAAACAGCTACATAGAGAGACTTTCACAACTGAAGCATTTAATGGTCAGCAAGAGAATCCATTTTGCTCTTGGTTCCAAGAAGTCTGGTTCTACCACGTAACCAGCTTTGGGATGGAGGGACAGTTTGTTTGAGCGCCTGGGTCTCAGTTACCCTCTCTGTAAAAGGCAAGCAGAAATCCACCCACCAGATGTTATGAGGATTCAGTAGAACAAGGTCAACTCAGAGCTTGGGGAAGGCTCTGAAATACACAGGCAGTCCAGAAACTTGAAGAGATTGCTGCCCCTCCCCACTCTCATCTTCCCCAGTGCCCAGAATAACAGTGTTGTGGACTTACTTTAACATGTAATATTTAGTGTAAAACCTTGAAATAGTTAACCAGCCCCAAAGAAACACAAAGAGTGCGTTTGCAAATGTGTGAATTTGGCATCTGCTCCCCTGCTCTTCTCCATACCATCCACCATCTTTGAATTTCGATTAGAGTCAGCAGGCTGGGGGCATCTGGATCCTAGGTGCATGGCTTGCTCCTGGGAAGATCTCAGGTCTTAAAGATCTGTTCTAAAACGTCTTCGTTCCAGAGAACTCTCTAGAAGCCCTTTACCTAAGGTACCTCCATCACTTTGCTGCAGAGGTCCTGGGTTTTTATCATGTTAGGCTGAGGAATTGAATCTTTTCCCAAGTGGACTTTTTACTGAACACAATTGTACATTGTCTCCTTCTTGTCCAGGCATCAGCCTCTGATGTCCCCTGTATCCCTTTGCTGTGCCTTCCACGCCCTACCTCCCATCTGCCGCATCCGCCTCCCATCTCATCCTATGCTGTACCACTGCGTCCTTCCCAGAACTGTCCCAGGAATTCTCTGGCATCCAGCACCTTTGAGTGTGTTCCACTCAACACCCTATCATAAAGAGACCTGTGAGAAAACACGGGGTACCATGGTCCCTTAAACCTGGACTGCTCCCCGCTTTTCAGATACAACTAAAGTGAAAAAAAAATCGACAAACAAGACAGTAAGATGCTGTTTTACCTGGCTTTATTTTGGGGTACCCCCACTTATTAGCCAGACTGCCCCACTCCCGGGGATCCCACATTCCATCCTGAGAACAAGACCTCTCCTGTGAAGTCTGCGATAGTCTTTAGGCTGGCCGCTACCCTTTGCTGTGAAAGCATGTTCTCACCCATTTGTTATCCTTTTAGTGACAGCTGGGCATCTTTACAAAGGACTCTGACATCGCCTAGGCTGCATGCTGAGCACAGAGATGGCAGTGACATTTGAGAGCCAAGATGCTTGGCTTGTGTTCTCTCATACTGGGTGAGAGTCTGTCCACAGTTGTCCCCAAGGGCTGCCCTGGCCGCCTCTGCGAGAGGAGACTGGCTATCACAAAGCATTGTAGAAAACTCTCTTCTGGGTGCTTCCTGGGACATTTGGACCATTCTACTATTTTGAACACAATGAGACTTTGATCCTAACTCCTCCAAACTTCCTAGAGAATAATGACTAGTGTGGAGTCATGGGCTGTGTGTTCAGGCCTCCTAGGGTGGCCACTGCCTGTCCAGTTTCTCTTGTTCCTTATAAGGTGTTTCTCAGTTTCCTGTGCCACACATGTATACTCCCCGTGGTGGACACAGAGGAGAGAGACTTGGCTGTGGGTGATGATCTTCTTAGCCTTGGCGTGTTAAGGGAGACCACCCCAGATGATGTGCTGGCCCTTGATGTAAGACTACTGACAACTCTCGCCTCTAATTCTCACCTGTGAGTACGTGGGGCCTCGCGTCACCCAGAGGCAGTGTCACTACACAGAAAGACCATGAACTTACAAGTTGAAAAGGTCAGAGTCATGACCAGGCCTGTGTCCTGTGGAACTGAGCCTTGTCCTTTCCTGGGTCCTTTCCTGTGTGGTGGTAGGGCATGGAGTGTGTTGTTCATTTCTAGAAGCCATAGCATGCATCTGGCATCTTGTTAGACCGTGTGTCTTCTCTTCTCTTCCGTCCTTAGTGAATGGAATGAGAAATGTCCTCTATAGGCTCCTGTATTTGAACTTGGTCTCTAGTCAGCGATGCTGTTTGGGAATGTTTAGGAGATGCAGTCTTAATGCAGAAAGTGTGTCACAGGGAGTGGGGCTTTGAGATTTCCTAACACAGCTTTCCTGCCCCTCTTGTGGCTACCAGTAGAACATTCCCTGGGGCCTTGAAATCCTTGAAATTCTAGAAGAATGACCGCAGAGTGTGCATCTGACTACACAGACAGCTAACCTGCCGCCGAAACCATTCACATCAGTGTTTTTGGGTGCCCTGCCCGGATACAAAACTGTAATCCCAGTGCAAAAGGGGTTAACGTCAAGTACGGATACTGTCCCAGCCACCAACTGGCATCTAAGCACACATGGGTGACGAATTAGACAATGTCTTCCATATGCTCTGGAGAAGATGATTTAGTACTATACAAGGTAAGCTGAGAAATCCCTGCCTGTCCACAGAGACCAGGACAAGCTGACATTTGCCTTGGGCCTCACTTACCTTGCCTACAAGAAAGCAGTGATGTTGAGCTTGTGAGGGTGGTGTGAGGACCACCTGAGGTGAGCAGCCCGACAGGCTAGTCTTTGTGCTTGGCAGGATGCTGCCCCGACATCCACAGATGCTCACCATTCATGCTTCTCCTTATTTGCGGTTGCAGCGGAGGGTCCAGGACGTCATCAGCCCCATCGTGTTTGAAGCTGCCTACAGCCTGGCTGCCCAGGAGACTGGTGAGGAGGAGCGGGAGCTGCCGGCTCTGACCCCAGTGCTACGCTGGAAGAAGGGACAGAAGATCGCCCAGAAGAATCAGGTTAGAATCTGTTCTGTCCTGGCAGAAAGCAACTTAGGGAGCAAGGGTTGACTGTAGCCCTCTGTTCTAGGTCACAGTATCACTGCAGAGAGTGACAACCACCATGAACAGCAGAGAGGGTGGGGAGGGGAGAGAGAGAATATGAGTATATGTATTCATGGTCAGCACTCAACTAGCTTTCCCTACTTACACACACACACACACACACACACACATACTATACACATACATACTCACAGACACACACACATGCACATACACTACACACACTACACACATACTATATACACGCTATACACACACTACATACAGAGAGACACATACATGTGCACACACTACACACACACTACACACACATACCACACACACATGCACACACACACTACACATACACACTACAGACACACACTACACACATACACACACACACTACACACACACACACACACACTTCTGGGCAAGGCTTCCTTTTGTTTTAAAGCATGAGCCTCCCTTTTAAAGCACAGTGGGAAGGGTGGACTGCAAGCTTTGCTGGTCACTTGGGCTCAGAACAAGGCACCAGGGAGAAGAGGAGAAGGCAGTAAGATGCCTTCTCTTTAAGAATCAGGGACTGGAGAGATGAATCAGTGGTTAAGAGCACTGGCTGCTCCTCCAAAGGTTCTGAGTTCAGTTCCCATCATCTCCATGGTGGCTCACAACCATCTATAATGAGATCTGGCACTCTCCTGTGACTTGCAGGTGTACATGCAGGCAGAACACTGCATGTATAATAAATAAATAAATCTTTTTTTTTATTTTTATTCTTTTTTTAAATAAAATTTCCACCTGTCCCCTTTCCCATTTCCTTCCCCCTCCTCCCAAATATTGCCCCTCCCCCCACTCCCCTTTCCCTATCCCCACTCCCCACTCCTCCTCCCCCCACTCCATTCCCCCTCCCTCTTGATACTGAAGAGCAGTACAAATTCCCTGCCCTGCGGGAAGACCAAGGTCCTCCCACTTCTATCTAGGTCCATGAAGGTGATCGTCCAAACAGGCTAAGCTCCCACATAGCCAGTTCATGTATTAGGATCGAAACCTAGTGCCATTGTCCTTGGCTTCTCATCAGCCTTCATTGTCCGCTATGTTCAGAGAGTCCAGTTTCAACCCATGCATATTCAGTCCCAGTCCAGCTGGCCTTGGTGGGCTCCCGATAAATCAGTTCCAATGTCACAGTGGGTGGGTGCACCCCTTGTGGTCCTGACTTCCTTGCTCATGTTCTCCCTCCTTCTGCTCCTCATTTGGACCTTAAGAGCTCAGACCGTTGCTCCAAATTGAGTCTCTGTCTCTATCTTGATCCATCGCCAGATGAAGGTTCTAAGGTGATATGTAAGATATTCATCAGTATAGGATAGGATCATTTCAGGTTCCCTCTCCTCAGTTGCCCAAGGTACCAGCTGGGGACATCTCCCTGGACACCTGCAAGCCCCTCTAGAGTCAAGTCTCTTGCCAACCCTAAGTTGGCTCCCTTAGTTAGGATATATACTTCGCTGCTCCCGTATCCATCCTTCCTATATCCTACCCATCCCAATCCGTCAAGCTCCTCCCATCCTCCCCTTCTCACGTTTTTCATCCCATTTCTCCTTAGCCCCAATCTTAAAGAAAAAATGAATCAGACACTCTGGGGGCTAGAGACTGGAGATATGGCTAAGCTGTTAAGAGCACTGGCTGCTCTTGTGAAGGACCTAGGTTCAATTTCCAGCACCCACACAGTAGCTCACAGTCACCTGTAACTCCTGTTCCAGAGGATCTGATGCTCTTTTCTGCCTTCCACAGGGACCAGGCACACACAAGGAACAGACATTCATGATAAATTCTGTATCCCCTGGTAGTAGATCCCTAGTCCTAGCGTTGCTGTGCTCCCATAGGGGAAATCTTGCTATCCAAAAAAAACCAAAATCTGTTTGCGTTTGTATCGTGAGGTCAGTACTTGGTGAGTTAGGATTCATTTCAGCGTCCTTTGTGTCTGCCGAGCCTCTGTCCTGAGCAGGGGGATAGTTGCTAGCTCTGAGCCGGCTTTCCCTGGACCTAACCCTCATTCCTACAGGATCTGAGCATGAACGCAGATGAAGAACATCTTAAAACCTTTATGGGCTAGGACAGCCAATGATCTTATCTGAGCCAGAGATACAGGGAAAGACTGGTATCAAAATGTCATTCTCGGTCACTCCAGGCTGATTAATTAGCAGGTGTCAGCCAGACAGATGATGCGCATCGTGTCTGAAGAGCTGGCTAACAGTGGAACTGTTTGAGGCATAAGTATGAGCCGGTCTCCCAGAGGAATCCCTGCTTCCAGCCTCCCGTCCTGCCTTCCACCTAACGTGTCTATAGACCTATCAATTGGTGATTTACCCTTAGCATGAAGTGGCAACCAAGAAAAACTGAGTTTAGAGGAAGTGTGGACATGAAAAAGAAAGGCCAATTGAAATGAAAATAAACAAAATATTTGACTTAAAAGATGAAAGGCTATTCAGGGAATAAAAGAGATGGTAAATTTTTATTTTGTTTTTTGACACAGGGTCTTATTGCATAGTCCAGACTGACCTTCAGACTTGTATGTAGCATAACCCGGCCTCTAACTCGTGGTCCTCCTGCCTCAGCCTCTCAAGTGCTGGGAAGACAGGTGGCTGTCACCACACCCTGTCAGAGACTGTAAAAGCTCTCTCAGAGTGAAGGCATTTGCTTCCCAATGTCACACTCTGTGTGGCTCACAAACACCTGTAGCTCCAGCTCCAGGGAATCTGTCCCCTTTCCTGGTCTCTGAGAACACCTGCACACATGTGCACATACATGCACACACACACACACACACACAAATAATAAAAATCTTTAAAAGCCACATGCCCAGTAATGCCATGGCTCAAATATAAGGTAATTTAATCTGGATAGGGAGTGAATGGGAGAGTATAAGGAAGATAAGGGCCTGGAAAGAAGATGATTCTCTATACATTAAATTCACATATTCCTGAATTCAGCTTGGCCCGTGTGGAGGACACACACTCCAGACCTGGGCCCTGCTGTGGAATCGTGCAGACATAACAACATGAACACTACTTACAGGCTTCAGTCTCTGCTGCCAAGCCACAATCAGAGCTACAGTGCAGCATAAAACACAGATGTCATCAGATTGACTAGGCAGATGTAAACGAGTAATAGTTCTCTTAATATCCTAATCTCTTAATAGCTCTTTTAAATTCGTAAGCCAAGAGAGACCGCAGAACCCGATGAAACAACAACAAAATAGCTGTCCATTACTTAAGACTGCAGAGGTCAGTAATAGAATACTGGCCCCAGTGGCCCCCACACCATCAACCCCAGTTGTTCTCAGGATCATGTAAGAAAATTCAAAAGTAAAGAAGACGATTTAGTGACTGAAGGATTTGCCACTCAGTCATGAGAAGGTGGATGGGATCCCCAGAGCAAGCTGGCTGGAGAGACTAGCCGAATCGGTGAGCTCCAGATTTGATTAAGACACGCTACCTCAATGGATGAGATATAAGAGTCATCAAGGATAACTGTCCAGGTCAACCTGGAGCCCCCACATGCAAGCATCCCTACGCACCCTACACATGAATGCCTACACACATGAAAATTTCCCCTGGTCAACCTTGAGCCCCCACATGCGAGCATCCCTACCCACCCCACACACACATGAGTGTGCCTACACACATGAAATTTAACATTGACAAAGGAAAAGGGAGTTCACACTAAATCAGAAATGACATCAGAGATGGGCTTGATCAGCTGACCACTGAGCCTGACACAGCCAGTTTGGGACCCACAGCAGGAAAAGAGCAAAGAATAGCGGTTTGTCCATGAGATGGGACGGATGGGAGGGAGCCATCAGCCCTTGCTTGTGGTAAGGAATCCAGTGGGATAACACATTAATCTGTAAATAAAGCCATCATATCAATATGCTTCCTAGAGACACAGAAATAATTGCCACGATAAAGATGAACAGACGTAGGTTACTGCTTTTCCCTTCCGAGAACGCAGCACGGGATGGATGTGGTAGAGCAGACAGGCTTACATTTTCAGTCATGTCATTCTCCGGGTGAAATTAAAAGAAAAGAAAAATATTGTTCTTAGATTGGAAGGATTGTCCAGGAGCCTGAGACTCTTTCTAGGGAAGCGGTTCTTGCTTTTTCTTCTTTGCCTGATTATGAAAATCAACAAAATCGAGTCAGTTTAGTGATCTCCGCCATCCCTCCATGTGTCCTCCAGATGTTGGCTCTGTTCACGGTTCTGTTCAAAGGGAAGAACAATGCGCTGCTAGCGAGGGCCACTCCAGGAAGCAGAGCTGATTTTAACCAGAACTCAGGAACCGTCTCTGTCACCACAAGCTCAAATAATACATAAACAGTACACTCTTTCCTCCCCGTCTGCCTGTCCTCATCCTCCCAGGCTGGGCCATGTGGCTTGTCACCTAACCCGGGCCTCGCACCTGAGTTCCTGAGTAACCCTGCCACGGCTTTCCTCTTAGAGTCCCAGGACCCTGCAAGGTGGTGTCTCCATCCCCAGCAGTCTCCAGGGTCACCACCACATTCCAGCCATTCTCGAACCTACCAGGTTCTTCTGGCTCTGAGCCCTCTTGACCCCTTTTCTGTGAACATTCCACACTGATCATCATACAGGCCAGCCTGTATGTTTGAGGTTTCAGCCTCAATGTTGCTACCTCAGATCAGAGAACCATCTCTCAGTTCCCCCAGCTCAGCTGCCTGTTGGGCCTTTCCGTGAGCCCCGCCACGGTGGATTCTGACAGTCACTTATATGCTTCCCACACCAGAGTGGAGCCCGGCAAATGCAGATGTCTGTCTTCCCACATTCGCTATGAATTCCCCAGCACCTACCTCAAAACCTGGCCCAGTGTCTCCATCAGAAGAGCCCTTGTAAAGGAACAAAGGCCTGTGTCATTCCGCAAGGCTGTTTAATGAAATGGGATATACCATGAGCCCCTCTGGGGAGCCCTCCTTGGCCCATGTGTGCCCTGTGGTTCACAGCAGCTTCTGCCATGGGATGTGTGTGCGCTTCTGAGTCTATTTTTCAAAACACAAAGTAGAGGGAATAGAGATGGCGAGTGAGAAGATGCTGGCTGTGTCATGCCATTCCTCTCCAGTGCTTTGTCACGGTGATGAAGAGGTGACCGACGCAGAAAGAGATCAACACTGGGGTTGGTGAAGCCCGGTAGTTAGAGTGTTTGCATAGAACGGATTGATACCCTGGGTTCTCGCCCCAGTACTGTGTAAACCCACTATAGCGGGTACATGCCTGGAACCCCAGCCCTCGGAGGCGGAGGCAAGAGGAAAAGCAGTTCAAGGTCATCCTTAGCTACAGAGGAAGTTCAAGCCAGGCTCAGAAGATTGTCATTGGTCATGTGTGGTAGTACATACTTGTAATCCCAACACTCAGGCAGAGTTTTGTGAGTTCAAAGCCATCCTGGTCTACCTAGAGAGTCCTAGGCCAACCTGTTCTCCATAGAGTTCTGTGTCAGTCCAGGCTCCATAGTGAGACCCTGTCTCAAAACAAAACAGCAATAGCAAAACCAAAAGCAACCTTCCTCCATCTGGGCATAGGAGAAGTAGGGCTGAAATTCCCGGGACTACCCTGTCTCTTACAACACTCCTCACAAAAGGCTATGGTGGGTTTTGTTAAAATAAAATACAAACAGAATTGGGATGGAGAAACCTACTCTCAGGTTAGGGCAATTAGACCCATTTTTAAAATACTAATACCATGCCAGATGTGGTTGTTTGAATAATGACCCTCATAGGTTCATATCATTGAATGCTTAGTCATCAGGAAATAGCATTACTTGAGAAGGATTGGGGCTCTGGTCTTGTTAAACTGGGTGTAACCTTGTTAGAGGAGGTGTGGTCTTGCTGGAGGAAGTGCGTCCCTGGGAGTGGGCTTTGAGGTTTCAAAAGCTCCGTTTTCTCTCTTTCTCTCTGCCCATGAATCCAGATGTAGCTCTCACCCACGCTCCAGCACCCTGCATGCCACCATGCTCCCTGCCACCATGATAATGAACCAAACCTCTGAAACTGTAAGCCAGCCCCCAGTTGAATACCTTAGCTATGGTGTCTCTTCACATCAGGAGAACAATGATTAAGACACCAGGTGTCATGGGTTCATACAAAAATTGCACATGGATGGGGCCTCTTGTACCTGAAGCTGTCACACCTGGAGGAGGAATGCCAGGCCATAAATGTCACTTCTGGGGTCCTGGAAGGATGCTGCCATATGAGGCAGACAGCCACTGTGAAGTCCCACTGCATACTGGAATACATCTTGCTTGTTTTCTCTTAAATAGAGCCTTTTTGATTAGTCCCCTTGGATGAGATTTGAAACACATTTAATCCCACCCAACCCAATCATCGTACTTTTCAAAGGCTTCATCCTGGGACTTGGTTGCCTTAGTAACCATATTTACAGTGTATAGTCCATTTACATAATTGCAGTTGAATTTAAAGCAAGTATTACCATGTCTGAGAAACTGGCCCTTCTTGGATCCTAACAAACACATTTAAGATTCATCCGTCCTGTAACTTGAGGAGGGAAGATTTTTCTCATATGGATATGATGGTAGAAATGGGTCCCTCAAGGCCTGAGCATCTGGGGCACACACTGAGTTTCCTGCCCCTGAGTCCCATGTCGTCATTGCTGCTTTGGCACCATGGGAAAAGCTCACACAGCTCTGACTCAAAGGGAGATGCCATTAGAACCAGATTCATCCATCTCCAAACCCAAGCCCAAAGGTGGTGAAGAATTCACTACCTAAATAGATATATCAGGAGTCAGCAAGCCATGACCTGGGGTCAAGTGTAAGTCTGAGTGCCATGGGCGTGAGTGAGGGGGTAACTCAAAGAGCTTACTGCACGAGCTTGAGAAACACGATTCAGACCCCAAGAACCCACATAAATTCTGGATGGGATTGGGAGCCCACCTGTACTTCCAGCCCTCAAAGGCAGAGGCAGGCAACCCTTGAACAAGCTGTCTGGGGAGACCAATCATTGTAGTCTAGGTTTATCAAGAGACCTTGCCTCAAAGAATAGGTAAAAGAATGACCGAAGATTATTTCCAACACCAACCTCTGCACATATGCCCACACACATGCATACACATATGAAAACAGAAAAAAGCTGTCAGCATACACCCATGCCCATCCCTTCCTGTGATGGCCACAGCCAATTTACTGCACAATGCAGCTATGAGTCTTTATAAGAGAGACCACAATGGCCATAAGCTCAGAGATGTCCTATGTCATTCGCATCGGCCAAAAATTGCTAGCCCCATCTTTTTTTTTTTTAAAAAAAAAAAGTAAGAATTCAATGAAAAATAAGAAAAAGGGTTTCCTGAATGCAAGTGTAATCTGCAGGAGTATCCAGGGTGAAGAGCAGGGTAAGGAAGAAGCCAGCACAGAAACCTGGGCTATAGGGTGCTGTTCCTCAGCCATCAGAAGCCCTAGGCAGGAAGTGATTATCTCCTGAAAGAGGTGTTAGCTTCCTGCAACCAGGAGAAAAGGGATCTGCTCTCATGGCTAGGAAAGCTGCCTCTGGGGAGCTGAGCAGGTGGGGCTGTACAGCCCAGCAGGTAGAGGCTAGCGGGCAAGGGGGAGACTGCAGCCAAGCTGAGTTTGGCAGGTCTCAGCGACATACCGCACTTGGGTTTTCCCAGAAGACTTTGGGGATAGGTAAAAGTAACTGGAGAAGTTTCTCAGGGCCCAAGCTTACAGCTGTTAGGATTGTTCCTGGGAAGAACATCTGGAGGGGGCCATTACCTTAAAGTCTTCCTCTCTGTGCTTCAGGCTAAGAAGTTTTCTTTATTCCTGGAAACTGTCCTCATCCAGCATGCTGAAGCCACAGTGTGCCAATACTCCTGCCTCCCAGAGTCAATTCTAAGGAAACAAATTGGCCATTTTCCCAGAAGAGATTCATCCAGGTCCAGGCACAGGAATCAGATTTCAACCTCAGCATACACATGTGTAGACATGTGTGTATGCGCATACACGCACACACACACAAAGACCGCTCACTAATGTTGGGTACAGGTCTCTTGATTTAATTGTGCGGCCCATTTAATTTACCCTTAAAGCAGTTGCTTTCCCAGTTTACTAAGGGGCTCGACTCAGCTAGGGTTTTAAACTGTGCCTCCCACTCCTGTTCTTTAGTGTTTAGTGTTCCCTACTGCCTTAGGGTTTCTGTTGCTGTGAAGAGACACTATGACCATGGCAACTCTTATTAATTTGTGGTGGCTTACAGTTCACAGGTTCAGTCCATTGTTATCGTGGTGAGACATGGTGGAATGTAGACTGACATAGTGATGGAGCTGAGAATCCTACATCTTAACTCATAGGCATCCATGGCTTGAGCAAAAAATCCCTGACAGGCTTCCTTCAACAAGACCACACCTACACACCTCCTAATAATGCCACTCCCTTTGGGGGCCATTTCCTTTCAAACCACCACACCCACTTAAGGAAGGCTATTAAATTGGTAATAGATTATTAAATCTATTGCTACACGGGAAGCCACTGAGGAATTTGGCTCCCATTAGGAGTTGAGGAATGTTTGGATGTTGAATCATTTCTTTTTAAATTTACCTGTTGATAGGTTGTTTCCATATTGTCACTGTTGTAAACAGTGCTGTAATAAGCATGGGAGTATAGCCAACTCTTCAACATACACATACATGTGAACATGCATACACCCATGTACTAACACACATACATGTTAATAAAAGACAGTAACCTATTTTTAACTACTGTAAATAGACTAAATTCCTGCAAGTAAAAAGATATGAAATGATGGAATGTGTTAAACATATACAGATAGTCAAACTGTCTACCAGAATCTCACTTGTGACCAACAAGTATACAGAGAGGTAGGAAAGCATATGTTGAACATTGACCAGAAGAAAGCAAGAGTGTCTCACACATGTGAACTTAAAGTAGACTTTAAGAGCAAGAGCTGCCTCTGAGGGCAAAGATCTTTACATAGTAATAAAGGTAACAGAAGCATTATTAATGTGTATGCTCCCAACACCAGTAAATTACATGTGTAAAATAATTATTGGCAGCTCTGTAAGGAGACCTTGACAGGAATACAGAACTCAATCCTGGTGCCTTACTTTCAACTATGGATAGAGACCACACACAGAAGAACACTGACTGATTCTTAGGCACTGTTCTGTTGCTATAACAAGACACCATCAAGGCAACTTAGAAAAGAAATCATTTAATTAGGGGCTTGCTTACAGTGTCAGAGGGTGAGTTCATACCGCTATGGCAGAAAACATGGCAGTGGGCAAGCAGACATGATGCTGGAGCAGCAGCTGAGAGCTTAAATCTGACCCTCAAACACCAGGCAGAAAGAGGCGGAGACAGGAACTGCTGTGGGCTTTTGAGACCTCAATGCCCATCCTCAGTGGCACACCTCCTCCAACAAGGTCACACCTCCTAATCCTTCCTAAACAGTCCACCAACTGGGAACCAAACATTCAGATGGCCCATGGAGGTCATTCTCATTCAAACGATCACAGCAACAAGGAAGCAGGGGTTGTAGAGCACTGTAGACCAGCAGGACCCATAGATGTGCACAGAACGTTCTACCCAACGACAGAAGATTGCACACTCTTCTCCAATGCACAAGGAATGTTCTCCAGGGAAGAATGCGCATGAAGATATAAATCATCACAAATCATAAATCTTAACAAAGCTTGAACTCATACCAAGTATGTTTTCTGATCACAATGGAATGAAACTAAATATCAATAACAGAGAGGAAAATGTGGGAAATGGCGGATTTGTTCATGAATTTTCCATTTGGCAGGCCTTGGTCAAGCCACCTCATCTCTCTGCACAGAGCTCATGTCTGCTGGGTTCCAATCGGGGGCTCTGAGGTCCCTGAGAGCCCACTCCCATGACAGCCTGATCACATGGGGACCTCTTTACAGAAAGCTGGGGTTTCCTTGGCTCAGAGAAGTTAAGTTCCAAGAACAAACAACTAGGAGAAAGCTCTGTTGCTTTTTATGGAGTTGGCTTGAAAAGTCACATGGTAACGACTTTCACAATCGCCATAGACCCTGCTGGATGGCAGGGAAGCAGCCATTAGCTTGTGCTTCTCTGTGGAAGAAACTGTTGATGGCATTGGAAGGAGCTTGGGAGATGTTCGGTGCAGATTCTTGAAAAGCACCTTCATCTACCCTGAAGCCGGTTCACACCTAGGGCTGTTTCGCCATCAGTGAGGAAATCTCGGGGTGCTCACTTGTTTACACCTTAAATATGCAAGGTCTCCAAGAGGGAGAGCATGGGAGAGCTGGCTTGAGAGAGGTCAGAAGGACAGACACAAAACTTGACAGATGGATTGAGATCTCATTCTTTCCCCAGTCCTTACCTCTTTCAATTGCCACCTCTGATCCTGTCTCTTCCTATCCCACCCCTTCCCATCCCCACCCCTTCCCATCACCTCCTCTTCCCATCCCACCCCTTCCAATCCCACCCCTTCCCATCCCCCATCCTCCTCTAACAGGCTTTCTTGGACCACCAACCAGCTCCCAAATCAAGACACGGAGACTTAATATTAGTTCTGAATGTTCAGCATTATCTTATGCTTGTCCCACTAGCTCTTACAACTTAATTTAACCTATTTTTCTTCATCTATGTTTTGCCTTGGGGCTCTTTACCTTTCTTTTATTCTGTATGCCTACTTTTCCTGCTTCCTGTGTCTGATTGACTAGCAGTTGCCTGACTGGATAGCCCCAGGCGTCTCCCTCTCTTTCTCTCTTCTCTTTTCTTCTCTTCTCTTCTCTTCTCTTCTCTTCTCTTCTCTTCTCTTCTCTTCTCTCCTCTCCTCTCCTCTCCTCTCCTCTCCTCTCCTCTCCTCTCCTCTCCTCTCCTCTCCTTTTCTCTCTTTCTCTCTCTCCCCTAAGATTTCCCCTCCTACTTATTATCTCTGCCCACCAGCCCCACCTAGCTTATCCCTCTCCTGACTAGCTATGGGCGTTTAGCTTTTTGTCAGATCAATCAGGTGCCTTTGGCAGGCAAAGCAGCCCATCTTTTTTTTTTTTAATTAATTAATTAATTTATTTATTTATTAAAGATTTCTGCCTCCTCCCCGCCACCACCTCCCATTTCCCTCCCCCTCCACCAATCAAGTCCCCCTCCCTTGTCAGCCCGAAGAGCAGTCAGGGTTCCCTGCCCTGTGGGAAGTCCAAGGACCACCCATCTCCATCCCGGTCCAGTAAGGTGAGCATCCAAACTGCCTAGGCTCCCACAAAGCCAGTACGTGCAGTAGGATCAAAAACCCATTGCCATTGTTCTTGAGTTCTCAGTAGTCCTCATTGTCTGCTATGTTCAGTGAGTCCGGTTTTATCCCATGCTTTTTCAGACCCAGGCCAGCTGGCCTTGGTGAGTTCCCGATAGAACATCCCCATTGTCTCAGTGTGTGGGTGCACCCCTCGCGGTCCTGAGTTCCTTGCTTGTGCTCTCTCTCCTTCTGCTCCTGATTTGGACCTTGAGATTTCAGTCCGGTGCTCCAATGTGGGTCTCTGTCTCTGTCTCCTTTCATCGCCTGATGAAGGTTAATATTCAGGAGGATGCCTATATGTTTTTCTTTGGGTTCACCTTCTTATTTAGCTTCTCTAGGATCACGAATTATAGTCTCAATGTCCTTTATTTATGGCTAGAAACCAAATATGAGTGAGTACATCCCATGTTCCTCTTTTTGGGTCTGGCTTACCTCACTCAGGATAGTGTTTTATATTTCCATTCATTTGCATGCAAAATTCAAGAAGTCATTGTTTTTTACTCCTGAGTAGTACTCTAATATGTATATATTCCATACTTTCTTCATCCATTCTTCCATTGAAGGGCATCTAGGTTGTTTCCAGGTTCTGGCTATTACAGAAAGCAGCCCATCTTCACATCACTACACAAATGCAGCCTAAACAAATGTAACACATCTGTACATCCTTGAAGTAGTATTCCACAGCGTCTTCCCAACCACATTTCTTCCCAGTTACACCTCTAATCCCATCTCTTTCCATTACCGTAGGTCATCCCATGCTGTCTATATAAAGCTCATTAATAAATAATAAATAAATAAATAAAGTTCGTTTTCAATCATGGGTGCACCTGAGGATGGTAGCGTTTATAAGGCAAAGCTGGGGTAGCATCTCTGTGTATCAGGAAAATAGACTTGGAGTCACAGCCTGTCTCAACACAAAGGAAGTCATCACACAGTAACAAAGGTTCCAAACAACAAGCAAACTCCAAGTTGATAATAAATAGGGATCTGATATTGGAACTTCCCACGCCTATCTCACTTGCCTGTGAAGTGAAAGATACGTGATTAGAAATGGGTCTAGGCTTTGAGGATCTGACATTATAAGATTGAGAGGATGAATCTAAATGTAAAAAATAGGGAAAAATGTAAAATTATCCATGTAAAGTCAGTTCAAAGGCTGACTCAGTAGGGCCATGCTCACGATGGCCCCTAAGTTCCATCAGCTTGTTAAAGGTGCCTCCATTTTTCATTTCCCTAAAGCACATGGGGCCTTCCTATCGTCTCACCTTGGACACCTGTACAGCCCCCACACCCTCTTCCCAAGTTTCCTCCGTGGTGGTGATGGTATATCAGAGAAAACGTTTATTAAAATCACTTTTGAATTTGGCTTTTTTTTTTCCTTGCTTCTGTAGGGTCCAAAAGAACACAGGAAGTTGCTCTTTTCCCCAAGACTTCCATGATAATCAAGGAAGGGAATGTTGGCTAGGACACTTTATTCTTTTGGAAATGTGGCATGGGATCATGAATTTCCATGAGCAAAATTGCCCTGTCTGGTAGAGTCTAGACTCTCTGTTAGCCAATGGCTTGCTGGAGTCCATACTGGCACCCTGAGAGGCCATGTGGACCGACAGTCTGAGAAGAGAACAAGTCACCTCAAGCTCTGCTTGGTGGGAGGGGGAGGAAACCTGCCAACTGAGCATGTCCTCGACAGAGTTTGGAGCTCGGGAAATCACAGCTAATGAAGGGCGGTTTCCGACTCCTACAGCAACAATAAAGCTGTTGGGGTTGTGAAACTTCTCCATTGCCGAGCAGCGAGGATGCTCTCATAGACCAGAACATCAGAGAGATGGAGACCACAAGGGACAAATGCTCACATCCTCCTATGCTTCAGGGAAAGGAAGTTGCAACCTCATCCAAAGTCCAAACCCGCTGCATGGCCAAACTCCACAGGCCAGCCCACACTCTGGTGCAGTACCCCACTGTGTGACCAACCTCCACAGACAGGCCCACACACTGGTGCAGCTCCCCCACGGTGTGACCAACCTCCACAGACAGGCCCACACTCTGGTGCAGCTCCCCGCTGTATGGCCAAACTCCACAGGCAGGCCCACACTCTGGTGAAGCTCCCCAATGCATGGTCAAACTCCACAGACAGGCCCACACTCTGGTGCAGTACTCCAATGCATGGCCAAACTCCACAGGCAGGCCCACACTCTGGTGCAGCTCCCCAATGCATGGCCAAACTCCACAGGCAGGCCCACACTCTGGTGAAGCTCCCCAATGATTGGCCAAACTCCACAGACAGGCCCACACTCTGGTGCAGTACCCCAATGCATGGCCAAACTCCACAGGCAGGCCCACACTCTGGTGAAGCTCCCCAATGCATGGCCAAACTCTACAGACAGGCCCACACTCTGGTGCAGTACCCCAATGCATGACCAAACTCCACAGGCAGGCCCACACTCTGGTGCAGCTCCCAATGCATGGCCAAACTCCACAGACAGGCCCACACTCTGGTGCAGCTCCCAATGCATGGCCAAACTCCACAGGCAGGCCCACACTCTGGTGCAGCTCCCAATGCATGGCCAAACTCCACAGGCCAGCCCACACTCACTCAGGTTTATCCCTGGATCTGTGGAACCCAAGCCAGCTTTGACACTGAACTTCATGCCCCAGCACTGAGTGGGGCTTTCACTGTTGAGGCCCAGCCCTGGTGAGAGAAGTGATGTTTTCTGCTTACCGCTGGCTGCTGAAATATCCTTGTCCTCTTGAACCGTCAGCTCGGAGGCCTGATTGCCTTTTGACATTTCCCCTGGGACTAGTAATGCAACGTGCAGAAAATGGTTCAAGGAAAGACCTTCTTCCTCCCAAAGAGGGAAGACGGAGAACCGAGAAGCCTGACGTCTCAGGGTGCTTTACACGAGGGTTGGTCTCTGATATCTGAGCTCATCTGAAAGATTCCTAGACCAGCTCGGGCTGAAAGGCACCTGTCATGCGTGGCCATGGCTGGCTTTTCACAAGAGACCTGGGAATTCACACTGAGGTCCTAAGATTGACACAAGAAGTGTTCTTACCGACAGCCATTTCCCCAGCCCTTCCTGCTTGCTTCTAGAATTCTCAGTAAGCTGAGAATTAGAGAACAGGAAGGGGATGTGCTCATGGCTTTGGGACCACTGTTGACAGGGCCTCCCTTGGAGCCCAGAGAAAGTCCCCTCCACATGCCAGGGAACTGGCTTCTTGGGGTTGTGAGGAGAAAGCCTGGGGGGCTCAGAGGAAGAGACCGGCCTGGTTCGGAAGTAGACAGTTGGCCGTTATTCATTCATTTAGATTCCGTGCCAACCTTCCTGTTCTCTCTCCCGCAGACAGTTTTCGAAAGGAATTGCCGGTCTGAGGACTGCGCGGCCGACCTGCAGCTTCGGGGGAAACTACTGCTTTCCAGGTACGTCACCATTCCTCTCACGATGCTGTTCCTTTCATGACGCTGTTCCAAGAAGCCTAGAAGTTCAGATTTCCCCAAGCAAAACCAGGGTAAGCAGTATGGGATATTTTGTGATCTCGTTTTAGAATCTATGTTAAAAACACAATTTTAATAGCAGATACTACCAGAGGGATTAGCTGGGGTCCAGTTTGCAATTTCACCCCAAATCACAATGGACTGCTCCTGATAATTTTTGCTTATTTGTGTCTTGAGGGGGACTCGGCATTAATTACATTGTTTTACATTGCACCATGGGAAACCGCCAGCATTTGACCTCTGGGCTTGGTCCCATGTGACTTAAGATAGTATTATGTGAGGATTCCTCTCATCTCTTCCCCTGACGTTCAACAGTGGTGTCTGTTTTAGCAGCGGAACGGTCTCTGAAGCAGGATGGGTGAAGGAAGGGGGCAGCGGGCCTGCCAGTGCAAGCGGTCTCTTTTATTATTTCAGGGCTTCCTCCCATAGTCTGTCAATCCCCCACGGCTAGAGATGAACCACACCAAAGCCTTCTGTTTCCCCATCGCCAGCCTTTCATTGTAGGCTTTAGAATGGCCGTGCTTGTCTTGAGTCAGCCACATGTCAGACAATGGTTTCCTTTTGTAGCACGCCTTCTGAAAGATTATATTAGCTTTGGAGCCAGGAACTCCCTCCCCCACAAGACGTACAGCCGCTTCTCAAAGCAATTGTCGGCATTCACGGAACTGTGGAAAATGTTTCCTAGGGCGCTTGCCCTGCCTGAGCCAGTGATGATACGCACCCCTGGGACCTTTTTGCCCTTCTGCATGTTTGTTTTAGATAAAGTCTTCCGTAGCCCAGGCTGGCCTCTGCACCTCACCTGCCTCAGCCTCTAGACTGCTGGGATTGCAGATCTGTCCCACCATGCCTGGCTGCAGTGCTATGTCATTGTCGCTTTTCTGTGTGTGTGTATGTGTAGGGAGGTGCATTCACGTGTGTGCCTGTGGATCCAGAAGTCAATGTTACATGTATCATCTTCAGGAACTGTACAGCATGTTTTCTGGGGCGGGCTTCTCTCATTATGACCTTGGGGAACCTAGAACGATCGACTGACTAGTCTAGACGGGTTGGCCAGGTGAGCCCCTGTGGTCACCTGTCTCTCCTCCACAGTGTTAGAATTACTAGCATGACCACCAAGCCTGGCTCTTCCTATGGGTTCTGGAAACAAACTGATGGTCCTCGTACCCGCATGACGAACACTTCGACCACTGTGCCTTGGTCCCCACACTTTAATTTTGGGTGTTTAATAATATTTTATTCATCAAACCACACTAAGATTCCATTTCTTTAGTTGGAGCATGCCAGCCCCTGCCCCCAGTGCACACACATGAACACTTCTCCCAGCATCTCAGATGCTAATTGCCTCTGGTTTTACTCAGGAAGAAGTAGTGGCTTCAAGTAGCACATGCTTTCCTAAGCTTAGGAAATTGCTTTAGACTCAGAGAGTGGATAATGGGGCTGTTTAACAGAGAGAAGAGCCTCCCAGGGTAGTTAGATACATCAATTTTAAAGAAGGTTCATAAATTATCAGCTCATTCATTTTAATTTTAGGTAGGTCTTCCAAAAAAGCATTTTAGGGAAAATACATGAGTTTCTTTTCATGTTGAGCTAGACTGTAAATGCTGAGGTTTACTTTGGATCATAGAAGACCTCATGTGGTAGGAAAATATCCACTTGATCCGTGGTTAAGCATTGCTAGGAAAGTCCTGGCACTCTCTCTAGCCATTTGTGAATTGTGCTTTCTGTGTAGCAAGATGGAAAACTCAAAGATCGTGGTCAGGAAGGCACTTTGGCGTAAGTTGCTTCCATTGCTGGCCTTTTGAGAGTGTTGTTGAAGCATGACAAGAAAAACCCAAGGTGTGATAGTAGTGCCTGCGCCATCTTACCGATATGGTCACCTAAGGAAAACCCATGCAATGACAACACCAGTGCAAATCCCAATGTGAATGGAAGCAGTCAATCAAGGCCCCACCCAGGGATGAAGAGCTGTAGGCGATAAATGGCTGCCAAGAGAGGGAGACTCAAGTTTTCTCCAGGTATGAACCCCCTAATAGGTTATCTAGTCCAAGTGGTTAGCACTGAACACATACACATATACACGAACACTGAATGGATTCAGAGGGTTGTATTTCTCTTCTCCCCTCTTCATGTGCATTTATTTGCACACATGTGCACGTGCATGTGTGTATGTGTGTGTGTGTGTGTGTGTGTACATGCGCACGCGTGCGTGGCGGGGTAGGGGGAGATCAGTGGCACAAAGTGCCAATCGTTCCCTCTTACGCATGTGCAGGTCACCTGAAGGTTGCTTGCATTCAGCTATACCTTGGCAGATGCTTTCATGTTTGTGAGTTTAAGGAGGGGGAGATTCTAGGCCTGGCTGCCCCAGCCTAATTCTCTTCTTTCACTGTTTCCCTGGGACCAGTGGGCTAGAGTGGGCATCGTCTTTCTCAAAGAATGTCAGACTTGTCTGAGGGCCAGTGCCAAGAAACAACAGCTCTTCAGGCCTGGGCTCCGAGCTGGGACACTGCTACTTCGGCTTGTTCCCTTTGCTGCAGCGTGTCCCATGGCCAAACTCAAAGTCTCTGCCTCTTTACTGAGTGAATTTCCAAAATTTATGGGACAGGGCATGAACATAGAGAGGGGCGAAGGCTAGTGAGCCATGACACGGTCTACTGTGGTCCATAAGGAACAGGGCAGGCTCATCTCTCATCCTGAAACCATAGCACTTTCAGGGTGACTTTGGCCTTTCTTGGACTTTCATTACCTTAGAGACAGAGGCATAAGCCCTGGCACCTGAGTGAGGTTTCTGCAACTCTGAGCAGTGTCCTTAGATCTCTGTGCCCATCCTTAGGAATGAGGGGTTTTCCTATAGGACTTATGGTCTCTTCCCACGGCCAGCCCTTCCATGAAAGACGCCTTTGTGATGCTGGTTTCCCACAGAAGGTCTCAGGGAAGCAACCATCCATAGCCTGATGAGTGGATACAGGAAACCAAACTACAGACTTGGGAGCCAGCATGCGAGGGAAGACATCACCAGAAAACGGTGCTGGGAACGAGGCTCTAGACGGGGTTCAGTCTGTTCAGTGCCTTGAGGCAGAAGAATCTTTCTTAGTTATTGACTAACCTGTGATTTGTTATTGTCTGGGGTGCAGCACACACTCGCTTCTTGCTTGAGCAGGTACTGTGAGCAGCTGTAGAGATAGTCCTGCTCTCCTGGTCTGTGTAGTCTGGGCAGGAGCCACCCAAGAGACTGACTGGCGGTGGTGGTGTGAGAAGGGGGGATGGGCTGGTGGTGGGGGGGGGGGAAGAGTGACTCTTACAGGAAGCATCTCCAGGAGCCCGTATCAAGGGAAGTGGAGAAAACTGAGGCACTCTGAGTAGAGGGAAATATGAGAGAGATCTGGGCTCCTGTGAAGAACTACGGGCGTCTAGGTTTGTGGAGATGCTTGGGAGACCTAAGATGAGACAGAAGGAAACAAAGGAATTGGATTACAGCACACCCATAAATTAGGGCTTTATTTTGAAGACAGAGGAGGATAGGAGAGCCCCAGAAGAGGAGACTAAACCTAACAGGGATGCAGAAAGCCATGCTTAGGTGCCCAGGACACAGGATATCGGGGTGGTGAGGGTTATTTGGTCCCCTGCATTCAAAAATAACATGTGACACTGAAGCTTTGAGCCTGGTACTCTTTCCATCATCTCAACTCTGTCTTGCCTGGAAAAGATCTGAGGCGTAGGTACCAACTGTCTCAGGAACAGCAGCATCCATGGCAAGTTAGCCTTCGGGTGCTGCCAAGATCATCCCCACTATGGTGCTCCCAAAAAACTTCACCAGGGTACCTTGGCTAGAACTTGGGCCTTGCGTTCATCTTTAGAACCTAGCTGTGGTGGGTTCTGCGCTCTCACGATGAAGCTGAAACACAAGAATATGGGAAGGATGCCTGTGATGGCTGGGCAGACTGAGTGCAAGATGCTACGGCAGATGGAGGAGAGGGATGGGCTAGAGACATCGCTGATCAGAGTGTTGACTGATATTAGAGACCAAGTTCAGTTACCAGCTCACAGCTGACTATAACTCCAGCTCCTTGGCATCAGACATCTCCTTTTTGCTCTTTGGGCACTTCCATTCATGTATAACCCCCCAACACACACATGTGATTGTAATTTTTAAAAAAGAAAGTAGATGGAAAATGTTGGGGAGTGAGTGGGTCGCCCAGAACAGTCAGGACCGTGGGTATAGCTGGTGTTTCCTCCTGTTTCATCTCTCAAGACAGGGACTCGCTAAGGAGCCCAGGCAGAGCTCAACCAGGCCATTGGATATTATTTTTCTCTGTGGAGAACTTGTGTTTCTGCAGGTTTTTTGTCGCTTAGACATCCAACTCTTGAATTTAAACTCCCAGAGCTTTAACACATTTGAGCCAGGTGCTGTGACATGCCATCCACAAATACCCGGGAACAGGGATGAAATTGCTCAGCCGGTCTCCATGGAACAGTGCTGCCAGTTCTGTTCACAGACGATCCTTCACAGACGATCCGTCCGTCTGTCAGGGTATGCATAGTGCCTACGAAAGCATCAGATATGATTGCAAGAAGAGAACAGAAAGGAAGATAGGCTGTGGCGGTTGTGCTGAAAACTTTGGTTTTGATGCAGCCCACCGGGATAGTGGAATACGCCAAGGCTTCCTTAACAGCTGACCCCAATTAAAAATTAAGGGCTTTGAAGAGACTGGAATGTTTGCAACATCCAAACCATTCCCAGCCACATAGTTATACTCTGGTTGTAACCATGGTGACATTGCTTTCATGGGGATTGAGAGAGTGTGTTTCCCCAAACTGCTGGCTGGCTGGAAGGTGGCTAACCCCACCCATGAAGGACCAGCTTGTAGAGAGGACTGCCCCACCTCAAGATCACCCACAGTTGGGAACACATTGTTCTCCTTCTCAACAGTGGTCAGGATCATCAGCTACACAGTTGAGTTTGAGACGAACCTGGTCTACAGAGTGAGTTGCAGGATGGTCATGGCTACAGAGAGAGACCCTGTCTCAAAAAAAAAAAAATAGTGCCTGCTGGATGGTGAGCACTCAGTAGGTGATTTCGAGCCACCTCAGCTTCAGAACACCGTTGGGAGGTGAATATGACTGTGTTGCCCTGAAGAAGTGCTGAGGCTCAGGAAAAAGCTTTGCTTGAGAGCTCATGCTATAGGGAAAGCCAAAGCTGCCTGACCAGGGGTCTGGGAGTCATTTACCTAAGCTCAAGGCAAAACCTGAATGGCAGAGGCAAGGAAAATGCTTGGTGGTGGCTCCCAAGTCTGGTGTTCTGTCATTTAGACGAATGCCCCTTGTCTTTATGGCCATTGCACCGTGGTGAAAATGACTTGGAAATTCTCCTTGAATTTTGTTTGTTTTTCTGTGGTTGTTGCTGTTGTTGAGGCTGGGGATGGCAGGGAGTCTGCCACCCAAAGAACTGACCCCATTCTTTGTCAGACTCAAAGTCTTGAGGCTGCCTTCCATGTACATGCACTACAGAATCCACCCCAATGGAGAACTCCATGGGCAGCCCTTCCGCTGTTGAGATTGTGATGGGATTGTTCCACCTTCTCCCTGGATGGCAGAGAACAGGGACCCTTAGAAGGACACTGAGGGAGGACTGAGACAGTAACCATAGCTACCACAGGAGGAGTTGATTGCATGCACACACTGAACTTCCCCACCCCCAACTCCATCCATGCTTACCTAAAAAGTTTCTATTTGGTTTTTTTTTTTTTTTTTAGCTTTCAAAGATAGTCATGGGAGGTTTCTGTGTCAGAGTCTCTTCAGCAGGATTGTGATGACAGAACTGTTGTCTTAATAACTGGACCCCAAGCAAGGGACTTACCAAGAGAACAATGCCACTAGAATCCTCACATCTTCCCATCTTAGCATTCTGTTAAGATTTTTTCCAATTATTAGATCTCTTACCACTAAATACTAGACTCACCACAGCAGGGCAGACTTGTAGTTGTGAGAAAAAAAAAACAAATTACGAAGAGCAGCAGGCTTGGACTGGGACGGATGGAGCATGTAATCAAACCGGACTCTCTGAACGTGGCTGACAATGAGGGCCGACTGAGAAGCCAAGGACAATGGCACTGGTTGGGGAAAGGGGTGCTTGTTAATGCAGGGGTTGTAGGATTGTAGTGAAGTTGTTGTTAATACAGGGGCGGGAGGATCAGGTGAAGCTGCTGGTAATGCAGGGGAGGGAGGATGAGGTGAAGCTGCTGGTAATGCAGGGATTGTAGGATTGTGGAGAAGCTGTTGTTAATGCAGGGGTGGGACTGAGGTCAAGAAGGTCATCTCTAGCTGCTGATTTTATTATTATATGTCTTTTTAAAATTCCCTTGTCATCTTTCTTCCTAGCATCCAAGGCTGGGCATGCCCTCCCCACCTCCTTCCCCTCCATCACAGCTCCTCTTCCCCATCCTGAAACAAAGCCCCACCAGCATGTCGCACGGACGTGCCATGCCCTGTTGGTGATCTGAGCTGGAATTCATAGGGTCTGTGAGCTGAGACAGGAAGATGGTCACATCTTGATTGTCATTAGCTTCAAAGAAAATGTTAACATTCTATCCAAATGTGGATGTGGGCAGCAAGCCACATTGACACGCTCGGGACTTGTGACTTTGTCACACACAGAAATGACAGATGCTTTTAGATGATACGGTAGATACTTTGAAATGTCATTTGTCCCTGCCTCAGAGTTGTGGCAAATTTCAAATCCTTTTCCACAACTCATCATTAATTTATTATTTATTTTAGGAAGCGCATGTTGCTAGATCACATAATAATATATATTTAACATAATAATCTATTTTTGCATGCTTGATTTCTTCGTTATCCCACTTTCCAGTCCATGCATCATTTGAGAAAGGGTCCCTTGGTGTCACTGCACGGTCAATGGGATGTACCAGCACTAAACCAGGTTAGAAACATGTTCTAGAAGTTTCCCCTGCATGTGGGTAAAGACGGGGTGTGAGAAAAGCATGTTCCAGAGGAAACCACAATGTCATAATATCTAGAAGTGGGTCTTCTTTTGAAGGCCAGATCATTTCTTTAGAACCATATAGCCAGCTTAAAAGCCACAGTCCTTGTGGCTCCCTGCAGCACCTATGGTGACACCTACAGCCAACCCCTGTTTTCTGCTCCCTAAGGACACAGGGAGTTCCCTCTAAGCGGCTGTGAGCTTAAGAAAGCACAGACTCAAAGAGGAGGGCCTTGCTGTGGTGGCATGTGCGCGGCCACACTGTGGGCATGTGCTGGGGCTGCCCGGTGGCTGCAGCTGAATAGCGTGTGCCTATTTACACCTGTGGGGTGGGGTGGGGGCTCACAGATCCAGAGATGGGGTGGGGCAGTGGGGGGAGCTTGGGGCTCCTGCTCCCCTGTGGCTGTCTCACTTCACAGCAGGAGGTATGTACAATTAGGAAAACTTGCCATTTCGGGGTTTTTCTGTTTTGTTTTGTTTTCTGTTGCCATTTGATGTCACCCACTGGGAAACGTGCCCTAAAAGAGTACTTCGGTCATCAGGCTGGCAGGCTTACCCAAGCAGCACAGGCATGTGGGACACTGTGTGACGTGGCAGTGGGCCTCTCTCTGGCTGGACCAAGGCAGGCATTCCTCCACAGCCCCCTGCCTCTCACATGACATCAGACCTCCAAACAGCCCACAGACCTGGGAACTCCTCTGCTCCCCTCCTCCCCACCGAAGGATTTTAGTCCTTAATCCAGTAGTTACAGACAATGAACCTGATTCATTCCAGATGTCCCAAAACTTCATGGCAAAGGCTGATGAGGCTCTGAATTCCTCTGCTATCGGGGAAGCAGCCTTTCTCTCAACATTTAAACGGATGGGACAGGAAGCTCTTGAGCAACCAAGAGGGACCAGGAGACAGGGTGGGGGTGGAGCATCAGGCTGGCTGAGTTTCCTCATTAGGAGAAACAAGGTTGTTGGTGCACGTGCTGGCCCTGCCATTAAATGGATTACTGAATGGGCTGGTTCTTCAGCCAGAGTCCCCAGGGATATGAGCACAGTTACTTTAAATAATATGGACTGACTATGCTTCTCCAAACCTTGCCAGGGAGCCGCTGTTTTCATTCGTTTCTCCTCAGTAAATGTGTTTTACCCTGACTCTACGAACTAACACTGACCCCGGTGGGTGCAGTTAAGGAACGTGAAAAGTATTTCTACCTTTGTATAAATGGATTTTCAGTCCAGATACTCAGTCCTAGGAACCATCTCTCTGACCCACTGCAGGAATTGGGAGGTGCCTTGCAGAACCCTCCATCTCCGGCTGGAGCTAAGTGCCCCGTGGGCCTGTCCCATGAGACTAGGAAGGATCCATAGAGCATGGCCAGATGCAAAGAGAACGTTGGCAGTTACATGTGCATATTCTATTTAATGGCTTGGGTTTACACGCTGTTGAGGATATAAAACGCATACATGTGAAAGTAATAATCATCCTCAATTCTCCTCAGGGAATATGTCCCAAGACTAGAGAGAATGCCTGAAACCATAGCAAAACTTAAACCTTAGAGACTGTATTAGTTGGGGTTCTCTAGAGAAGCAGAATTGATAGAATAAATATATGTATTCATATACGTGGGATTAATCAGAGTGGCTTATAGGTTATGGTTCAATTATTCCAACAAAGGCTGTCTCCTGATGGGAAAATGCAAGAATCCAATAGTTGTTCAGTACACAGGTCTAGATTCCCAACTGGTCTTCTGTGTGTTCTGGACTCAGAAAGAAGTGACTCATAGCAGAGAAGGAGTGAGCTTGCCAGCCGGGTGACGGCAAGCCTGACAGAGAGCAAAGGCTTCTGCCTTCCGTGTCCTTACTCAAGCAGACAGCAGAAGGTGTGACCCTGACTTAAGGTGAATCTTCGCACCTCAAATCATCTGGATTTAGGTGGGGTCTCCCCTCTTCAGATCATTCAGTCAGGAAGAAAACCCCTCACAGGCATACCCAACCGTCTCGATTTTAGTTAGTTCCGGATGGAGTCAAGTTGACGACCAAGAATAGCCATCACATAAACCACATTTTCTCTCTATATTTACAAATAAGACACGGTAAAATTACTAATAGTAGAGTAATAATAGTAATATGCCATAATAAAATGACTGTTATTATAGAATTAGTATTGATATTCTCTTTGAGCTCATTAAGTAAAACATAAAAACAGAGACTTGGCCACATGCGCTTTGACACTGAAGTCCCACCCCCAGTCACCCATGTCCTGGCTTAGGAGGTGGAGCCTAGCACCAGGGACCGGCTTTAGGGCTTACAGCCTATCCTACTTCCAAATGTTGCTTTCTCAGCTTCCAGTGTGCAGTTGAGATGGTGATGAACCATTTCCTCTTCCTGTCGCCATGCCTTCCCTGCTGGTATGGACTCTCTTCTGGAGCCAGAAGCTAAAATAAGTGTGCAAGTTGCTTTGGCCGTGGCATTTTGTCACAGCAGCCTAGAGTAACTAATACAAGCCACATTCTCTTCCCAGCATTAGGGTGATAGTTGCTTGTTGTTCTGGTTTCCATGCTGCCCTCTTATGATTGTACCTAGCTCCTGGGCGTGTTCTTGTCTTTTGTTGTTTGTCTTTTTTTTTATATTAATTAATTTATTTAATTATTAAAGATTTCTGCCTCTTCCCCGCCACCACCTCCCATTCCCTCCCCCTCCCCCAATCAAGTCTTCCTCCCTCCTCAGCCCAAAGAGCAAGCAGGTTTCTCTGCCCTGTGGGAGGTCCAAGGACCACCCACCTCTATCCAGGTCTATTAAGGTGAGCATCCAAACTACCTGGGCTCCCACAAAGCCATTACGTGCAATAGGAACAAGAACCCATTGCCATTGTTCTTCAGTTCTCAGTAGTCCTCATTGTCCATTATGTTCAGCGAGACCGGTTTTGTCCCATACTTTTGAGAATGGGTATCATGCATTTCAAACTGGCTTCACACATGCTAGTTAGCTGAGGATGACCTTCAACTAATGATCCTCCTGCCTCCACCCGTAAGTGCTGGCCTTACTGGTGTATACCACCGTGCCTGGTGCTGCTTTCTGGTTGAATTCTATCTAGTGAACTGACTGGCATAGGCTGTTTTCCTGTGTGGACTTGTGAGAAGTAGAGATTGAATCCCGGTCCCCATGGGGATGAGGTTAAATAGTACTGCCACTGGCATTCCAGTAAGTTAGTGAGCCACTTACTATATTTAATCCCCGTTGGTTCTGACAACCCTGTTAGTGCTGAAAGTTCCTGAGTCTCTTTAGTTTCGTCCTATAAGACATGTTCATAAACATGGATGCATTTTCCTCCCTCTGTTCCAGAGATAGCTTTACCATTTACCTCCCATGTCTCGGTCTTGGTCTTCATAACACTTGTGACTGTGGAGTAGCTGATGAGGTCACTTCTTCTGGTATCTCACCCCTGCAGGCTGATGTTGCCAGCTTTTTAACTCTCAATGTATAGAAATGTCAAAGATCTGAGAGTGGACATTTTTGTCATTGGTTGCAGTTCAGTAATTTTTTTATCAAGAGCAGTTGGCAGTGTGGCAGAGAAGAGGTCAGGAATTGGCTTAGAATAGAAATGTGTCCATAGAAATCCAGGGAGCTGTGGAACAATGCTGGCATATGCATGTAGACTTGACCATGAGAGTTCTTGGCCTTTAAACAACTGCTGAGGGGTGACCTCCGTAGCTGCATTCTGGGACTGAATGCTGTCTGTGTCTTGGGTGTCCACAGCTACCTTCTAGGGCCCTGCAGAGTGCGTGCTTGTACTCACTGCCTGCCACCTCTCTCTCCTCTCCTGATCCTTAGTCTCCCCAGAGAGAGTTACATTGAAAGCTCAGTGATCTGTACCCTCAGGCTCACCAACAGGTAGTATCTATGTGTCTAATGCTGAAAGCCTGGGCACAGCTTTAGGGCACAGACAGCATTCTATACTGAAGGTCTTACGAACAACCGCCAGCCATGGATGACTTGTGCCTGCCGCTCCTGCAGTCCTCCCGTGGTCAGTCCTGGCTATGAAGCGTGTTTATTACCCACATGCATCAGGATTGTGAGGGCTGAGTGGACTGGAAGTAACCATAGAAACCGAAACTATGTAGAGTTAGGGAGGAGCTGGGCAAGTGTGAGGACCTAAGTTTGATCCCCAGAACCCACATAAAACATTGAGTGTGGTGATGCTTGCTTGTAATCTTAGTGTTGGGGAAGTGTAGACATATCCCAGGGTCTCCCTGGATAGCTGGTCTAATGTACCCAGTGAGCTCCAGGTCAGTGACAGACCCCATCTCCAAAAATGAGGTAGGTGGCTCCTGAGGAGTGAATCTGAGGTTGACCTCTGGCTACAACCCCCACAAACACATACGTGTGCTCCCTGCAGCCCCCACAAACACACATGTGCTCCCAGCATCTCCTACAAACACATACCTATGCTCCCTGAAACTCCCACAAACACATACATGTGCTCCCTCTTGAACACACAAGAAAGAGACTGAAACTAGGGAGGTACCCTTGTGGAAACTGCCTGTGGACCACAAAGAGGATGTTATATGTTATACAGAACCTGGGGCTCCATCCACAAGGAGCCTGGACCCCTCCTTTTCAGAAGTAACAGGACTAACTGGTGGCAGCCTTCAGTGACAGGCTTTACCCACTGACTATTTCCTGATGAGAAATACCTCGTAGCAGGCAGAATCTTTGCTCTCTACATCCCTCCTATCCCTGCCCCGAATTTCTAGCCAGGTTCTGCTACCAGGAACTGCATGTCTTCTGCCCGTCAGAGATGATTGGAATGGGTGGCACCTCCCCTTGCTACAACAGCCCTTGACCAGTGACTGCCTGGAATAAGTGGACAGATATTCCTCATCCCTAATGGGATAGCCCTGAGACATGTGCTTCTTCACGGTTCCTGAGCATTCTCCAGATTACTAAGTATTAAGTTCCGGGTACCCAGAGAGGTCACTGGCTCAATGCCACAGCCCTCATCAGTTCCCGAGTGTCTTCTTCCCTGTGTGAGTTTTGGAAATCGCTCCTGAAAGTACCACTTGCTCTCAGACCTGCTCCTAGAGTGTCCCTAAGATGTCCCTGCTCCCCATGCACTCATGGCTCACCTTCTTCGCCCAGCATAGCACATGTGACCAACGGTACTCACGTGCCTGGTGTGTAAGCCTTGAACGTCAGATTTAGGTAAAATTAATAAATTACGTTGTGGGAAAATTCACAGAGACTCTCTCTCTCTCTCTTTCTCTCTCCCCCCCCCCCCCACTCTCTCTCTCTCGGCATTTCTCAACACTCACAAGGCTATTTAACTTGTTCTGTAAATTCATCTAACGTATTTTGGCCATATTCCTTCCCCTCCCCCAGCTCCTTCCAGATCACCCTCCATTCTCACCCCACTGGATAGTTTACAAGTGTGTTTTTAAGAGATAAATACTATCACTGTGGCTTTTCTTTCCGGTGCTAGGATTAAGCCTGGAGCCTTACAGATGCTAGGCAAGCACTCTACCGCTGAGCCACATCCCCAGCCTTCAAGCTGATGGCTTTTTTTTTTTTTTAAGTAGCCAATTTGGTTTACTTTATTTTTCCTGTAGTTGTAATGGAAAAATTCTCTTTAGCGATAATTTTGATGGGTATAATTGACTTGGATACACTTAGAGACCTTGCATAGTTAGTGCCCTTCACTTAGTCCACTTCAATGCCAGCAGCGAGAGGAAATCATATTTTATGGCAAGTAGCTTATATCTCCAGGTAAGGTCACAGTGTAGGTCTTTAAGAACATTAAAAAATTATCGAGTGGTGGTATGTGCAGGGCGGGGTATCTGGATAGAAGAAGGGAAGTCCTCTTCCCATATGGATTCAGCAGAAGTCACTGATAACATAAATGTATCAGTTTACCCAATGAGGAACTTTGGGTGGTCATTGTGTTCCTTGGAAGCAACAAGGCCAGAGAACAAGTACAGCCAAGAATCTAGGGCCTCACACAGCTCCTAGCTGATTACCAGCAGCACCTGACATTGGGAACAGTGAATGAATTCTTGCTAAAGAATTAGGAGTCCCTTAACACGTTCAAAAAGTAGCTGCTTTAATTTGTATTAGGGCTCCAGAGATGGCTCAATGGTTCAGAATACTGACTACTTTTCCAGAGGTCTCAGACTCAATGCCCAGCACCCACATGGTAACTCACAGCTGTCTTTAACTCTAGTTCCAGGGGAACTGACACCCTTTTCTGACCTCCGTGGACACTAGGCGTGCATATAATACACAGACATCCATGCAGGGAAAATACCCATATAGATAACACAATACAAAGGTATATTCTGGAGTAATTTTTAATAAAAAATAAGCAATACGTGTCCAGCAAGCTATGAAAGTGCTGGAAGATGGGCCTTCTAGAAACAGTACAGTTCAAATCTTTGGTGACTGTTGAAGATGCCTTTCACATGGAAATACCAAAGGCATCTATGTTCAAATGTAGGAGGAGACCGCTTGTTGGTTCCCAGCTGCTCAGCCCTGAAATAATCACATAGAAACCATATTATTTAAATCACTGCTTGGCCCATTAGCTCTAGCTTCTTGTTGACTAACTCTTACATGTTAATTTAACCCATTTTTATTAATCTGTATCACCATGTGGCTGTGGCTTACTGGCTAACGTTCCTGTGTCTTTCTCCAGCTTCTCTCTGAATCCTCCTTCTTTCTCCCAGCATTCAATTTAGTTTTCCCTGCCTACCTATGTTCTGCCCCATCAACAGGCCAAGGCAGTTTCTTTATTCGCCAATGGTATTCATAGCATACAGAGAGGAATTCCACATCATTCAAAAGAACATGACCCACTTAAAAGGCTACACGAACAAATTAGAATTAATGAGAAAATTTATCGGAGGATAAAATTCCTTGAAAATTAGAAAGATTGTCCTTCATTAAATAAACAAGCACCCACGGAATGTCTGGCGTACAACTGTGCTCAATTGTTTTAAACTTTTGGCAGGGCTGTCTCAGAAGCTGTTCTTCACAGAGCCCTGTTCTATTCAGATATTTTTAAAAAGAACCTTTCTTGCCAGAGCCCTTCCTGATGGAGTTTATTCTCAGAGAGTCACAGCATGGAGAGCTTAGGGCATTTGACCGTAGCTCCAGCTCAGACCCAGCCTGGCTGGGTGACCTCAGCTGAGTGGGTCCTCTCTCAGACTCAGCCTCTCCTGGGAAATGTGAGGGCTGAGTTGATGGTCTGCTGTGGAGTTGCTGGGGGTGTTTGCTGGCTCATGCAATGATGGAGCTCCTAGAACTCCCTTGGGAGAGCCTAGCTTCTGACGTCCCACAGAAGAGTGAAATAAGGGACACAACAGTTCCCTTTGAGGCATTTCATGGTGCTCTCAGTTGTTGAAGAACCATCTTCCTAATTGTCAGGAAATTGCATTCACGTAGAAAGTTGGTGCGAGACTGATTTTGCCCCTGGGAGTGCGGTGGTAAGCAACCCAAGACAAAGGCCCCTGCCTTCTACTGTTAGACGCTGCTGGTGAAAACACAGTTCCTTGTCCCTAATTAGGATGTGAGATCTACCAGTAGCCACACATCAAACACAATGACTCTCCCTCCCCCAGAGCTAGCTATCAATTGCCAATAGCTCCTTAATAGGGATGGGGCCTGGAGAGAACCTCCTGCCCCTCTGCTGCAGTTCGGTTTGGATGGATCTTGTGCATGTAAAACCGTAGCTCTTGTGATGTCTTAAGTGGCATAACCATGTCCAGTCTGGAAGTTGTGTTCACAGCACTGGTCCCATACCCTTATACATATAGACAGGACCAAGTGGGCTCAGTGGGTGTGGTAGTGTGGATGCAAATGGCCCCACAGGGTCATATATTTGAATGTTGGGTCCTCGGTTGGTGGGACTGTTTGGGAAGGATTGTGAGTTATGACCTCATTGGAGAAGGTATTTCACCAAGGGCAGGCTATGAGGTTTCAAAAGCCCCTGCCATTCCCAGTTAGTGATCTCTCTCTGTCTCCCTCCCTTTCCTTGTGGCTGTGGATAAATTACATGTAAGCTTTCAGCTAATGCTCTAGTCCATGCCTGCCTGCCGCCATGTTCCCAGCTAATGCTCTAGCGCTATGCCTGCCTGTTGCCATGCTCCCAGCCATGACGGCCATGGACTCTAACCCTCTGGAAATGTGAGCCCTGATTAAATGCCTTCTTTCATAAGTAGCCTTGGTCATGGTGTTTTCTCACTACAAGAGTGAATTATCAGAAGGGGGATACGAAGTTGGATAGAGGAGGTGAAAGGAGAAATTGGGGTAGAAATTATCATGTTTAATTGTTGAAATGTATGTAACTTCTTAAAAATTTTAAAAATTAGTATGTAGCCACCTTGGTAAAGATCAAGTAGAGCTAATGAGGATTCAAGAGGCCGGTGAGCTTGCAGTGAGATGTCTGTTATTCACACGACATCAAGAAGGCCCTCCTGGTGCCATGGCAGATGGGACTAAAGGACATGAGTGTAAATGGGGAGGAGAGGGCTTTGTGGACACAGGCGGCTCTCGGTTCTTACCCGTCTCCTTAGCTCTCTGCTTTAGGGGTTCCTCGTCTCTGAAAGTGTGACTCTCATAAGTTCCTGCGAGGGTTCAGAAAGGCTTGTTTGACAGTACCCGACCCCATGCTAGCAAATCGTATTTTCGTTTCATTTCTAAGAATAACTCAGGGAGCAGCAGCCTACTGTTTTGGTTATAGAGTTTTAGCTCTAGAGAAAGAATGAAAACAACTTTGAGGTTTCTTTTAAGAAGTTTTGAGTTCCCATTTTACCCTGGAAGGTGCCTGGCGTTCCTTAATCACAAAGCCACGCTGGAATCACTTGACTGTGAAAACCCAGGGGTGACCTTACTGCGTGATTAAGTGGCAGAGGCCCGTGTTGTGGGGCCTGGCATAAGTTCAGATGTCCCTGGCCTGATTCCTTGGCATTTATACATGAGAGAAAGAGGCTAGTCTTGTGAACTATGACACTGGCAAAGGCAGCGGTTCTGTAGCCCGTGGCGCTGTGCCTACCTATGTGGTTTCTGCTTAATATCCCACAGAGATTGGTCACTCTGAGGTGCCTGGACATCTCTGAGCTTGTCTGCAAGTCCTTCTCTTGATAGAGCTAGGTTAATGCTGTCACATAATTCAAGGTCTGAGAAGTCTTTCTTCCATGTTACAAAAGCAAACGGGGACAGAAATAACCCATCAATTGTTTAAAACCAGAGTGGCCAACAATAATAAATCATTGCCACAATAGCTTGAGGTCAGGGTCTTAATTCATTGGAGACCATTCAAGAATTTAAAACTCTGCTTTGAGTTAATTTTTCACATCTTGTTTGGATCCCTGGAGCTCTAGCTTCCAAAGCAAGGCCATCAGATTTCTTGTTGAGCATGTTTTTCTTGTTGGCATGCCAGACCCACTGGAGTGGGGCTTCTTTCCGGAGATGGATAATGATGTTCCTTCCCCCAAAATCTATATTTCAAAGAATAGTAGCCTATTGAGTGTCTGAATAGTCCTCTTCTCTTGCACACTGTATTAGCTGTGTTAATTGAAGCAGACAGCATAACATATGCCAGTTGATTTAAGTCTAGTTTATTGGAAAGACATGAGCTGGTTTAGATGAGACTTCTAAGGAGCCCGGACAGGGCGACCAACTTCAACAGGAAACAAGGGAGGTGAGGTTTAGCTCGAGGAAGCAACTTCTGGTTCTTTAAACCTTCTGCAGTCACATCAGGTAATCACAGGACCGGAATGGCCTTATGAAGCACTCAAAATTCAGAGCTGTGGTTGGGAACATTATCACCAAAGTTAAGCCACTGAACATCCTTAGAAGGCAGGACTGCTTAATCAGGTGCCCACAGCTTAGTGACCATGAGAGGTGCCTTCCCCTTCTCTGTTGATGTACTCTTCACATCTATCATGGAACCACTGAGCCAAACAGCCAAAAGGGACAGCTGTCCATTGCACAAACTCTCAGAGGCTTCTCCACATCTCCCTCTGGAATGACTCTGTTTTGCCCAGACCTTACATGACTTGGTCCTCATCCTTGTTATCACCTTTATCCCCATCACATCATCCTTGGCCCATTCACTCCCCTGCTCTCCTTGCCATTGCCACAACCCAACGCCCTCCCCTTCTCTCCTCTCCCTGCCTTTGACTCTGTTTTACTTTCAGTGCCAAATACCAAGAGCTCCAAAGGAAGTCTGAATTCTCCAACCACACCCAGCAGCCATGCCTCATGCTCTGCTCATTCAGCCTCCGCCTTTCCATGTGTTCACCAGGTCCCACCAGCAACTTTCCCCATCAGCGTGTTCGTTCATTGCCGATAGACCAAATGCACTGTGATAATTCCCATCCTTTAAAAACCCATCTCATAGCCCACTTCCCTGGCCGCTCTACCTCTTGTTCCCCTACGCTCTGCTGAGAGAAGCACCTTCCCACACCCACCTGAACTCACGATTCTGATGAGCTCCTCTGTCATGCCAGTCAGGCTCTCTGCCCTGATTCACTCATGGAATTCACACAGGTCACCAGTGACCTCTGTGTACATCAAAGCTTTGTCCACGCTGGCCACAACCCAATATGGGTTTTTTTTATAACTGAACGTGGAGGACTGCGAAATCCTGGTAGTGATAGGTTTCTGAACTCACGATAAGTTTGGTTTAACTCAGATTTACGATGCTCCTGGCAGTGTTGGCCCACATTACATCACCTAACCTCTCTTTTGAGCCACCATTCTGAACTTTATGTGCCGTCATCCCCACCGTGCCAAAGACCACTGCCTAAATGTTTACACTCACAGGTAGAGAGGTGAGGCCTCTCTCCTACAGCCTGTAGCTTTTTTGCTGTCCATACTATGTTTTCTGCTTTTATGGAAGCATAATGATTTAATTATAGGAAACAAACGGTTTTAATAATGTTCTACTATTACTCTTTATTATGTATAAAATGAGTCTATTTTAAAATCTGTTTTAAATAACATGCTTATCCTTTGGGTCTTTCATGCATTCATACATGTATACAATGTATTTTGATCATAGTTACCCCCTTCTCTTCCTAAAACTTCCCAAACATCCCCCTACCTCCCCAGATCCCCACAGTTTCATCTCCTCTTTTTCCTTGACCCGCTGAGTCCACTTTGTGGCCCCATACCAGTGAGTATATGAGCAACAAAAGTTAGTATGTACAAGGATTATTGTGCTACACAGATAATCATACCCATGTCATTAGAATACAAACTTGCTTTAGTCTTTAATAGATATTCAATATATATGTATACCAAAGAATTATCTTAAAATAGATTTATGGTTTGTTACCAATAATGCTTGATCTGTATACTTGTTTCATATACTGACTCACCCAGGGTCATGTAAACACTTCTCAGACACTGTACTGATTGGCATTAATTGTCAATGTGACATAGTTTAGAATCATTTGGGAATGAAGTGAGGGTTTGTGTAGATCAGGCTGGCCTTTCGGCGTGTCTATGTGGGGGGATGTTCTGGATTGCATTAATTGACTGGGAAGACCCAGCACACTGTGCATGGCACCATCGTCTGCATTTGGGTCCTGGATTGTGTAAGAAAGAACCAGAGCTGCGTGATAATGTATTCAGCCTCTCTCTGTGCTGACTGAGGAGGTGCTGTATCTAGGCGTTTTAAGTTTTCTTCCATATTGACTTCCTAGCATACTGCAACCCAAAATTGTGATCTGAAATAAACCCTTTGTCCTGAAAATTGCTTTATTGGGGTATTTTATCACAGAAATATAAATAAAACTCGGAGAGCTGTAAAGGGGTCACACATAAAAAAGTCTAAACCCTGCTCTACATAACTAATCTTAGTGATCAGTTCTCATTCCTCATGCTGATCTGACCTTCTGCCATGCTGGACAAGCCTGACATTCCTCCCTCAGAAAGAGCCTTATGTGGCCGCTCAGTGTCACCTGTCCTGGTTTCCTTCCTCCATACCTAGCTACACCTGTCTCTTCTCTTCAGACCCTAAATGAGAAAGCACGGCTCCTTCTACAGCCATTCTCTGGTGCCCTTCAAATTCACCCCACGTATAGATCTCCAACCCAAATGCCTCCAACTCCCCGCTCGTGTGTCAAGCTGCCTCTGTGTTTTCTATAAAATGCAACAGGCACTTGGTTTATCTCTGCTAAGCCTTCTCTATGTACGGTCTTTCCCCCTCCCACTAAATCTGGTTTTGAATCCCGAAGCCCTGGCGCCGCCCTTGGCTCTTCATCTACTAACATCCCTCTTCCAATTCTTGAGAAAAATCCAAGGTTGGCACAACCTTGGAAACACCTCCAGTATGACTCTTCTCCATACTTCAGCTGCAAGGGCCTGGCTTGACCTTTCACCTCTTCCCCCTGACTTATTGCAGGAGGCGCCTCACCCAGCTTTTCTCAAGTGTTCCACGGACGATTTGCATCATATGTAGTAGGAGCATCCTCCTGACGTGAGCCCCAAGAGCCATTATTCTTAGCTCAGAGCTGGTAGGGAATCCCATGTGTATCACATTTACACCACAGTCTTGGCAGTGACACCCCAGGACCTACAGAGTCTCATTTTCTTTACGTCTCTGGGCTCATTTCCTCTCAACCTGCTCAATACTCTCTGGCCTCCTTCTCTTCCTGGCACATGCCAGCTCTCTGCCCCCCTCAGAGACCCTCCTTAGCAAGCCTCCATTCCACACATCCTGCTCTCTGGTGAGAGGCCACCTCCTCATGGAGGCTCCCCTGACTACTGTACTGAAAATTGCAGCCCACTCCTCCAGGTCAGGTAACTTCCTCCCCTCCGAGGTTTCTCCAGCTGGTTGTGCGTATTTGCTTCCTGTGTGCATTTTCTGTCTCCTTGACGTGACAGGAGACTCTCGCCAGGGTCTTACGTTCCTTTCCGGTTGTTAGGATAAAATTCTCCAACGAAGGAGCTTTGAGGGAGACTGGGTATATTTTGGCTTAGACTTGCAGGTTACAGTCTGTCACGGCAGGAAGTCACAGCAGTGGGCATTTAAGAGCCATGGTTCATTGCGTCCATGCTAAGAAGCAGAGACAAACTCTTGTACTCAGCTCTGTTTCAGAGTCTACAGTCCATGCCCAGGGAAGAGTACCACCCACAGTGAGAAGTGTCTTCCTACCTCAGTTAACACTGCACACAGACGTGCCTGGAGGCCATCTCCCAGGCAATTCTGGATTCTGTCACATTGACAGTCAACGCAAAACCTCACGTCTATGATGACAAAAATACAGGATCTGCTCAGAAGAACTGAATGGAGGAATTTCACATAAAACTTTTTGAATGTTTTCAAGCTTTCCCACTTGATGTGTAGAGTTTCCTGTGAGCCATGTGACAGTCTAGTGCATCCAAAAGCACAGAAGCCCGTGTTCTAAGCAAAAGGAAAACAAACAAACAAATAAAAAGCAGAGGCCCATGGGTGCTGGTTCTCCAAGGCCATGTGCCTCGTGGGTGGGGCTCCTGAGAGTTGGGTTCCCATTCCCAGCACCCCACACTACCTCCTGCTGCCTCCTGCTATATCACTGTAAGTAAGGCTACTGATCACTCTTTGTTTTTCTTTGCAGTGTTGATGAGAAAACCCCATACCTAGCTTTAGGGGCCGTGAAGAATATCTCTCTAAACATCTCCATCTCCAACCTTGGGGACGATGCCTATGATGCCAACGTGTCCTTCAACGTTTCCCGGGAACTCTTCTTCATCAACATGTGGCAGAAGGTAGGGGAGCTCCCCTGAGAGGGAGCCCATGTGGCAGAAGGTAGGAGAGCTCCCCTGAGAGGGAGCCCATGTGGCAGCAGGTAGGGAGAGCTCCCCTGAGAGGGAGCCCATGTGGCAGCAGGTAGGGAGAGCTCCCCTGAGAGGGAGCCCATGTGGCAGCAGGTAGGGAGAGCTCCCTTGAGAGGAGCCGTTTTCCGTCTCATACACCTGCTGACTTGTTTGCAGCAGGGGGCGTGCAATGAGTCTACAAAAACCACTCCTTGATAAGGAACTTGGAGTTACCAGAAATCGGCTTTCATCCTGAAGTGAGGAGGTGGCTGGCACGGCCCAGAGTGCCTACCTTATGTCGTGTTCCGTCCCTTCTCTCTGGTGGACTGGCCCTCTCTGAGTGGCTACAGCTGTTATTTCCACCATATGTACGTTCTATAAAATTTCAGTCTTGTGTTGGTAGTTGTGGAAAAATAAGTATGGATGGACTCCTTCTTGTCATGATTCCGATCCCTGACGGTGCATTCCGTGCTGTCTGGTACGTGGGTGTCTACGTCAGCTGATACTTTGCCATATTTATATATTCATTCCGGCCACTTTTGAGGGATTTGAGAAAGTTCGATGATTTCCAGGAATTGAATGAGCTTTCGTAGAGTCAATCATTTATTCAAATGAGTTGACGTTTATCGATCGTGATTCCCAAAGGAAAGGGGAGCTGTTGCCTTCTCTCTCCCCAATGCCCCTCGGTGCACCCACGCCTGTGAGAGAGGAAGAGGAGGCAGGACACACCCGGTTCTACCCAGTTGCTCTGGTGACAGATGTGCAGGTATTTGCAGCTTTTCCTGGTTGGCAGCGAGGGGCTCGGTGACCTGGTGTTCGCATGGAACCTGAATCACTATATGATGAAAACTTACACCCAGGTATTTACATTACGATTCATAACAGAAACAAAATTACAGTTGTGAATTAGCAATGGAAATAATTTTATGGCTGGAGCTCACAACACCATGAGAAACTGTATGAAAGGGTCACATTATCGGGAAGGTTGAGAATCGTTGGTCTAAGAATTAAGATGGGGACCTCCTGGGAGACTGTTCCCCGACATATCAGAACTGCCGTGTGCATGCCAGCAGGACCTCTGTGGTTCTGGAAACAGTGCCCTCTAGTGCAGAGGGCTGGGCACTGGCAGTGGGAAGCTGGTGAAACACCCTGACGGGTGCAAGTCCTGTAGGCAGGGCTCTTGGCACCCGCCAGCGGGAATCTCACTTCCTAGGCTCCTAGAAGTTGTGAGTAGAGTTGCTTAGAGAGCATCACAGAGCCAGGAGTTGGGCAAGGCCTGTGTGAGCATAGGTAACGGTGTCCAGGTGTGGGAAAGACTGTGGTATATTCTCTGGGAGATGGAGGGTTCCGATGTCACCCATAGGTCAGCCACTTCAGTGGCCCAGTAATTGAAGTAGGAGTGTTAACTGGTGCTGCCAGATTTTATTTTTCTATAAAAACCAGAAATTCATGTTTATGTTACTTTGGCCGCTAATTAAGATGTTTTCTGAGTGTGGTATAAGCCAAACAAAACATGTCCCTGATCTTGTCCAGCCCGTAGGCCTCTGGTCTGGGCTTCCAGCCTAGCTATTCCTCCTGTGCACTAGGTCTGTGCCCTAACGTGCTTGTCTGTCATGGGACTCTGTATCACTGGTCAAACCCTTTCCACATCCTTGGTGCATCTCACATCCTTCCCTTGGCAGCAGACTAACTAGCCAAATATATTAGCATTTGGAGGTCGTGTGTGTGTGTGTGCGTGTGTGTTTGTGCGTGCGTGTGTGTGTGTGTTCGTGCGTGCATGCACATGTGTTTAGGAGTGGAAGAGAACAGAAAAGTCAATCCAGATGAAGCATCCATGTCGTCTTTAAAGCTAGTGACTTTTAGGATGAAATCTATGCTTCAGAACGATAGCAGAAGCTAAGCTGGAGTTTGCATATACAATGTCAAGTGTGAAATGGGGGTTGTGAACACTGGTGATTTAGCAGGCTCCAACTGAAGTTCCACCCGCCTCTCTGATGATCAGTGTGACCGTGGGCCAGGGCAACAATTTCTCGCACTGTGATGTTGGTGTGTGCTAAGGATTGAGTGGAGTCTGTGCCGTGTGTGTGTGTGTGTGTGTGTGTGTGTGTGTGTGTGTGTAATGTGTCCCAACTGTGATAGGCCCCTGCCTCCCACAGTACAACACAACATACTATCCAGACCCACGGTTTGCTTGGTGTTCTGGTGGTCCAACACCAGACAGAAGGTTCAGCCTGTGATTTCTCCAGCTGTGTGATGGGGCAAAGCCACACACTTCTAGCAGAAACTGTGCTTCCAGGTGTGAATTGGAGTCTTTTACCGGGTTGGTGACATGTAGCGCAATCCTCTCAGGATGCTGGGCACCCTCAGTGACCTCTTACAGGAGGCGCCATCAGACCAGAGAAGCGGGAAGATAGGATTCAGTGGTGAGAGTGGTGAAAGACGGAGGCATGAGGAGGAAAGGGTGGTCGTGAGCTTGTGTGGGAGAAACACCCACAAGCAGAGCTCCGCCGAGCTGCTCAGGGCTGTAGTTCCCAATCCCTTGTCATCAGTCACTGAGTCTGGCTGTGAACTTGGTGATGGCTCTGCCTTCTAATCACCTTGAGAGACTGAGATGAGGGGATGGCCCCTGGGTCCTTCTATTCCTCCTATGACAAGACCTAATGAGGGGCATGGTGGTCTATCAAGGAAGCTCATTTTTGCTGTTTCTGAGAAGGGAATGGTTTGAATTTCCAGTCAGTCTGGGCTTTGCAGTCTTCGGTAACTACCAGGTCAGCTTACATCTTTATGACAAGTGGCATCAGGGCCGGTGAGTTTGTTTTGATTGTAAAGTGAGTCTTCCCACTAATATCTACCTCTGCCATGGAACGGGTGTTCCGTTTCTCTCGGGAATCTCTCTTCTCACTTTCAAGGCAAGCGACTCAGGACGGCGCCAGATGATAAGGCCTATCAGCTTTCTAATCTGAACTGAGGGAGGATTTGGAAACCTAATGTGTTTGCATAGTTTTATATCTGAGGGGGTAGCTGACCCTTCCGTGGGCGGAAGGTTCAGTGCAGGAACCTGTGTGTCTGTGCACAGGAACAAAGCGACATGTGACAGTGGAGATGAGGAGTCAGGCATTGTGGGGGCAGAAGTGCACCCCAACCTTCTGTGTGTAAGCAAAGTACAGTTGGCGTTCCTTCACTCTTTGCTGCTCCCCTGGCCACATAACGTGCTGATTGCCAATATGCTCTGCTGTCTCCGGTGTCTCTTATCGAGTTAATAGTCGCCCCCAGGAAAAGGCAACCCTCAGATGTTTATAGCCATCTTGGCCTGGCCATTAAGATGATGAATGAACTCACTGCTAACCCTTGTAAGAGAGCCCTTGGGGGGAAATCAATACTTAGAAAATAATAAGTCTCTTCCGCCCCCTTCCTGTCTTTAATCCGGTACCCTGAGCCCCCTGGTGACTTTACCTTGAACTTCCTGCATAATGCCAAGAGGAGATCCTCACCTGGCCCCAATCCAGGTGCCACTCTTGTCCTGCATTCTCCCTGCTGCTCACTTCTTGTTTGGGTTCTTCTGAAGGCCCCACCCTTTGCCCATAAAGAGCTGAGAGAAGGCGGAGGAGGGCAGGTACCCAGAGGCCAGGACTATGATCCCTAACCGGTGTGTCACCTGTCAGCTCTGCCTGAGTACTGGCACAGAGAGATAGCCTACAGTGCAGGTCCCTGAGACTGATGGCCCTTCTGGTTGCCGTGGGCACCAGGAAATGATGGAGAACCCCAGATGTCCATCTCCAATCACAATGTGGCCTACGTTCCAATGCAGAGCTCAGCTTTCATTGGCATGAGAAGCTTCATCTGTGCATTCATGGCGTGTGAAGGGAGGCTACAGTCTAGCCTGAGACATGTCAGTACAGCTGCGTCTGTGACAAGGACCAGTTAAGGATGCGTCCCACCACCTTGCCACGGGCAGATCTGTGAGAGGAATTCAAGAAGTGCACATTAAACCTCCTGGCTCCCACCTTTAGTCAGATGTTGAGCGGCATTTACCCATTTCCTCTTCTCAAAGGGAAAAGAGGGGTCCTGGATTTTAGATCTTTTTTCACCAGACAGCAAAGTATCTTTAAGAAAGAGAGAGAGAGAGAGAGAAAGAGAGAGAGAGAGAAAACTATGAAACTGCTAAGCTAAGAAAAGACAACTTAAAAATAAATAAAACTTTAAAAGCAAGGTCTGGGAGCTGACTTGGATCTCCAGAGCCCAGACAGTGGTGGAAGGAGAGAACAGACTCCACGAAACTGTCTTCTGACCTCACATCAGACACACATCATACACGTGTGGTAATAAGCAAGGAGACTGGGGAGATGGCTCGGTGGTTAAGCGTGGTTGCTGTTCTTGTAGGGGACGCAAGTTCGATTCCCAGTGCCCACATCACCTGTAACTCCAGCTCCAAGAGGCCTGACTCCCTATTCTGGCCTCTATCTACACTCATGCGTTCACTCACAGACACAATTTGAAAATAATAAACATTTTGAAGTCAGGAAAAGCTTGAATATCTTCTCCGGAACAGATGCTGAGTGAGAATGACGGCCAGGGTGCTGGTGGTTCCGGGGGTATCTGTTACCAGCGGAGGGTGAAGCAAGGCAGGACAGGGCAATCTCAGGCAAAGGCCCTCCAACCCTAGCCCTCAGCTTGATCTTGCAGGGAAGCTCCCACTCAGTTCTATCCCACCGTAAAGGAGGAAGTTGCACTTAAGACCTACAAAGAGCAAATGCTGGTTTAGAGTCATGCAGGAGGCCATTAAAGCCCTGATGGAGGTGGGTCTTGTATTAATCTGTTGCTTTTATTGGTTAATTAATAAAGAAACTGCCTAGGCCCATTTGATAGGCCAACCCTTAGGTGGGTGGAGTAAACAGAACAGAATGCTGGGAGAAAGAAGCCCAGTCAGTGAGTCGCCATGATTCTCTTAATCCAGACAGACGCAGGTTAAGATCTTTCCTGGTAAGCCAGCTCGTGGTGCTACACAGAATATGAGAAATGGGTTAGATCAATATGTAAGAGCTAGCCAATAAGAGGCTGAAACTAATGGGCCAGGCAGTGTTTAAAAGAATACAGTCTCCGTGTAATTATTTCGGGGCATAAGCTAGCCATGCGGGCGGCTGAGTGCAGGGGATGCAGCCCCGCTGCTCCAAATTACAACAAAGCCCCCAGTGCTTCCCGACTCCCACCCAGGATGAAATGTGACCAGGGTGTGTCAGGAAATCAAGGCCCTGCTGGCTGCCATTGTGGAGAGCAGGGAGCCCATGTAAGCACACCATAAGAGTGTAAGCTAGCTCAGCCTCTCTGGAAAGCAGTATATGGGTTTCTCAGGAAAGAGACACAGATCCCCAAGAGCTTCTACTGTCTTGTCTACTACTCCTGGGTGTTCACCCAATGGACTCCATCAACACATCTCTGAGAAACAGTGCGTCAGTGTTTATCACAGCGCTGTTCACAATAGCCAGGTTCCTGAGCCAGCCCAGCTAGCTAAGCCTAGCAGCCATAAGAATGAAGCCGTGTTATCTGTAGGAAAATGGATGCAACTGGAAACAGTACTATTAAGTTGTCGGGGTCTGGTGCTAGCCTGAACTCTAAATTATTTCTCTAGACCAGACCCCAACATAAACTATCTCTCTGGACTGGGGTGGAGGTACGGAAATAAAGACACAACTCACATGGTTTCATCAGGAGGGAGATTCTCAGCAATCCCTCATGAAGTCCTGAGTTCACATCCTGAAGAATTCCTCTTGCTTTATTCTCCAGTCTTTTATACCAAAACATAAACTGAGGGGGACATACACCAGCATTCTGTCTCCTGGGTAACCAGGTGAATGGCTTTTAGTGATGTCCACAACTACCTGTGTGCTCTGTATGCTACCTGTCCATAGGCTGAATTAGTATTTCTATCAGGCATCCTCCAAATTACAAAGAAAGGAACAAAACAACATCCTGGCCCTTTGTTAGGGCAGCGGAGGCCTGACTGACAGGGTACATGACCACCTCAGGTGGGGCCTATGGCTTCAGAGCCTGGCTGCCACACCAGATAGAAATATGGGCCTACATTAAGTAAATTAATCCAATCTCAGAAAAAGTGTTTCCCTCTCATTTGTGGCTCCTGTATTTTATATGGTCACATAGCGCTATGTATGTGTACATTAAATGTTTCCCTCTCGTTTGTGGCTCCTGTGTTTTATATGGTCACATAGCGCTATGTATGTGTACATTAAATGTTTCCCTCTCATTTGTGGATCCTGTATTTTATATGGTCACATAGCGTTATGTATGTGTACATTAAATGTTTCCCTCTCATTTGTGGCTCCTGTATTTTATATGGTCACATAGTGCTATGTATGTGTACATTAAATGAAAGTAGAAGCGGGATTGTGGAAGATAACGGGTGCTAAGCGGTGAGGGCAGGAAAACAGGACATATGTAACAAATGCATACAAGAACTCTAAATTTAAAATAACATATTCGAAATGGGGACCTTGTGGCAGCTTGACATGCAGGAAGGAAGCAGTGATAAGAGCCCGTTGATAATGGGCACAAAGCTAAGTTGTGTGTATGCTGGAAAAATACAAGAAATTTGAAGCTGGGAGAGATGTTTAGGGCTCCAGATGAAACTCCCAGGACCCGCTCAAGGTAGACAAGGCAGGACCAGGGATGTAGCTCGATGGTAGAGCACTCACAGAGCGTGCTCAGGACCAGTATGTCTGAAGTACCTCAATCGAAATATTTCAAATGAAGTGCTTCGGTGTGTTTAAAATGTGCAAAATACACCTGGGAGAAGACACACGCCATCATGCCTACCTCATACACCTGGGGTGACTACACACGCCGTCATGCCTATCTCATACACCTGGGGTTACTACACATGCCATCATGCCTACCTCATACACCTGGCATTATAGGCACATGCCATCATGTCTACCTCATACACCTGGGGTAACAGACACATGCCATCATGTCTACCTCATACACCTGGGGTTACTGCACACGCCATCATGCCTACCTCATACAACTGGGGTTATAGGCACACGCCATCATGCCTACCTCATACACCTGGGGTTTACTACACACACCACCATGCCTACCTCATACACCTGGGGTTATAGGCACATGCCATCATGTCTACCTCATACACCTGGGGTTATAGGCACACGCCATCATGTCTACCTCATACACTTGGGGTTATAGGCACACGCCATCATGCCTACCTCATACACCTGGGGTTTACTACACACACCACCATGCCTACCTCATACACCTGGGGTTATAGGCACATGCCATCATGTCTACCTCATACACTTGGGGTTATAGGCACACGCCATCATGCCTACCTCATACACCTGGGGTTTACTACACACACCATGCCTACCTCATATACCTGGGGTAACAGACACATGCCATCATACCTACCTCATACACCTGGGGTTATAGGCACACACCATCACGCCTACCTCATACACCTGGGGTTATAGGCACATGCCATCATGCCTACCTAAATTTGTTCCCCAGTTTAGACCCAGTGTCAGCACAGCACTGTTGCTGGTTTCTGATTTCTTCCCGGAGCTGACCCTCCGTCATCGTTCCCAGACAAGGCAGAGAGAGGTAGGAAGTAGGCTGTTTGAATGAGGGCCCATTATCCAAGAGGCCAGGGAAATCAAACATGTTGATCCCCTGATCACATTTGATTCCTTCCTCTTCCTGCCAGTTTTTGCCCCCACCCCACCCACCCCTGTGCCCTGCACACACCTGCCCCACTCTCGTTTGCTTTTCTGGGTGTGCGTGTGCATATATATACATTTTCCTATCTGCATGGCTGCGCATGTGTGCACGGATGTGGAAGCCTGAAGTTGGTGTCAGCATTCTTTATCCACCTTATCCGTTGAGTCAAGGTCTCAACTGAACCGGATAAGCCTCCATGCCTACTTTGCAGTTATGTGAGTTCTGGGGATCAAACCCAAGACTTCATGCTTCCTAAGCAATTGTTTTAGCCACTAAAGCATTGCCCCAGCCCTGCTTTTATATTTTATTTATTTATTTACTTTAATCCCTGTACCAGTGACTCTTTCAAAATCTGGTTGGCCCTCGGGTTGCTGGAGCTTATTTAGCCACATTCCAGAAATAGCCACAGATGCCAGGACCTGGACAGCAGCCCCAGGCTACTGGTCAGAGGTGTCAGAGGCCAGCACACAATTCAGGCCACCTCTGAGCTGTCCTTCCTGGAGACCGGGTTCATAGATGTCCTTCATGACTCCCATCTCAGAGTCTGAATGTTTGGGGGTTTGTGTGTGACTTCAATGTTTTTCCTCAAATGATGCTATCTGCCTCATTTTACCCTCATGATGTAACCTGCTAGAAGTCCGTCAGTCTACTTTGTTGAAATTGGGTCCATGAGGTTTGACTAGAATCCAGTCTTGTCCGGTTAAGTCTGAAGTTTCGGATCAATGATTGCTTTCTTTTTCATGGACTATTTATACCTAAAATGTTGGTGTGTTCATATAACTTTCCTTTTGACCTTTTAAGGAAGTGAATTCTATTTTTAAAGTTCTACCCCCTTAAAGAATGAAGTATGCTGTTGCTTTCATTTCTAATATTTTGCTTAGTGTATTTGTCTCTATAGCCATAGGCAGGAGTCTTCTCTTAGCTTGCTCTCCTGTGTGGTCTTGGTCAGGTTTCTGGACTTTTGCTAGAATTTTCTAAAATAAATAGAAAGCCTGACTTCTTCTTGGTAGTCTGAAGACATGTAACTCGTAAAGTTACAACAGTGGGAAATGGCAGGGACAGCCCTTGCTGGGTGCTCATTTCTCCATCACACTCTGTGCTCAGCAACTAACTTTTTAAAACATGTTTTTGCCCTACAACAACTCAGTTTCCCTTTATGAGCTCCATTTTCCTGAGGAGGAAACCAAGGTTTAGCAAGGCTCAGCTGCTAAAACTGGACATTGGGATTCAGGCACAGACAGGCTGAATCCAGAGGTCTCTCTTGCATCTTTTTTGCATAAAGAGGCCAATTTGCATGTCTGATGGTCTCTGGCTGCCCACCTGGCTTGTAGCTCTTACCCTCTGGAAGGCCAGGTGCTTAGTGAATGACATCTTTCCCATTACATCACTGCCCATTTTTCTTGTGTAGGGGGCAGCAGGCAGGAAGCATTGATGAATTTTCTGGGGCAGCTGTGTTTTGTCTAAACAAGGCTCTCTTTAGCACCCCAAGAGTTCTGGCACAGAGACCTAACCCCTACCAGGCTTCCACTAGAGGAAGCCTTCCTGTGGTGCCCGTGTGTCGCCACGCTGGATTCTGGGAGCTGGCAGGGCTTCGCTGCCTTTTCAATTTCTCCTCTGGAATTCACTTGTCCCCAGGTGAACTCAGCTAAAGGAATATGGCACTTAGGAGTTTTGCCCTTGAGAGGGCCCCGAAGGTGGAAAAAACACAATCTGCCCATTTTCCCTTCTGCCTGTTGAGTACCGGACAGTTGGCAAAAGTCGCGAGAGGTAGCGTCAGCGCCCCTCGATGTGTCGAGTGCTGGACGGTCTCGCTCGGTCTGTGACTCAGCCTCGTTTCCGAAGCTCAGCTCCAAATGTTGTTGGGGAAAAAGAAGGAGAAGCTCTTGCTGTACACCCAAGTCGCTTGGAAGAGGCTGGTGGCATGGCACAGTGGGAATATCAAGGACGTGGGTACCTGATGGAATGGATCACGTGGCAACCAGAATTCTATAACTGATATGTAACAGAATCTAGGTCTCTACTGAGTGATCGAAAGCTGGGATTTTCGTAGGAGAACAGCTCGTGTTTTTTTTTGTTTTATACCAAATAGTCAAAAGAAAATTCAACTAAGAAAAGACTGAGTGGGTTAAATAGCATCTTGTTTGCCCAGCCCAGGGACAAACATCGAATGTCTTGAATGTCTACAGAAATTGCTCCCCCTGTGTCAAGCTCTGAGGTTGAGAATGGAAACCAGGCTGATACATACTGCCTGGTTTGGTCTGAGCAATGTCAGCGTCCTGCCTCCTCGTTACTCAGAAAGAGTATTTAGTGTGAGATTTGTAAACAGACTAGACAGGTGCCCTGCAGCCAGCCTCCTCAGGAACCCTCTGGGGGATGGGTCTGCACAGGTGCTCGGGAGCTGTGGCTGTATAAATGGACAGGCCTGGGGTCAGGAAAGATGCCCCCGTGTGTCCTGGGAGATGTTAGGGAAAGGGGAGGTGCTGGGACTAGGAGGGATGTGAGCTGTAGAAGGGATAGATTGGAAATAGACAAGATCTTTCGAGTAATTGGGAGCATGGGGTCATGAAAGAGGGTAGAAGGGGAAAGGGGAGGAAGGGAGGGGAGCAGAGAAAAATGTATAGTGCAATAAAAACAATTTTAAAAAATTGATAAAATAAAAGATAGAAAGGATGGAGTGGATTGAGAAGAGTGGTGAAGAAGGAGACGCAGTCAGCAGGGAGCAGATGGCACAGGTCCTGGGAGACCACAACGAGATAGCCACACATAAATGGTAGAGGATGCCGAGTGTGTGACAGCTTCTGTTTTGCCTGAATGATAGAGCCTATGATATACTTACAAAATGCCATCAAAATGTCCTAGTCCGACTGTTGGCTGAAAAAGGGAGGGCAAAAACTAAACATCTTTTATAGAGGTCTTTAAATTGCAACTAGAGTGGATATCAAAAATGAGCATTCACTGTTGATTGAATCCAAGCTTTAAAATCTAACCTTTGCCATAGCAGAATATATATTAATACAAGCTTGGAAAGGCCTGAAATGTCACATTTCACAGAGGGAACAGCCCTCTCATAAGGGAAATGTTCCAGAGCAGTCCCAAAGCCACGTGTGTCAAAGTTCAAGTCCTCCTTTGAGGAACCCAATGGATTCAGAGCCGCTCCTGTCTGAATATGTGGCTCAGTATGAAAGAAACTGAGCTCCCTCAAAACCTCGTTTCCCTGCTCAAGGCTCTCAGGGCCTGTTCTCTACCTGTTCTTCAGATCAGCATTTTGGTCAGATAGTTTATGGAGGTAATATTAGTTTTGGCTTCTGGGAACAAAGCTTCTCTTCCTTAGCTGAGAGTATGCGCATCAGTTTTATGTCCAGCGTGTGCTATGGACTGAGCAGCATGTTGAGCACTGGGCTTTTTGAAAGACCCAATGTCCTCAGATTCCCGAGACTTCACTGGTCCAGCCCAAGTGAGCTCTCACTCACGGCTGAACACACTCATTCGCTCATCTGGAAGGAAGGAATGTTCTAGTGGGGACAGAGCCATGTGGTATCATCCGTTCCGGAAGTCAGGCACTTCCCTTCTTATGAGGACTTCAGGGAGAGGCACCAGGAAACGGAGAGGTGAGGAGAGAGTAATCGTTTCCACGGGATGAGGGCGTGCCACTCTCTCTGTGGATGTAGATAAAAATAAAAGAAGAGGCCAGGCTTTTGCTGAGGAAGGGACTGGTCCTTCGTTCTCTTTTAATCTATTTTAGATTATTTTCTATATATGAATGTTTTGCCTTCATGTATGTCTGTGTGCCATCTGCATGCAGTGCCCATGGACATCAGAAGGTGGCGTTAAGTCCCCTGGAACTGGATTCACAGGTGGTTGAGAGCCATCATGTGGATGCTGGGAACCAAATCTTGGTCCTCTGCAAGAGCAGCATGTGGTGTTAGCCTTGAGCAATCCTCTCGAGCCCCAGGAATGGGTTTGTTATGCTTTGGTTCTCTCCTTCCTCGTTGTATACATCCTGATTTTACTCAGGGCAGCTGTTTGGGAGAGTCTTCCTTCCTCCCTTCAAGCTAGTTGGGTGCCCCTCCCATCCACACCTTGTAGGAATCTGTCTCAGTTGGACAACCTGGGATAGCTGGATTCAGTTTTTCCCTAAGTGTGGTTTTTCAGACTATTACTTTTCCAAAGATTTATTGACCCAAAGGCAAATGGTTGCCTGCCATGTTCCAGCCCTGCGAGGAAGGCGTGATGCAGGGGGTTGAGTAGAGGTCCTGGACAGCAAGAAGAAAGAGATGGCAAGCCACCATGATTGTTCTTTGGAGGGTCAGTGCTGGCAGTATTTGGGGCCTTTTGAGGTGCATTAGCAGTTACGCAGCAATAGTCCCCCAAAGGATGGGAGACTAGAACATTCTTCATGCACCAGCTTCATTCCTGGTTGGTTGAGTGTGCTGGTCAGGGGATCACTTGAATGTGAGTGTTCCTAGAACCTTCTGTTGAAGACAGCACAGAGCTGGGGTCAGGGCTGGGCCAAGAGGGACTTAACTAAACCTGTGTCTGACTCTGCCCCAGCCCAGCTTGTCATTGCTGGCTATCTTCAAAGCAAAGGGTGGCAGCTAGCTCTCCTCCATCCATAACTGTTTAGTGAGATTTTCTCGAAGCGCACAGAGAGCAGTCTCCATAAGTTCTCCCTTATCCGTGATGCCGGCCACTCGCCATTCTTTTCAGTTCAGAAATACTAAATTAAAAATTGCAGAAAGAAACCGTGGGTGAGTTTTCAATTGCACTGCACTCTGACCAACTCAGTGAACTCCTGTGCCTCCCCGCTCGATCCTGTCTGGCTTATGAACCATTTCTCTGAGCAGAGTGCCCATGCTGTATGTCCTCCCCACCCCAGGACTCACTTTAATAGCTGCTTACGTTCTCGGATGAACTGCCTTTGATTTCAAAGCACCTATGTTCTATAAGCTCATGCTGTATTTAATCATGGGTAGTGTGATGCAAGGGCATAAAGTCTGGGAGCACAGATTAATGCCAGCCAGATCGGAAGAGCGGGGCCTGTAGGTGGAGCGCTGCCTGTGGTTTTAGGCATCCACTGGGAATCTTAACCACACCCTGTGGATTAGGTAGAAAGGAGAGGTAAGAGTCTGTACCTTGGAAGCTGAGCAGGGTTTGAATCTAGACCTGGCCTCTTTCTTGTCGTTTTACATACATAAATTAGAAAATTTTTTAGACAGGCGTGGTGGTGCAAGCCCATAATCCCAGCACCTGAGAAGGAGAAGCAGGAGAGTAGAGAGTTCTAGATCAGCCTTGGCTGTGTAGCAAGCTCAAGAACAAGAGCCTATCTCAAAAAAAAAAAAAAAATAGTAATCATATAAATAAAAATTAAAGTTTTAACGCGAAAATGTCTCAAAGCAGAACGTTAAAGCTGCACTTTTCAAGAAACCTAGAGCTACAAACCGTACTTCAAACAAGGAATTTAGGTTATTTACTTTTGTCACGGCTTCTGCTTACAGAATGAGTCAGACTAAAAGCAGCTCTCTGAGATCAGGTCGAACATAGCCCAGGCTGGCCCTGCTCACTATGTAGCCAAGCTGACCTTGAACTCCTGATCTTCGTGCTTCTGCTCACCAAGTGCTGGGGTGACAGATGTGTGCTGCTTAGTTTTCTGAAAGCCTGACGTGAGCTAGAGTCATTTCAGAAGTAGAAACCTCAGCTGAGGAAATTCCCAGATCGGCCTGTAGGCAAGTTTACCCCCATGGACCTGCAGGCAGGTTTGCCCCCTGAGCAGCCTGTAGGCAGATTTGCCCCCGAGCGGCCTGTAGGCAGGTTTGCCCCCTGAGTGGCCTGTAGACAGGTGTCTGTGGAGCATTTCCTTGTTGATTATTGATGCTTGATGTGGGAGGGCCTTTCTTACATGGCTGAGCAGCCATCCTGAATGAAGAAATAAAATGGGCTGAGTAAGCCATGGGAAGGAAGCCAGGAAGCAGCCCTCCTCTGTGGCTTCAGCGCCTGCTTCCAGGTCCTCCCTGACTTCCTCAGGTGATGACTGTGATGGGGACGTGGACGCTGACATCAGCCCTCTCCTCCCCACGTGACTTTTGGCCATGGTGTTCTCTCACTAGAAACTCTGGCTCAGTCAGGCCTGCCCCCGCGCATCTGATTCATAGTGAAAGTTTAAAAGGAGAGGAAAAGAAAGAAACTTTTTAATGAAGTTCTGTGTTTTTTCTGATAAAAGTAAATAGATGTGCTTCAATAATCTACAGATATTTACTTAAGGAGGAATATCTAAAGGAGGAGAGCGCTCTTCTGTCCCAGAGGCCTCAGTGCGACCCCCTGACTGAGCGCCACTCCCTGACTGAGCACACCCTCCCTGGTGAAGGAAAGCGCCTCTTCAAAGGTCTTTGTGAAGCATCTTCCTTGGTTTCTTTCTTTGTTTTCTTGTTTGTTTAATTTATTTATATTTTTTATGTATGTTGGTGTTTTATCTGTGTGTATGTGATGGTGTCAGATCTTGGAGTTACAGACAGCTGTGAGCTGTCATGTGGGTGCTGGGAATTGAACCTGGGTCCTCTGGAAGAGCAGCCAGTGCTCTTAACCACTGAGCCACCTCTCCAGCCCTCTTTTTTTTTTTTATGATGTTTGTCGTCTACTTGTATTACTTTTTATTTGTAGTTCAGTGTAGCATGAATTCTAATTGGTCTTCTTAATAAAAACTCGGAGTCAGCTATCAGAGGGCGAAAGCTGAAGGATCGGAGAAGCAGAGCGGCAGCCTCTACCCGTGCTCAGACCAAAGGGAGATCCTGTCCTCAGACTGCTTCCTCAGACAACTGACTGCCCTGAGCTCCTGTCTCCTCCCGCCATATCACTTCTGTCTCCACCTTCCTAGTGCTGGGATTTAAGGTGGTAATCCCAAGTGCTAGGAACACCCTTGTGTGAGTTCTGTTTTTTTATTTTATTTTATTTTTGGCTTTTTCAAAACAGGGTTTCTCTGTAGTTTTGGATCCTGTCCTGGAACTAGCTCCTGTAGACCAGGCTGGTCTCAAACTCACATCTCCTGCCTCTGCCTCCTGAGTACTGGGATTAAAGGTGTATGCCAGCACTACTTAGTTCAAATTCTAGTTCTTTTAGACAGATTCAATCTTGTGTAGCCCAGAGTGGCCTTGAACTAACAGAGATCCCTCTGCCTCTGTCTCCCATATCCTAGGATTAAAAGTGTGTGCCACCACTGCCTGGCCTCTAGTGGCTGAGCTCTGCACTCTGATCTTCAGGAAAGCTTTATTTGTTAAAACACAAACAAAATATCACTGCACTTTAGGGACAATAAGTACAGCTGAAGGTCTCTTCTGAGGTGGTGTGTTTTTCACGTTCAGAAGTTTATTCCTCAGTTCCGGTTCCCAAGGGGCATAAGGACAAGGTGGAAATGAGGTGAGGCCAGGGTTTCTCACGCATACCCCACCTCTTCCCAGGCCTCGTCCCTTCTTTCTGGAAGATGGGCTCAATACTCACAGCCCTGTGAGATCCCCTACTACGGCCCTCAGCTTCTTCCTGCACACAGCAGTTCTGTTCTTGGTCCTTCCGCAGACTGAGAAGAGTAGAAAGTAGGCGTGCACAAGCCCAGGCCACCTCCGTCCTTAGCGGTCAGCCCAGGTCGTATGCAGGTAACTGCGTGGTTGAAAGACCTTGGGTGTGGGCTCAAGGAGGTAATGAGATGAACTGTCAGAGTTGGGGAGTTTATTACAAGGACCGTTAATGCCATGAGCAAACTGACATAGATCACAGCGTGGTGGGGGCTCTGAGGAGATTTCAGTCCTCCCTCCCCATGCCAGAGACAGACAGATGGTGGTGTCTCTGAAGAAAGGAAGTCAGGATCCACATGGAAGAATGTGGGTGTCTCTCTGCTTACACTTCTCCAAGGACGAGACAGTATTAGGGCAAGAGCCTACAATCAGACTGACTCTCAGGCAGAACACAGGGAAAGGGGTGGACGGCAGGGTGTGTGGCCACTGATACTGCCTTTGATGTAAAGGTTCCCTATCCCCAGGTGTGAGCTCCTGGCCCCTAGGAGTCTGTTAGCTAGAGATTCCCGATGTCTCAGTAGCTGTGGAGGTCTGTAAGGGGAAGGGCTATGCAGGTACTGTGGCTTGAACAGCAGCAAGACTCAGCATCAAAGTCTTAACAGTGACCCTTGTTGCCCTTCCCTGGGTGCTAGGTGGGACCCTCGGGGCTCCAGGTGGGACCTTTGGGGCTCCAAGTGGGACCCTCGGTGCTCCAGGTGGGACCCTCGGGGCTCCAGGTGGGACCCTCGGGGCTTCAGGTGAGACCCACAGGGCTCCAGGTGAGACCCTCAGGGCTCCAGGATGCTCTCACTCTTCCCAGAGACTGTGCACCTGTTAGTGTAACAAGCCGCCCTAGCATTTATTGGCTTATTACAATAATCATTTATTATTGCTCCTCATGTAGATGTTAGCTGGGCAGTTTTTTAGCTCTGGGCCAGGTTTGACTTCCTGGCTGACCTTGCTTAGGGTTCATGGTCGCCTGGCAGATCAGCTGTTGTCTGTAGTGAAGGAATAACCGAGCCATGTGGCTGGCATCTGTCAGCAAACTAGCCAATGCTCACATGATCTTGGCAAGATTCCAAAAGAGCAAATAGAAGCCTCAAAGCCTCCTAGATCAGGGCTAGGAATAGGCATAGCATAGTTTCAGCTGCATTCTAGTGACTGGATCCAGTCACAAGTCCTGCTCAAGTTCAGAGTGAGGAAAGTCAAGCTGACCTCATGATGGGAACAGCCAAAACAAACAAACAAAAAAAAACAAAACAACAACAACAACAAAAAAATCAAACCGTAAAGAAATAAGGACAAGGTCCAAATCAGAAGCAGAAGGAGAGAGAGCATGAGCAAAAAACTCAGGACCACGAGGGGTGCACCCACACACTGAGACAATGGGGATGTTCTATCGGGAACTCACCAAGGCCAACTGGCCTGGGTCTGAAAAAGCATGGGATAAATCCGGACTCGCTGAGCATAGCAGACAATGAGGACTACTGAGAACTCAAGAACAATGGCAATGGGTTTTTGATCCTACTGCACATACTGGCTTTGTGGGAGCCTAGGCAATTTGGATGCTCACCTTACTAGACCGGGATGGAGGTGGGTGATCCTTGAACTTCCCACAGGGCAGGGAACCCTGATTGCTCTTAGGGCTGACGAGGGAGGGAGACTTGACTGGGGGAGGGGGAGGGAAATGGGAGGTGGTGGTGGGGAGGAGGCAGAAATCTTTAATTAATAAATAAATTAATTAATTAATTAAAAAAAGAGAAAGAAAGAAAGATCCTGCTACAAAATAAAAAAAAAAAAAACTTTGTCATGTCCCAAACAACTGCTTCTCTTTTTAGAGAAACACATGTGCGTTTCTCAATAAAGCATTTCATGAAATTAAAAACAACAACAACAAAAAAAAAACAAAAACAACAAAAAAAAGAAATAAGGACACAAGGGAGGATGGAGAATTGTGGCCGTTTTTACAAACCCTCTGCCCTAGATCCTTAGACAAGTGTGTTTATAGCAATGTTTTAACAAGAACATCTTGTTCCCCAGGTGACAGCTGACAAATTAATAAAGATGGTTCCACTAGCTGCAAGCCAGTAGGAGCCAGAGATGTTGGTTAGGGATCCGGGGTTGCTATGATGCTCTGAGACTTCTCTCGTGGCCGGAGAGCTGGTCATAGCCCCTGGAAGGAGGGCCATGCTCCTTTCCCACTGGGCCCCCCCAACAAGCGACTTGAGTGTCATATGATACAGTGACCAGCTTCCTTTATAGCAGCCTACCTACGAGAGAGTATATGGCCAAAGCTGGCCTTTAGTGACCGTCTCAACCCCCAGAGGTCACACTGCAATTCTTTTGCCACGTCTGTTCTTCAGGAATAGGTCATTAAGTTTGGCCCACAGTCAGGGGAAAACCAGACTCCTCCTTCCAGGAGCGTTGACTAGCTCCTGGGAGCTATTTAAAGCCACTGCCCTAGGAGCAGACAGTCACGGTTTACGAGCTAAGTACCCACGACGGTATCTAGCAGTCACTAGACACAGAATCTCAACCCATATCACATCTAATAGCTGAGGGCCTGAGAACACAGGCCATCACCAGGGTCCCCTCAGACTTAGGCTTCCCCTCAGAGGGTTCCGGAAGGCTACAGAGGGTTCTGCGTAAGTCCATGCTTTCACATTCTACTCTAGAGTGCTCTAGAGAGTACCCCAAAATGCCTTTGGTACTTGGAGCATCGCGACCCTTCCTTCCTTCATGGAGGAACTGGATCTCAGTGCTACAGGTCACAGGCCACTCTCAGAAGAGGGTTCCACCTCGCTCTGCGGGGCTCTTGCTGGGGCTCAGGATTCCGTGAGCATTTACGCCTGTTTTTGCTCTTTCGAGCCAAACAATAGACAACTCAATTTCCTCTACCATGAGTGAACAGAGAAATTGTTCTGGGAAGTGAAAACGTGAGACTGACCCGATGGATCCCTGAGAGTTCTGCTGATGAACCCCATCTGTCAGCTTCTCTTCTGTTTTGGCTCCCACTTCAGACAAGCCTGTCCCCGTAGGGTCGCAAGATCATTGCCAGGCCACTGTGAAGAACTGACTTCCTTAAGTTCTAGGAAGTTTCAGAGTCTCGCTGCACTGATAAACATAAACCTGGGTCACATGGTCCTGTTTTAGCGGGGTGGGAATGAGACTGAGTGCCCCTATACTGGCGGGCTGAGAGTAGGCTGAGGTGATGGGTATGGCACACAGAGACAGGTATATGCCATATCGCCACTGTTCCCCCATTTACCAGGGAAGAGATGGTGACCCAGAGCTGGCCATGTGGCTAAAGTCTCCCAGCCATGAGCTCATGGCTCCTGCCACTCCTGCCCTGCATGTTGGTAAAGGAAGACTGTTTTCCACCCAGCCCCTACACACCTCAGTGCTGCCCCATCTCAAGTGTCTGCCTAACACTACTCCATGAGCAGCAGCTTTGGAAGTGTTAGGATAGGAGCATGGGTCAGCAAGGACAGGAGAGAGACTGTGAGCCTCTCTGCTCAGACAGGAACTCTGCGAGGAGCTCTGGGCCCTAGATAGGAGCCGTGGCAATCTGAACACTCGCATGCTCCTCCCCTCGCCTGGCTGCACTGCCTGTGTGTGAGGTTTAAACACAGACTCCTTCCCCAGATGTAGGTTTGGAGAGGAGTTAGATGTCCTCTCCTGAGCACATGTTGGGGAGGAGCCCCCCACCAAAGCCCATCTTTATCAGAGAATCTGTTGGCAGCCGATGACTGCTGAGGGAGAGATCACGCTCCTTTGGGAATGTGGCCACTGGTAGATTTCTTACAGATGGCCAAACACCCATGCGCACGTGAGCAGCATCAAATAATAGCAAAACAATAAAAGCAAAGACATGGAGACGGGCGGCAGACGAGGTCAGAGGCACTAGGGAGTTGGATGAGCTAGATGAATGCGCACAGTATTCATTATGTGTGTGCAACTTTCAAAGAATAAAAATAATGTCGTTTTTGTTTTTAATCATCTGTTAAGATGTGTTGGTGCCCCCCTTCCCTAGAGGCCCTCTTCTAGAAGGTTCTGGATGAAGGAGCTGCCTTCTGGCTCCAAAGGCAACATAGGACAGTAGATGGAACCACAGAGAGAAGAAGGACTCAAAGAGACAGAAACAAAACAAAACCTTCCCCTCAGGTAAACAGGCCTTCAGAATGAGGGAGCCAAGGTCCCTGGAGTAGGCGGGAATGCGAGACACTTTCAGCCCTTGCTCATGAAGCCACGGCAGGGCAAGAGATTGGAGCCTCATGTCAAAGGAAACACTCGCTGCTTTTCCCAAAAAGCCTGTAGGCTTATGAAGGAGTTGCTGGTTGGGACCCAGAGGTGGACAGGTTCACTGTTGATTGTTAAGGGTCTCCTGCCAGCTGCCCACCTTGGTCTGTCCATCCACAATCACGCCGCCATTCCCTCTGACTAAAGATGACAAGGCAGGCGGCTGAGAGACCTTCCTGGTCTTTCTTTCTGGTGGGGGAGCCCCCCAGACCAGGGTCTAGCCCATGGATTCAGATGCTGTGCTTAAAATGATTTCTGGAAGATGGCACTTCAAGCCTCAGGCGACGCTCCAGCCTCCACGGTGCCAAGATGGAGGGTGACTGTGCAGTGGGGTCCTGGTCGGGTTACTCACTGCCAAGATGTTCTCAGAAGACAGCCTGGGCCAGAACACACACAGGGGATGGAGCCAAGTGAGGCTGTGTTAGAATCTTGGTTTCAGGCAATTCATTGCCATTGTGGCAAGCTGCTCAGGTTCTTGATTCCTCGTTCTCCTCCTTTGGGCAGTGGAGAATGAGACTAAAAAAGGCGTGGCTTGAAGAAGCTGCAGGTTGAGCATCTCTTACCCAAAATGCTTGGTCAAAAGCTGTTTCAAATGTCAAATGCTTTAAACTCGGGATATCCAACCTGCGCCTGCAAATGCCAGTCCATTCCCTCCTCCTCTGGTCTCCTCCTCAGCTTGTCCTCACAGTGAGGACATGTGGGGTCCTTTTCCAGCCTGGTATTTTTATGAGAAGTCTGGAAGAAACCTGGGGGAAAGTGGGTGCTGATGTCCCTGGAGGGATCCATCAGAGGAAGGTAGTTCTCCAAACGTCCCAGAGTCCCTGTACTCTGAGCTACAAGGGGCACTGGGCATCCAGTGGCTCAATAGATCAGTGCCCACTCTTCCCTGTGACTGCCCTCAGAGATCCAGTTCAGGATCTTCCCATTCAAGAGAAGGAAACACCACAAGCATCTCCCAGCATCTAACCAACCCACTCATTGAATAACCAAGAGAATCATAGGCTCCCCCTATTCAATCAGAAACTGTCTGGGTGTCTGTAAGCTGTCTGCATTTTGACAGGCTACTTGGTGATAGATGCATGCTAATGTGTGAGATGGGTAGGGATTGCAAAACAAAGGGAAAAAATGTCTTCCACAGACTCTCCAAAACCCCCTTCTCAGACTGACAAACTGACAGACCGCCTCCTGTGTGCAGTGTGTGATCGAGACCAGACTGTCAGGCTTGAGTTTCAGCTCTCCTGAAGGACCGTGGGCATGTGTGACCATGAATGAGTTTTATAATCATCAATGAATGCCTGAATCCTCATCTAAAGCAGGGTGACCATACACTGTTAGGATTGTTGGGAAGCACACTCTGATGTCTGTCACAGCAAGAGAGCTCAGTGGGGGATTGTCCAGGTTAGGGTGGCCTGTAGGTTATCTGTGGGAGGTTGTCTGATTGCCTTGATTGATGTGAACTACACAGCCTGAAAGTGGGCAACACCAATCTGGGGCCCTAGACTGTGTAAAATAGAGAAAGCTAGCGGAGCACTAAACATGCCAGCATTCTCTCTGCTCTCGACTGTCCGTGTGATGTTAACTTCCTGCCTTGACTTCCCTGCAGTGATGGACAGTACCCTGGAACTATAAGCTGAATAAGCTTTCTGCTCTAAGTTGCCTTTTGCAAGGTGTTTTATCACAGCCACAGAAATACAGCCAGCAAAAACTCTTAGAGCAGTGTGCACCTATCATACAGTTAGATCTCAGTGTGCGTTAGCTCTGTCCTCTTAGATTCCAGGCAGACTGAGGATCTCGCTCTGAGGCAGTATGAATGCCTTAACTATCTATCAACCTGTGTGAGTGAAAGAGTCAAAAATGTTTGAGGACAGTTTTCTAGGTACTCCCTGGATCCTAATAGCCACAAGAAGAACCTTAAACCTTGAATCCAGGACTTTCCAGGTCCCTGCTCCCTCCCCGTGAGAAACTCTGTAAAGACAAAGGAGGCTTTAGCCTGTCCTTCAGAGCCCCAGCTCTCAGTCCATGCAGACTTCCATGGGAATACATCAGACATCTTCCCCCGAGCATACAAAGAAAACACTCAGAACCAATCACGGAATGAGTCTGTGTTTTAAGAGGCACTTAAGTGAATTAAAATCAATATGCAATCAAGTATGTCTTAGCTGGCATCCGGAATGTTCTACTGGTGTGGGAGATCCTTCTGTCTGTGTATTGCTTTTATGGGTTAATGAATAAAGGAACTGCCTTGGCCTGTTTATAGGGCAGAACTTAGGTAGGCGGGGAAAACTGGACTGAATGCTGGGAGAAGGAAGGCGAAGAGAGAGATGCCATGGGGCTATTGGAGATAGACATGCTGAAACTTTGCTGGTAGTCCACAACCTCGTGGTGATGTACAGATTAATAAATAGAAATGAGTTAAATTAAGATGTAAGAGTTAGCCAATAAGAAGCTAGAGCTAACGGGCCAAGCAGTGTTTTAATTAATAACTGTTTTTGTGTGGTTGTTTCGGGTCTAAGCTAGGCAGGCGGCTGGGAAGAACAAGCGGCCCTCCTCAAACATTCTACTGGTAGATTTCTCTGTTTTAGAAGATTCTGAGCTCACCAGGCATGGTGGTACACGCCTTTAATCCCAGCACTTGGGAGACAGAAGCAGGTGAATCTCTGTGAGTTCAAGGCAGCCTGGTTTAGAGTTGCAAGATACTCAAGGCTGCACAGAGAAACCCTGTCATGAAAAACCAAAGCAAAAAGAAAGAAAAAATAAGGAAAAGAGAAGAAGATACTGACTTGTGTAGGACGAGGCCTCAGGACCTGTCTCCACCCTGCAGTGTGTGCTAGGACATGAGGTTTATAAAGCCTGGGAGCCTGTTCCTTCAGAGTCCAATGTCAAGTAGCTGTCCCCATGGAGGAGGCACAGAGAAAGGGTAGAGGATAGGTGTTGGTGCGGTGATCTGTTCCTCACTATCTTTGTGATAAGTACCATAACCAAAGGCCACTTAGAGGAAGAAAGGGTCCATCTGGCTTATGGGTTGCAGACCCTCATGGAGGGCTGTCAGGACAGGAAGTCAAGCAGTAGCTCAAAGCAGAAACCATGGAGGATCACTGCTGGCTGGCTCCCTCCCAGGCTCTAACCTCTTTCTGCAGCCAAGAACCACCTGCCCAAAGAATAGTATTGCCTGCACCCCAGGGTGGGCTGTGTCTCTGCAGCATTAACAGGCAAGACGGTCGGTCTGTATACCCACAGGCTCATCGAATCTAGGCAACTCCTCAGTGTTTTAGACTCTCCTTTCGTGTGACTCCAGGTTGTGTCAAGTTGACAAATTTAGCTAGGACAGTTCTACACGATAAAAATCCTGGCCAAAATTACCATGTGATTAAGAGTACCTAATCGGTGCTCCTAGGAAAATGAGGAAGTAAGCCTGGGAAGGGACAGGCATGATATCAAATGGCAAACTGTGAGGGAAAAGGTGGCTTTGGTACAATCCAAGATGTGATTCACACCTGAGAACACAAGGGAACATGAGCAAGTGTTCTCTTGAAGGAATTCCCAAACACTTCTGTCTCCCTGTGTCCCCGGTCAAAGATGGTTCTAGAAATCCATGGTCATCATCAGACACTGGTGCTAGCATGTGATATTGTGCATTGAAGGAGACCTGTGAGGATACTGTCAGAGATGTGGCAGCCTGGACAGCATCCTTCCCACAGCCTGTTCTTAGGCAGCTGCTGTGTGGTCAGTCCAGCCACGGGAAGCAGGACCGAAAAACCAGCATTGAAGAAGCAAGACACAGGAAGACACTTGGAAAGGGGGAAAAACAGGAATGAGAAAAACTGTCCAGAGTGGGACAGACACATAGAAAAGGTCAGTCATTCCATTGCTACCACAGCATCAGAGCGGCCAGTGACACACAAGCCAGTCCATTCCCCTCGACCCCAACAGCGGAGGCAGCTCCTGCATGCTCGAGTCTATCATCTTACAAGCCATGCAAATATGCAGCACCTTAGACCATCTCATAACCATGGGGCTCGGCCTTTTCTTCCAAAGGACCAGGAGAAGTCATTAATGTTCTGCACAGGGCTCTAGCAAGATAGAACTCGAAACCTAGTCATTAAAACAGCCTAAAGTGACCCTTACTATTTGTATGGGCCAGTCAGTCCAAACAACTAGCTACTTAACCAAAAATGCTGAACTCAAATGCAGAAGAGCAAGCCATAAACCATGAAAGCAGAGCCTATCTCCCAAGGGATGCTAACCCCAGTCCAGAAGTTGACTATGTTTGTAGGGCTTTTAAAAGTATTTTTATGTGTAATAAATGTTTTGCCAACTTGTTTTTGTTTTTTATTTTTTTTTATTAAAAATTTCAGCCTCCTTCCATTTCCCCCCCCCTCCCCCACTCCCCTCCCCCTCCCTCTCCAGTCCAAAGAGCAGTCAGGGTTCCCTGCCCTGTGGGAAGTCCAAGGTCCTCCCCTCTCCATCTAGGTCTAGGAAGGTGAGCATCCAAACAGGCTAGGCTCCCACAAAGCCAGTTCATGAAGTAGGATCAAAACCCAGTGCCGTTATCCTTGGCTTCTCAGCAGCCCTCATTGTCCGCCATGTTCAGAGAGTCCTGTTTTATCCCATGCTTTTTAAGTCCCAGTCCAGCTGGTCTTGGTGAGCTCCCATTAGATTAGCCACACTGTCTCAGTGGGTGGGTGCACCCCTCGCGGTCCTGACTTCCTTGCTCATGTTCTCCCTCTTTCTGTTCCTCATGTACCACATGCATGTCTGGTACCCAAGGAGGCCAGAAAAGGACATCAGATCCCTAGGACCTTGTGAACCGCCATGTGAATGCTGGGAACCCAGGTCCTCTGCAAGAGCAGCCAGTGCTCTTAACCACTGAGCCATCTCCTCTGCCCTATTAGTTGGTATGTCTCAGCTCAGGGCTCCTATAGAAGTGTCTTTTGGTTGTTCTAATGATGTATCAATCACTGAAGTTCTTGCCCTCAGGCTTTTAGGCAGTGTGCCCATAATTGCACACCCTGGAATATGCCCTATGCTAGCTTCTCTGTCCTATGGGAGACTCTTAAAAAGCTTAAGCCTTGTCTGGTCTATGAGTCAGTGTTGCAACAGCTGCCAAGACAATAGCTCTGTGTCTATTACTTCAGGTTAGCTCAGGAAGTCCCCTCCTCCCTCCCCCGTGGTGCTGTTGGAAAGTGACAGAGACTTTAGGAGGAAGGCCTTAATTGTGAGCCTGCCCTTGAAGATGATGCTGGGACCTGGACACCTCCCTCTCTCCCATCACCTTGATACTGAGGTCATCACCCTTGCTCCATTCCACACTCCCACCAAGCCATGCCTCACCACAGGCCACCTGATCATGAGCTGGAGCCATGAGCCAAAATCATTTCTATTTTTACGTTGGGTTTCTTAGGTGTTTGTTACGGTGGCAAAGATGACTAGAACACAGGTTTAAATACCAAAGAGCTCACTAAGGAGAGGGCTACGTCTGTATACTTCCAATCTTGACACAAGAGATGGTTATGACAACATCTTGCAAATACACCCATGACAGAGTCCAAACCCTATGCTAGGCACAGTGCTCCGTGCACAGCCCTTGGGTCCGCCAAGGAAAGCTTTAAACGAGAGGTTTCTCAGTTACACCATGCAACTTAAAGGTGGTGATTCTGGTTATTGGCATTTGTGATGGCGTTGACCTTCACATTCCAATGGTTGGCTACTCTCCACCTTGACATATCTATAGAGTCTGGTAGACTAGCAGATCCAGTCTTAGATTCTGTAATTTAAAGGACTTATAGGTTTCATGGTTTACTACAAAGGAAGGTAAAATTGTAGTAGCGAGGCTGAACTGTAGTGTATGTTTATGGGGTGGAGTAAGGAGGCCTGGTGCTTTTCCTATAGGTATCCATTCCAGCTTCTTATACATAGATTCCCCCAACACTCAAGGAGAGTGTGCCACTCTTTATTCTTAGAACCAGCTGGCCTTCCTCCCTCTGTCAGGCTTGGCATCCTCCTTAGAGACACCAATGACTACATTACAAAAGCATATGGGCCAATAAAGAGCATTGTGGATATTTCATTGATATTTGTTATTAAACAAGAAATTGACAAGAACATTTAAGAATCAAAAACATGCCTGTTTCACACATGAGAGTTAGTTTATCAAAGCTGTTTCCTGTTGTAGACACAAGATGATGGATGGATGGATGGATGGATGGATGGATGGATGGATGGATGGATGGGTGGATGGGTGGATGGATGGATGGGTGGATTTTCTCTAGGACAAATATTCCTGGGATTAGAGCTCATCTCTCTGAATTGTCTACAGCAATATGTTCTGAATGCACCCAGTCTCATCTAACTCCCTACTGTTGAGGCATGGCGTACAAAAACCATGTCACCCAAGGCTTCCATATGAAGACTCACAGTCTGGGATGACCATCATTGCATGGGGGCTGAGTTATCACCATGGTTACAAGCCGGCAAAGGTGCTGATGTTTTCCTTATGTGGGGGAATTAGCTATAACCTCCAGGTTGATAGTGGCTGCATTAGTCTTGAGTGCAAGAGTTTCACAGATGACTGTTCGCTTCTCTTAGTTTACACTCAACTACTCAGGATTCTCCCTAAAATGCCTCATGCTGAGCTGGTGTGGTGGAACATGTCTGTAGTCTTGAGATTCAAGAGGCAGAGGCAAGAGGATTTAGAGTTAAGTCTAGCTTTGGCTATATAGTAAAACCCTATCTTGAGAAAAGTAAGGATCCCACACTGGAGAGGAAGGCCTGAAGTCAACTGGAGGACCTTAACACCATCCAGCTTCCAGCGAGCTTTTTATCAACACTTACCCAGGCTGCCCACTTTGGTTCAGTGTAGCCACGCAGATACCTCCATGTGGTCTTTTAAACAAAGCTTTCAATGGGCCACCATCACCATCTTTCCTGTAGCATCAGAGAGATTAAGGAGGTGCTGCTGTCTGGTGATGCAACTCTCCGCCAGGGCCTGGTGAGAGCAGCATGCGTGTGGTTTCTGCATTCCGTCCCCAGCCAGGTCTGGTGCACAGCTGGCCCTCCTGGAAGATCCTGCTCCTGATTAGGAATCAGTGGAAGTGTTCATTGTTTATTACTCCTGAACACTGCTAAGCAAGAGAGCAGTGCAAGGAAGCCCAGAGGCACAACACAGCACAGAGTAGGGGAGACAACAATAATTTCGGGGCATCCCTTCTAGAAGAACCCCGTAGCTTGTGCATGCCACCTCTCCCCTCCATCCCTTCCCGCACGAGGCAGTCACTAATGCACCCCCTCCCTTTATTCACCTATGCTGCACATCTCACTAAGTGGATAGAAATATTCCTGAACTGGACCCTGTGACTGGTTCCTTTCACTTAACATTTGGATTTCAAGAGACATTTGTGCTGTGATATGCACCAGCACTTTCTTGTTGTTGAAAATACCCCATCCCATGAATACTCCACATTTTGTCTACTTGTTGATCAGCTAGAGGCTAGATCATGTCCTTATGTACTAAAATGTGTTAACACTGTTCCCTTAAAAGCAGGTATCTGCCCTCAACTGTTAGTCATCAAACCCTCTGTTCTGAGCTGGAAGAGCAATGAGTGGATACGTGAATGGTTGATGAACAGATGCACCCGTGAGTGCAGAAACAGTATAAGACAGTGGCAGAGGACACGACATCCTATGCAATCACATGTGACATATGACAGAGTTTATGTCGGAACCTAAGTCTCATTTACAAGATGTCCAAATGAGAAGTCTTTCTTCCCTCATGTTGTGTTCTGTACTAATTTATGGAGCTGGGAACTAGACCAGGAGACAGGAATTTACATGTAAAGACAGTGTGCAGAGAGACAGGGCTGGGCATGGACTTTGAGCATCCATATGCCTGTCTTTTGCCCACTAGGACCCTTCAGCAAGTGACAGAATGCCTCTGCACTCCAGTTTCTGCCTCATAAAGAGACGATTAAGAGGGGATCAAAGTCCTTAGACAATGGGTTTAACGCAGTGCCTGGCATGTTGGCGAGGCACTATTGAGCAGAGGCCATCTAGGAAAACAACCCCACATCCCTCAGCCTGGTGGGGCATTGGGGGTCGTCTCGGGCAGGTGTCATGACTTCATCTGGCAGGTGATAAAATGCAGGTGCGTAGAAAGCGTGGTTTATTTGCATGATGACAGGCATAGCTGTTGCATATCTGAGTCAACAGTCGAAGCCTAGACATGAAAGGCAAAGCACACTCCCTTTCTAAGCTGCAGGCCATGTGTGTTTCACCACTGGGAATTTCATGAGCCCTATCTAGGAGAATGGCCCTCTGGAGCAGGACCATTCTGTGATGAGACCGACTGACTCGTTGTTGAAGGGAACCAATGAAGTCTTCTTCAGGAGTAATCCCTCTTTCTATCAAACCAAGTCGTTGGGAGCTTTGTTCTCCTCTGGTTCCTCTAACTAGGGAGTTTCCGCTAAACACTTCCAAACAGAGCCCCTAATCAAAGGACCCTAAAGAAAGGGTCTTGGAGGAACATCAAATTGATAGCCAGACATGGAGACCCAAGGGCCCTCTTCAGTTTGGCAAACTTACAGGTAGGAAAGTCAAAACTCCAAGTTCACCCTGACTCTGAGAACAAGCTCACCATGGAACTCACAGACGTTCTGTTCCCCAAAGTTGCTATGTTGGTGGCCAAGTAAGTCCCTTCACTGAGCCTGAAATCAAACCCTCCTGCAAATGAGAGGAAAGAGGCCAAAAGGCCAGACAGGCTCACTGGCTGCATTGTCTGATCCTCCAAACACCCCCACGTTGTTAGAGTCTGGAACCTGACGCTGCTGGCCCCGTGCCCAGAAGTTGGGCAGCCAAGATATCCCTGGAAAAGACGGCTTCTTCGAGGCCAGCATCCTTCCTGCCAGCCAGGCGAGCGAATGAGTTGCTGTTTGCAGACCCCTCACTTGAGGCTTCCACGAGTCAAGCCCACTCACTCAATAACTGCAAAGTCAAGAGTATTCAGTGCCAGGCACCAAGAAGCATGTGTGTACAGACCAAGGACGCTTTCCGTTACTGCGGTTAAAAAAATAATAATAATCGATGATTTCCTATCTTGAGCATAATGTGTGTTGCTATGAAATTTCAATTGGATTACCTGTGATTGTTAGAGAGGAACCCTGTCAGCTGCCCTTGCTAGCCAGGGGGAAAAATGGGACTGGGAAAAGGGCCAGTTAGTGAATTGGCCTTAAAGTCCAGTCCAAGATTTCATAGTCAAAATGTTTTCAAAATATTTTGTTAGGACCTTGCTTGCAAAATAAATAGAAACTTGTGAAAACAGGTTGGCTTTATGCTACGTTTAAAGTCACTTGGTACTTTGTAATTATGACTCTCAAAGATGTCGTAGACACAAGGTAAAAGCTCGTTGGTGCTTATTAGCCTCTTTAAAACACACTGCCAGGCCTGGAAAGATGGCTCAGTGGTTATGAGTGCTTGTTGCTCTTGCAGAGGACCTGAGTTCGATTCCCAGCATCCACACAATGGTGCCTTAAGACTGCCTGTAATTGTAGCTACAAGGGATCTGCTGCCCTTCTCTTGCCTCCATGGGAACTGTACACATGTAGTGCAAACATAGACACATAAACAAATTTTAAAAAATGTTAAGAGCATCCTTGGCATCCCATAAGCCTCCTGTGCCACTTCTTGACTTCTGAGCCCATCATTTGTCATTTCTGTACCTGTATATTTAAGTTCATAAAGTACTTTAATGGCAGGATGATCTACAAATTGATGTACTGTGGCAAATGCTTATATTTTAAATATTTATTTTATATTAGTGTGAGTGTGCCTGAATGTAGGTATGTGCACTACATTCATGCAGGAACCCAAGAAGTCAGACAATGTGTCAGATCTGGAGTTACACAGTTGGTCGTGAACTGCCATGGGGATGCTGGGAATCAAACCCAGTTCTCCACTAGAGGAGTCAGAGCTCCTCACCTGCATCTCCTGCCCAGATCTTCTTTGTTGTTGTTGTTGTTTTTCAAGACAGGGTTTCCCTATGTAACAGCCTTGGCTGTCCTGTAACGCTCTTTGTAGACCAGGCTAGCTTCAAACTCAGAGATCCACCCACCTCTGCCTCCCAAGTGCTGGGATTAAAGGCACGTGCCACCACTGCCCAATGCAAATGTTCATATTTTTACTAGAAAAATGTATAGAAGTTGTTGTCTTAGTTAGGGTTTCTATTGCTGGGGAGAGACACTGTGACCACAACTCTTATAAAGGGAAACATTTACTAGGGCTGTCTTGCAGTTTCAGAGGCTTAGTCCATTACCATCAGGAGACATGGTAGCACGGAGGCAGGGATGGTGCTGGAGAAGGAACAAGAGTCTACATTTTGATCCGTGGGCAAGAGGAAGTGAACTGTCTACCACACTGAGTGTAGCTTGAGAAAGGACCACCACAAAGCCCACCCACACAGGGACACACTTCCTCCAACAAGGCTACAACTACTCCAACGAAGCCATCACTCCTAATAGTGCTTCTCCCTTTGGGAGCCATTTTCTTTCAAATCACTGTGGAAAAAAAAAAAAAAACAGACCCTAAAAATTGGGTGGAAGAGCTGGGTGTAGTGGCACATGCTGATAATCTCAGGAGGTGGAGACAAAGAGATCCGGATTAGGAACATGAGCCCAACTACATAGTGAGTGCAAAGCCAGCTGGGCTGTATGAGACCCTGTAGGGACATAGCCCCACCCATTGGGGGCGTGTTCGCCTCGGGCTAATGTTTAGGGATAAATCTGCGGGGCGTGAGCCCAGCAGCCCTTTTCTTTTGCTCAACTTTTCCAGTACTCCGCGGGAACCTGTGGTCCTATAAGTCTATTTCCTTATTAAAGCTGTATATATCTATATAATCTGTCTACATTCATTTGCGCTGCCACAAGACCCTGACTCAATAAAAAAGGAAAGGAATTTGACTGAAAGGAGCCTGGTGGTATCACACTGCCCAAGTCTGCGGCTGGTTCCTAGCCACTCTCTTCAGCCATGCTCATTCTCTGGATGGTAGAGGCCATGAAAGGAGTGAGGAGATTGCTTCCAGAGTTGCCAAGTCTTATCCAAAGTCTTTCTGGCTTTGGCCCTATCTTCTGAATGACCTTGGGAATGTCCCACAATGTCACTGAATGTCAGTCTCCAGACCTGAGATACCAGGTTGGCGCTCAACAAGTGTTGGCTCTCTACTACTTCTGTCTCCAGTGCCATGGATGCCCTAATTTGGTGTCAGGAGCACAGAGAAGCCTGTGGGTCATGAGAGCCTCCAGGATTTCCTCTGACCTCGGTAAATAACCTAGTGTTGAAGTGAGGCAAGAGCGGCTCCCTGTAGCTTCTGTCTGCGTTCTCTCAAGCCAGTGTTTGCAGAGTGCAGCCAAAGCTGGGAACATGGTAAACACCACCCACCCTGGCATCTACTCTCCATCCTGGGAAAGCTTGTGCCTTGAATGATGGAAAGAAATCATAGTTTCCTTGGTGTGTTTTGTTTGTTTGTTTTGCTGCTGTTTTTCCAAGGTATGGTTATTTGTAATCCTTAAATACTTCTTTTTGACTGGACTGACTTGGAAGTAGAAGCCCTGAGCAAGGACAGCCTACATCTCTTGGCAGTCCATTCTTGGCACTTTTCTTTGGCTTCCTGCACTGTCTTGGCCAATAGTTTAGTGTATTCTGCAGCCTCCTCCTTGTTTTTCTTAGTGTGTTGTTTCTTCAGAGCGATACATCAGCATTTGTGTCGCAGAACATATGAAGTAACAAGACACTGAATCTTGGGCGCTTTCGTCCTGGGCTCCTTTTCTTCTTTGTTAAGGGTTCTTTAATAACATTTTGACAGACATCATCTTTAGAGAGATTAAAAAGCTTTCTGACAGCTCTTTTAGGTCCTAACTGATGAGGCACAGTAGTATCTGTCAGTCCAGGAATATCCTTCTCTCCTTGTACAATAACCAAGTTGAGAGCACTCAGACTGGCATCCACAATCTGTCCATGAACAGACCTGCTCTTCCTCTCTCCGGTTCTCCTTGCTCTGTAACAAGAATGCCCCGTACTCAACAGCAGGCACACTCTGCTGTGGGTCAAAATGCCTTGCTTCCTGGGAGAACCTTATCTGTCATTCCCACCACTGATTTGGACCATGTGACCCTTCTGCTCTTCACTGAGAGCATCAGCCATGCGGTTTCTCACAGAACATACAAAGCTTTCATTCGGCATCCACTTCAATGAGTTTCTGACAGCCAGTGGCAGGAAAGGAGGTAGCCAGCTCCATCCTGACACAGATGATGGCCTAGGAGGTGCCAATAAAAAGAAGGTGTTGTTGTTTTTTGGTACAAACCTTAGGAAGCTTTCAGCCCACCTGTGGTCCAGTCCAGCTTACCGAGGAAACCTCGACTCTTTTTTCTCCCGTTGATAACAAAACACCTGGCAAAAGCAGCTTAAGAAAGGGGGGTTTATTCTGGCTCACAGTTTGAGGGTACACAGTCCATCATGGCAGCAGGAGCATAAGAAATCTAGTCATGCTACATCTGCAGTCAGGAAGCAGAGAGAGATAGACGCTGGTGCTCAACTCACTTTTTTCTTTAAAAAAAAATCTCACTGTAGTTATTTATTGTGTGTATATTTGTATGTGTGTAAATTTATATAAACAACAGATATATCTGGGGAGAGCAGAGCACAGTCTGGAAGAATTGGTTCTTTCCTTCTACCATGTGGGCCCCAGGGATTAAACTCAGGTCATCTGGCTTAGCAGCAAACACCTTTTCCCACTGAGGAATCTTACTGGCCCTTCTTCATTCAGTCTATATCCCAACCCATGGGATGGTGCTGGCCATAGTCAGGGTTCATCTTCCCTTCTTAGTTAAATCTTTCTTGAAACATCCTCACAGTCATGCTGAGAGGGGTCTCCTGTGTGATTCCAAATCTGGTGGACATTAGCCTAAATTTCTCTGTAGTTCTGCCCTCTGAGGGGATGCTAGGGAAGTGGGCAGACATCCAGAGATGAATGGAAGGCTTGGTCTGGGCTCAGAGCTCCCGAGTGCACCACAGCCAGGGGACAGCAAAATGGCTCTCAAGGACCTGATGGCCTCACTGGGACCCTCCTATGCCTCTGTCTTCCATGTAGTCTTGTCATCTGCTGCCATTTTTCTGTTTCAGGAGGAGATGGGCATTTCCTGTGAGCTGCTGGAATCGAACTTCCTCAAGTGCAGTGTGGGATTTCCTTTCATGAGGTCAAAGTCAAAGGTGAGGCCCTGCAGAGATGGGTGCTTCCTAGACCACTGTCCCCCAGCTTTTCCCATCAGTCCCTTGTTGCTATGCATGCACGCACACATGCACGCACACATGCACACACACCCTGCCTCCCATGGTGGCTGGGTGACTACGAGAGCCCTGGCGTGTGTCTGTCACTGGTGCTCTGTTCCAAAGGATCTATGGTTACATCTCCCGTCTCTTTGAGCCTCATCATCTCTAATCAGGGACGACACTACAGACTCCTTTGTGCTTTGTTAATGGTTAATGTTTTTTGTATTTTTTTTCTTTTCTGGGACATTCTGTACTATTCTGAGTCTACAACAGGACACAGGAGAATATGTGGCATGAACTAGTGACCCACAGTCCTGGCTCTGTCATTCCCTTGGATCTCAAGATTTTCTGGAGATCCCCCAAATTTTCCCAACAGAAAAACCTGTATTCTGGTTCATATTTTGAAAAGTTATAGGCATTGCGGCCAAGTTGGTATTTAGAAGGAGACGGGTTTCTTAAGCTCATAGCATACTATGCTACTACATAGCATAGTAGATATTTATGGAACATTCTAGTGTGTGCCATGGTTAGGAAAAATGACCGGACTGGTTTATGGAAACAAAACTAGAATCTAAAGAGGCCAGATCAGAAATGTTTCCTCTGTTAGGATCTTAAAGAAAACTCTCCGGTTTAACTTTTCTCCCATGAAGAAGTAGAAGCTCCATTCCATCCCCCACCTAGTCATAGAACCAGACCATTGTCTCCTGGGTACCTGGTCATTGTTTTAGAATGAAATAAGGTTGACTCATGACTTGGCAAACTGCCCAAACACATCAACTGCATTTGATGTGCCATGTCCCATAGTCTATGAGCCCAGATGGGGCATACAGAGGAAGACCAGGCATGGTAGGTAGCTCTGTCCATGGTAAAGGATGTAGTTTGAATGCATACATGTGCACGTACGCGCACACACACACACACACCACTTCATTTAATTTTTTTGAGTAACAGAAAATAGACTTCATTAAAAAAAACCACACTTTTTCTTAAACATGCTACTCTGCTATAAAAATCCAACTAATATCATAAATCAAACCTGAAATTATCTGGTTATCTCTCCTAGTGGAATTGAATTTCATCAACATGTATTAACTCTGGAAATGTCATAAAGTCAATAGAGATAAAGACTATCGGAACAGTGATCTCCTATTTCTGCTGCAGAGGTCATATAAACTAATAACCATATTCTGCTTCATTTTTTTGCAAATCCCACATACAGATGTTAAGACCCTTAGCAAGATAATCCCAAGGGTGATGGGTGGAGAGGAGGGTTAGAAACCCAGCAAGTTACACAAGGACTGAGCCTCCCCTGCCTGTGGCCCCCTCACGCTCACCTGTTCTCAAATCCTGGGGTCATCAGGGGCCAGGACACCTGCTCAAGTCTCATGACTACTCTTCGGGCTCACTGTGATTGGCCGTGTGTCTGTGTCACTCACTTCCAGCCTGACCAGTTTCGTGCCTTCATCTCTGACCGTGTGTCCTTCCCTCATTTCAGTATTTAATATGGCTGACTTAACTCAGATGTCCTGCCAGTTCTAACTCTACGGGGACAAGGCCCTTAACTGCCCCCTCTTTTGTCTCCACCTCCGCTGTCTTCATACCTCATCCTCCTCAGAAACCGAGACCCACTGCCACAGAGATTTCTGTCTAGAAAGGAGATGGTTGTGTCCATTGTAGATAACAGTCCAATTTAATGGTTCATTCCCATGGCTCTCAAGTAGCATTCAGTTGAACAGAATTCAATATCTCAAAAAGCATGCAATTGCCTAGAACTTACTTTAATGGAACCCGAACAATTGAGATATGTTAAACAATTCACAATCTGTCAGCCTTGGCTGGAATTAAAGACTATCTTAGAAACGTCACAGCTGACGAGATATGCAAACTTGGCAAAGCCTGGGAAGGCGATACAAGTGAAATCAGAAACTCCTGGTCTTGCAGTTCCAGGGTGCCACGTCCTCTAGGACTTCTTGTGGCTGGAAGAATGACATGCCTCTCACTAGAGTGGGGGAAAGGGCATGGTTCTGCTGTGGGAGCCTCCTTGGGCCTGAAAACTCAGATACACATTAAAAATAACATTTGCTATGTAGACGAGCTTCCAGAGGACATAAACTACAGACTGTTCTAGAAAACATCGTTCAAAATGTGGATAGCTCGTGGTCGCCAAAAGTGATTTCTTTCTTTTCTTCTAGTATGAGTTCAGCGTCATCTTTGATACAAGCCACCTGTCTGGGGAAGAGGCCGTTCTCAGCTTCATCGTGACTGCTCAGAGGTAAAAAGGACTTAAACAGACTTTTTTCAAAGATAAAAACATTATGGGATTGGGAAGGGACCTGCCTTGGGCATCCCTAGGATGCAGAGGATGTGAAAATGGTTACTTGGTGATAAATCCCCCTTATCCCTGGGTGGAATCTGACATCTGCAGGGCAGTCATCAGGTCCTGCTTGCTGAGTGAACTTGTCTCTTCTCTCACTGCTGTGACCAAATGCCTGAGGAGAGGAAGCCCAAGGGAGGCAAGGCTTGTGGTGGCTCACAAATAAAGGGATACAGTTCGTCTGACTGGGAACTCATGGAAGGGGTTGCCCTGAGAGACGGTTTGCTCACCTCCCAGTGAGCCAGTGATGACAGAGCTGGGATGGAAGGCAGGTGTCTGCACGCTGCTTTTTCCTTGCAACTTCTTGTATCTGAGCTTCTGGAGCAAGACCTAAGTTCCACTGAGTGCAGGTTAATCCTCCCTCTGTTAGTCTTCCCTGAGAGTGCTCTCACAGACTTGCCCAGAGGTGTTTCTGCTGGGTGATTGCCAATCTACTTAAGCCTAGGTCAAATCCAGTTAGGACTAACGTCACCCCTACTCACCACATCTGGCCGAGCCTGGGAGGCCCAAGGATCGGCTAGTCATGGGGAAGTCTGCAACTGAGGAGAGACAGGCTGCTGAGGTGACCTTCTAGTTCAAGATCATATAACTAATGTGGCCAGTTCCTGCTTGGCCATGTTTTCCATATTGGACAGATGTTCTCTGTGGATTGTCAGGTCAAACCCTCTGTATCTCAAGGATGCACACTGAATCGTTTGACAAAGTAGGGAAAGCCACCTGCAGCCTGAGAGCCTGGTGAAGCCAGCTGGCAGAGGCCCCCAAGTAGTGTACCTAGAAAACAAGACTGTCTTCAGCAGCCAGGTAGACAGGCAGAGAGGCCTGTAGGGAATGGTGACATCTCCCCCTAGGAATGTGTATATCTGTGAGTGCCTGAGCGAGCATTCTGGGTTTATGAGCCGCCTCTTTGAGCCACAGCCTATGCATACCTTGAAGCAACATCTCAGTATCAAATGGCTAGCAGATTCAATGAAGGAAACACCATTGGGTCAGTAAGCAGGAACAGACCAACTCTGATGCAGGTGTGGCTGCACACCCAAAACAGCGTGTTCATTTACAGTTCTAGTTATTTGGCTAGAGAAATGGCTCAGAAGTCAAAGGGTATGCTACTCTTGCTGAGGACCTGAGTTCAGTTCCCAGCACCCAGCCTAGTCAGCTACAGCTGTCTGTAGCTCAGGCTCCAGTGGACCTGACATCCTCTTCTGGCTTCCCCAGACATTGCCCTTATTCATATTGCTGGATGCACACATGTATGTGCACATGCACATGCATGCACACACACACTTCAAAATAATTTTAAAACTCTAAGTTTCTAGTTGAAAATATACAAGAATCCTCAGTGTACCTTTTACCCAGATTTACTGAATGTTGACATTCTTTTTCATGGATTTAGCCTTTCTTTCTATGTAGATTGTTTTTCTTAACCATCTAAAAACCAGTTATAGAAACCATGCCCCTTGACCCATAATTCCCCAAGAACAAACTCAGGAGCTTCAACATTGGTACATCTAACCCACAGCCCATGGTCCAGTTATACCAATTGTCTCAGAGCTGTCTTTCCAGCTATTTCCCACTGATTTTCAAGACTTTGTTATTTTCTGTTTGCTTTATTTTCAAATTCACTTGAAACATCATTGTGATCTAGTAAGAATACATGCAGACAGGGCAGATTGCATTTCTGCAGCTAGAACTCAAGAGAGATCCTAAGGTGATGGTAGCGGGGGCACTTCCTTCCTGAAACACAAAGTATATCAGTGAAAGTCCACAGTGCACCCTGCTGTCCTGTGCCCCTGTGAACCACAGACATGGGAGTGAACGGTATTCATGGGTGTCCCTGAAAGGGTGTGGGGAACACTCATGGCAATGAGAGATGGAGCTGAAAGAGAGAGGGTTTGAGTGACTGAGGGCAGGAACAGGCTCAGAAAATCTGAACTACATTCTGACAACAGTGAGGGGTCGCCTCAAGCTTTTGGAGAGATTAGTAGTCTCTAGTTTGATTTCTGTTGCCGTGATAAAGTACCCAAACAGAAAGCAACTTATGAGAGAAAAGAACATATTGCGTGACAATTCCAGGCTACAGTTCATCGCAGCAGGGACGTCACTTAGCAGGAGCTGTCAGCAGTGTGTCGCATCCGTCCGTAGTCAACAACAGAGAGGAACTGAATGCAGACATATTCACTCCCTGGCTTGTCCTCAGCGGGATTTCTCCACTCGTATACAGTTCAAAACCTCCTGCCTAAGGAATGTTGACGCCCACAGTAGACTGAGTCTTTAAGTCTACACTAATTTAAGGCAACTCTTCATAGACACATCCACAAGCCAACACAACATAGATGATCCCTTGTTAGAGGGAGGAAGTGTCGCTTCTTCATCCTGGCCACCCAGCCACAAAATAATCACACAGAAACCATATTATTTAAATCACTGCTTGGCCCATTAGCTCTAGCTTCTTATTGGCTAACTCTTACATCTTAATTTAACCCATTTCTATTCATCTGAGGTCATGGCCTACCAGCAAAGTTTCAGCACGTTTATCTCAGGAAGTGGCTCCATTGAATGCCTCTGACTCCGCCCTTCCTCCCAGCAGTCAGCCTAGCTTTCCCTGCCTACCTAAGTTCTGCCTTGCTATAGGTCCAAAGCAGTTTCTTTATTCATTAGTGGTAATCACAGCACAAAGAAGGGACTCCTACATCAATCCCTTACTGAGACTCTTTCTAAACTGCCTCATGTCTAAAATTAAAGCTAACAGTCATGCTGACACAATGTAACAGCTCTACACATCCCATGGAATTGCTGCCCTGAATACAAGGAGGAAACCTGAAACCTGCTGCTGTTTCTTAGATCCACAGAAAATGCACTGTTAGGCAGTCCCACCATTGTGCTCTGTCGTCCTTCAACACCTAGCACAGCCAGTGGTCATGAAAAGGAACAGGACACGGAAAGGATTTCCTTGTCAAAAAGAAAACGATTCAACCTGCCTCTAGCCTCACTCCCCTCTGGGAGGCCTGAGAGGGCAGGGGTCAGAAGCACAATGGGGAAAGCTTCCCTTCCTCTCTTAGAATGACATGTCCATTAGCAAGTGGTGTGGCTGGCACAGTGGAAACACCTGGGGAGCTCCGAAATCTGCTGATGCCTGATGCAACCCCACCCACGCCTGGGATTCGGATCTAATTAGTCTGGGGTAAAAACTGGGCATCGGAGTTTGGAGAAAAACTTGATTCTAATTAATGTTAAAGGTCCAGAGCCACTTCCTTGTATAGTCCTGAACCCTGCTGAGCATGTCTCTGCTCTGTAGACACCTGTTAGGTGCCTGCCACTTACCAGTTACAGGGATAAATGTAAGGTACATTTTTAAATGCCCGCTACCTACTAAAGTTTTTTTTAAAAAAAAAAAAAAAAAAAAAAAACCTCATATACATTAGTGCTCCTTGGGTCATAAATGTTAAAGAGATCACAAAGCCATTTAAACATACTGGACTGGTCCACATATTGTTACTCTTGGAGATTTTGTAGAAATCTGGTCTACCCACCTCCAAAGAGTTCTCCTAACAAATACTTGGCTCCCTGCTACGACAGACAGATGCCTAAAGCCCCTTATCTCAGATGAGACAGTTAAAATATCTGTCATTTCTCTCATCTGTCACCACCCTTTGAAGGTCTCTTGCCTACTTAAAGCTTTCAGAGGGCATCAAACTGAGTCTAAACAGTGTCTTGTGACCCTGCATCTCCCCCATCAGCAGCCTGGCCTGGCAGCCCACTTGGAAAAATCCCAGCACATGGAGATTGAGGAATGGCAAAAGTTGTTTGATGTTTGGCCCCTTTATCTCAGCTTTTCAACTTGGCTCATTCTGGAGCCGTTACTTGATGACAGATCAAACCATTATTGGGTGCGAGCTGCCAGCAGCGCCAGGTGGCTGGGCAGATGACAGGGGAAGGGATGACTCTTCCATCAGGAGCCAATTCCTCAGGCCTGCAAGGACGCTGGGAGTAGGGAGGGTCTGGGCTTAGCAGTGTACCAACCGCATTGACTAGGACATCACTCTGGACTGGCCCCGGCAGTGATTCCAATGCTTAGATTACTCCCTGGAAAAGGCAAGGAATCTAGGGAACCTGCTCTTGTTGTCACGTGCTGTGGACACCCTGTGAGGGACTGCGGTCATCCCATGTTCGGAAGGCAGGTGGATCCTGGGGAGTGGCCCTGTGTGGTCAGAGTCAAGGAGCACCATTGTCTTAGAACAATGGGAGAGAAGAGAAGGGATTGGGGAGCTATTTTAGTGCTGTTGCCATTCAACACCTGCTGGTTGGAAGAGGAAGGTAGGGTGGGGGCCGATGGGAAGGGCAGCGGAGCAGGTGAGGTGAGCAGATGTTTGGGAGGTAGGTCTAGGGGAGTGGGTGAGATAAGCCCTGCCCAAACCTTACAGGGTCTGGGGCTCCCACTTTCGCTTCACTTTCGCTTGGGAACCTTTGTCCCTTCCATGTGACAGAACCAATCTTAAGTGTCCCATTGGTTCAGTGATTATACCCAAGAGCATGTGTCTTCCCAAGGCAGCTGCTCACCATGGCATTCACGTCCCAATCCTGACTGAGTTAGCGAATTGAAGTGATTGGAGCCCTGGCTTGGAGTTCCATTGAGCTGGCTAGAAGCTCAGTGCCCTCTGGCTCTTGGCGGCAGGGCTGTAAGATATCTGAGCTTCTCCTGTCAATCCAGAGTGGTGGTCCCTCTGCCCCCGGGTTCATGGTTGAGATGTTCACAAACCTCCTTCCTGGCAACCATGTCCTAACTTTGATGGCCACAGTTTATGCTGGTTAGTGCGGCCAACTCGCCACCATCACTGGGTAAGGAGTCTCAGTTGAGGGATTTTCTTGGTTGGATTAGCCTATGGACACATCTTTGATTTTTGATTGATGTGGGAAAATCTAGGCCATTGTGAGCACACCATTCCCTGGGACAGCGTCCTGAACTGTGAAGGATGGGCAAAAACTATGTGGTAACATGCAGATAACATGAGTGTGTTCATCTCTCTGCTATGTTTTTAAGTTCCTACCTTGATTTCCCTCTCCCAAAAGTGTGCCACAGAAAGATTCTTTCCTCTGCTATCCAAGCTGCTTTTATTTGGGGTGTTTTTATCCCAGCAGCAGGAATGTAACTAGAGCACTGTTTATGAAGCAAACTTTTTTTTTTTTTTTTTTTTTTTTTTTTTGGTTTTTCGAGACAGGGTTTCTCTGTAGCTTTGGTGCCCGTCCTGGAACTAGCTCTTGTAGACCAGGCTGGCCTCGAACTCACAGAGATCCGCCTGCCTCTGCCTCCCGAGTGCTGGGATTAAAGGCGTGCGCCACCACCGCCTGGCATGAAGCAAACATTTTAGGAGGTGCCACACGACAGAGGCTCCACTGTAGATCCTTACAGCGCACTCACGAGGACGAGTTAAACCTTGGCTTCTGCTGCCCTGCTGGGGATTTCTTCTGTGGGAGTCTGCTCACCTGTGTGACAGAGAATTTGTGTCCTCTCTCTGTACCACCATAGTCGTCCTAGGGGTCTCTGTGCCCTCCGTTGCGGCATCCCAGATACATGTTCTGTCCTGCTTCCCAAAGTCTCCCCAGCGAGCCTGAGTCCCATCTGCCTCCAGCATACAGTTCCTGGGTAGCAAGCCTCCAGTTGCTTCTTCTCTTTCCTGGTCTCTTTCTCAGTTATCTATGGGTGCTTCCTGGGGGGTCACCTCCCATATATACTACTTGCCCCACACCTTTGTATGCACCGCTGTACAGTGGTTCTCTACCACAAACAGAATGGGTTGGAGAAGGTGAGTCTAAAGAATGTAAGGGTTGATGTGCAGCAGGGGCAGACAAGCCAACTGCACTGACCGCTGTCCCTTCGTCCTTCTCTTCCCACACAGTGGGAACATGGAGCGCTCTGAAGCCCTGCATGACAACACGCTCACACTGGCAGTTCCTCTGGTGCACGAAGTAGACACGTCCATCACTGGGTAAGTATCAGAGCACTGGGTGCCCTGCAACGGAAGGTAATCTGCTCCCAGTATGCATGTGTCATAGCCAAGAGCAAAGGGCCCTGCCACCTCCCTGCCTGCCAGCCTTGAAAATCAGGAAGAAAATTTACCTGCCCATCTGCGTTTTATTTGGTCAGTCCCAGATACCCAGACACATAGCTGATAACACAGGAAGCAAGATGAGGAGTTTAGACCCCACAATTAATTCCTTTAAACATTCTGTGTTATTATATACACCCATTCTTAGCACCCATACCTGACACACACAGTCGCTCCAGAATGCTATATAGTGGCAGGCACTGTGGTTATGGGATTAAAGTGTCGACCTAAAGCTGCAAGGCCAGAGGCTGCAGCCAGGTCTTCCTCAAACCCTAGTCACAGGAAGGCAGCCCTTCTGATCAGCTCTGTGGTCGGTTCCGGCTTCTCGTATTTCTGTTACTGCCTTGACCACAGTGGGAAACAGCTCTGCCTCATGTCTGTGATGGTCAGGAATGGACAGGGAGCGATCACAACAGCAATACCAACCCGACCAGGTGAAGTCCGCAGTCAGTCAGGGCCGTGGTTTTGTTGGAAAGCAGGGCTTGTTGGCTGTGGTCTGCGGTGACGCAAAGTGACCTGGGTCTGCTTTCAGCCAGAGCTCAAGCTTAGAAAAATGAGAATTCGGTTCCTGTCTCAGGCAAACAGATTACATACTTCTCTGATAGCAGAGGGCAGGGGTGGGGAGGGCCACACAATCAGTTTAGATCAAAGGGGAACTCAAGGAATCCTTAACCCAAATGCAGGCTCAACTTTCTCAAAGTTCAGGAGCTTACGTTTTTGTTTTCAGTGCTCCTGGCTCTAAGCCTTGGCCCAGAAGGGAGGGGCCGCCCCTGCAGTGGGAGGAGCCGCCTCTGTAGTGGGCGGGACCGTCCCTGGAGTGGGCTGGGCCATCCCTGGGGTGGGCGGGGCCGGGGTGGGCGGGGCCGTCCCTGCAGTATCTGGACTCTGCCGGGAGCCAGCAGAGTGAGGAGTCCCACAGTTCATGGCGTGGTTCTTAAACATGAAGCTCTGGTGAAGTGTATTTGTAAAACGGCGTACGCTGCCTGTGTTCACAGCTCTGTTTTTAACCATGGGGTTTATTTGTCTAGCCTGTCTAAAAGATAGTACAAAATGCCCAGAACCAGGCCTTGTTCTTGAGGATGAAGTAAAAACACCTCCCCCACACATTCCATCAAGGCCTTAGGAGACCCGGCTGCGAGGTATTAACAGTCCCCTCATGAAACCATCAGTTAAACAGAGGAGTCAGCTCTGGTCTCTCCAGGGATGGGAAGTGGAGTGAGTTTAAATGAAGCAGCTCTTGCCGTTTGGCAGGGGGGTTGGAACTCACAGCGTCACCAACATAAAGCATTTCCGATGAGAAGAGACGGTGGCTGTCCTCTTGGACTCTGTCCCTTAAGGTCTCACACTGTTGTATTGAGAGCCTTTGAACACCTGGAATCCACTGTAAGGGGCATCTGTCTGATCTCTGTTGAGTGTGACTGCCAGGTTTATTCACCTGGGCAATGTGAAAAGTAATGTCACCAAGTGAAGTCACCTCTTAGAAGACCATGATCTAAAACTGTATGAGATCATGCCACCAGTGAATGGAAATACCTATTTCATTTTGATGTTTTAGTCCATTTATTATTTGTGTGTGTGTGTGTGTGTGTGCAGGCACATGTGAGCACACACAGGATCCATGGTAGTTGTGGAAATCAGAGGAGCTCTGGGTCTCTCCTACAACGTGGGCTCCAGGGACTGAACTCAGGTCATCGAGCTTTGTGGCTGCACCTTTACTCTCTCAGCCATCTTGCAAGCCCCTAAGATACACAACTCCTAATATCATGGAAGTCTGACAGATATAAATGGTGCTTAAAAATGAATTTGTTTAAAAAATGAATGTGTTACAGTTTTGGTTGCCAAATACATAGTTTACTTACATTTATTTCTTAAAAGTTTGTTGTCAGTATATTTCACAGAAATTCCTTCCAAATGACAAACAAAATGTGTGAGTTTATAATCAAAGTTTTTGTGGTTTTCTTGTTTTGTTTCTGTAACTTGATTTTTAAAACCCTGTTTTAGAAATATAATTAGGAGGATGCCTGGGGAAATGGCTCAGTTAGTGAAGTGCTTACATAAAAAAAAGCATGAGATTCCAAGTTCAGATCCTCAGAACCCATGTAAGAAGTCAGGGGTAGCCATGAGCATCTGTAACCCCAGAACAGGCAGATCCCTGAGGCTCTTGTTCAGTGCGAGTCTCTATCTCATAAAACAAGATGGAGAGAGGAGGACACCTCATGTTGACCTCTGACCTCTATACCTATATATGTTCACACACAAAAACAAACAGATACATATATACAAAGAAATATAATCTCAGTATATAATGGTTTTGTAGCTATTAGTATGGCCTAAGGCTAGAAGACATGGCAGAAATGTCCATGAGGAAGCCAGGGGCCAGCTGTGTCAACTGATGGTTGAGAGAAATAATCACCCACCAGGGAGAAAAATCGGGGGGAGACACGAGGGAAAGAAAGGTGATGTTTGAGTTCTCAGCCCAGCGGTGACCTAGGGGCCTGACCTCAGGAAGAATGACAGAGTTCATGCTTTCCTCTTTCAGAGTTGTGTCCCCAACCTCCTTTGTGTATGGCGAGTCTGTGGACGCTTCCACCTTCGTTCAGCTGGATGACCAGGAGTGTCATTTCCAGCCCCTCAACATCACTCTTCAGGTACCCGCCCCACGGATGTGGCCCTGATGAAACGGCCAACTTTTATCTTACGTTCTTTCCAGAGGGAACTGTTCCAGTCTTTTCCTGGTATGGGGTGTTTGTGGGGGACACAGATATTGAGAGAGAGAGAGAAAGAGAGAGAGAGAGCGCGCTACAGATCTGCAGACCTCCGTGCTTTTCTGCATTTAGAGCAATCTCACCGAAGAACAGTGGTTCTCAACCTTCCTACTGCTGTGGCCCTTTACAGTTCTTCATGTTGTGCTGACCTCCAACCGTAAAATTATCTTGTTGCTACTTCATAACTGTAATGCTATGTTTTGCTGCTGTTATGAATCGTCATATAAATATCTGATATGCAGGATCTCTGATATGTGACCTCGATGGCAGTAAACAACCCACAGGTTGAGAAGCACTGCCAGAGAATAGTTTTGTCAAGAAGGCTTGTGTTTGCCATCATCCCCATCTTAAGGGATTTAGGGGAGTATCCAGGGACTCGGTTCATCCCTTTCCTCCAGGATTTCCATGGTGACCCCGTAAAAGTCTTCTCCTGTGTTTGCATGCTGTACAAGAGTAAGCACTGGGCCAGCTTTGGTCTGTGAAGTCTAGTTTGTTGGTCTTTGCTTTGAAAATATGGATTTTGAGGGTAGCTTTCCAATATGAGAGTGTGTGGTTGTGACGCCAGAGGGACCTCCACATTGGCTAGTCTGTGTCCTTTAAGGGGCACTAGGGGGAAATTTGGCCCCTGTGAGAAAGGGTGTGCAGCGTGGCCGCAGCACTAGGTGACACAAGCCTGGGCAAGCACTGGTCAGGCATTAACTGAAAAATACAAGAAGAAATGACCCAGCTTGTTCAGTGAAGATCACATCTCACAATCCTGGGATCTGCCTTCTGATGCATTCCTCTGTCTGTCCATCCTCCTGCATGTGACATTCACTATCAGGGCCAAATAACAGCCATTTTCCTTGTCTGTGGTTCTCCCTAAGTGGACATAAGGGATCACAAATAATGATGTGGTGAGAGCTGTAAGGATGAAACCAAAGCATTTGGGGGCTCACAGACAATCTTCCTTCACCCACAGTGTCCTCTGGGCCAGGAGAACCCAGAAGCCAGGATGAATAACACATGTCTCCAGCATAGAGAGGATGCTTCCTTGACTAGCTAAGCCTGGCTGTCATATCCTGCCCTTGATTTACAGAGGAGACGGGGAAGAGAGTTCAGGGTTCACTGCGGAGACTCTAGGGTGACAGGTGTGGCCGTGCCTCCGGGTTTCCAAAGCCCCTCTTGGAGGCCATTTACGGTTTCCCCTTGCATCTCTCAGCTGGATAGGAAACAAACACCAGGTAGATTTATTTTATTTTTGTGATTTACAACCTTTCTTCTTTTGAAATACAGGATGCAGACAAGAGAATTATTTAGAAAGTTTCAAATGACCCAGACAGTGTCATAAAAAAAAAAACTTGAGGACTGAAAAAGGCAAGAGGAATGCTAGCTACATAAAATACCAGATTTATAGCAGATACTGACTATTAGTGCCTATTTAGAGGATAGAAGAAAAGGATGGATGGATGGATGGATGGATGGATGGATGGATGGATGGATGGATGGAGAGACTGACAGGTGAGTGGATGGATGGATGGATGGATGGATGGATGGATGAGAGGATGAATGAATGGATGGATGAACAGACAGACGGATGGACAGACGGATGGGGTGAATGAATGCATAGATGAATGGATGGATGAGTAGATAGATAGATAGATAGATAGATAGATAGATAGATAGATAGATAGATAGATAGATAGATAGATAGATAGATAGATAGATAGATAGACAGGTGAGTGGATGGATGAATGGATGAGAGTATGAATGAATGAATGGACGGATGGACAGACGGATGGACAGACTGATGGGGTGAATGAATGCATAGATGAATGGATGGATGAGTGGATGGATGGGTGAATGGATAGACAGGTGGGTGAATGGATGGATAAATGGATAAATTGATAGACAGATAGGTGAGTGGATGGATGGATGGATGATGGATGGATGGATGGATGGATGGATGGATGGATGAAAAGACAGGTGGGTGGATGGATAGGTGGATGGATGGGAGGATAGATGGATGTATAAGTGGATGGGTAGATAGATAGATAGATAGATAGATAGATAGATAGATAGATAGATAGATAGATAGATGGATGGATGGATGGATGGATGGATGGATGGATGAATTCTCAGGGCATGCCGTTTATTCTTCCAGTTGGTTCTCTGAAGGTGTTTTGAAAGAGAACTTAAAGTTTGATGTCTAGGAACATAGCTTATTTCACAAGTGACCTAAAGCAGCAAACCCAGCTGAAGACTGTGGCCCTGGGAATGAGTGGTTGGCGTGGTTGTTAGATAAAACACTGGTGAACTGTAAGCTAGCGCCTGAGGGAGCTTCAGCTGTGGTTCAAGCAGGAGTCAGTGGGCTAGGTCTGAGAGTGGTCAGTGAGTTGCGATTGGAAAGAGGCCTCCCACATTAACAAAGCCTTCCTGGACCCTTATCTACTGACTCAATTTCTCTGCTGCAACCCTTGTGATCACTGTTGTCTGCTGGAGGGTCACTCAGATCAACAATGATAATGACCAGGAGCTGGGGCTGGTGTGGGGAGCGGGAAGGGATGTGGAGAAATCTCTGGAGTGTTTCCTTATCCCAGCAATGTCACTCCTGAAAAGCAGAAACAAGACTGCCCCAAGGAGAGGCCTTTCTGTGTCATTTATTTGTATCTCTGTCATTCAACAAGATACATGGGAGCTTTAAGGCTCCAAGGCTCCACTGCAGATGTAACTGGAGAAAGCAAAACTTCTGTCTGGGCGGCTTTCTCTGCTTTGTGCGTAGTTTTTCCGACAGAGACACAGAACATCGTTCACTGTTAATAGTGATTTGTTTGTGATTTGATTTGACTTCATTTGGTTTGACTTTCCCATCAGGAGTCAAAAGGCTTCCCTCACCTGAAGAATTATCAGGAAATATATTGCAAATGTCACGCACAAGCCTTCCCACAAACGTGGGTGTTTAAGATGCTGACATGGCAGGCTGCTTTTGATTCAGCTCCTTGCTTTCATCTCTTTACACATAGCATGACATGACAGATCCTTGTCTTTTACTGACACTTGCTGTGTGCTCTAACCCACAGGTCTACAACACGGGCCCGAGTACCCTTCCGGGGGCGTCTGTCAGCATCTCCTTCCCCAGCCGGCTGTCACCGGGTGGCGCAGAGATGTTTCAGGTCCAGGAGATGATGGTGAGTCCTCCATTTGCATGCTGTATTTGTTTCAGCTTTGAATGCCTGTTAGAAATTTGTATTCCACACCCTGACACTATACACAAGGTCCAGGAAGTCTAACTGACTTCACACTCTCAGACACACCAGGGGAAACCCAAAGAAAGGCTTGAATTACTATGTTGAGACAATTTGGTTGATGCCATGAGACTTTGGAGGGGATGGTTGTGAATTCATCCCCAGGGTGGCTTCCGGTACGTCTGTGAAGTCCCAAGGACTATCTGCAGTCCTGTGTGTGTGAATGGATTTCTCTGAGAAGAGCCTCAGCATGTGTAAAGATTCTCAAAGGAACACTGACACCCGGGGATTAAAGACCAGTGGATAAGATGTGTGTGTGATAAGAACAAAACTCCAGTTCCTGTGCAGACGACGACGAGGCCACCTGACCCTGCATCCCCTGTAGCTGACGTCATCTCAAGGGACGCTCGATAAGCCACGTGTGGCCATTGCTACCCGCCTGCTTAACACATACGCCTTGGCTCCAAGGATTTTCGCCCAGCTTCCTCCTTTCCTCTGTCTTTCATCTCATCTCTCCAGCTTCTGAAGGGCTCAGGCTTCTGTATTCTACACTCCCACCCTAGGGTCTAAGCCAGACTCATGAGTCAAAATCTAGCCTATTCTGATGACACCGCCAATTTCTGTGCACCCAGATCCCTTCCAGGAATTAGAACCTTGCTCCTCTCGTGTAGATACCAACATTCGACCGCAGAACCTACATCCTGATGATTTCACTTAATTCCGGTCACCCACCAAAGGCCCCGCCCTTTTTTTCTTTTTTTCTTTTTCTTGTTTTTATTGAGCTATGCATTTTTCTCTGCTCCCCTCCCTTCCTCCTCCTCCCCTTCTATCCTCTCCCATGACCCCCACACTCCCAATTTACTCAGGAGATCTTCTTTTTTTTAATTTCTATGTAGATCCATGTATATCTCTCTTAGGGTCCTCTTTGTTATCTAGGTTGTCTGGGGTTGTGGACTCTAGGTTTGTTGGCAGAGACTGCTCATTTGTTTCCCGGCCACTCAGACTCCTGAAATAATCACACAGAAATCTGTATTAATTGTAGTACTGTTTGGCCAATAGCTTAAGTGTACTGCTAGTTAGCTCTTATATCCTAAACTAACCCAGCTCCATTAATCTGTGCATCACCATGAGATCGTGACCTACCTGCAAAGTTTCAGCAGGCTCCAGAGGAGGCATCTGTCTCCAGCAGCAGCTACCTGGCTTCTCCCTGACTCCACCTACTCTCTCCTCCTCCTCTATCTGCTTGGAACTCCCACCTTGCCCTATTCTCCTAAGCCATTGGCCATAATAGCTTTATTTATTAACCAATAAAAGCAAATCATGGACAGAAGAACTTCCCACACCATAGGTTAGGGTTTTTTTTGTTTGTTTGTTTGGTTTTTTTTTTTTTTTTTTTTTGCTTTATATCTAGAAGCCACTTATGAGTAAGTACATATTATATTTGTCTTTATGGGTCTGGGTTACCTCACTCAGTATGATGTTTTCTAGATTCATTCATTTGCCTGCAAATTTCAAGATATCACCTTTTTTCTACTGTGTAGTACTCCATTGTGTAAACGTACCACATTTTCTTTATCCATTCTTCAGTCAAGGGGCATTTACGTTGTTTCCAGGTTCTGGCTATGACAAACAATGCTGCTATGAACATAGTTGAGTCCATGTCCTTGTGGTATGATTGAGCATCATTTGGGTATATACCCAAAAGTGGTATTACTGAGTCTTGAGGAAGGTTGATTCCTAATTTTCTGAGAAACCGCTATACTGATATCCAAATGGGCTTTACCAGTTTGCACTTCCACCAGCAATGCAGGAGTGTTCCCTTTTCCCCACATCCTCTCCAGCATAATCTGTCATCAGTGTTTGTGATCTTGCGAAGACCCCACCTTTAAGCACCTCAGTCACATCATACACAGGAGATTAAATCCAGTGTAAGTGTTAGAGAGAGCAAACCACGTTCACACCTTAGTGCCTTTTAGACCTGCTTCTCTGTCTCAGCACACAGCTACCCTGCCCTTCAGAGCCCGGGTCGTAAGTCTCGAGTTCCTGCTTCTCTGTCTCAGTACACAGCTATGCTGCCCTTCAGAGCCCAGGTCAGAAGTCTCGGGTCCCTGCTTCTCTGTCTCAGCACACAGCTACCCTGCCCTTCACATCCCAGGTCAGAAGTCTAGGGTCAGTCCTAAATTCCTTTTCTCATATACTTCACATCCAATATAGAAGCAAACCTAACAAGTGCCCCTTCGTAAAAGTCCCAATGTTACCTTTGCTTCCAAAGCCTTGGTCTAAATGCTGCCACCTGTCACTCAGGTTGTGGTAGTGGCCCCTGACTAGTGTTCCTGTCTCTGCCCTGGGCTCCTACAGTCCCTCCTTGGCTGGGTACTGACACACCTCTGTGTAAAATCTTCCTGTGACTTTCTTCTCCCTGTAGCATCTTTCAGTGACTCTGCTGTCCCACTTCTGTCACTCATCCCCACCTCCTCTTGCCCAGTGTCCTCTACTCCAGTCTCCTTGCTGGTTGCAGATGCTCTCCCACCTCTGGAATTCAGCCTTCATCTTCCTTCCCCTGGAGTGCCCTTTCCCCAGATACCCACATAGCCGCCTCCTCCAGGCACTTCAGATGTCACCTCTCATTGACACCCTCCTGCTGGCTCTTTCCTGGCACTCCTCCTCCCTCTGCCCTGCTCACATTCTGCCTTGTTACCAAGCTGACTTCTATTTTCTTATTGGGCCGCTTAAGCAGCCTCCTGTCTGTTTCTTATAACAGGGTGGGGATTCCACACTTGCTATCTCTCTGGGACCTAATGTGGTACTCAGACTATAATATAGATTTTCAGAGAATATCTATGAATCATGAGAACAATTCCACATTCTAAAGCAGTCACTAACTCTGTAAGTGAATTCAGGGGAAATGCTGAAAACAATCTCAACGGACCCTTTTGGCCAGTGACCTGACTTTTTGTTGTTTAGGAGACGGTTTCATCTCCTGGGAGAAGGAGTATGAGGTAGCCACCTCTCTGCATCCCTGAAAAGGATGGAGGCACAGAACTCAGGGGAGGTCACAGAACAGGAAAGCACATGCAGGCTGGGTTGAGAGGGTCAGGGAAGCAAGGGAGAGACAGGCAGCCAGCCAGAGAGATGTTCTCTCCATACATGGTTGCAAATCAGGGCAATGAGCCCATGGCCTGTGACACATTTAAACCTAGAGTTGAAAGGACACTGCCCACAGGGTGGAGTTCTGGGAAGCATTGTGTGATGCAGTCATGGTTTCTGGCATTGCTGTCCTCTTGGGTCACATGGGCCCGAGACTACAACCATGTGAGTGCTAAATGCAGAGCAAGCCCTGGTTCCTGATTTGCCTGCTGAGCTGCGTGCCCTGTGCTATGTCCTTGTCTGTGAGCCCTGCTGACCTGGCAGAAGACAATTCCAGACTGTTGTGAACCAGCGGGGTGACACTGACCTTAGCGTGAGCTTGAGAAAGTACACACTTCTGTCTTCTTGCTTTTTGTTTTTAGTGCTAAGGATTGAACCCAGGGCCTTGTACATACAAAGTACTTGTTCTATCACTGAATGACTCCCACCCCTCTCCTTAACTGTTATTAACTATAGCAACCAATACCCTGTCTTGTCCCCAGTGTCTGGAAGTGTTGACAGAGGTTTCTGTCCCCCCCTGGTCCCATAACCATTCAGTCCCAAAGAAATACACAGAGGCTTACATTAATTATAAACTGGTTGACCTATTAGCTCAGTCTTCTTATTAACTCTTATAACTTATATTAACATTATTCTTGTCTGTGTTAGCCATGTGGCTCGGTACCTTTCATCAGCGAGGTATTTCTCATCTTGCTTTCTCTCTGTCTGGGTAACACAGCAGACTGACTCTTTCCTCTTCCCAGAATTCTCCTGTTCTTGTCACCCCACCTCTACTTCATACCTGGTCGCCCGCCTATACTTCCTGCCTGGCTACTGGCCAATCAGCATTTTATTAAAAATAGAACAAGTGACAGGATAAAAGACCATTGTCCCACAGCATGGAAGAATAGTGTTCTCGTGTGGCACCCAGTGTTCTGTAAGAGCTCTTCACATAGACATCTCCAGTGTTATGATGAGGTCCAAACCCCATGCCGTGAGCAGAAGTGACTGTGGACGACATCAGAGCACTGAAGTCACTTGGATGGGGACGCTGTCTCAGAGCCACGTGTTCTCTTTTTCCTCTTTACTGGCCTGTAATTCACAGATTTGCGTGAAGTTTTCCCGGGGATTTTCAGATCGACTTGTCTGTGAGTTGAACTGGCGACCCTGTAACTCCCAAGAAGAAAGAGGCCCTTGAATACATTCTGGGTTTTTAGTTCTCAGAACCAAACCCATAGGTTTTTCAAAACAATATTTAGGGTGTGGTCAGTCACAGAATTCCCAGCAGCCAACTCCGGTGAATAGACCAGTCATGAGCATTAGCATGAGAGAGGAAAGCAAACTCCCAGACAGCAAGTGTTGAGACACTCTGTTCCTATGAAGAGCCCTCCCTGGATGGCCAAGTGGTGAGGGACCTGGAAGTAATCCCATGGGTGAAATGCTGCAGCAATGGGCAAGGATCCCAGACACTTGTCTCAGAGGCTCAAAGCTCACCCTTGAACTTAGGGCCCATGTGTTTGAGAGTGAAGGTAGAGCCTGGCCCCACCCACTTCTTGCTCAGGTCACTAGATCAGGTGCGACTGGCTAAGGTTGCGACATTCCTACCACATCCTTCTGGGGTGTGGGATGGAACTGGGATCTCATTCAGGAGACTTGAGCAGTGTCCAGTTTCCTTTCTGTTGCTGAGTGATAAAACACACCCAAAAGCAATTTGGTTAAGGAAATGGTTGGTTTGGCTTATTCTTCCAAGTCACAGTCCATCATTGAGGGAAATCAGGTCCGGAAGTCAAACAGGGACCTTGAAATAGAAGCCATGGAGAAATGCCGCTAGCTAGCTAGCTCACTCCCAGGTTCATACTTAGCTAGCTTTCTAATGCAACCCAGGACCACCATTGCGGGGAATGGTGCTGCTCACAGTGAGCTGGGCTCTCTTACATCATCTGCTGATCACAACAGTCACTCATAGACTGACAGTCCCCCACTGGGACTCCCTCTCAGGTAACTCCAGGCTGAATCTCACTGACAAGTAAAGCCAGTGAGGACAGTTAGCTTAGTGCTAATCACACTTGATCCTCTTAGGAATACCCGCTGTCAAAGCCTCCAAGACCCTGTGGTCTTTCTGGAATACTTGCCTCAAATACATAGCCCTGAGGCTGCAGAAGGGAGAGGATATGGAGAAGGGACGAAAGGAAAGAAAGAATGGAAGGAAGGAAGGAAGGAAGGAAGGAAGGAAGGAAGGAAGGAAGGAAGGAAGAAGATAGCTCTCAAAGGTGGAACTTTTATTAAGACTATTTAGTAAACAATGTAAAAACAGCTGGCTATCCACTTGGGAAGAAATCACAGAAAACCTGCATGATGCAGACAAAGGATAGAAGAACCCAAGCTACATGGTTGCTCTTTCTTTTTTTAAGCATGAAAAGTGCTAAATATTTCATAATCTTCAGATGGGAAGCCCATCTTCTAAGGCAGTGACAAATCCTAGAAGAGAAAATTGGCAGCTATGTCAGTCACTTTTTTGTTGCTCTGATGAAATGGGCAAAGGCAGCTTAAGGTATAGAAGTCACTTGGGGCTTATGGCTTCAGTGTCCCTACTGGCAGAGGATGTGCGGCAACAGGCAGGGAGGTGTGGGAACAGGCAGGGGTAGCAGGCAGGGGAGCAGACAGGGGAGCAGGCAGGGCACCGGGCAGGGCAGCAGGCAGGGGAACAGGCAGGGCAGCAGGCAGGGGAACAGGCAGGGGCAGCAGGCAGGAGCAGTAGGCAAGGCAGCAGGCAGGGGAGCAGGCATGGCAGCAGGCAGGGCACCGGGCAGGGCAGCAGGAAGCTGACATTTCACACCTTCAACTGTGAAGAGAGAGAACAGAGCAGGACAAGGTGATGAGCCCAAATGAGCCCCTAGTGATGCACTTCCTCCAACAGGTCTGCTCCCCTTTCCCAAACAGCGCCACCAACCGGGAACTGAGTGCTCAAGTACCCCAACCTATGGGAAACATTTCCCATTCAAGCCACCGCTGTAGATATAAATGTGTAAAATTATTAACTTTTGGGAGCACCAAAATTCTTCATTAAAAAAGTCCAGAGGTATTTGGGGAAAAGGTATCTGCAACAAAGTTAATAGGTAAGTGACATATTTATTTTTTTCAAAATAACAAGGAAAAGGCCAAAAAGCATACAAATGGGTAGGGGGTAGGCGGAAAATTCACAGAAGAAGTTTAAGTGGCAAATAAGCATGGTCAGCCTCCCTGAATTCAGAGTATTGCAAACTATAAGTGAGGTTTTAATCTTTGAACTGACAAAGATCAAAAGACTTGGCGCATTTTCTCGGGTGAAGGAGAATGACTATGCCCACAAATACTACGGGTAGGAAAGACAAAAGAAACTGTCAAACTTCAAATATGAGCCCGAGTCTGTTCCAAGAGACTGTAATCTACTTAGCTAAAAGTTTGCCTTTCTAAGAGTAAATACAGATTGTCATGGTCTCAGCATTACCGTTAGACCCTTCCTCGTCTGGCAAAGTGAGTGATTGCGCCATATCCACCACTCGGGTTCTGGGAGGGAGCTGTTAGAGTCAAGATAATAATACTAAATTTACACTATTCGGAACTTACCGCAAGCTGGGGAGATGGCTCATGCAAGCATGAGGACCTGAGTTCATCCCCAACATTCAGGCGGAAGCGGGTGCAGCGGCACACATCTTAATCTCGGTACTAGGGTGAGGATTCAGGAGGGCATCTGGGACTAGCTGGGCAGCCATTGTCGCCAATCAGGAAGCTCACAGCTGAGGGAGAGACCCTGTCTTAAACAGAAGGTAGAGAGCAACAGAGGAAGACACCTGTGCTGGCTGCTTTTCTGTTGCTTTGGTAGAACATCTTGACAAGAAGCAGGATGGGAAGGCAGGGCCTGTTTGGCCCACAGTTCCAGGTTACAGACTGTTATTGCAGGGAAATCATGGCAGGAACTTGTCCTGTGTACACAGTCAAGGACAGAGAGAATAAACACATGCTCGCTTGCTTGCTTGCTTGTGCTTGGAGTAGTCTGACTTTCTTCACTTTTGTAAGTCCAGGGCCCAGCCCGTGAAATTGTGATGCCCACATTGCAGGGGTTCTTCCCACCTCAATGAATGCAGCTAAGAAAATCTCTCATGGGCATGCCCACAGGCCAACCCGATCTCCATAATTCCTTGCTGGGACTTTCTTCCCAGGAGAGTCTAGGCTTCTTCTGGAAGATTCTAAACTGACAATTAAACCAAACCAGAGCAGTACCCAAAGTCAACATATGTGTACACATACATGCTCATGCACAGACAAACACACACACACACACACACACACACACACACACAAGAAATGTGGTACGGAACCACTGTATCAAATTCTATTTGTACCATGACAGGTTCGTCTAATTTTGTGGCTTGGTGAGGAAATAAAGGCATGGAAAACATTTAAAGGGTCACCCAAGGTCTGTGTTTATAAAAACCTGGGTTGGTATTCACTCTGGACCACAGGACTGCACAGCCACCTGAACGGCCTCACAACGTCATTCTGTCTGTCAGTCATGATGTCGCCCAGCTGCACTGACCCCATCTAGAGGACAGACCTGTAGAAATGCAGGCTCGGGCTGCACCTGAACTTCTGACTCCAAATCTGCGCTTGGCGAGACCTCTGCGCTGTCCGTGTGCACACCCCTGCTTGGGAACCCTGCTCCACAGTGTGGCATTTCCACTAACATGCTTCCATTTTTCTGTCTGTCACACGGGGTGACTGTGGCTGCTGAATTAGGCCGTCAGGAGAATTTTTTTTAAGCCACTTGTCCTTTCATTCAACAAGTACTCAACACCCAGCCTGAGGGAAGTCCACACATAGCGCATCACTTGGTGCTAAAAGCTATGGAGAAAAATGAAGGAGGCAGAGGATGGCCAGGAGGAAAGGGAGAGTGGTCAGCAAGGTCTGAGTCCTCCTGTCGGGGTAGGTGATGGCCTTGCCATGTCTGTGGGGTGGTCTCTCGGCCTTGTCCTTACTTGGTTTGATTTTCTCTTCGAAAGTGGCCGCCCCTACTCCTTGAGGCCCCCACACGGCAATCAGATTGGAGGACCAGAAGTCTGTGGGGGAGGGGGAGTTCTCTATCGCCACCTGAGCCACTTATTTCTCTGGCGGTGGCTGTCGACAGTGACACTGATGTTCAGAATGATGTTGTTCACATGAGAGGCATCCTGGGTTTTACGAGTTAGCTATGCTTGAGTGCTAATTGCAACAAGAAGTCTCCCTGCGGCGGTCTTCCTGGAGGCCAGGGTTCAGCTTGTACACGAGCCAGGACTGGATCTTTAAGACAACCCAGCAGATAACCCAAATCAACCCCAAATGGCTCACATTTCTGTTTTAATCTCCACTCCTGTACCCCGTCATGAACTCACGCTGCTTCCCCTATCTGTCCCCCTCAGCGTTCTTCGGGAGGAATTCAATCCTGGCTTGCCCTGTGCCAGACTTGCTCTCCAGGTGAGAGACCCCTTCCAGGGAGAACCCTAGGCTTAGAGTTGCCCTCCCCAGCAGTTAGAGAGGGATTTACTGCCCCAGAGTGGCTTTGGGATTCCATGATCTAGCCCTCTGTCTTTGGGCAGAATGGAGTCAAGATGTCTTTTCAGTACAGCAGAACCGTATTTCCAGATAGTTCTCTCTGCTAAGTCACCCCAGCATCGCTCAAATCCCACTGTTATGACTAGCCTCCATCTCTCCTGCTCTCATTTCCCTCCTGACCTTTTCTTAGCTAAAATGGAAAACGCTTGCCTCATTCCCTCTTAGAGAAGTTGAGCTAGTGCCTAATCTTTCTTCCACCTTCTTTTCCAAAAAAAAAAAAAGTTTTTTTTTCCTCTCTTTTCTATCCTAGGCTACTGTCTTTGTTTTCTCCATGGACTTCAAAAATAAAAATAAAAAATTCAAAACTAAGCAATGCAGACAGCTTTTTAGTCAGTCTCTCCTCGTCATAAGCCGTCATTGCTCCGACAGTGAGAAGCCACTTGGCAGCTGGAGAACTCCGTCCGGTCTCCAGTCCTGACCGCTTCTCTGTGTAATTCTGAGACCCTCGAAGGTCTCTGTATAAAGATCAGAAAGGAGGGTCAAGTGATAGACCCTTGTCATTCCAGCTCTGGGGAGGCAGAGACAGGAAGATCCCTGGGGCTTCTTGGCCAGCCAGTCTAGCCTAATCGGACAGTTCCAGATTTAGTAAGAGACTGTGTCTCAAGAAAATAAGGTGGAGAATGACTGAGAAAGACGTGTAAGATCAACCTCTGGCCTTCACACGCACACCTGTGAGTGCACACACACACACGTACCAACACACCAACAAGGAGCTTGTATTGACCCACCCACAGGTCTGAACCCACACACGCACACACCCCAACTTTTCTGGTCATCTTCTACACTACCCCATGCTAAGCTCCTTCTGACTCACCTTCCAGCGTGCTGAACCTTTGAGGCTGCTGGGCTTCCTGGCCCTCTGCTTGTTCACAGCCTTTCCCTTTCTCCACTCCAATTCCTAGGTACTCTCCTTCATCATGCCTCCTGAGTTTTCACGTAGACAGTGCTTAGACTGCAGGTCTGGGTCCAGAGCCTGCCCTCCCAAGGAGTCCTCCCCGACCACTAGCCCCAATGTTGTGAACCTCACTCCTGGTTCCATTTCACAGTCTTTGTCACCCACGAAAATTATTATATTTGATGTCTCTCTTTTCTCAGGAGATTCAAAAGGACGTGGCTCTGTTTTCTGTATATGTTCACATTTGATGTATGGACAAAAGTATGAGCTCAGAGAAATAGGAAAATTCATGCCTGTCTTAGTTAGGGTTTCTATTGCTGTGAAGAGGCACAATGACCATGACATATCTTATAAAGGAAAACATTTAATTGGGGTGGCTTACAGTTCAGAGGTTCAGTCCATTATCATCATGGTGGGACATGGCAGCGTGCAGGCAGACATGGTGCTGGAGAAGGAGCTGAGAGTCCTATATCTTGCAGGCAGCAGGAAGTGGTCTGTGACACTAGGCAGCATCTTGAACATATATGAGACTTAACTGTCAATACACTTTATAGCTAGAGCAGCAGTTCTCAGCCTGCATATCAGATATTTACATTACACTTTATAACAGGAACAAAATTATCGTTATGAAGTAGCAATAAAATAATTTTATGATTGGGGGTCACCACAACATGAGGAACCACTTTAAAGGGTTGCAGCATACAGAAGGTTGAAAATCACTCATTTCAAGGGTGCTCCATATGTCCTATAAATCTGAGAAGTTTGTGTTCACTGAGAATCCCTAAGTAGAGCCATTTTGGAAAGTGCCACTCATCCACAAGCAAAAGTTGCCCTAATTTCAGTCTGAGAATCAAAAGGAAGGTGGCATTTTCCAATCAGATTGAACCTCTGCCTGGTGACAGCTATACTCCATGAACTCCAGGGACACTTGTCCTGTGATTGTGTCTCCTCATGGCCTCCTTACCATCAGCCGGTCTTGTCAGCGGCCCTAAACCACTTTATCTCTCTTTTTCTTCTTTATGTACATATAGATGTGTCACACAGTAAAATTTCAGAAATAGGCCAGGATAAGGTTTAATAGTTATTTTTTTTTCTCAACAGGAGTCATATGCTTTAAAGAAGGGAAATGTTTGGTTGAATTCTTCAGCGATAGTTAAGGAGACATGATTGATTGAATCCTAGAGTGATCATTGCATTTCTAGGCACTCAATCTATGTGAGCCTGGCCGGAAGGCAAAAGCGTGTGTTCCTACAATGTGTCTGTGCTCCACTCACATACTCTGGAGGTGGACACTAGTGCCAGTCTGGGACATGTATGGACACATGTGTGGACATGTACGGGCATGTGTGGATATGGTACAGGCCAGAAACTCACCTTTGAACTGTGTGGACATCAAGAGTAAATCAAGCCAGCAGTGCCATTCCCCTGCTGACCCAGGGTGCCTGTTCTTTTCCTGGGGCCTGAATGTACTGTGCTTCCAGCTGCCATGATGCCTCCCTGCCATCGGGTAGACCAGTTGGACTGCAGGTGCTTAGGTGGCATGTATCTTCTGGTTCCCAACATGAATAGGCCTTAAAAGTAGGTAATTAAACAGTCAATTTCCCTTCATCCCTGAAAACAAACATGACCCCGGGCTCGCTGGCGCAGGCAGGATGGGCTGTTAAGAAGTCCGTAACAGAAATTTCACTGAGGATAAACAGAGTTCATCAGCCACTGCCGAGAAACACATGGTTCTCATTTAACCTGCTGAGGCCTAATTGAGTGTGCCTCAGAAACACACACACACACACAAAGTGGGGGATGGCTTTCTCACATGCACCCCAAATTTCTTCCGACCAAAAGGAATCGCCTTGGCATTACCAGCCCCTGAGACATAATCGTCTCCTGGCTGCTGGGGACCCACCTTTGCCTCCTCTTTAGTTTCCTGGACATTAGGCCTGAGGCACACCTCAGACTTCCCTTAGCTCCTTGAAACCGGAGAGCAAAGGAAGCAGTTCCCAGTGTCCCTTCCACAGCTCTGATACGTGCACGCCTCTGAAAAGCCATCTGAGAGGTTAGCTAAAATGTGACAGGAGGTGGCATCCAAGAGGTGGTCACGGGGCTTCTGATAGAAGGGGATCATCTGATAGACAGGTGCAGAGTGAACCCCTCAAAGCTGAATGGATGTGAGCTTTGTCCATGTAGAGGAATCCAAGAGCTGAGACTGGAATTTAAACAAACTGATACAGCCCCAAGGTCTGTGTTGCGTCCCTTTGGGTGCGGGCGGGGGTGGAGGTGACAGGGTCATTCGTCATCCAGATCAGCAGAACTCCTGCTTCCAAAGTGTCTCCTTATCTGTGGAAGGCAAGCGTTTCTGGCCTGCCCGCCTGTCAGGCGCTCAGGTGATGTATTTATGCCTCAATCTCTCACTCCAGACAGTCCATCCACATCTGGAAATTCTTCCGCGTCACACTACAGACAGTCCATCCACATCTGGAAATTCTTCCGCGTCACTTCATCTCTAAAACTGCTTCCCATCTGTAGCACTTTAAGTCCAGGAAAGGCCATCCCGCGCTCGTGAAATGGGCCTCCTCTGGGGCCTGCCTTTCTCTGATTACATGTAAATAAATTCTCTTTTATAGAGAGCCTGGTGTGGCCTGCGCTCTTGACTCTCCAGCATGTTGGTTCATCCCCACAAAGAGGGAAGAAGGAGCTCAGAACTTAGGGTGAAGCGTTGCACTAGCCAGCCCTAAGCCTGGTGTAAATAAAAGGCGTTCTCCTGTAACATGAGAGATGGCCGGCTCCCAGGGAGGCTGTGCTCTTCACTTCCTACAGAGCGTTGATGTCAAGGCTTCATTCCTTTTCTGTCTCATCTTCGGTCTCGGTAACCTCCTGACCTAACAAACAGAACACATCTTTCCCCGGTGAGATGGCCTTTGGGGGTCGGGAAACAGCTGAGAAGAAAAGTGTTTTCTTTAGAAGATGGTTTTCAGTTAGAATCAAAGATACGACAGTTTCAGGGTTTTAAATTGAGTCTCTTGGGCCAGTAAGCTGTAAAGGTCCTTGTTGCCAAGCTGCACACACACAAATGAGTATAATAAGGATATTGTCTTCTTCTTTGTAGAATTAAAAGACACTGGGCTATTCTGGGGTTCCTGATCTGTCCCCAACTCTGCAGTTTTCAAGTGGGCTGTTACTGGGGACAGCTGTTATACGCCTTCGTGTCCTTTCCATTTCAACAACAAAACTGTGTATCTGAGGTTCTTGCTGATATGGATCTGGAGCTCTGGGGGCGGAGCTAGCCAAAGCTAGAGCCTCCTGTCCCCTTACCTCACTGAGCTTGTGATGAGGGGAACAACTTTCTTTTTTGGGATTGTTGGTGTGTTGGGACCTCTAGCTACATGTCAGAATAAATATCAGAAGGACCAGAATGCAGGGCTGGAGATGTGGTTCCCTCAGTAAGTGGCTAGGCACACAAGCATGAGAAACTAAGTTCAGATTCCCAGCATCTACCAAGCATGGCAGTGTGTGCCAGAACCCCAGAGCTGAGCGGGCAGAGACAAGAGAATCCCTGGGGCATGCTGGCCAACTATTCTAGTTGAACCAGTGAACTCAGATTCACTGAGAGACCCTGTCTCAGAAGAATACGGAGGGGAAATGACTGAGGAAGACCCCTGACCTCTGGTGTGTGTGCACATACACACACACACACTAACACACATGTACTTATATAAGAATGTGTACATACATAATACACAGAGTTGCGTGTCAAACTGATAAGCAAGGAGTCTTCCACAAAAGTGTAGGGAGCCATGGCTGAGCGCCCCGTTGCTTTTCAGTGGTGGGACACCGACACTCAGAAGTTGTGTTCTCAACCGTTGAAAACATGGGTAACATACAGCTAGGTACACCCACAATCAGGAACTCACCAAGACTGTTGTTTTGGTCTCTGGCCTTGCACTAAGTCACCCTGTCATAGCTGGGGAAGCAGAACAAACCAGGGGTGACTGGTTGTCTGACTCTGTCTGGGTCTACAGCACCGTGCGGCTTGAAGTGGAGCACACGAGCCTTAGGGTCGTTAGGAAAACGATGTCGTCTTTTGGCTACTTGTCAGACACTACCGAGAAACACCTGGGAGTCGTGCACAGCGATGTAATTGAACACAAGGCAGACAGGAATATAAATGTAGTTCACTTTTTGCTGAATGGAACAGAGTGTAATTGGCTCATTTATGTTAGGTCAGGTATAATTAACCAATTTCTCAAGCGTTTTACTGAGTCCTAAAATGAATGCCGCCCCAACCGTTTTGGAGCCCAGTAAGCCCCTCGTGGTGGATGGGGGTCACAGTGTCTTCTGATATCTCCGTTGCCAGAGTAGGCGGGTAGGTGGTAATTGAATTAGCAGAGCTGGCATTCAAAACATTCTCCAGGTTTCCCATCTCAAAGGGCGTGTGAATTCAGAGAATTTGGAGAGACCAGCAGTTAAGTCGTGGGGCTGGTCATGTTTACCCAGTTGCCATCAGCTGTGCTTATGTAATGTGATACGTGGGGGAGGGGAGGGGCCCAGGGAAGTAACAGGGAGCAGGATGTCGGCTGACAGAGAGACGTGGGTTAACAGGAAACATATGTTCTTGAAAAAAGCGAACCTGTGCTCCTCCATCGAGTAAGCTCTGGGCTACTTTTAGTCAGCTTCACCCAAGGGCTGCATCGAGGGTGACTCCAAGCGGAGCTCCTAAGTGATGCTCGGTTCATCCAGGCTTCCAATTGCCTATCACTGACTGTGCACCAGAGTGTGGAGCCGGGTACATTTTGATGACGTTCTCTGTGACACCCCACCCAGCCAGTCTGTGATCAGGAGAGTGGGCTAAAGCTGATACAAAGAGGCATTCAGACCTCAGATGCATGGTTAAAATGCTCAATAAAAGGCCAGCTATGTTGGTGCACACTCAGGAGGCAGGAGCAGGTGGGTCTTTGTGAGTTCAAGGCCAGCCTGGTCTACTTAATGAGTGAGTTCCAAACCAGCCAGAGCTAGGGAGGAAGGAAGGAAGGGAGGGAGGGAGGGAGGGAGGGAGGGAGGAAGGGAGGGAGGAGAAGGGAGGGGAAGGAAGGGGAAGGAAGGAAGGAAGGAAGGAAGGAAGGAAGGAAGGAAGGAAGGAAGGAAGGAAGGAAGGAAGGAGAAGAAAGGAAGAAAGAAAGGGGAAGGAGAGAGAAAGAGAAAGAAAGGAAAAGAAAAGAAAAAGAAGTGTGAGGATACTACAGGCCTGAGTAGACTTTATCCCTCAGTACTGAGGCAGGTTAATCCGCACACCTCAGATCACACATCCTCCTCTTTGGTACAGAACCTTCATTGGCTCCTGTATCCTCCTACAGAATCACCCCAGTCCTCAGATTTGCTTGCAAGCCCCTTGTTCCATTGTCCAAAGTGGATAACAATATGAAGAATAGAGGTTTGCAGATGGTTTCGGAAGCCACAAAGTCAAGGGGTACAGGGTTGGCACAGTGCCTCGGGGGTTCTTGTTGCAGGGTAATGGTGGTGAGGGTCACCTGTTAATGACAGCTGTCTTAGCACACACGGTGGCGCACACCTTTAGTCCAGCACTCAGGAAGCAGAGGCAGGCAGATCCCTGCGAGTTCAAGGCCAGCCTAATTTACATAGTGACTTTAGGACAGTTGGGGCTACAGAGTAAGACTTTGTCTCAGATAGGCAGGTATGTAGATAGATAGGCAGACGGGTGGGTGGGTGGATGATAGATAGATAGATAGATAGATAGATAGATAGATAGATAGATAGATAGACAGAGGTTTCTGTCCCACAGCTGTTCAGTCCCAAAGAAACACACAAAGGCCTACATTAATTATAAATTAGTTTGCCTATTACCTCAGGCTTCTTATTAACTAACTCTTACATCTTAAATTAACCCACAATTCTTGTCTGTGTTAGCCACGTGGCTTGGTACCTTTTCTCAGTGCAACATTCTCATCTTGCTTCTTCTGCATCTGGGTGATGACTGCAGACTGAGTCTTTCCTCTTCCCAGAATTCTCCTGTTCTGGTTGTTCCACCTATACTTTCTGCCTGGCTACTGACCAATCAGCATTTTATTAAACCAGTACAAGTGACAAATCTTTACAGGGTACAAGACCACTGTCCCACAGTATAGATAGACAGATATATAGAGACAGCAATCTCATGATAACCCACCAGCCCCGTGGTGCTTGAATAGATTAATTCATTTATGAAGGCAGAGCCCCATGTGACCTTCTGAGGTCCCATCTCCAGGTACACCAACCCGTGAATATGAGGACACGTTCACACCAGGGCAGGGGCCCTCTGCTCAGGCCGGCTCTCTGACGCGTGTCCCAGACTGACCTCAAGGCCACTGTGTACTCCTTCCGGTTTTGCTCTTCCCTTCTGCCTGGATTTCCTCCCCTCCTCAGGATCCACAGGAGCCTGCCAGCTCCTCTGGGTCAGGAATGCAGGCCACAGTGGGGGCTGCCTTCCTGGCCAGGGGAGGAATTATGGAAATGTTGAATCACTGCAGGGGTCCTGCTCTGAGAGGGGATGACAGACTGTAGCGGTGGGGTGTGTGAGATCAGTGTGTAGAGCTGCAGAGCCTGGTGCTGCAGAAATGGACTGGGCCAGGGAACACCCTTCAGGGATCCTAGGGATGGGCTTTGCGAGCTCTCAGAGCTACAGGCACAGGGCAGGTCACCTAAGCCCTCAGACCCTCACGCCTGTAAGGTGTGGGTGGCAAATAAGAGACTCGGTGGCCCAGTTTGCCTGGCACACCTCTGATAAACGTCTGTCTCACTCTTAAATCTGTTCAAACCCCCAACTCCACTCTCAGAACCAGCCCATTTTAACAGTGGGGTATTATTTGGCCCTAACAAAAATGACATCCTTGTGGCAACATGGCCGAAGTGGATGGCTATTGTGTTAGATGACGTGAACGTGACGTGGAATAGGAAATGCACAAGTTCTCGCCAAGTGGGAGCTGGGGAAGCTGATGTCACCGTAGTAGGTGAGACAGCGGCCACCAGAGCCTGGGATGGGTGGGGGAAAGGGTGGGGAGAAAGAAATGGTCAAATGGGGATGAGGTGCGAGGAGACAGCACACAGAGGAGATGCTGAATGTCCCCAGCACAGAGGGTGGATGTCCAAGGTGAGGGACCCTCCAGGTGCTTGATGATAGCCTCACACGTTGTGTTCCCATTCTGAAAGCTCATGCGCGGGCAGAAGGGACTGCTAGAGAAATAGCAGGGAGGAGGCTGAATTTGGTTCCTGCACAAATTGTTGTGGGTGGCTCACAACTGTCTATAACTCCAACTGCCTGGAGTAATGCCCTCTTCTGGCCTTTGTAAAACCTGAGTGCACACACCCACACACACACAGACACAGACACCACAAAAATTAATGAATCTTTAAAAACTCATACCATGATCACAAATATGTAGTTTTTATATATATTAATTAAATCACTGTTTTCAAGTCCCTATTTGACAGTCATATGATCTCCATTCTGACAACAGTAATCCCTGCACGCAGGTGTTGCAAGGATCCAGTGTGTGTCCCAGCTGTTACAACAGTGCCTTGTGTGAACTAGGATTATCTTTTACGTCTAGACTCAGCATAGAGAGGCTCACAGACTACACCTGGCTCCCAGGGAGAAGGCTTGAGGATAGAGCTAGAAAAGCAAGCCCTATGTAGTGCTGTATGCCAACAGCCCCAGTCTGGAGGAGAGTAGGAGGGCTATAACTGTTCAAGGCTAGCCCAACCACAAGCAACTTCTCTAGGTCCATAACAGACACTGTGGTCCTGAGTTTCACACATGGAAACGTCCTGCTTCCTCTAGCCACAGCATAGTACACCATCCCTTTTCCACCTGGGGACTGAGGCTGGTGATGTCCAAAGGAAGGGCCAGCTTTCCTTGGCAGTGCCATCAGCAAGATGTGAGCCTCAATTCAGGCTTCCAGCCCCATGTTTCATGAAGTGAGACCACTTGAGTAGACGGGACACTAACTTCTGATACCTTAGCGGCGTCCAGCCACTTGCCCAGGATGACTGTCCCATCATGTGATACCTGTGTCCTCTTGGACTCCACAGTCCAGTCTTCCACATTGCTTCCAATCTCCTGGCTTTCAGCTTCTACCATGTTTTTCTTTGAGGTCAGGGGTTGGAGGGGACAGACAATAAAAGAAAACCCTCAATAACTGCCTCGGCCTAATCCAACCTCAACAATGTGCCCCATGTCCTCTTGTCGCTGGTTGTGGGTTTGGTAAGTTCTTTTGTGCAAATTCCAATAGCCACAGACCTCCCCTAACTCCCAGGGGTCCTGCCGAGGAGCAGCCCTGGCGTGGGAAGCATTCAGGCTGGAGCAGACTGGGAAAGTATAGGAGTGAGTGGGCAGAGGTGAGCAGCGGACATAGGCCACAGGGCCAGCCCCTCCAGCCAGCCCAAGATGCGGCTGTTGAGCAAGAGCTGAGCATGGTTAGCATGACACGGGAGGGCACTCTATGTTCCCATGACTTTGAGCAAAGATGATTAGGGCCAAGCTGAGGGAATTCCAGTGTACTTTTTCTTGCTTTGATAAATATCTGTGGCTAAAAGCAACTTGGGGAGGAAAGGGTTTATTTGGTTTATAGCTTACAGTCCACTGTGGAAGGAAGTCAAGGCAGAAACTCAAGCAGGAACCTGGAGGCAGGAGCTGATGCAGAAGCCATAGAGGAGTCCTATTCCTGCCTTGCACTTCATGGCTCACTCAGCCATGAAGCACCCAGGATCACCACGCCAGAGATGGCACTGCCTACAGTGGGTTGAGTCCTCCCACATCAATCATTAACCAAGAAAATTCCCAATGGGCTTGCCCAAGGCTAATCTGAAAGAGGTATATTTTTTTAAACTGAAGTTCCTCTTCCCAGGTGGACCATAACTTGTGTTGCTTAGACAAAATTAACCAGCATGTGGGGGTGGGGTCTCAGCGATTGCTTGTCTACAGAACGAAAGATAAGGTGACCCCAGGCTGAGAAGATGGCTCAATAAGTAAAGATGCTCGCTGCTAAGCCTGGTGACCTGAGTTCGATTCCCTGAGCCCACACGGTAGGAAAGAGCCAGCTCTGACCTTCACACATGCACCATGGCACACATGCCTCCCTCCACTCACACATAAACAAAGAAGTATTTTCACAAAAACATTAGGCACCCCCATGCTCCATGGAAGATTTACATATGATCCTAGAAGCATGGATCAGCTCCTAGGAGTAACCATGTAGGTCATTGTGCTTATTCTAAGGATGAGGAAACCAAGGTCCTGGAGACCCAAGCTGTTAAGTTATCATGGCTGTGAGGCGACAGAGCTGGGCTATAGCCAGGTACCACTGAGTATTCAAGAGTGTAACTGGACATGGTGGTTCACATCTTTAATCCCAGCACTCAGGAGGGAGAAGTAAGTGGCTTTCTGAGTTCGAGGCCAGCCTGGTCTACACAGAGAAACCTTGTCTCAAAAAAAGACAATTTAAAAAAAAGACAGAGAGAGAAAGATAATGTGTGTATGTGTGCGTCTGTGGGGCTGGGGAGGCAACTCGGGGGTAAAACTGCTCACCTTATAAACTTGAAGACCAGCATCCACAAACAAACCTAGGTGTGTGTTGGGGGGTCACATTTACACTCCTGGTGCTGGGAAGATGGGGATGGGGGCTCCTTGGAGTCACCAGCCAGGCCATCTAGTCTAAGTGCTAAGTTCCAGGCACTGAGACTCTGACTCAGAGAAGGAAGGTGGTATTTTGATGGCAAGGTTGTCCTCTGGTCTCTGCACACACCTGCACACAGACATGGACACACATGCTTTCAAAAGTGTACCACGTGATTCACAATAGTCAAGTTACACACCGCGCCTAGATGCTCATCAATCTAAGGTGTGTTGTGTAGTCATAGGGAGGTGTGTTCAGCTTTAAAGATGAGGGAAGTGTGTCAGACACGGAGAAGGGATGGAACTGGAGATCATCATGGTCGATGGAATCAGCCAGTCCCAGGAAGATAAGAATTGGGAGTTTTCTCCTGTGTAAAAGTTTTGAGGGTGGCAGGGGATATCAGTGATGTGAGAGGGAGAGGGGGAAAGGAGGGGGTAAGAGCAGTGCCAGTAGGGTAGGCTGCCACTAACGGTCAACCACACTTGGACAAGTCACTGAACCTAAGGCTTCAAGTCCCTTATCTGTCAGCCAAGGCCAAGAACTGTCCAATCTGGGAACTGCCATCCAAAAGCAACATTCCAGGGCACTCTGTTCCCCTTCCAACCCCAGAGCCGGCACAGAGTGGCCTGGCCTCCTGCCTGCAGGCGCTTGCACCTCCCAGGGGCTGCCAGGAATCAGCCTTTGGCTGGGGAGTGGGGGCGGGGAGGGGGGAAGCAGTGGCAGAATGAGTCTCCGTGGAGAATTCTGGGTAAAATGAGAATGGATGATTGCCCTCCCTGACTCCATCCTCGGTTGTTACACCTAGTGCTGGGCTGTGGGTACTGGGCTGTGGCCTGCGCTCAAGGGTCCTTCTGCTGCTCTGCCTTCCCCTTGTCTGTATCTCCATCTTTAAAATGGCCCTGTCCCGTGGGACTGTTGTGAACCAAATGCTAAAATTAGAAAGGAGTCCAAAGTCGGTCTTGGGTGTTACCGTCTGTGACTGTGACCTACCCGTCCTGATCAGAGGAATGCCTCCCCGCAGTAACCCTGGTCAGGGACCGAGTGACTGGATTTTAGCTGCTCCAGATCAGACCCTGTGGACACCCCGGGAGCCTTCATACTCCTGGTGAAACAAGAGAACCCTGAACCTCCCAGAAAAGTGGGTTATTTCCTGATTAAATTGTTTCCCATTTAACCACAGTTAGGGGCACAACAGCGAAGGTTTCATCCAGTAGACTTCGCTCTCTCCGATTTCCTGTCTCCGCATTCCACCGAGGGAGATTGTCAAAAGGCATCAGATGGTCTGACCATCGCTTCCTGTTCGCACGCCACCGAAGAGATGCCCTGTTCCGAGCTGTGGCTCTGCCCCTCCAGGCTGACACCAAGACCTGTTTCTCACCCTCTTTGCTGCCACTCCCAGCCCCCTGCCCCCCTCTGCTGGCACCTGTGGCCCATGTCAGTGCCATCCTCTCCCACTGAGGGCTCCTGTGTGAAACCAGCTAGGGTGGACTGGCAATCATTCCTCTCCCTGACTGGAACCCCAAAGCAACAGTTTAGGAGCACTGAGGAACCGCTTGGCTACCTCTGATTTTAGTGAGGATCAGTAATTCTGTTCTGCGAGACTCAGAGCCTTTCCAGGTACAGACCAGATGTGGGGAATGATGGCCAGGCCTACGGATCTTCTCTAGAGCTTCTATGCAGGAGACTGTGCTCTCTGGGCCTTCAGCACTGTCCACTCAAGGGACAAGCAGGGGAAGGGGAGCCCCACATGCTCGAGAGTGAAAAGAGATGGACTAACAGAAGAGCCCATGTATCCAAATCTCGGGTGCCCACCATGGAGTTGATACTCCACTTGGAGCGGAAATGAGGACCCAAAGAAATCCTTGATGCCCTTTTTACCTCTCAAGATCTTGAGAGGTTTTACAGCATCCTGGTGGCTCCATGGAACATTCTAGAAACTGTAGACAGAAGTTTCTGTCTCACCAGGTCCCACAGCTGTTCAGTCCCCCCCAAAAATACACAGAGGCTTATATTAATTATAAACTGTTTGGCCTATTAGCTCAGGCTTATTACTAACTACAACTTAAACCATAATTCTTGTCTATGTTTAACCACGTGGCTTGGTACCTTTTCTCAGTGAGGCTTTCTCGTCTTGCTTCCTCTGTGTCTGGCTTTTGAGAGCAGACTGAGCCTTTCCTCTTCCCAGAATTCTCTTAGTTTGGCTGCCCCATCCATGCTTCCTGCCTGGTTACTGACCAATCAGCGTTTTATTAAACCAACTCGAGTGACAAATCTTTACAGTGTTCAAAAGCATTTGCCCCACAGCAAGAAACTTCTAGCAGTAGGCCATGCCTGAGGCCCGCTTATATGCTGATGGAACTAAGGTCCCAGAAGATCTGAGCTCCAACCAGGGCTCTTGACTCTGTTAGCAAGTCACTTGAGCTTCTTTGCCTCCTAAATGCCTGTCTGCAAGGAATTGTGTGAATGAGCTTGGGAATCAGGACGTGGAGGGTTAGAGCTATTTACTTGCATGTCCTGTGTCATCTCAGCTCAGTTATTTGAAGACTTAATGGCCACATTGTCTGTCATAACTTCTTCCTCAAATACTTCTTAGCCAGAGCTATGGTACAAGCCTATGGTCCTGGCCCCTAGGCAGACTGAAGCAGGAGGATATCTTGAACCCAGGAGTTCAAAGCCAGACTGGGAAACACAGTTAAGATCCCGTCTCACAAAACACCGGTCCTTTAATCCTAGCACTTGGGAGGCAGAGGCAGACGGATCTCTGGGAGTTTGAAGTCAGCCTGGTCTACAAGACTAGTTACAGGACAGGCACCAAAGCAGAGAAACCTTATCTCGAAAAAACAAAAAACAAAAAACAAAACAAAACAAAAAAAAATCCCGTCTCACAAAACACCGTTGCCATTGTAGAGAATGGTAGCAGGGAAACTGTGGGCTCCACCGCTGAGCCGGGTGACTCTAGGTCAGTTCCTAGCCTGCTGGCTCTCACAAATCTCTCTCGATTTCTAGGTGAGCCAAGAGAAGGGCAACTGCTCTTTCCAGAGGAACCCGACCCCCTGTATCATCCCTCAAGAACAAGAAAATATCTTCCACACCATATTTGCTTTCTTCACCAAATCTGGAAGGAAAGTGTTGGTAAGAAGTTGCTCAGTGACTGGGACTATGAGGGTGGGCTTCACGAGGAAGGCACGTTGGAGACAGTAGGCAGCCTTCTGCTTGGCCTTTCTTACTCAAATCTGGTTTTCATCAGCTTACTCAAAAAGACTCAAGGACTGTGATCAAATCCTACTTCTCAGTCCAGGGTTTCAGTCAAGACGTTAAATGGAAACCTTTAGAGCCCACCAAGCAGGATGCAAATGATTTCTCCTCCTAGAAGGAGTCTGTGAAAAATGTCATAGTTCTTCACAACACCCCGGGAAAACCTCCTAGCAATGTCTATTAAAATTAAACATATGTACTCTGCAACCCAGAGAAATGCATCATTTCTGGGTCTACCTCCAAGAAGTGAATGCATACACTATTAAAAAGCACGGGAATTTGAAGCAATTGTATAGTAGCTAAAATCAGAACAATTCAGATATGAGTAAACAGTTATGTAAACAAAACAATGAAAAGGAAAATGTAGCTACTCATGTTCCATACACTATATAACACAAGCAAGTCTTACAGAAGTTACAGTAAATGAAAGAAGTCAAGAATGAAAGAACATTCTGGAATATCTTGTGTATAAGAAGTTCAGAATTAAGGAAGGTGACAAAAATGTTCTGTAGCATGATGGGGGTGGTTCTCCAGGTGAAAACATGCGTAAAATATATGAACATGTTCTTTTTACCACTTTACCTCCTTAGTGATTTTCCAAAGCCCCCTATTCCCATATCCTGATTATATTTCTCTAGCTCTTTACTTCCACCTAAGCACACCCCACCCTCACTTATACACATCTCCCACCCCCTCAGAGAAGCCTGTTTGAGATCAGGTTGATAACTGTTTAATATCAGATTGATAGCAGTTTGATATCAGGTTGATAACCGTTTGATATCAAGTTGATAGCCGTTTGATATCAGGTTGATAACTGAGATCAGGTTGATAACTGTTTGAGATCAGGTTGATAACCATTTGATATCAGGTTGATAACCATTTGATATCAGGTTGATAACCGTTTGATATTCAGGTTTGTATTTGCTTTTTTAACTTGCACACCATCTCAGTTTTGTTTCTTCTTGCTACGGCAATACACCCTGTCCTAAGCAATTTAGGAGAAAAGGATTAATTTTAGCCCACAGTTCCCAGGGTACTGCCCATACAGAAGTCACATGACAACCTAGTCACCTGGCATCCACAGCAAAGAAACAGAAAGGAAAGAATTAGCACATTTCCTCCCCTGTCACACAGTTCAGGACACCCTGCCTGGGAAGGTGCCACCCACAGTGGGCAGGTCCCCCACATCAATCAGCATAGTGGAGACAGGCCACCCTGATCTAGACAGTCCCTCATTGAGACTGCCTTCGTAGGACTCTAGATTGGGTCAAGCTGACCATTGACACGCATGGTGAGAGTGGCCAAGGCCCTAGGGGACAGTTAATTAGATATAGTGACATCTGACTTACGCCGTGCGCAACTCCAGGTCAGGCTGAAAATGTTCCCTGAAAGAGAAGCCTCACACAGGTATATACATACATGCATATACATACGTACATATACATACATATACATATGTACATATACATGCTTATAAAGAGAGAAGCTTCACACGGGTATATACATACATACATACATATACATACATACGTATACACACGTACATATACATGCTTATAAAGAGAGAAGCTTCATATGGGTACATACATACATATACATGCTTATAAAGATACACTTCAAACACGAAAGGGAACCTTGGCGGTTTATATGACCCCCTGAGGTGTCATAGGCTCTCTGGTTCTTTAAGGCCCCACCAGAAACAGGCAGATAATGAGATGCGTTCCGCCACAGCTCACACAATGGACCGTAGCTGGAAAGTATTCTTGTTCAAATCTCATGAAAGTATATCAGGATATGTAAACGTTTCTTTTTGAGAAGAATTGATTCTCCTTGTGAAATACAACTTTTCAGTGGGACTAACCACGAAACCACTTCCTGCCTAGTCGTGGTCTTCCCCATAGACCAGTGAGCAGCTCTAGTGCCTAGGAGGTCAGAAACCCTTGTACCGCCCTCTGGCAGTGACAGAGCATATTGACATCTTTAGTTTGGGGGGGGTTTGCTGGGGTATGTTATAGTTGAGGTTTTTTTAAGCTATTCTTTATAGCAGTACAATTTATATACTAAATAACAGTAATAGAATTGTGTGACATAGTTTCAAACAGAAGAAATCGGGAGATAGTTCAGGATACACAACCCCTCCCTGCATGCTATATTGTTTAAAAATCACTTTTTCATAAGTGACTTTTTGGGACATATGGAGTTGTGACTGGACATGCCTAATTCCTGTTTTACTCTGTGCTTTGTAGCTGGGGGTGGAATCCTGGCCGGGGTCTGCCATCAACCACTCCCCAGGCTCCACTTCTTCCTCTTGATTTCTTTATCCTGAAATCCCACGGTCACCATCACAGATGCTCTGCTCTGTAGATGGCTTTGGGTTGTGTCCGTCTCTTAATTCCATGTGGAAATTTTCTCCTCAGGATTGTGAGAAGCCAGGGAGTTCCTGTCTGACAGTGCACTGCAACCTTAGTGCTCTGCCTAGAGAGGAGAGCCGCACACTTGACCTGTACATGCTGCTGAACACAGAAATATTGAAGAAGGTGAGTCCCCTCGGCCCACCTATTGGGGTTACCCAGAACCCCTGGGATCAGTTCCCCATGACACTCAGGCTACTCCTGGTCAGTCTTTTCTGTCAAGAAATAGCAAGAGCTGTTTTAGGCATATGGGCCAGAATCATGAATGTTCAATCTCTTGACATTGTAACATATTATGATCACATATGAAATCAGGCTTGAGACTGTTCATTGACTTATGAAACAGCAAACTCTCAATGTTATAAATAAGTTGATTTTGTGTTGGGCTATCCATGTTCATAGCTACATTGGGGTCCATGTGGCACAGATACACATGCTAATTGAGTTATTTACAAGCATTCAACCCTACTAGCAGCCCTATATGATATTCAAATACAGGGCATGGCTATGTTTCTAATAAAACTTTATTGACACAAACAAACAGAGGGCCAGATTTGACCCATAAAGCCTAGTTTGCCTGATTGCTCAAACAATCCCTCAAAGATGTTAGACTTGTGAGCCACAGATCACTTTGCTACTGTGAGCTTATCAAATATGGTTCCAAATCCCTGTCGGCAAATCAGTGGCCCTTAGTAGAGGTTTGCTGTGATTTATTTTAAGATAAGAGCTTTCTGAGAATACTCGGTTTTGTGCCACGGAATGCTATGGAAATAATTGGGTATAAAGGTCAAATGCACGTGTTAGCCTCAGAGTTCCTATTTATCTTTATTTGAAAAGATTAATTGCACGTGATGTATTTAAAGCCATCCACAGGTGAGTACAGCTGACATCATGGTCAGCCTTTAATTAGACCCAGCAGTGATGCCTGCCTGAGAGGATCCAGGCATGGGGAGTGGGGTTCGGCTTCGCTGTGTGCTTTCCTACTGTCTCTGGACACCATCTGGGCTCCCTAGTTTGGAAACTGGTTTGGAGAAGTCGGGCTCACACTCAGGGCTTCTCTGGTGTACCCACTTTCTAGAGGACCACGTTAGAGGAAGCTGGGTGTGAGCTATGCTCTATCCTCCTTTTCTAAGGAGTCCCTGCCTTACATGGGTCCCTGGAGTCTGCTGCTGACAGCTGTGTTTCCTGTGTCACTCACTTGTCCCCAGAGTGATGGCGCTGGCAGTGACAACCACTCTGCCATCTCTTCTCGTCTGTCCCATGGCTGCTGCTTGGCCTTCAGTCACAGGGGCTGAGCATAATTGTGGTTATTCGGTATTTCTCTCTAGTGACCAGTGATGTACAGGCTATGACCTGTGCAGGAACCCCAACACTCCCTCACAAACTTAATTCACTAATTAAATATAAAATAACTAGAGGATGCATGAAATCAAAATTACAAAACTGTTAAATTGCTAGAAGATTTTATGAAACATAAATATTCTTGTGGATGACAATCCTCCCATACATACCAAGGACCACATCCCAGTATCTGCTATTGAATCAGCCAAACCAGTGGAGCCCTAGGCAAGGGAGGGGACAGCTCTGGGAAGCTCGTTCTCCAGCAGAAACTTAGGTCCAGAGTGCAGCCTGTGGCAAGACTGACTTGGGAGCCACGTGCCCCGCACCCCACTCCCACTGCCTCAGAGGAATCTGAAACAGTGTTTCAGGCTTGGACCTTAACATGGTGTCTTTAGGAGGTTGACCAGATAGATGGTCTCTGGGCCATTGGGTCTCCCTGTGGACTTGGGCCATTGGGTCTCCCTGTGGATTTGGGGCAACAAAGACCTTATGGCTGGCCTTGGCCTAGAGTTGTGTTTATTTTCCTTTGACCTCAAAGTCTGACTCCAGACAAGGGAATTTGAGGTTTTATTGTTTTAACCTCAACTGATTTTCATTTGAAATGTTGGGTCTGGTTTTTTAAATCATCAGAGGATAGGATTTCTTTGGAAGTGTCCCTAGAGCCTTCTTCACAGCCACCAGGGGTCTGCTATATGCCAGCCCTTCATCTGTGTGGCCTTTAACCTAATTGTCATTATCATTGTTACTATCTAAGGTGGTGATAACGATGACTCATAATATAAAACACAGTATCAGAGGATAGCTTTATGGCTCAGTGGGTAAAGGCACTTGCGGCCAAGCCTGTCTACCTGTCTTCCATCCCCACAATCTACATGATGCAAGCAGAAAACTGACCAATGAAAGTTGTTTACTGACCTCTCCTGTAGGCTATGGCTGCACATGACCCCCAACACTCCCACACTAATTATGTAGTTAATTCAGTATAAGATGAATAGAGGATACAGGAAACCAAATTTTGAAAACTATTAAATTGCTGGAAGATTTTATGAAACAGAAATATTCTTTTGAGTGACCATCCTCCAAGAAGCATTTAAAAATGTATTTTTACTAAGGAGGGGGTGATAAGAAGAAAAAATATGGGGGAGCTAGAGAGACAACTCAGCAGTTAAGTACACTGACTGTTCTTCCAGAGGACCTGACAAAGCTCAGTTCCCAGCACACACATGGCAACTCACAGCTGCCTGTAACCCCAGCTCCAGGGGAGCCAGCACCCTCTTCTGGCCTCTGCAGGTACCTGCACTCATGTGCACTTACACATACAATATACATAATTAGCATTAATTTTTTAATAACAATGTTAGATTTGGCCACTATATCTGTGGCTCTATAGTTCACACACTGGAGCCCAGCACTCCTGGTCTGTCTGAAAACACCACATTAAATGTTTATAAAACTCTTAAGCTGGGTTTAAAAGGACAATATTTTCTGCACAACCCCCAGGTAAAGCACAACATCAACAGCTCCCTTGTGCTGCTGCAGGGTGCTCTTTGTGGTTTCCTGGGTGATGAGCAAAGGGTCCCCTTGGAACTTACATCTAGAGAGAGAGGCCTTTGTTGCTTCCTTGTACATTTAGCCAGTGTAGGTCGAAGTTGGCAGCTGATCCTGAGACAGCCTTCACCCATTATTCTGTTAGTATCACAGGGAGCACGGGACAAGGTAGTGTATAAATAGTAGAGGCTCCTTTGTCTCAGTGGCCTAGAGGCTTGGGAAGTTCAAGGGCATGGTGCTTAGGTTTGGCTTCTGGTGAGGACCTCCTGCTACATGGTCGCACAACAGGGGGTGCCTCACATCATGAGAGCCCAGGTCACTCCTCGTCTTAGGAAGCTGACACCACAGCATTGTGTCACAGACTTTCCCGGAGACATCACACACACACACACACACATATACACATTCAGGGCTGCCAGAAGCTTAGCCCTGAATTCCACATGCATATGCCTCCAGGGATTAAATTTCTGACCTCAGTGACTTCCTCATGTGACAGAAGAACTCAGAGCAGCTGAAGACACTAAAGACACCTGGCTGGCAGAGCCCAGCCATCCTGCAGGGACAGCGAGGGGACTCCACAGCCAGCGTCCACTGTCCTTTGGCCCGAGTTTTGCCAACCCACATCTTCTCCATCCTGGCTTTGGAGTCATGTGCTTGTTATCTGGATTATGGCTTTGAAACTGAGCCTACAGCAAGGCTTCCAACTGCTTCTGCCCACAGGCAGTGTCTCTGAGGTCCCCCTCTTTCCCCTTAGACCTGATTTATAAACTGGGTGTTTATCTCCCACACCCACCCCATCATCATTCCATCGGGTACCCCTCTTTGAATGTGCAATGGCTTCAGCCTCCAGAGAGCTTCATTCAAGAACAAAGAAAGAGTTAAGGATAACTAAACCTTCATAGTTTTGAGGACTGTGGTCAGGGCAAGATGATGACTAGAAAATGGGAATCAGATGCCTTCTGGGGAATGCCAGGCTGGGATTTGTTGCACACAATTAAACAACTTTATTTACCCTCTACTCTTTGTGAACATGTCAGTATCAATCACCAGCTATCTGGCCCTCACCCCTCGGAAACCGCAGCATGCAGGCTTGCATGTGTGCCTTACTGGCAAATGCAGACTCCTTTGTGCCCTCCACCATCCAAAGGAATTCTCAAGAGAGGCCAGAAGCCTATGTCTTTATGGGTACCGGTGATGGGAGGCTGCTAGTTGCGTGATGAAATGCACGTGGGATCTTCATGGAACCCTGAGAGCTCAGCTCTTCATAGTCCCTCTCGTGGGGGAATCATTCTCTAGGTCGTTTGAAAAGAGTCTCATGAACTGTGCCATTTCTTCCACAGGACAGCTCCTCTGTCATCCAGTTCATGGCTCGTGCCAAGGTGAAGGTGGACCCTGCCCTGAGAGTGGTAGAGATAGCCAATGGGAACGCAGAAGAGACTTTGGTGAGTTCACTGCCCTGGGACAGCTCTCCTCGGAGGATTGGGGTCTTGGAGCTGGGACCTGAGGGGAAAGAAATTCTCTAAGCCAAGATGAAGGGTTTGTGGTAGACCCAAAGCCCTGCCTGCTCTGGCTCCTAGGGCCCCCTGGAAGGCCTCATGGGTCCATTGCTCTGTTAACTTAGCACGCCGTTGGTATGCGAGAGTTTCTTGTAGTGATGGGCCAAAGGAAAAACTGTCTGGAAATGTCCTCAATAGGACTTAGAGTTCTACTCTGAAGCCAGGGCTATTTTTATCTCTCCTTAGCCCTTCCCTGCAATCTCTTCTACTCCCCTGCCCATGCTGTTCCATGGATAAACCCTGAGGGTGAGGGGAGCATAGGAAACAATTGTTTGCTTGTCTTACAAAGGCTGTATCACAGTGCCAAGACCTAGAACCTCTTTCGTTCACTCCCCCTTCTGCCCTGCTCTCCTTGAAGTTGTCAGGCCTCAGAATAGGCAGGGAACCTCCAGTGTCTGGTGAGGGACACACTGGACAGCAGTGAGACCTTGGAAATCTGGATTTTTTTCTTGTTCCTAGGGAGAGAAGGGTCAGCGCTGTTTGACACCCTCCTAAGTCTAGTCCCAGGGGAGCAGGCAGGGAAGACAGCCAATGACCGGCCCTGCTGAGGAGCCCTACAACTTGCTGCCCTTCAGATCCCCTCCCTTGGATTTGACCTTCTCTCAGGGGAGACTTGCCCTCTCCTGGAGAATCTGTTGTTGCTGTAACAAACATAATTCTTGAGGAATTATGTACTTGCACAGAGCAAGACTGTTAACTTATTTTCTAGTCACACAGAGATGCACCGTTTCTTAATACTGGCGCGTGAGGGGCTAGGATGATGGCTCAGTCAGGAAAGTATTTGCTGTATGAAGATGATGAATTCAAGTTCTGGTCCCCAGCACCCATGTAAGAAGCCAGATGTGGCAGTAAGTGCCTGTAGTCCTAGCACTGGGAAGTGCTGGGGCTTCGTGGCCAGCCAATCTAGCTGAAGCAGTGAGCCCAGTAACATCCCAATCCTGTTCTCTTCCCAGCGAGTTTATCACGAGAATGTCAGCCAGTCTGGGATGTCTAAATGCACAGGTTGACAGCACTCACGAGGGGTCAGCCATCCCAGGGAAGCTGTCAGTCCTGACCTCTTTTCAAATGGACAAGTTGCCCAGAATGAAACTCAAGTCCTCCACGGCTCATGCTCAGTTCTTCTGGCGGGTCAGATATTTGAGGTTTGCGCTCGTCTTTTTTTGCTGCGCTCTGACCACTTAGCAGAGGGCTCAGCGCTGCACCTGAGAGGCAAGCGAGAGAGCTGTGGGCCCTGCTGGCTGTCACAGTGCTGGTTAAAGGTCATCTAGAGGGAAACATGCCCAACCATTCCGCCAATAGGAATGATTCACAGGTGTGTAGCAGGCCAAGTTGCTTGTGTGGGTCGAGAGAGAGTTCTGGATATGTTGTCTTTGCCCACGCAGCATCGTGTTGTGGGACTCAAGTCCTTGACTCTCCTGTTGTGAGGGCTGTGGTGATATTCTCTCTATCAAGTGTTGGCAAGAAGCTGTTGTTGGGTTTTTTTTCCATGGTTCCAGAAGGGAGGGAAAGGAACACACAGTGAGAATCCCAAGAGAGCCCTTCTCGAAGGTCCTCCCACCACTGCCTTTGTGGTCCAGAAGCTAAGATTCCGTTCTGCACTGTGTTCTCAACTTTCCTAGTAGGGGAAAGAATCTTTTCTGAGTAGGAAGACTTCTGGTTTTAGAAGAAGTACATTTTTCCCCCGTGTAATCTTCTAAGCATCTGGCTCCTCTCAACCACCCATCTGAAGGGGGTTTCCAAAGAGGTTGCCCAGCAGACTTAAATCAGGTGAAATTTCACAGCCTCTCAGATTAGGCACCAATCATTGTGGCCTTGGACCGATGAGGGACTATGTCTGTGTCTGGTGTCCATCACGGTGTTGGTAAAAGGAAGAAGAACACAGTCACACGTGATTAGGAAGATCAGTTGTTTTTCCTTGTGTTATCTCCCCCACCCCACCCTACGACCCCAGTGCTGGGCATCAAGCCTGGGGCCTTTAACACATCTGGCAAGAGGTCTACCCCAAGGTCCATCCTCGGTCTGCGTGTCTTTTATTTTTATGTCCTGATGCACTAGTGCGTTACAGGGCATCTGTCGGTCACTAGAAGTATGTAGCAGATTTTTTGAGGACTTGTTCCTTAATGAATCCAACAGAGATGTTTACTCTTAATTACTTTCCTAATGCTGTGATAAGACATCTCTCCTAAGACAACGTATAAAAGAGAGTTTATTTGCTTCTTACCGTGTCGGAGGGTGAGTCCGTGAACTTCACGGTGGGAGCATGGCAACAGGCGGGGGGGGGGGGGGGGCATGGCGCTGGAGCAGCAGCTCAGAGCTCACATCTTCATCCACAACCACGAGGCAGAGAGATAACTGGGAACGGCATAGCCTTTTGAAACCTGAAAGCCCACCTCCAGCGACATATCTCCTCCCCCAGGGCCATTCCTTCTAATCCTTCCCAAGCAGTTCTAACAATTGAGGACGAAGTATTCAAACATATGAGCGCCATTTTCATTCAAACCACCACACTTAGCCAGAAGTAACATCCAAGATCAACTTCAATGGCACTTATGTGGTTTCATGCAGCCTTTAGCCTGGGGACCTTGGTGGGGTCTCAATGACCACAAGGTCAAAGGGCTGGTTGTGAGGAGCCAATAACATATTGACTTTTATATTCAACTCAGTTCAACTTACTTTCCAGGGAGCAAGTTGGGGCAAGAGAGAAAAGTTAGAGAAAAAGGTAAAAGCAGTAGTTGGGGTCCACAAAGATTTTGGCATAGTTGTGTATGTCCTGGGAAACTCCCCATCAGGGGCAGGAATTTGCTTAGTGGGGAGGGGTACATGAGCTCCCTTATTCATGCTGTCTCTCTCCACGGTTTGTTCCTACTCAACCACAATCTGAAATACTAATAGAAAATTTCAGACGCAATCAATAAGTACCATTATACAATATTGTCATATTTTTCCTATCTTATGGGTTGTTATTATTGCTAGTCTCCTACTGTTATAAATTAAGTTCCGGGGTGACTGTAGAGTTAATATTGGTGGGGTTTACACTAACCACAAAAATCCACTGGAGTCTTAGAAAACGCTCTCTTGGGGGAGAGCTCTGGAGGGAGTGAAAATAGGAATACATTCCCGAGACACCTAACGCTATCCGTGTGACAGAAAAGGCACTAAAAGACCAAAGAGAGATAGAGACATCCCCCGCCCTAGGAGTTTACCTCCAAAGCCAACAGCTGAAGCAAAAGACTCAAGAACTGTGTTGGTTAGTTTTCTGTTTAGTTGGTTTCTGTCAACTGAGCACAAGCTAGAGTCATCGGAGAAGAGGGAACCTCAATTGGAAAAATGCCTCCGTTAGATTGGTCTATGAGGGCATCTTTTTTATTGATGATTGATGTGACAGGAACTAGCCCATCATAAACAATGCTGATGGACCTAGGTGATGTAAGAAAGCAGTCTGAACAAGCCTGGAGGCACACTCCACCATGGTCTCTGCCTCAGTCCTGCCTTGAATTCCTGCTCTGACGTCACCATGGCGGGCTATAAGATGAACTAAATCCTTCCCTACCCAACTTTGGATCATGTTGTTTTGCCACATCAATAGAAAGCAAACTTAGACATACCCCTTATTTTGTGAAGATTTATGTTATTATTTCCAATGATGTATGTATATCACATACATATGGATGCCCATGGAGGCCAGAGGCATTAGATCCTCTGGAGCTGAATTTATAGGCAGTTTTAGGCTGCCTAGTATAGATTCTAGGAATCAAACTTGGGTCCTGCTCAAGAGCGATGCTTGCTCTTAACTGCTGAGCCATCTCTCTGACCCCAGTACCCCATACTTTAAAGGAAACTAACCAATAAAGGAGGCTGGAGATTCCACCAATGTAAACTAAAAGACTGTAGAATTGTTAGTTATTGGAGGTATCACCCCAAATTCCCTTCCTCTGTATGTGAGGTTGACATGCCTTCTCACTTGTGTTATTGGGATCTGCATAGGATAGAAGGGTGTTGGATGACCATGTCATGGAGTGTGTACCACACTGCCACCTTGAGGACAGAGGCAGAAACCTACTTTCCCGCTTTGACAGAAGCAGAATGGGCTAGAATTTGGCTTATCTGAGAGCTCTTGGAATTGCCGGGAGAACCAGACTGTGGGGGTGTGAGAGGAATCAGGAAACCTGATGAGCCAGGGCCGTGCTGAGTCCAGCCACAGGAAGGACTCAGTGCCCTGGGCTCTGGGGCCAGCTCTCCTGTCCTCTTGTCACCTGTTGCTCTGGGGTCAGGCACGAGCATCTCACCAGCTAAGGTTGGAACTCTGTACCTGGGGACCAGGTCACTGGTGTTGTCAGCTGCTCTGGTAGGGACTAGAGCCCGTCTTTCCCTGTGACTCATTGCCTGGGGAGGAGAGCCAACGGTGGGCCACAGATAGTGACTGTTGTCCCCTTCAGCACACTTCAGGTGTCGTGAAGGGCAGTGACAAGTCAGCCATGCTTGCATGTGAGCAAGAGGCAGCATTGTTCAGACACTTGGAGCACTTGTCGGTGGGAACTTCCTGGGCAAGCAGACATCCTAATGAGAGAGCATGAGGCCTCGTCCAAAGATGACTGACAGGCTGTGGACCCCTTGCTCTCTTTCGAGAACTAATGTGAGTTGGGTGTGGTGACCCATCTGAAGTCCTAGCACTTGGGAGGCAGAAGCAGAGGACCTTGAATCTGAGGCCAGCCTTGGCTACATAGCAAGATCCCATCTGAAAACAAAACAACAGAATGTGCTAGAATAAGCAATGCTTCCTGGCCAGTGTGATGGGAAATGCATTTGGAGCCTTTTGTCTTCTTCATGGAGCCTTGTGTTCCTCCTGCATGTGGAGATATGGATCATTAATTCAGAATAATCCCTAGAAAATCCACTGTCCCCTTCCATGTGAGAACCACTAAAGCCCCTACCTCTCGGGAACGAAGGAGTCTGTGACTCGGGGAGAAAACAGTTGATTAGCTCTAGATCTCGCACTAACTGAGACCAGGGTGGCATCTGGAGTGTTGGACTCACAGCCTGGATGCCTCTTTCCCTCTGCCTCGTAACCTCTCAGTCAACGTCGGTAAGGTGCCCAGCCACTCTGGATGAATCCACTGAGACAAAGACAGAGGTGTTTGATATGACAAGAAATGACTGGCTTGTTTTAAGTTATTTGTTTAAACTGTGAGGATCTCAGGTTAGGTCAGACCCCGGAAGGAAGCCTCCTTCCTGTATCCTGTGTGCATGCCTGAATAAACCTGCCCTGCCAAATCAGTCAGGACAGCACATTCTGGCGACCCATGCTTTGAACCCATCCTTTCAGGTCAGGCCTGGATTCTGGCTTTTTCCTTCCTGCCTCCCCTTAGGAATCAGAAACTCCCAAGTCAGCATCCTAACTCAGTAACTTGGGGATCAGCTAAGCTCCAAGCCTCAGTTTTCTTGACTCTGTCTTGGGAAGACTGCTTTCTGTTTCCCTGAAGTTGTTGGAAGCTTCAACACCACCAGTGAGGGTCTAGAAGGGAGACTCAGAGGTTAAGAACACTTACTGCTTTTGCAGAGGATCTGAGTTCAATTTCCAGCCCCCACATCAGGTGGCTTACTACGACCTACAACTCCAGCTCGAGGGGACGTGTTGCTCTCTCCTGGCTCCCTCAGGCACTTACACGCAAGGTGCACACACAGACAACTAGGCACGCCTGCATACACATAATTATGCCCTCTATACAGTGAACTTCGGTTATGCTATGATTTATTGCCACCCCTCCTGTACCATCCTCTTTACCCAAAATCCCTGTGAGAGAATTAAGCACTGAGAAAACTCCAAGTGTCCTTTGCCAGACACACAAGTGAGATTTTCCAGTCATTTAATCAGTTGGTGACTATATCTGAGGGTTTGCTAAGGGGTAGGTGGTGTGTGTGCCAGGCACTGGAGACAGAACGAGGGAGGAGGTGGTCACAGCCATACCACCCACCCTGGGGCTGTCTATGGGACAACAAGGATGTTACCAACAAGGAAACTAACAAGGGCTTTGTCTCCACTGAGCCATTCGGAGCAGAGCAGAATGGGGTTAAGGCCTGGGAGCAGAGAGGAGTGAGCTTGCCCAGCGGGAGGACGTGTCCTGGCTCATGAGCGAAAAGCTGCGTGAGGACCAGATGGTGTGGCCTGTTTAAGCCACCAAAGACAGGAGACAAGATTGAGAACAAAGATAGGGTCCATACCACTTACTACCAGTGGCAGCAAAGGAAAGCCATCTGAAGTTCTGTTTGCAGTAGGGAATTATGTGGAATGGTATATATTCTTTATTTTTTAAATATTTATTTATTTATTTTTATTTTATGTGTATGGTGGTTTGAAAGAAAATTTCCCCATAGGGAGTGACACTATTAGGAGGTGTGGCCTTGTTGGAATAGGTGTGGCCTGGTTGGAGGAAGTGTGTCAGTGTGGGGGCGGGCCTTGATGTCGCCTGTGCTCAAGCTATGCCCAATGTAGGATACAGTTCACTTCCTGTGACCTTTGGATCAAGATGTAGAACTCTCAGCTCCTTCTCCAGCACTGTGTCTGCCTGCATGCCACCATGAAAATGATGGACTAAACTCCTGAAATTGTACACCAGCCTGAATTAAGCGTTTATAAGTTGCCATTGTCATGGTGACTCTTCACAGCAATAGAAACCCTAAGACAAGGTGTATGCATGTTTGTATGTAAGTTGCCATACGGGAGCTGGGAATGGGATCCTCCAGAAGAATGACAAGTGCTCTTTAATCTACTCAACAACCTTTCAGGTCCATTTAAGATTTTTGTTGCATTATTTATTTATTGTGTGTGCATATATATGAATAGGCATGCCTATGCCACAGTGTCCCTGCAGAGGTCAGAGGACAACGTGTGGGAATTGGTTCTCCTTTCACCATGTGTGGTCCAGGGATCCAATTCAGGTCTCCAGGCTTGACTGCAAGCTCACCAACTCTGATGCACATGGTTTAAAGTCACAAACTGCGCTGTGGATGCTGGGTTCACAGGAATAAGGGTGAGAATGAGGAGTTGATTAGACAGTCAACACTCTCCCCTGGTACTAGTAACATTGGTAGGGGAGATGGAAGTGAGCAATGTGTGTTAAGGCTAGGGAGTATGTGGTGTGTCCATCCTGACCAACGATGAGTCTAATGCTGTCTTGTGTGGTGTGCCCACATGGTCAGTAGTTAGGAGCGGCCATCATCATGTAAGAGATGACCAAGAAAGAGTGAGCCAAGCCAACAGGGAGCCCCACCCACACTGTGAACCAGCGACTTCCAGCCACCATCACAATTATCAACACTGCTGTTTAAAGGACAGGATCCATTTCCACATAGAAATGTGCTTTGGTTGACTCAGGAGTGGGATGTCTGGGACTCCCCCAGGATCCTTGGTCCCCAAGGAAACCATGGCTGTGGAGGATAATGTTTTAAAGGAGCAAGATGTCCAGCCCACCACAGCCTTTCACTGATCATCAGTTATCTAGAGCCCCATCTGGATAGACACACATGTGCACAAGTATGTACACGCATGTACATGAACTATTACAGATGAGCTGGACTTTCTAAGTAACAGGCAAGAATCAGTCCGGGTGATATATAGCTGACCTTCTCCCTCAGAAGCAACCTGTGTCTGTGGTGGCCTTGGGAGCGCACCGCATTCAGACTTAGTGGTCAGTTAATTGCAGAACTCTTTCCCCTGTGGCCTCGTCTCTATCCAAGCCGCAGATGTGCAGTCAGGAGGAGAATTGAGAGTGAAGGATAGAGCCCCGTGGTAGAGTGCTTGCCCAGTATGTTCAGTACCCTCTATTCAATCCCCAGCCAGAGGCAGGGCAGTCCTCACCTTCTGAGGGTTTCTGCATAGCAACAGACCCTTGTCCCCGTAAAGTCTTGTCCTCCAGGAATAAGCTTTGGGAGGCTGCTCTGGAAGTTATGAGTGTATCCGTGAGGATGGAAGTAACTTCTGTCTAACCAAAACTATAAGCCCCAAGCGCATCTTCCTGCGGACCAGGTTTGTGTGTGCCTCACTCATCCGGTTTCAGCACACTTCCCCATCCATCCTCATGGCATCTTTTGTTGTGCCTGCTTTGCCCTCACGCTGACTCCCTAAACAGTGGGTCTCTTCACTTACGGTCACTGTGCCTTTGTTCAGGAGTCACCATGCTTTTAATTTGTTAAAATGTCATGCATCAGTAAAGAGAGATGGCTCAGTGGTTAAGAACACTGGCTTCTCTTTCATTCCCAGCACCCACATGGCAACTCACAACCATCCAAAGTTCCAATTTCAGAGTACCCAAGGGCACCTAGCATTTAAATAGTGCCAGACATGCATGCAGGCAAAATGCCCATATGCTAACAAATAAATGGATAAAATGTTTAAGTTGCACATCAGTCCTGGTGTGGTCATTTATACCTGTAATCCCAGCCGTTAGGAGACTGACACAGGTGGATTGCTGTGAATTCAAGGCCAGGCTGAACTGTATGTTAAGTTCCAGGCCAGCTTGGGTTATGGAATAGGACTCTGTTTCAAAAGCATAAATACATACCTGTACATATACACACATGCTACACATATATACATATATATGCATGCACAGAGACAAATATAGTTTATAGAGCAGTTTTCATTTTTAATAGCTGGTGCTGCTCTGCTTCATGGTCAGCCGTCATTTAGCTAACCTGTCGTGCTTTCCTTAGACACTGAGGGTAGTTCTGATTCTGTCCGTGGGAGTGATTCTGCAGTCAGCATCTTCCAAGTCTCTTGTTTTAAATTGTGTTTTCTTTAATGTTTGTGTGTATACGTGTGTACATGTGTGCATGTGTGTCTGTGTGGCACGTGTGGAAATCAGAGGACAGCTTTTGGGAGTTCCACCTCCTTCCACCAAGTGAACCCCAGGAACCACACTGAGGTTGTCATGTCTGGGAGCAAGTCTCTTTACCCCCTGGGGCGTCTCCCCAGCCCAACATCTCTGAGCATAGCTTTTTGTCTGGAGTTTGTATTTCCTGCCTTTGATCATGTTTTTAAGGGCAGGATTGGCAGGTCGAATGGTGTGAGCGTATTTAAGACAAGCAGTTACAGAGCCTGTCACACAACCAGGGCGGAAGGGCATTCCAAGGAGTAAAAACAAAGAGCCAGGGACCTCAGGGAGGATGAGACTAGCTAGCTGGGTTGTGAATCGGTGACCTGGGAGGGGCTGGGAAGGAAGGTAACCAGACTGTTACGGCTCCGTGTTCTGAATTAGACACTCAGAGCGAAGCGGAGTCATCGGTAGAGTGAGGTGATGATGAAAGTGACATGTCAGGACCTGCGTTCTTAGAGAACAAATTCAGTGGCAGGAGGACTCTGGGAGGGGCCTGGCACCGTGCCTGTGATGGCGGGGCCTGAACTGGGGCAATATCAGGCATGGAAAAGGGGAAAGGAGAGATGTCTTAGAGAGGCATGGTCTGGGCCACTGGCTCCTGAGCGGTAGAGTTACGGGCCGTGGACAGTGTGCTGTGTACATTGTGGCTGTGGTCAGTGTGTCTCCACATTGTGCCATGTACGTGGTGGGCTGCGCTCAATGTGTCTCCACGTTGTGCTCTGTATGATTTTTCTTTCCTTCTTTGCTCATTCATTTCTTTTTCATTTGTTTGTAATCTATGATGTGGCTTCATAACACACTGCGAGGCGCTCAGATCACTCACAGAATTTATTGCAGTCAGGATAGAAGAGACTGATCTGCCAAAGCTTAGAGCTCACGTCCAAGAGGACCGACAGCACCACTGAGAAAAGACACCAAGTACACATTCCCGGGACGTGACAGGGCATTCTTACAAAATTCACCAGACTAAATTGTAGTGGCTACTCTCATCTCTGTAGCCACAAAACCAGACCTCCAGCATGGCTTTGCCAAGAGGACACAGTTCAGAGTCCCGGACCTTACAGCTAACCCCCTACTGAGTTCACAGCCTGGCTCGGGATCCTTGTCCACCAGAAGGTTTGGCTGACTTTTGCCTGAACCTCTAGGGAGGGATTGAAGCACTCCGTACTCGCAGGTGCAAAGCACCACACTCAGAGAAGTCAAGGACTTTGCCTGAGGTCCCCCGGCTGTTGATCACACCACCCCATCCTCAAAGTGCCTGCTGGGTTTTCTAGGCACTTTTCTCTAGCTTGTTCCCACACTGGAAGGAACATTTCTGTTCTACTGATTTTCCCTTAAGACAAGTTCTGGGTTCAGGTTCTACATGTGAAACCTAAGAACCTGACCGTCGTGTGGATAAATGTCCACACCCGCTCCTACTCCAGCACATATCCCCCAGCCACCTCTCGCTCCAGAAGTAGACACAAGGAACTAAATTGATCAGATGGCTTTCTCTTTGGAAGAAGAGGGTGCAAGTGGCACTTGAATTCTGTAAAACCACAGCCCTTCTGACCCGTGGTACTAGAATTTAGCCAGAGAGTATGGTCGGCGTGAGCTACTGCATGGGAAACGCCCCACTCTCCTGTCAGAGGCCAGAAGAACCCTGTCTTGCTTGTCATTTCTGTGGTGTAATATTCCCATTGCAATCTGACAAAAATGTCATCACAAAGTGTCTTGAGTTGGGAGGAGAAGCACACTTGGCTCTTGAGAGCTGACTTAGGTCAGCTCTAGACACCAATGAACCCCTTCAAAGTTGAGGACTCTGCCTCAGGGCCTGGAGAGATAGCTCAGCAGTTAAGAGAACTTGGGTGCCATTAATCCTTAAAGGACCAACTCAACGCCACTTCCCTAGGTGCAGTCAGTCAGTCGTTCAGTCAGTCTGTCAGTCAGATGGCAACTTTATTTTTTATTTTTTTTTTTATTTTTTATTTTTTCAAGACAGGGTTTCTCTGTAGCTCTGGAGCCTGTCCTGGAACTAGCTCTTGTAGACCAGGCTGGCCTTGAACTCACAGAGACCCACCTGCCTCTGCCTCCCGAGTACTGGGATTAAAGGTGTGTGCCACCACCACCCAGCTACACTTGCTGTTCTTAAAGAGAACCCAGGTTAAATGCCCAGGACCCACATGAGGCAGCTCACAACCTCTTATCACTCCAGCTGAAGGGGTTCCGACATCCTCTCCTAGCCTCTGCAGGCATCTGCATGCATATGGTATACATACACACACAGATGCACACACACCTATAAATAAAAATAAACAAGTGTGCTCCGACGAGATGAGGCCTCCAACCGCATATGATGCAGGTTAGAAATGACAGCACATCTGGAATGAACTTCTTTAACAACTTAGGCACAGCTGTGAGACCCAAGACAGTGGCTTGGCCCTTGCATGGTCCACAGTCGAGCCGGAAAATAGTCTTGAGCGAATGATTCCCTACTAAGTGGCACATTGAGTTGAAACCCCAGAAGGACTCCCTGCTCGAGAACCCCCCTCTCCCCCATCTTCTTTATCTCAGAACCAGCATACGAGGTGGAAGAGTGTCCACCTACTCTCAGAATGTAGCATGGCCCAATGTTTTTTACTATATTCACTGTAATTACTATGTTCGGCTTGTGATACCTGAAATCAGGGTCGCTATCTTTATAGCCCTTCCAAGACGCGGACCTTGTCCTCACAGTATCATGTCTGTGTTGCCTTCTAGGTGGTCTTCGAGGCCCTGCACAATCTGGAGCCCCGCGGCTACGTTGTGGGGTGGATCATCGCCATCAGTTTGCTGGTGGGATTCCTCATCTTCCTGCTGCTGGCGGTGCTGCTGTGGAAGGTGAGTCTGGCCACCACGGGTGCCTACAAACGTCCCAGCCAGGACACCAGGCTGCAGGCCTCCCCAGGGCCAGGGAACCTGGGAAGAGGTTTCCCCTCACAGTAGAGGCACAGAGGGAATCAGCACCCTCTTCAGGCAGAGGATGGAATCTTGCCTCCTCCTGGACCACTTTAGAGGAGAGTTCAATCACCTCACTTTATCTATCCTCAGAAAATTAAAACCATCCCAAATGGTTGCTGCCGTCACTGCTTCAGGAGACCGATCTGGTTCCTATAAGATGTTTTCTCCTGCTTGGGAAGTGACCTCACTGTGGGTGATAGGTTGCCAGCCAGGCTTTCTCTACATTTCAAGGTGACTGCAGCTGGAGACAGTGTTATCTGCGATTTGGCCTGGAGGGGGAAGGAGAGGTCTTAGGTACTGTGGGGCTTTAGGTGGACTCTCATTTAGAGACAAGCAGAGCCTGACCCAGGGGTGAGGAAGCACAAAGCACAGGCAAAGATGCCGGGCTTTCATCCTGCTTTGGGTTACCTTCTGGGCACAAAGTAACCGGTGCTCTTTGGAAAAGCAGTTTTTAAATGCCTGTTACAGAAACAGTTTCTGAGAGTATTTGGGTGGATGTTTAAAATCCAAATAATTATTTGGGATTAGAAAACAATATGTATGTATTGATCAAACAAATAACATTGACAAAGAAAAACGTGTTATGTGGCATCCAGGAGTTACATCTTGGACCTAAGTGTGATGAGCTTGGCCTTGACCTTGTGTTTCTCTGCATGCGTAGATGTGAGCCAGGCTTTCTCATGGGCTCAGCTTATTCGTGGCCGTTTATTAGCTAAGTTATTCAGACAGATACTCAATATATGTCCAGGTGAAGTAGTTCTAAATAGAAAGCCGTGGGTTCAGTCCCTGTGTGTGTGCACGCTCACAGACTCACATGCGTGTCTGTACATATGTCATGGCCTACATGTGTGGGTAGAGGGATGACCTTCGGGCATCAATTCTCCCCTTTTGGCATAGTATACAGTGTTCTGTCTGCACTCCAGAAGAGGGTACCAGAGCTGTGAGCCACCATGTGGTTTCTGGGAATTGAACCCAGAACCTCTGGGAGAACAGCCAGTGCTCTTAACCTCTGAGCTCTCTCTCCAGCCCCCCAGCACCCTCGTTTTTGAGACACCGGCCTAGAGCTCACCAGGTTAGGCTAAGATGGCTGGCCAGTAATCAGTAGGAGTCTGCCTGTGTCTCCCACCCAGCCCTGGGACTGTAAACCATTGCCACCATGCCTTGCTTTTTCACATGGGTTCTGAATATCAGAACTCAGACCTTTATACTCGCCCAAGAGGCACTGTACCAACTGAGACATCTTCTCTGCCCCTGTGGGTTCAGCTCTCAATCTGGAAAAATATACGTATAATAAATACAATTTAGAGTATGTAAACAGTCTAGAAACTCCAGGAAAACTGTGTGTTTGGCATACTTTCCTCAGATTAATGGTCGGCTCCGTTGCTTTAAACTTAACGGTACTTTACTTGGAAGAGTATGTGGGGATGGAAGGAAACATTCGGCGTATCATGCTCGTCTTACATGCCCGCACATGCCAGATACCCTGTGCTGTCTGGCAGCCTGCTGGTCCCTGAGAGCAATACTGTAAGCTTCTCATCACGACAGCACTAACTCTTTAGTCTACAGTCCCCTAGTCTAGAATCAAGGTTGTTCCTGGTTGTGCATATGTTATAACACCACCACAGCGGATGACTTTAGAGTCAGAAAGTTGCACAAATCCTTCACTGTGCCCTTAGAGTGAAACCCTAGGAACGGAGTCATGGAGGGGTGTAGCTCACGTTGTAAACTGTCTTCCTGAAATGCTACCCTGAGTGAGCCCCCTCCCACCGCAGGTTTTGCAGAGTGTGCATTTTCCTGTGTGTTTGCCAACAGCAGACATTTCTTCCCTTTTAATCGTCCTTTGTTTACCCCACACAGCCAGATAGACTCTTAACACTCCCTCCTCTCCAGCTCCAGCGCCTTCCTGCTGAGAGGGCCTCTGGCCTCTGAGTGGAGAACAAGGCTCAGTGTTTGGAATCTGAAAACGCCTGGTTGTAGGGTAGGGGGAAGCATCTGTCTTCGTGTGGGCTTTTGGAATGAGAAGAAAGCACTCTTGCTCCAGACACATGGCCCAGACACAGAGCAGGGGATGTCATGGCCACTCCCATTCCCCCTGCTGGTCTACATGAAGACCCTGTGGCTACCCCACTGAGCTCACACCACCCAAGACACCGTCATCTGTGTCATCTGCTCTCCCCGCCTGCCACCACTTTGTCCCTTTGCTTTTGTCCTGTTTGCTAAGAGAGAGTGTGATGATAGACCTTGTTCCCGGATAAGAGCCACACACACAGGCTGTATTCCATAGCCTCATTTCTGCAGGAGAACGGAAGGACAACCTTGCATATACTGCGCCATGGCTCCTTTATTACTGGAAGGGAAGGGAGAGGACACACATACTCTTCTGCATCAGAAATTTCATTGCATAGAACTTGCCGTCGTCCATCACGGTTATGAATCTGATACCAGGTGGTGAGGCTCCAGGGTGGACTAGGGCATGGTGGGTTATGCCTGCTTGTTATCTCTGTGCCTTCTTGGTACTTAGATCAGAATAAATGCAGGCAAAATGCATGCTGCTGTCTGATCCTCAACAGAGCTCGCTGCTCCTTACTGATCTCCATAGCCTCCTCACACATACACACACACACACACACACACTCAGGCACACATACACATTAAGTTAATTAATTTCGAAAATAAAAGGGGTGTTTGGTGAGATGGCTCAGTCAATAAGTGCTTGCTGCCAAGTCAGGCAGCCCGAGTTCAATCCCCGGGACCTAGAGAGTGGAAGGAGAGACCCAGATCCCACAAGCTGTCCTCTGATCTTCATATGTACACTGTGGCGTGTACATGGGAACACATGTGCAGTAAAAATTAATCATAATTTTAAAAAAAAAGCTTGGTACAGTCTTCATATCAGAGGGTTGTCCAAGTCAGGCATGGCTATAAGACCATCTGACTTCTCACAGAAGAAGTAAGTGGGATGGGAAGACTTTAGGGGGGGGGATGTCTTTTTTGAGGACCGACTGAATAATCAGTCTAGAAAAGGTTGGAAAAACAAGTGAAATGAAGGATTATTTTGAAGACCTACCTTCCCTACAATGTTGGACTATAGACATTTTGTCAACTCTGCTTCCTATAGCCACAACCCAAAAATAATGCATTATGGGTATTGAGTAGCAATTCAATAATGCATCGATGACGCCATGTGGAGAAACCCGCTAAAAACTGGCTGAAGTCCAGTTGGCATCTGCCTTGTCAGACCTCACCAGTTTGGGTTTATCACCATGCTTCATATGTAATCCCCTCCACGCCCTCCAGGGAAGCCGCTGGCTGGCACCAGCCGTCCAGCTGACCAAGAGACATATGTCTAAGAACACTTAGGGGACGGATGGCCAGAGGTCAGGCCCTCTTCCTGTATGGACACATATTGAATTCCCTCTGACTATTTTTTAATTTTGTAAAAGATTTATTTTGTGGGGAGTTGGGGGGGGGGATTTGGTCAGAGGACAACTTACAGGAATGGGTTCTCTTTCCTCCATGTGGGTCCTAAAGATTGAACTCAGGTCATCAGGCTGAGCAGCAAGCTTCTTTACCCACTGAAACACCCCCTGGGAGGCCTGAGTTCCCTTTTTGAGTGCTGCTGGACATTGTTGCCTGTGGGCATCTGTGTCCTACACACATGAGCCAAAAAGGATTGTCCCAAAACTGTGTGGTCTAAACCCAAGTGCTGGTATGATACTAAAACTCTAGAGAGCAGACTCCGCCAGTGCCTCTGTGATCCATCCACACAGGCTTGTGGATCTGTGTGCTCGATGCTCACTGGGTAGCCAGCGCCTCCATTCAGCAAGTAGCACTAGGCTCCTTCTAGGTGGCGTACCCAGGTAACTGGGCAGAAGCAAACAACAGACCTTATACTGCTTTAAAACCCACAGCGAAGGGCACTTTAGTGACAGAGAGGAGCAACAGTACTTGGCCTTGTTCACTGGTCCCTACCTTGTGACATATCTCCTGTGGACTTCCCTTCTATCAGAAGCAGAAACCCCTTGAGGTTCCAAAATGCCTTCTCCAGAGCTAAGTCCTGGTCCCTGTCTTCTGCTCAGCCTCCTCAGCCTCCCCCTCTAGACTCTACCGTTACTGCTCCCCAGAACCTTCCTAAAGGGCCTGCTGATGGCCCAGACTCTCTCACGCTTGGAGGCAAATGGACCTGGCTCCTACACAAAATCCACAGCAGGGCCCCAAGCTAAGCAAAGCGCTGAAATGGATCCTAATCAACCTTCTCAGAGCTGAGCCGTCCGCGGACACTGGGAACCATAATTTAAACTTGATGTGCAAGGAATACAGTAGTCTGCCAAACCACTGTGCAGGAGGAAGACTTTGAAACGTGAAACTCTTTCAAGGGAGAAAAATCCAAAAGCGTCCACTCTCCGTTGCTACAGCTCCTGGCTGGGTTGGAAGACACCCCAGCCTGGTGCCTCTTCCTAGAGGCCCCTTTATGGAAAGGGTGAACTGCTCAGAGGTGCAACAGCATGGGGCTAGCTTGTCTGAGAGACACCTTCAACTCATTAACACCAGCGAAGCAGGGCAAGAGAAAATATGTTCAGGCGTTTGACCTTTGGAAGAAAAATGCCTCCCTCTACTGCTTTCCTGAGTCTGTTCCTGCTTGTTTGCAGTTTTTCAGACACACAGGCCACCCCTTCCGTGAAGGAGCTCATCCACAGCCCCCAGACAAGGACCCTCCGTCTCTCTTCTTTTCTTTCCTGATTGACATGTTTTCAAAACTAGATGATTTGGAACAGAGTGCCATTGTTTTGCAAGGAAGACCCAGTCCTGTCTGGTCAAGTGACAGAGAAACAGGGTGCAGAAAGGGTTTGGCTGCCCCCCACCCCGACAGGAGCTAGTCGGAGGCCTCCATCAGCTGGAATCGTTCCAGGAGCCTTGTATTCTAGGGCTTTCTTAGAGAGCATGGTTTTTATTGGAGAGCATCACTGTGACTCACAACCCAAACTGCTTAGCAGTGGACATCTGTGGGGTGGCACAGGGAACATGTAAGGTTTGGCAGCCACGGCAAAAGGCTCACCACCTTGCCTCCAATGTAGACTGAGAAAACCCATCCCTACTTTTCAAAACAATATACACTCGTGTGCACACATAGACACACAGTCCCAAACCAGCCCCCCTAAAAACTATGTGCCAGTGACGTGTGGTGGGTCTAGTTTATATTTGGAGATAAATATTGGTCTGATACTGTGTCCTCAACATCTTGAGATGGAGACGTGCTATGTAAACAGCCAAGTAACTAAGAGGTCCATAAACACAAGGCCCAGAGCTAGGCCAATGGAAGAGCGTGCCCAAGGTCGTGGGAATGGCTGCCCAAGAAACACCCCAAAGGCCAGTGCACAGAGAAACACCCTCAGAGCCCAGATACCCTGGAGTTGTCTTGCTGTTCTTATCACCCTGAAGTGGACTGGACCAGGACTGGGTACCTCAGAACTGGGTCGGTTCTCATTTCTTCCTCTGGGTTCATTGATTCACCCAGCACTCACCTAACGGGGCAGCTGAGGAGAATGTGCCACTTGGTGGGTTTTCTGGCTGGCTCAGAGACACATCAGGTTAGCCTACAGGAGGGATCTGGGAGCTGCTCTCTGGGGTTACTGTCGGGACCAGAAGGTACTTTGCTGCTCCAGGCCTCCAGCTGAACAAACCTTGAAGCTAGTCATGAAGTCTCCTTGTAGGGCGGTTTCTCCTGCAAATAAATAATTATAAACAAAACATCTGAGCCCTCCTGGAACACAAGCCTTGGAAGATTCCAGAAAGGGTTTCAGATTCAGGATCAACTGATGCCACTGGGTGGAAGTGTGGGGTCGCTACGGGTACAGCATATGCTTGTCATTAATCGTTTCCCAGAAGTCTCAGGGTGGGCTTAGCTGGCGGTCCAAGACTTCCCAGAATTCCTCCCAAATACCCAGGCATGCTAATGAAAGGGGACCTACATGCTAGAATCAGTAGAGGTGATAGTGACTGGTTGGTGCAAGGTACCATACAGTGTGGTGACTATACAAACTGATATTCACATATTCACTCATTTATTCATTCATTCGTGTGTGTGTGTGTGTGTGTTGCTGGGAATAACAGCCATGGCCCTGTGCATACTAGGCAGGTACCATACTACTAAGTCATTCCCCAGGTTCTCCTTTTGTTCTGGTAGCTTTTTCTTCATCTGCCTGAAGAGTCTGAGTTTGTTAGAAGAAGTCACTCTACTGCCATCTGTTGGGAAAGGGTCCTGGCAAGCCTTTCTGTCTATTCTCTGGCAACCCTGAGCTCTGGTGCACAGCCTGTTCTGCCACAGTCAGCCTTCCCCAGCCACAAGAATGTACTGTGCTTTAAGAAATGGTCCTTTGGAGAAGACATACACACCTGGGACAATTCAGCTTCCCCTGCACATAATTGCTCATCAGCCTCCCGTGCTCAAAGGTTGACTATTGGGGTCAGAACTCTGAGACCCTGGTGGGGAGAATGGACCTTACAAGGCTGTTTCTGCATGAAGAAGAGAGCTTGCTCTGGGTGTCTGCAGGAGACAACAGCACCCTTACTTTGTTGGTGGCAAGAATGACTTCCATAATGATCTGAGCATGTGAGCATTGCCATTGCATTAGCTGCTCCAAATCCTTCCACCACATCTTAGCACGGACATGAGAAGTGAGCCATCTTGTCTCCTTCTTAGAACAAACAGGAACCCTAGTTCTGGAGCCCTGGAGGTGGCTCAGTGGTTAAGAGCACTTGCTCTTACGGAGAATTCAAGCTCAGTTCTGAACAACTGAGTTAGGGTGGCTTCCAACTGTCTATAACTGCAGCTCCGAGTATCTGATGCCCTCTTCTGGCCTCTGCAGGCACCTGCACTGATGTGCACACACACACACACACACACACACACACAGAGTGACCCAAGAGTGGAATGTCACAAGTCTCCTTGATTGGTGCCACGGTCACCTGGGATTACCGATGGAATCATTACAACATCAACAGCCCCAAGTGTAGGCTAAAGATACTTTCTTGTTCTAGCCATGTTTATCTTCATGATTGAGTTTTTCTAGTTTCATTTCTGTTGTTCTGATAAAAGAACTAACCCACCCCCAAATAAACAACTTCGGGAGAAACGGTTCATTTTAGCTCCCAATTCCAGGTTATGATCTGTATTGCAGGGAGGTCAGAGCTGCAGGAATCTGAACCAGCCAGTCACATAGCATCCGTAGTCAAATGCAGAGAAAGGAATGTGTACACGTGTGCTCAGCTCACTCTCTGTACTTACCCAGTCCAGGATCTCATGCCTAGGGAATGGCTCTGCCCACAGAGGGTTGGGCCTTCCCATATCCATTAACAGTGAAAAGAAACCCTCATATGATGGAGAAAGGTCATTGGTTAATTAATAAAGAAACTGCTTGGCCCTGATAGGTTAGAACATAGGTGGGTGGAGTAGACAGAACAGAATGCTGGGAGGAAGAGGAAGTGAGGTAAGACGCCTCAGACAGACGCCATGCCTCTGCTCTCTGAGGCAGATGCAGTGAAGCTCTGACCCAGGATGGACGTAGGCTAGAATCTTCCTGGTAAGTGCACCTCATGGTGCTACATACATTAATAGAAATGGGCCAAGCAATGTTTATATGAATACAGTTTGTGTGTTGTTATTTTGGGGCATAAGCTAGCCGGTGGCCAGGAGTCAGGCGGCAGGAATGCAGCCCATAGCTCCTACTACAAAAAGGTGGCCAGGAGCCGGGCGGCAGGAACGCTGCCCGCAGCTCCCTTCAACACTCACAAGCCATCCTAACCCAGACAGTCTCAGTGACTCTCTTCTCAGGTGATTGCAGGTTGAATTGAGTTGACACACTGAGCCATAACAGATTTTCTCAGACTCTTGCAAGTTCCTCCCCTGCCATTCAAACTGCACAGCCATGGGGGACCTGCTGGAGTCTAGTAACAGGTTTCTTTACAATGTGGGGGAGGCAGCTCTCATCTGTGCAAGGCCAGTGGAGCCCCCTTCAGTGGAGAAGATGGGGTGGTGTCACAAGAGAGTCCCTGATATCCACCTGCTTCTCTGCCTTGCAGGAGCTCATGACCACCCACAACTCTCATTCCAGGAAATCCAGGCCCTCTCTTGGCCTGACCTGTTCAGGCACAGTGTGCACCTGGTGCACATGCATGTGCATGGGCAAAACACTGATGTGCATAAAAATAAACATTTTTTAAAAAGAAGGGTCTCTGCACACCGATCGATTTCACCACTATCACTGCCCATAAGGCATGCCCAGAGGCCCCTCTCCCCGACGGTAGATACTGTCAGGTTGAACATTGCTTTAACTACCACAGGTGGCAAACAGTTGCTTAGACACAGGATAGCAGCAATGGTAACAGCTATGTGAGATAAGCCAGATATTTATCTTACCAAGTGCGAAAAGCCACAGACCAAATGCAACTTCAGGGCAGAGGCAGAAGAGGAAAGCCAGAGAAAACTGCCACCCCGAATCAGGATGCAGAGCCAAGGGGAAATCTATGCCGTTGACTCCAGCATGGGTATCATGAATGCTACAGATATGAGAGAAAGTTCTAGAGGCCAGCAACGCGAAATGAGACCCCGCTCCCCAGATGCTTGAAAAAGTTATCTGTGTGAGAGTACTGTTTGTCAGATGGGTCCACAGGGGGATGACGTCTCTCGGGACATTAAGAGGTTCGTGTACGGTTTTAGGATATAACTTAGATGGTGAAGTGCTTGCCACATACACACAAGGACCTGTGTCCTTCCTCAGCACCTGTATTAGCCAGGCATGGTAGCCTATGCCTGTAATCCCAGTGCTGGGGAGGTAGAGACAGTCAGATTCCCAGAGCTTACTGGCCAGGCTGGCCTGCTCAGAGTGGTCCAAGCCACTGAGAGACTTGTTTCAAAAATCAAAGTGGACAGCTCCTGCCTGACTCTGACCTCCACACACAAAACACATAATACATAGAAAATGTGTATAAACATTTTTATACACTTATACATGTACACAAACACAAATTTACACACACATAAAGACACATGTACATAAACACTATACATATAAACTCATATACACATAAGCACTATACACATAAACAAACACATATATACATACACATAAACAAACATACGTACATGAACATAAACAAACATATATGCCTAAGTACATACACATCATCACATATGCATATAAACGTACACATAAACGCATATATACATATCCATGTGTACACATTTGCACAAACATATAAACACACACATATATAAACATATGCACATAAACAGATATACACATATGCAAGATACATGTAAGCATGCACATAACACATGTATACACAAATGTGTAAATGTGTATATACATAAACACATATGCAGGAGAGAAAACGGTCAGTAAGCTCTAGAAATGCTGGCTCTCCCCGTCAGAGGTCAATCCCTAGAAGATTGCAGATTTTCCCAGACTTGATTGACCATGACATATTCACCATTTTCTTCACTCAAAAGAAACTTTGAAAAACACCCAGTAACTAGTGTTTCCCGGTATGAGGAACACTTTTCCAAAAATCGGTGCAATGAACATCTTGCTGGGAGACAGACCAGAAAGTCAATGTGGTTTGAAAAGTGTATCCAGGTAACCCTTTGCTTGCCGGTATGTTTTCTAAAAACAGTCTCACCCGAGACATTCTCCGGGCTTCCCCAGGCTTGGGGATAGCTAGGTCCCTCCCACCTCCTCATAGCTCGGGCTGCCTGAGATACAGAGCCAGTCCTAACCCAGAGCTCTTCCACTGTCTTTCAGATGGGCTTCTTCCGCAGAAGGTACAAAGAGATAATCGAAGCTGAGAAGAACCGGAAAGAGAATGAAGATGGTTGGGACTGGGTGCAGAAAAACCAGTGACCTGCCGTACCAGTCATGTGATGCCCTCATGCTCCCATCGCCAGCCTGTGGTCCCTGATCTTTGTATCTTCCATATTTGGAAGAAAGAAATCTTCTCCAGATTTTTCGGAGGCCCCACTGATGCTGTTCTCTTCCTCATCCTGTCAAGCCCGGTGCCGACCTGAGATGGCCAACTCCAGCCAGGTCACATGACTGGGGCCACCATGACCTCCCTTTACAAACAAACTCAGAGCTTGGGAAAGACAAGCTACAGAGCAAAGCAATATTTATGGATGCAACATTGCGTGGTCAACCCTCAGGGGAAACTGTTACCTAAAAGTATTTTTTATAAATGTAAGCCTTTTATATTGATCGTGTCTTTATATTTGTATCGATGTTTTATTATTTCTATTAAATAGTTCTATAATTCACTCAAGCACTGAAACCTTGGAAATACATGTACCTGCATACAAATTTTAAAAGAGAAAGAACTTATTGTACTTTGGAACTTGCTGTTTAAAACCTGCAGATAAAATAAACTAAAGAAACCTCATGAAGTGAATCCACCAAGCTGGGAGTACTGCAGAAGCACCGTGGATGTGGCAAGACCACCTAAGACATTTCCCATTGCTGTCACCTGGAGCTGAGGTCAGAGCCTTGAAGAAGTATCCGTACTTTCTCTTACGGACCTCTCACTGGGAGATTCCCAACAGGAGCTGAGATGAAAAGCCTGTTTTCCTCACTGCAGAAGCTCTACACCCCTCTGACACATGCAGCGGGCACTTCACCCTCTTCCCTCTGGAGTCAGCAAGCGCTGGATAGACAACTGGTCAACCTCAGAATAGCATCTCATCCCAGGACTGAAGCTGTGCTCTCTCAGCAAAGACCTGTGTCTCTGTGTGTAAGGTGCTGCCGTGTGATGTCATTTCAGTTCAAGGATCTCCATTTCCTCTATCATTCTTGCTGTCCCCAAATGGTAGCGCTGCAGATTCCTTCCCAGAGAGGATAGCCCCACTTGATTTGTGTTATATCTTAGGTGGAATTCTCAAACCTGGAATAAGGACTTGGGTGCAAGTAAGTTATTGAGAAAGTCTTCCCAGAAGTTAGCAGTGAGGAAATAGAGAATACAGGAAAGTAGGGGAAGCCAAGCAACAATGTCCCTTTAGGGGACAACCCACAGCCTGGCTTCAGCCCAATTGGATGGTCAGCAAGTCAGGCACAAGTGTGTCCTGACCAGATGTCAGGAAGCTGGACTTTTGTGGTCACACACCTGCAGGGAATGTAAACTTTCTGCCTTTGGTTCTTGCTGACAAGATGACTCTGTCCTCTAAAGGACAGCTTCAGGGACACCCTCAACAAGGGAGACCCAGAAATCATAAAAAGAACTATGAGCCAAGAGCTTTGGTGTTCCCGTCTCCCAAACAAGTGAACGCAATCTTCAGCTTTAAAAAACCCAAAAAGCCATAAGTCAAAGCTGGTCCTAGAAGTCAAATGTTGCATCTGACCCTGGAATGGAGACAGGGGCCACAGCAAGGCTGGGGCAGCTCAGAAACTAGTACACAGCCAGTTCATAAGTCTTGTCAAAAGAAATAAGGAAAGAAGCCTTGGCTTTACCAGCCATGTACAGCCTGGACTGTGGGTCGGGCACTGTGCTGGGTGCTGGTGATCCCCAGAGAACACAGTCTCGGGGTAGTAAGCCATCCATCCTGCAGTAGGTGTAGAGTGTGGATTCTCCATGAACCCCACTTGCAGCTGTCCTGTGATGATGATGTGCGCATCATGTCATGGTTTCCTTTAATAAATGATTCGATATTCTTAGATGGTGAGGCCACTGCAGTGCCAGCTGCAGTTTTAGCCAAACTCATTGGTCCCCACTGCCTGCTTCCTGCAGAGGGCATGGCTTCATGGGGTCAGTGGAGAATGGCGACTCATGTGCACAGTTCTGCTTGCCACACCTGAGAAGTGTGGACAGGGAGGAAGGGCAGACTCGGGTGAAATATGGCCGCTTATGCCCCATCATGAACGATAAGCCCTCATGAGTAGCCATGTGTCAATAAGTCAGTACAGCTCCATGAGGCAGATTTTAAAAAAACCACATGGTAGCCTCAGAAGCAAATCCTAGCGGCGCTGTAGGAAGCATCTTTGCCTGTCTGATAATGCTGAGTGCCAGGAGGCGGGAGAGCGTGGGATGTGGCTGCTCAGCACACGGGCAGAGAAGGGGGTGGAGCATGGTCTCAGAGTCCTCTCACTGAATAGCTCAGCATCTTCATGCCAGCCTTCCTCAGGCTATCAGGGGAAGTGGGCAAGTGTGTTGATATGTCTGTGTTACCTCTCTTGAGAACGTTCTTTTAAAACCCCACTGTGTAGCCCATTGTACCCTTTTGCCTCTGAATTCACCGTGGAAGCCCTGCAGACAGTCTCTTGGGCACTATCATTTATCTGCTTCCGTGGTTTCGTTGTGTCTTTCATGGTTTAACCAGCTCTCTGGACTGGACTGAGTGCTCTTTTGGTTTTTTGTTTGTTTGTTTTTGCTTTTTTGTTTATATGAAAAAGGACCCTTGTGAAGAATTGACTAAAGCAATGCCTCTTTAAAAAACAAAGTGGCCCCCTTCTTCCGAGTTTCCATAGGACTCAGGAACGTCTGGAGCATCCCCAAGAGGCTATGCAGTTTAGAAGCACAGGAACACTAGCGAGAGGGAGCTGAGTGCCTAGCTTTGTGCTGACTGACCAATGCATGCCTTGTGTTTCTGGCACTGCGGTCGCAGGCAGTGCTTTGGGGAAGCATCCCAGTGCCCAGAGGCTTGGCAGCTGCGTGAAGCCCCCCGCACCAACTTTCTTGGCCAAAGCCAAAGAGCATGATATCTCAACAAACAGCAGCCATGTTTGTGGGACACCCCAGTGACCTGTGATGCTGTTGAGCCCCAGTCAGGTTGGTGTGGAATGGTATTCACATTTACCTAAGGTTAAGGTAACGTTATACCTGATTGCCTGGGAAATGTACACCTAGGAGAGGTGTGCCCAATTTCAACTTCCTGAAATTTTGAGGCGCTACAGAACATTGTCATTTGAGGGATGGACAGTTCAGAAACACAGTGTTTGCCTGACATACGTGAAACACTGGGAGTGCTATCCCTTTAGCAAACACAAGGCAGAAACCGAGTATCGTTTCTCAGTTCCTCGAGGACATGAAATTTTAATAGATGGGGGTTTTGATGCACAGCAGAGAGTATTTTCTGGGATAATGGCTGAAGGGAGGCTGCAGAGTCAATGGGGCTAAAGCAGCCTTCTAGACGGACTTCTGAGTCTTCCGCCCCCCAAGGGGAACATGGAGTAAATCTCCCGACGTGGTGCGGTGCTCTCCACGGCACCCTGGTCTGGATTCGCTTCTGTTCAGTTTGCATTGTTTGAGGTGCACGGTGTGATTGGCAGTGTGAGTTTATGCTTTCTGAGTGGTTTGTTGCAGGACAGGCACCTCCCCTGCTCCCCCCGCCCCCTCCCGCACGTCCACAGCTTTACTGAGGTATCCACACAACGCACACTACCCAAGAGGATTTGGGATGGGAGGGCTGTCCCTCCTCACTGTGTCCGTGTGTACTCCCGTCTCTGCAGTCACTTCTAATTCACTTGCACTGTTTGGGAAATGCCAGGTTTACAAAAATATGTGTTTGGAATTAAAAAAAAAATGGCTTCAAACGATCCCGGCGTTTTGGACTGTAATTCATTTGCTGCTAAGAGCTTTGTGAGGCTCTGAAGAGGGAACTGCAGCACAGTGTGAGGCTAGCATTAAAGAGCACACCAAGGGCTGCCTGCGCTCACAGGAGCATCCCACACGACGGGGCTGACCCTGTCCTCGGACGCGTAATCTGGACACCACATTCTCTGCGCATTGGTTTCCTGCCTAGGGATGTGCCTGGTGTCATCTGTCCAGGGAGAAATATCCGTCGATGAAATGGGTGGGTTTCTCATCACAAGCCAACCTCCTGCACATGCATCTGTAAATCACTGAGCATTTGCCCAGGCTAGCCTAAGACCTGCTGTGTACCCGAGGATGGCCAAACTGGTAATCCTCCTACCTCTGTCTCTGAAGTACTAGGGTTACAGATGTGTGCTCCCACATCTGGTTTATTTGGCAGCGGTAGGAATCAGACTCACTCTAAGCAAGTGCCCCGCCCACTGCACTAGCATGCCCAGCCCCTCTGGAAGCTTCCCCCTGGCTCTCTCACTCATCTCCAGACGCTGCTGTGTTTTCTTAGATCTTAAATATACATTTTCTAGCTGAATCCTCATTCTTATCCCAAATACTGTTCATTTGTAGATTTTTTTTTCCTTATTTTCCCTCGATATTGCCAATAAAGATCTGCCTAATAGGTCACTCATTTTCAAGAATAAAGCCTCTGGCTGATAGAACCTGCTGGGTTTTGCTTTCTGATTCATCAATTACAGCTTCCACATGTATGAAAATGTCCTCTCGGGGCTTCGTTGTTAAATTCACATGTGGCCTGCAGAGCCAGCTGGGTCGTTAAGCTCCCTGGCTGCTCTCTTTCCCTCTCGCGATTCTCATTCACGGGCGCGCGTATTCTTCACATAGCTCATTGGTTGTTTATTTACTGTTGGCCGGTGCTTGGCGACTTTCCTCAGAAAGTTCTTGGTGCCGAGAGTATTTGCCTTCACCTCTGCTGAGCTCCCATCAGGGGTCAGGCTTTGGGATTTGATGGACCACCCATAGAATACGCACAGCAAATTCACTCCGAGGCCAGCCCGTGGCTTCCTCCACCGGGTGGGATTCCATCAGCGCCCTTTGCATTACCTTGTGCTCTGCTCAACACCCTGGCAGCTTTCCGTGTAAAGTCTCTCAGGCCTCGAGAGTACTGGCCCGCAGGGGCAGCATTCCTGCTTCTGATTGGCTCTTCTGTTGGCTCATTCAAATTCGGTCTTTGACTGTATACCCTGGGCTGGCCTGGGACCTGGCATCCTCCTGCCTCACCCTGTTATGAAATCACAGTCATACACCACCGTGCCGAGGTAAACTGCTATTTTTTAGGCCACTGAGTCCTGCAAGGCAAGGCTGAGCTTCCGTTTTGTAAGCTTTGGCATAGGCTTAGGAGGGAAGGGAGAGACTCTCTTCCCATGGGCCTCTCCACCATCTTTGTTCAGGCTTTGACTTGGGAATGGCAAGCTTCTGTTTTCTCTTCAGTGATTGGTTGAGACATAATCTCACCATATAGCCCTGGCTCTCCTGAAACTCACTATGTAGACCAGGACCACAAACTCACTGAGATCTTCCTGCCTCTGCCTCCCAAGTGCAGGGATTCAATGTGTATGCCACCACTCCAGGCTTCTTCAGTGGTTTTAATATGTTCTTAAAACACTTTATTCTTAGGACAGCAGCAGGACGGCTCTGCAGGGAAAAAGGCACCTGCTGCCAAGCCGGCCAACCTGAGTTCAATCCCCAGGACCCTCCTGAGGAAAGGAGAGAACTGACTCTTGAAAGTATCCTCTAACTACCACACGTGCACCCTGGCACGTGCACTTCCCCAGCATGTAAACAAATATAAAAATAATTGTTAAAATGTTATTCTTTGTTCTGAACATGCTTTTTACATTGTTAAGAGGACTGGTCTATCAGTACTCCACGTGAGAAGCCTGAAGATCTGCTTCCTAAGCTCCCAGCCTCCTCCTCTGCATGTAGATCTATGTAACATTTTTACTATTAGAAACATATCTTTAAGTATTCAGAAAAGTTGAAAGGATTTTATAACAAACACTCAAGTATTTAACATTTAGATTTACATCAGCATTTTATTACATTTGGTTTGTCATGTGTCTACCAACCTTCTTTCCATGAACTTGTTTTATTTATTTATTTATTTATTTATTTATTTATTTATTTATTTTGATATTCAAAGAATGTTATAGATGCAACACATTTTCTTCTGGATGTCAGTAGATTTTTCTGTTTGTTTGACCTGTAACAATATTATTCATCTGTGATGTCTATTTGACTTTTTTGAAATCTGCTTGGGCAATTGTAGGGCTTTTTCATCCATAAATATATGCTTATCATTCCTATCTTTAAGCATATTAAGCTTAGTTGTCACATGATGTGTATGCCACCTCCAAAGCTGAGGTCTCGGGGATATCACTGTTCTCTCTGCTGTTTCTCAGCTTGGGTCCTATTTCCCTTCGTATTTTTAAACTATAAGCTGCCTGCTTTCCTTAGGACGTATCTGAGAATTTGAAACACTTTCCCCATAGAACAGTCCTATTCGCTTTTGTAGGGTGTCCAAGAGACACAATAACTGATACCATTTTCATTGGAATCCTTGCGGCTCTCAGCCCACCCAGTCGGTGAGCAACCGGGCTTTCAGAAAGGCTTCTCCTGCCCAGAGCCAGAGTTCTGGTTTAGCCCTTGCTTGGAGTCCTTAGCAGGGGGAAGGCAGGAGGGAATTTCTGATTCCTCCCTGTTCTGGTGCCACAGCACTGTCCTGTCTCACATTTATAGAAAGGAGACAGTCGGCTCGGATTCCTCTCCTTGAGCGGCTCCAGGATGTCTCAGGTGCTCAATCTCCCTAGTGATGCAGACACTGAAATTCAAGGTTGCCTAGTTTGATGGTGTGCCCAGAGCAGAACTGGACCTCAGCAGTCCACTTGCCAGTCACCCTCAGGGTTCTGGGGGGCTCCACTGTAGCTCGGTGCTTATTGACACTTTAGACACTTTAGATTCTTGCCATTTCATCAGTAATTTACGGCAAACAAATACAGTGTTCAACTTTTTAAAAGCTACGTTTGTTTATTTATTTCTTTAGTGTTCATGTATGCATCTGAGCATGCAAACCAGCAGGCATGTATGCCACAGCATACATGTGGAAGTCATCAGTCAATTAATAGAAAATTTTCTCTCCTTCTTGTAATGGTCTGCTCTGTCCCTTTAAGAGATAAGCCACGCCCACTCCCTGATCTTCAGCTTCCAGCCTGAGTCCCTTCCTTTTCCATCTCCCTCTCAAAGAGGCAGCTTCTCCCCACTTCTCCCCATTCGCCCCTCTTTTTTTCTCTCTCTCCCTCTCTGTCTCTCTCTGCCTCTCTCTCCCCTTCTACCCTTTCCCCTCTATAACCCACTAAACAAATATCCAACCTCACTCTGCATGGTGTACCTATCCATGTCTCTGTCTCTCGCCTGCTGCGTGGCTCCCCGCCTGGGACCAGTGGCCTTCAGAGACCTACAGCGTGGTCTCATGGCGTGCCCATCTGTCTGTCTCTCCTCGTGGGACTGGTTGCCCCATTGAGGTCTCTCATCCACTTTGCGGCTCCCTGCCTGGGACCCACTGCCCGCTGCACCCTTCGGAGATTCACAGCATTTTACTTAATCTATTACACTTCTACCTGGGTCCCAGGGAATGAACTCAGGTCATCCGGGTTGGCAGCAAGACCCTTCACCCACTGAGCCCCCGTTATCACTCCTCAGTGTTTCTCTCACGGTCAAATACTTTTCTATATATCTGAAATTTGTTAGGTTTAATCTAACTGGGGGTGGAGAGATAGCTCAGAGGTCAACAGTGAATGCTGTTCTTCCAGAGGAGCTGAGTGTGGTTTCCAAACGCCCCTATCAGAAGGGCTCACAACTGCCTGTAATTCCAGAGGGCCTCCATGCTTCCTGCTAACCTCATATGCATGTGCACACACACATTAAAATTTTTAAATTTTGTTTGTTTTTGTGTTTTGAGACAGGGTCTTACTATGTATCCCTGGCTGGCCTTGAACTCTGAATGTAGAAACTAATAGAAATCTGCCTTCTTTGCGTCTCAAGTACTAGGATTAAAGGCTTGAACCACCATGCCCAGCCAAAAACATAAATTCTTAAGAAAGAAAACAAGAGGGGCTGGAGAGATAGCTCAGTGATTAAAAGCATTGCCTGCTCTTCCAAAGGTCCTGAGTTCAATTCCCGGCAACCACATGGTGGCTCACAACCATCTGTAAAGAGGTCTGGTGCCCTCTTCTGACCTGCAGACATGCACACAGACAGAATATTGTATACATAATAAATAAATACTTTAAAAAAAAAAAGAAAGAAAACAAGAGAAATGAAGGAGGGAAGGAGGGAGGGAGGATAGACGGGAGGAGGGGAAGAAAGCCAGAAAAGAAACTTACCTCTGCCGTAGAGTTAAAGTGTTTACCCCACAAGTGAGAGGACCACAGTTTGCACTCCCAGATCCCACAGGCGGCCGAGTGGGTGTCCCAGCCACTTGTAATTGGGGGACTCAGAAGGTCACGGTGTTCCTGGAGCATGCTGGCTAGCAAGATTAGTCTGTATTGACGAGCTCTGGCTCTGAGAGACCTTGCCTCAGTAAATAAGACGGAGAGCAATCAGGGTGAATCCTGATGCCAATCTGGGGCCCCTACACACACACGCACTCACACACATGAGCACACAAGCACACACCATGCCTGCCCACCACACATGCAATAATAGTAAAAAATAATTAAAGGAAAATATAGTAACCTCTAGCATCAAGATCAAGTAACTCCCATCTACTCTATCAAGAACTTACCAGTGAGGCTCAATGGTTAGAGCACTGGCTGCTCCTACAGAGGACCTAGGGTTCAGACAACCATCCATAGCTCCAGTACCAAGGGTCCTGACACCACTCCTTTCTTTGTAACTCCACAGGTGCCAGCCACTCACACAGTGCACAGACATACACGCAGACAAAACATCCGTGTGTGTGTGTGTGTGTGTGTGTGTGTGAAATTTGCTGAGTGCAAGATTCTCCAAGGCAGGTGTAGTCACACACACACGCACAGAGGGGGTGTCTTAAAGCAAGAAGGCATATAACACATGCACACGAGTTTAACACTTGTGAACACTATTTGCTCTTCCGTTCCCTTCTGGTTCCTTTTGGTTGAGGGTTTTACTAATGACACAGCTGCAAGCATAGCCATTGGCAACCGCTCTACGTGATAAAACTTTTATGCTAAGTTGCAGCTAATTGTGTGCTCGACCTCGTGTGACCCGATGAACTGATGAGAAGCAGTGGATCGGCCCGCATTGCCCTGGCATGTTGAACGTCAGCAGCAGTCAGTACTTGGTTGCATTTTGATGTCGCTCATGTGGCTTCCTGGAAATGGAGGAGGTCCTCTGAAGAAGACCCACGACTCAGACATTATCTGTCCCTGTGAGGCTACGGAAGTCCACCCCTTACCCATGACATCGCAGGAGAGCAATGACAGGTTGTGGATTTGAAGAGTTTATGATTTGACAACCCACAGGATTCAGAATCTGATCTTGAGCGGTCTCCATCCTGTGGCTAGGAGACAGCCAAACATCTCGTTTCCTGTACTTACCCTGAACCCACTATCTAGACTTTCGGCTACGTGTTCCTGTTCATTAAGTTGTCCACAGCAATTAGAAATGACCAGGTACCCATAGCCCTCTGGTCCCTGTCCCTGTCTCTAGAGTCGGGGCGGTAGCTATTCAATCTCTCCCTAATTGTGCCTTGATTTTAGTGTGCCCAGTTCTGAAATCCTGCCATGGGCTGCTGGAGTGCCCCCTTAATACTTGAGGGAGCCTGTATTAGTTACTCCCCTGGCACTGTAACTAAATTCCTGACAAAGACAACGTAAGGCGTGGTTTATTCAGACTCATGATTAAAGAGTGCAGCTCACCTTGGCACAGCAGCGGGAGCCTGAGACAGCTGGTCCCTTTGTACCCGCCATCGGGAAGCAGAGAGAGATGAAGGTGGATGTTCAGTTCACATCCCCCTTTTTAGTCAGCTGGGGCCCTGGATCATGGGATATTGCTGCCCACATTCAGGGTGAGTCTTCAGTTAACTAGAAACTCCCTCAGAGACGTGCCCGATTGTCTTCAAGGTGGTTGTGGGCTCTGTCAAGTTGGCAGTCGGTGTCAGTCACCACAGGTGCCCTCTTGCGAGTGCTCACATGCAGAGAGACCCAGGGGTCTCTTGGGGGTTCTTCTGTGATGACACTAACTCCACTCAAGAGGGCTGTCATGAGCTAATCAACCTCCAAATCCTGGAGGGTGCACTTCAGTATGTTCAATAAGAACAAATCATAGATCATGAACAGCCCAACCATGGCACAAATAGACAATTTCTGATTTCAAAAAAAGCCAAAGTTGAACAGAAAATGGAAAACAAGCATAGTTTGCTGCATAGTTCAGTTAATAGCACATGTCTTTTTATTTTTATTTTTTTAAAGATTTATTTATTGGGGCTGGAAAGATGGCTCAGAGGTTAAGAGCACTGACTACTCTTCTTGGGCTCCTGGGTTCAATTCCCAGCAACCACATGATGGTTCACAGTCATCTATAATGAGATTTGGTGCCTTCTTGTGGAATATGCATATATAATAAGTAAATAAACTTAAAAAAAGATTTATTGATTTATTTTGGGTTTTTTTGGGGGGAGGGGTTGTCAAGATAGGATCTCTCTGTGTAACAGCTCTGGCCATCCTGGAACCGACCTCAAACTCCCAAAGATCTGCCTGCCTCTGCCTCCCAAGTGCTGGGATTAAAGGCGAGCACTACCACCACCAGCTAGTTGTTGTAATAAGAGCGGCAGGGCTGCGTCCCCGGCACCCGGCCGCCCGCATGGCTTATGCCCCAAAATAATTACATGGAAACTGTATTCTTTTAATCACTGCCTGGCCCATTAGTTCTAGCCTCTTATTGGCTAGCTCTTACATATTGATCTAACCCATTTCTAATATTCTGTGTAGCACCACGAGCTGGCTTACCAGGAAAGATCTTAACCTGCGTCTGTCTGGAGTGGGAGAATCATGGTGACTCACTTACTCGGCTTCTTTCTCCCAGCATTCTCTTCTGTTTACTCCACCCACCTAAGGTTTGGCCTATCAAATGGGCTAAGGCAGTTTTCTTTATTAGTTAACCAATGAAAGCAACAGATAAAATACAAGAACCACGTCCATCAGCTAATAACACATTTCTATAGTTATAGTAAAAACTGAGTATCTAACTAAATTATACTTATCATTAGAGCAAGAGGGGGCAGCTGGGCATGGTGACACATGACTTGGGAAATAGGCAAGCATATCTCTGTGAGTTCAAGGCCAGCCTGATCGATATAATAATTTGAAGATAGCTAAAGTGACATGGTCAGAACCTGTCTCAGAGTAAACTTTTTTAAAAGGGGTGGGGGCAGGGAGAGGACAGGAAGTGAGGGCCCAATGACCCAAGATTTCTAACATGAACTAGATCTTCCTCTTCTACTGAAGAAACCTTCCAGGTAATGCCTGAACTATCAAGCTAAACATGAGTGCCTCTTGCGAGTTAGACTAAAGCCACATGTGGTGATACACACCTGTCATCCCAGCACATGGAGGCAGAGACAGGAGGGCTGTGAGTTCAAGACCAGCCTGTACTACATAGTGAGTTTGACGCCAATGTGGTCTATAGTACCTCTCTGTTGTCCCAGCATTTGGGAGGTAGAGGCAGGAGACTCGGGAGTTCAAGGCCAGCCTGAACTACTTAGTGAAGACTTGTCTTAAAAACAAAACAACAACAAAATGGAAAGCCAGAGAGTCGGCTTAGTGGTTAAGGGCACTAGCTGTGCTTCCAGAGGACTCTGGTTCGATTCCCAGCACTTACACAGTAACTTACAACTGTTACTCCAGTTCCAGGCCAGTGCTCTCTTCTGGCTTCCACAGACACACACATACTATACAGACACTCATGCTGACAACCTACACATAAAAAAAAATAAATCAAAATAACTGCGGCACTTGACATTCATTTGCTCTAACACTTAGAAAGTCGAGGAGGAAGGATCAGGAACTCGAGATCGACATAAGGGGCAATGAAACCCTATCTCAGAGAGAGACACAGAGAGAGAGACACACACACAGAGAGACACAGAGAGAGACACAGAGAGAGAGAGAGACACAGAGAGAGACACACAGAGAGAGACACACACAGAGAGAGACACACACGGGGGAGGAAGACAGCAAGAGAGAGAATATACTTGAGTGATCGTCCATATGAATGAGTAATGGATGTAAGACTGGGAAATATAAATTTCTGCCAAGCTTTATAGAGTTAATTGATTCTTCAAACTATGCGCTTTGTAATTTTCATAAGAGTTTAAAAGTCATTTGTAACAGATGCTGTCTGTACCTGAAGGGATGATAAGCTTAAAGACTCTTCTGGAACTGGCTGTCACGGGCCTCTGGATATCAAGGTGGCAGATTCGGGGTCCTAATGAAGAGGTCCTTCTGATCGGTTGCCTTGAATTGTATCAAGGAAGCGGCGCTTGGTTGGTGGTGGGTAACAGAGTGTCCGTATCCTAAACAAGTCACAGGGGCACCTCGCACAGAGACATCTGATAGCAGGAGGGAAAGGCACGTTACCTTAGAGCAGATTTCCCCCTTGAGAACTTGAGAACTCAAATTATTTCTGGGGCATGCAGCCTGGGGCATGCAAAGTAAGAGTGTGAAGGGGCAGGAAGCAATGGGGTAGGAGGGAGGAGGTCACAGCTGAGCTGACCGCAGCCGAACTAATTAGCAAAGGACGTGGGGAACTTCTGTATCAGCCAGCCTAGCCAAGCCAGAGACACAACTGCCATCTCTTGGGCCCCCCACCCCCACCCTATTCCCGCCCATACTCCTGCCTCAGAAATGGTCAAAATGAACCTTGCTGGGAGTTAGCACCCCATACTTAACTGCCTGGGGGTCAGCTGCCACACACCATTTTATGTTGTCTAAGTTCAGAAGCGCTAGGGGACAGCCAACAGCAGGCAACACCCTCAACCGCATCTCGGCAGGATATAGGAGAATCCACAGAAAGGAGCTGGCTACCACCATGAACCAAGGCCCAAGTTTGCATCAGTCAGCTGCTGCCAGGGCCTGACTTGTTAGCCATCGGAGTTCCGAAGTCACAGTCCTATACTGGCAGCAGAGACACCTAGCCACCAGCCCCTCCCTCCGACTTTACTGCCAACACTACTATCGACAGACAGAGCTCTCTCCCTGTGGGATGTATCTCTCCACGGAAGGCTCAGCGCTTCCCGAGTAACATTCCAACCCCTCAGTAAATTGCAACGGTGTTGGAAACGATGTTGGAAAGTAGAGTCTGGATTGTACTGACTTCTGCAGATCAATCAAATTCCCCAGATACTAGCGACTGGCTGCAGGTACTGCTCTCTGTAGCTTCAACCACCTAAACGGGCGGACAAGTCGGAGCTCTGAGCCCGCTAAGCAAGTAAGCCGTCTCCCAGCTGCCCCCCAGCGGTCAGAATGCGTCACTGCCGTTCGTCTGTTGTAATGCGTGTGGGTGTTTCCGGGAACTCTTTTAACTTTCCAAAATAGTGCCAGGGAAATGGCAGTAACCAAGAAATTACGTTAAGCAATTAGGGAGAGCAACGGGAAATCACGGTTTTGGGGTTTTTATTGTTTTTTTTTTTTAAATAAAATACTCCAATCATAAACTTACAAAATCTAGTGTCAAACAGAATACTTGTTTCAAGTTGCAGAAGCCTGAAGAAACAGAAAATTGCAACAAGGCCTAGAGAAGTTCGAGGTGAAGAGGGTAGAGTGGGTCTGTTCTCGGCTCCACTGAGTGTCCTTGCTTCCCACTCCCTGGTTAAAGGCACAGTACTAAGAGTCTCAAGCCCCCTTTCACTATGTTCTGTCGATAAGAATTTTTAAGTGGCAGATTCTCTACAATTTCATCACAACTCCAAGAATATTGACCTTAAAAATCCCACCTAAAAGCCAGGTAGTAACGGCACACGGATTTAATCCTAATCCCAACACTTAGGAAGCAGAGGCAGGCGGATCTCTGTGAGTTCGAGGCCAGCCTGAACTACAAGAGCTAGTTCCAGGACAGGCTCCAAAGCTACAGAGAAACCCTGTCTCAAAAAACCAAGAAAAAAGAAAAAAAGATCCCCCCTAAAGCCAACAGAGGCACACTCTGATTCTGAGATATCAGCGGGCTTCTTCGCCATGTTTGATAGCATTCATTATGTGTGTTCATATGTTTAACTGGTACCCCAAGGCTATCCACCCGAAGTGTTTTTCTTGTGTGTGTATATTTGTGGGTGTGCAGGTACACATTTGTGTGCATGTATATGGAGGCCAGAGATCAACCTTGGGGTGTTATTTATTCCTCACAGTCCACCTCATTTTTATTGAAGCAGGGTCTCTCCCTGGCCTGAAACTTATAGATTAGTCCAGGCTGCCCAATCAAGAAGCTCCAGATCCCTCTTCTGTTTCTTCAGCGTGCGCACGCGTTTCCTCTCTTTCCCTCTTTTTCTCTTTCTCTTCTCCCTCTCTCTCTCTGCCTATTTCCCCCAATAAAATGCTTTATGCCTAAAAAAAAAAAAAAAAAAAAAAAAAGAAGCTCCAGAGATCTACCTGCCTCCAGCTTCCCGGTGCTGGGATTACAAGCCTGCGTATGTGTGTGTGTGTGGGGGGGTGTGCTCATAAGTGCAGTGCCTGTGGGAGCCCAAAGAGGACATCTGGTCCCCTGGAGCTGGAGTCACAGGCAGCTGTGGGCACCCAATCCGGGTGCTGGAAACCACTGAACTCCCGTCCTCTGGAAGAGCTGTGTACACGCTTCTCAACCAGCAAGCGGTTTCTCCTGTCCAAACACTGGACTTTTGCCAACAAAAACATTAATGTTTGTTTTATCAGCTGTCTGCAAGGGTGTGTCCTTACATTTGATTTCTTTTGAAAGAAGCCAGTGACACCGAACTAACTTCTCCAGTCCCAGAAAGGAGAGAGAGAGAGAGAGAGAGAGAGAGAGAGAGAGAGAGAGAGAGAGAGAGAGAGAGAGAGAAGAGAGAAGAGAGAAGAGAGAAGAGAGAGAAGGAGAGAACTATAAATCAGAAAGAATAAGAGGGAAGTCACTGAGGCTTGGTAGCATCCAAAAATATCACCTCCCACAGCATCAACTTTAGTCTCTGGGTCCTGATCTATCAGCTACACGTCCATCTGCTTTACTCGGTCACAGCACTCACTCTCTCTAATGGATTTCCTGTCTCCAAACTCACTTATGAATATAGATCATGTGACACATGTACGATCCATGGTGCACGGCATGTACGATCCATGGTGCTCTCTGGAGACGTCCTGAATTTGAGTCTCGGTTGTTTAGAAGATCTAGCTTCCTGTCACTATAGGCTTCTTGGCTAAATCCCACTGAAAATTTCCCTAGCCTGGGTATCGCGCTTTCTTATCGCGAAGCATGTGATGGGCCATCCCCGGTGGCATGCGTATCACATTTATCATGGAATCTGCACGCTCTCCCCACAGGGAGCAGTGGTATATTAGCTGTCAATTTGTAAAGCGCTCTCTGGGATTATCTGATGCAAGCTAAAAAGGAAGGCAAGCATGTTTCATTGTCTTCTCTGTCAAAGAAGAATTAGCAAGCACAATACAGCTTATTCTATCAACGGAATCCAGTGAGATGCCCGAATCTCCACCACAGGTCCTGGCTGGGTAGTTGTAGTCTTGAAGTTTGGGGGCTCCCTCTGTTGTTATCTTTTGATTAGTATTTATTATAGGTTTTATAGAGTTATTTCACTATATCTATTTATATAGTTATTATAGTAATATTACTATAGGCATTTACCCATATTAATATCCATAATATGCCAGTTTTAGCTAATATATTTTCCATTTCTTTCTGGAGAGAGAACACATTTTTGACCATTTATTTCCTATCTATAAACATTTATTCTGAACAAATATTGACCTGGTGTTATTATGCCCCAAGTCCCCTGCTTACGGCCTGAATAAACAGACATGTGAAGGCAGGTTTGAATCCATTTCATGGTGTTTGTACCATGAGGCAGTAAAATGGATGACTAAGGAGTGAATGGGCATGGGATACTCTTTCTATGTGTTTGTGTGCATGTGTGCAGGTGTGTGTGTGTGCATGTATGTAAGTATTCATGCATGTAGAGACCAGAGCTCAACGTCCAAATCTTCTTCCACCACGATCTCTCTTGGCTTTGTTTTGTTTTATTTTCTTTGTTTTTTGAGGTAGGATCTCTTACTGAACCTGGGGCTCACTGATGGCAAGACTGGTTGGCCAGTGAGCCCCAGGAATCCCCATCTCTGCTTCCTGTGCAAGAATTCCTTCCCTGGGGACATGTATCTGAGGAGATACCCTCTCCTCAGAAGATCCCGGTGACAAACTAAAGTATGATAGGAGGTTCTCCTTGGGGAACTAACGAGTTTGTTATTTATTTGGCTTACTTATGAGAACCCCAAAGCAGCAACGCTGAAAAGTTCCTCCCAGCGTGTATGCTGGCCTCATAGCCACCCCATTAACCTCCTCCAGCCTGTATGCTCCATCACCTCCCAAGACCACAAAGCCTTGTACAGCTAAAGCGGAGCTCCATCCAAGTGGCTGGGAGGCACAGGCGGGAGTGGCTGGGGTCAGGCAACAGTCCAATGACCACACCCCTCTCTGTGAGGGGACACCAGCAGTCTGCTTTCCTGCCCCAGAATCTCTCCAGCCACGTGATGAAGGACACAGCAGTGGCACTCATTGGATAACACTGTAAGACACTTCCACAACCGAGGTCACAGGCACACTGCAGATGCCCAGCTTTTACTGACTGCTAGGAGCCTGAACCAAGGCCGGCAGGCTTCCCCAGTGCCTGGCTGAGTCATCTACCTAGGCCCAGAACACTATTTCTTGAGCAGTTAAAGGCGGTCATCGACACAGTTGCCACACAGGACCTTAGCTATGCAAAGGTCAGAGGGTAGGAGATCAGACATAGACAGTAAGGCTTTGTACGGGAGACCACCAGGCCGGCCGAATAGGGGCAGCAATGGCTGCTAGCCCTATACACTGGGGCATGTGGAGAGAAAGGCCCGTGGAGATGGTTCCTGCCAACTTCATAGAGTCCTGGGGCAACAGGGGACAGGCTTTCTGATGGTGAGACAGGATCCAGTATGCCTACAGGAGCTACCTCTAGGTGACAGCGATAGCTACCGTATATACTATAGACAATAGGAATCCGGATTTCATAATATCGTACCTGAATTTTGTATGATGTCTCCCATTTCACATTTTGGGAAGTAATTTTAAACATTAATACTGGAGCTGGAGAAACAGCACAGTGGTTAAGAGCATTTGTTGCTCATGCAGAGGGCCCAGATTCAGTTCCCAGCACCCATATGGCCGCTCACAACCACCTGTAACTGTAAAGGATTATTAAAAATGCTGCAGGATCCCCGGTGGCGGCAGGCAGAGGAAACGCTGCAGGTCCCCGAGCAGTGGCAGGCAGCAGGCCATGTGGTGGCAGGCAGGGGCAGTGGGTCCTGAGAGCAGCCTATCTCAGGCAGGGACTGTGCACAAGACCACGCTGCAGGTCTCCGAAGGTGGCTGGTCCCCGGCAAGAAGCCATGTGGTTTCAGCGGGTGAGAGATAGAGGGATAGGCATGCCATGCAGAGTGAGGTCGGATATTTATTCAGGGGGTTATGGAAAGGAGGGTAGAAGGGGAGAAGAAGAAGAAGAAGAAGAAGAGAGAGAGAGAGTGGAGAGAGAGAGAAAGGAGGGGAGGGAGAGAAGGGAGAGAGAAGCTGCCTCTCCGAGAGGAAAACAAAAAAGAGAGACTAAGGCTGCAAGCAGGAAGGAAGACCTGCCTGCCCCAGTGGACAGGGAGGGAGTGGGTGTGGCTTGTCTCTTAAAGAGACAGAACAATCATTACAGTAACCCCAAATCCAGGGAGATCCAATGCCCTCTTCTGACCTTCAAGGGTACCAGGCACACATACAATGTACAAACATACATACAGGCACACATACGATGCACATACATATATGCAGGCACACATACGATGAACATATATTCATACCAGCACACATACAATGCATACAAGCAAAACACCCATACATATAAGAAAAAACAAATAAATCTATTTTTAAATTAAAAAATTTAGGTGCGGTGGTGCATACCTTTAATCCCAACAGTTGGAAGGCAGAGGTAGAGGATCTCTGTGAGTTTGGGACCAGCCTGATCTGCATAGCTCAAGGCCAGGCAGGACTGCATGGAAAGAAGTCATCTCAATAATAATAATGATGAAGAAGGGAAGGGGTTTGTGGCTTATTACATAAAGCACTTGCCTTGTAAGCATGATGACCTGAGTTCAGTTCACACACAAGATGACTCAGTGGGTAAGAGCACTGGCTGTTCTTCCAGAGGACCCAGGTTCAATTCCCAGTACCCACATGGCAGCTCACAACTGTCTATAACACAAGTTCCAGGGGATCCAACACCCTCACACCAATGCACATAAGAATTAAATAGATTATTTTTTTTTTAAAAAAATGAGTAAACTCCAAATATAGCAAACAAAACTTAAAGAGGCTGGCTTAACCAAGCAACTTCAGCAACCTCAGCCACAAATGCCACAAGGCCATTGCTGTCCATTTATTTAGATAATAGACAGCGACCACACCGTGCTGCTTGTGGGCTATCTGCACTCCAGATGCGCAACCTGAGGCTACCTATGAGGAAAGTTAGACCAGCCCACACTGCTCGGGGTTACCCTGCAAACCCATGGGCCCCACGTGCCTGGAAACTACAGATCCTAAGAGAAAAGATAGATTAAAAGAAAGTATAGGATAAAGTGGCATCATTTAAAATCGGGCCCAAGATGAGAAAGTCAGTTGTCCCTTCTGAATGCAGGCTGAGACGGTGAAGTAAAACTGAGGCAGATTGCATAAGACTGTGTATTGTTTTAATCTCCTCACTTGACCACTGCATCCGGGTTATGTAAGAGACTGACCCTCTTCCTTTTCAAGTACAGTTTGCTCTTAAGTGGTTGGAAGAGTAACAATCTGAGGGAATATGAAATTAATATTTGGGAAATCACAGAAAATGCTTGATGACTTTTTTTTTGCAATCTTCCTGTGAAGTCTACATTAGAAATAAACACCAGCTGTTAGTCCAGGATAGGTATGGCACTTGCCTGAGGTTCGGGGTTTGATCTCCAGCCTAATAAACAACCAAACAAGGGAGGCATCATAGCTCAAGCCTGTGATTTCAGCACTGAAGAGGCTGAGGCAGGAGAATCACCACAGGTTTGGAGCCGAGCCAGCCTAGGCTACCTAGTGAGAACCTATTTAGAGAAACAGAATAAATTTTTTAAAAATTAAATTAAAAAGAAAGCATACAGTAGCAATATCGGGTGAGGAACAGCGTCTGCAGGCAGTCGGCCCACGCCAGAGCATACTCCTTCCAGCCCCTTCGCTGTCTCCGATCTCAATTTGATTTTGAGGCAAGTGCTATTGATAACGGCTGCTGCCGAAGCATGCTTCGTGCGTCCAGAACTTTTAAACTGGCTTAGCACCAGCGAAGACGCATAGCGGCGCTTGTATAAATAATCGATTTGACAATAAAGCCATTGGATCCACAGGCAGCCCTGGTCCTCCGGGATAGAAATTTTCAAAAGGCTAGCGAGCCGCTGTAGTCCAGTCTTCCCCCGCGGAAGGCCTGCAACTCATTAGCAGCTTCACAGAGGCTCAAGCGGCCAGCACGGCCTCCCGGCTTCTGCTCTTGGTTGTGCGCAGCGCCAGAGGGAAATCGCCTAACCTTCCAGGGCCCCATTGAAAACACAAGCATTGTGTAAATAAATAAAGGAGTAAGGAAATCTGACTGTGGAAATGGCGCAGAGAAAATGGGTGTCACTATCAGAGAAGAATTGGTGTTTTGGCAGCGCAGGCGTTTCTGAGAAGAAAGGAAACGGAAGTTGGCAGGAGCCACTGCGAGAGCCTCTGAAAGCACAGGAGAGGCCACAGCCGCTGGCCAAAGCCCAGGAAGAATCAGATCCTGTTCACAGACCTATCCAACGGGCATCCATGCCACTTCTCCCCTCCAGACCCGTGATTCCTCTTTCCTGTGAAGGTCCAAGGCCTAGCGCCGAGCCTCGAGCCTTGAGCCCCCCCCCCCCCCCCCCCCCCCCGGAATGAGGCAAGAGTCACTCAAGAAGAAGGGCAGCCTTTTTGTCAGGGGGGTAGCACACACAAAGCATAGTAACAGATGGGTCCGTGAGCTGTGTCTTAATCTGTTGTCATCTCTCTTTACTTCTCCACGCGTCTCAGGGAACCACACGGTCTCCAGCAGTGAGTTTTGCTCTCCAAGATCATGGAGGCCCAGCGAGCACATATCTAGTAAATTCTAGCTTTCACGTATTTTATCCAGCACATAAAAAGTGTCCATCTTAGTAGCTGACAATATGGTACGTCCCCTTTCCATACAGGCTGAGGTTTTTTTTTTTTTTTGATTTTTCGAGACAGGGTTTCTCTGTGGTTTTGGAGCCTGTCCTGGAACTAACTCTTGTAGACCAGGCTGGTCTCAAACTCACAGAGATCCGCCTGCCTCTGTCTCCCGAGTGCTGGGATTAAAGGCGTGCGCCAATACCGCTCGGCCAGGCTGAGGTTTTTCTTTTAATTTTTATTTTATGTGCACAGATGTCTATGATGCATGCAGTACCCACGGAGGCCACAAGAGGGCAGTAGTCCCTCCGCTTCTGCAGTTCCTGGTGCTTCTGAACCTCTAGGTAGGTGCTGAATATCGAACCAGGGTCCTCTGGGAGAGCATTAACCACTAAGCTGTCTCCTAGGCACGTTTCAATGTTTTGATATTGTTGTCATTGAGACAAGGTCCCACCTTGTAGCCCTGGCTGGCCTGAAACTCACTGTGTACAAGAGGCTAGCCTCAAAAAACTTGCAATAGCTAGGCAGTGGTGGCACACAGCTTTAATCCCAGCACTCAGAAGGCAGAGGCAGGCAGATCTCTGAGTTCAGGACCAGCCTGGTCTACAGAGTGAGTTCCAGGATAGCCAGGGCTACACTGGAAAAACCAAAACCCAAACAACAGCCCCAACAAAATGCAATGTTCCTCCAACCTCTGTCTGTGGAATGCTGAGACGGTCCAGACCACAGCCAGCTTCTGTTTTGATGTTTATCCCAAAATAACTTCACAGATTCCTAACCACGCCTTCAGTTCTTCAGGTTCAAGGTCAACCTTTCCTTGAGGCTGTCTACTTTCAGTACTGTGGCTGACAACTTCAGGGGCTTTGACGATGTGTGACCACCCTGCTAGAGCTGCTTCTGGGGCAGAGAGGAGTCCCAGAGCGACAATGGATATAGCCATATTAGCTCTGCATCACTGTGTGAGCAAGGAAGCCATTCAGCCTCACCCAGCTTGGTTCCTGTCTGTGAGACACCACCGTTGGCAGGGACAGGTCCCTGGTGGTAGAGCGTTTGCCTAGCCTGCAGGAAGCCTTGGGTTCCACCCCAGCACTGGGAAAACTGGGTGTGGTGAGGTGGAGACAGAAGGCTCAGGAGCTCAAAGTCCTCCTCAGCTATATTTTGAGTTTGAGACCAGTCTGGGCTCTTTGATATCTTATCTCAGGTGTCTGGGGAAGTGCAGACTGTACAACCCCAGGGACCTGAGTTCAGGCCCCACCTTCCCAGCACCAGGTATACAGCCAGGTGTGGCAGTGCTCAACTGTAATCCTAGCACTGGAGAGTTAGAGGCAGAGGCTCCCTGGGACTCATTGTACAGCTGATCTAAACAAAATGCTGAGCTCTAGGGTCAGTGAGAATCCCTCTCTCAAAAAGACCCAGGAAAGGGCCACGGAGGGAGACACCTGGTGCTGACTGTGGCCTTTGCTTCGTACACACGTGCTGGGATTAAAGGTGTGTGCCACCACTGCCCGACTTGTTGTTATTTTATTTAGTGGGTCTGTGCGAGTGTCTACATGCTTGTCCATACACCATGTGCATGCCTTGTGCCAGTGGAGACCAGAAGAGGCTGCCAAATCCCCTGCAACTCGATGTGGGTGTTGGGTACTCTGGAAGAGCAGTCGGTGCTCTCAACTGCTGAGCCATCACCATGCCCCGGTTTTTCTTTTAAGATTTGGAGTGATGATTTGCCAATTTACCAATTATAACTTGGTAATTGGTAATAAACTGAGCCAAACTGCTCTCTCTCTCTCTCTCTCTCTCTCTCTCTCTCTCTCTCTCTCTCTCTCTCTCTCTCCCTCCCTCTCCAGAATTTAAAGTAGAATTATTGCAAGAGGTCTGGGGTAGGGGGTGGGAGCACACCCAAAGAAAATCAGAAACAGAAAGACAGAGGTATCATATTTGTGACACATGCCTTACCTGAAGGAACTGGTTCTGGTCTGGAGTGGCCCCAGCCCTGTGACTCTTTCTAGAACTTACCTGGGGAACCTAGTCGTTCTGAGACCCACCATGTGGAAACTGGGGTGTGTTTCTGTGAAGCACTAAATGCACAGAGATACCCCCATCCTCTGCTCGAGGACCCCCAATGCCGGACCTTCCTGTGGGGTCTATCTCCTGCAGCCAAGGGAGACTGACCCCTCTGGGGACGCATACTGCCCCCCACAGAGCTCTGTGTACTTGAGCAGGCAGGACTCCCAGACACAGCAAACAGAATGAGTTTAGGGAGCTCTCAGAGGTCTAGCCAAAGCCAGCTGGCTAGGATTTTCATTTGCCCAAAATATTTTGATGCCATATTTTGCAAATACATTTTAATGGTTCCAGAATTTCCATAAATTTTACTTCTTTGGACCCATCTCAAAGCTCAGACCAGGACAGGAATGTTCTTCCATGTCGCACGCCTTCCAGAAGCTTATGGGTCACAGACCGTGGTCTGGATGTCCCTTCCCACTTCCTCTCTATGCACTCTAGCCAGCCAGCTCTCAGGTACGGATCTCCCAAGGCAAAGGACGGACATGGACATTCGGTGAGATTGGGAGCCTCACCTAAGAATGAAGGTTAGACATGTAAGTGGGGAGGTTGGCAGTGTGCACGGCAGTTTGTGAGACCGTTCGCTGGAATAATTAACGAGGCATGAGCTCAGGTTGTGAGAGGAAACCAGCAGGCTTGGCCCTTATCACTCAGACCTCTGTGGAACCCCGCGTGCCCATGGGAGTTATTGGCACACACCTTTAGTCCCAGCACTTGGGAGGCAGAGCCAGGTGGACCTCTGTGAATTTGAGGTTAGCCTGGTCTACAGAGTGAGTTCGAAGACAGCCAGGGCTACACAAAGAAACCCTTTCTCTTTCTTTCTTTTTCTTTCTTTCTTTCTTTCCTTCCTTCCTTCCTTCCTTCCTTCCTTCCTTCCTTCCTTCCTTCCTTCCTTCCTTCCCTCCTCCTCCTCTTCCTCCCCCTTCTCCTTCTTCTTCCTTTTTTTTTTTTTTTATGTTTCTGCCTGTATGTATGCTGCAGGACAGAAGAGGGAACTGGGTCATTACAGATGGTTGTGAGCCACCCACCATATGGTTGCTGGGAATTGAACTCAGGACCCCTGGAAGAGTTTTTAACTTGCTCTTCACCTCTGAGCCATCTCTCCAGCCCTGAGAAACCCTGTCTTTAAAAACAAGCAGACCCCATGTGCAAAGCCAAAATGAAATTGCCATAGAGACTCCCTCCCTCTCACCCGCATGTAGAGTCTGAGACCTAGAAGGCTGGGCTCAAAGGCAGCTGGGGGAGTCGGGTCACGCGTCAGAGCGGACACATGGAGGCCCAGGCGGGGAAGATGGTGATGGATAGGCAGTGCCGATGCAGAAAAACCAGCTGGGCAGATAGCCGTGTCACGTGTGCCTTGTGCCCGGTATGTAGCTAAGCCTGTGTACAGTCGAGCATGTGGCTGTTTATGCCAAGGTGTCTGCCTGTTGCCAGACCTGCTCAGCCAGGGCCCTGCCCCTGGGAATGATTCCAGCAGGCAGTGTTACCAGGGCAGCCTGCTGTTGAAGCTGACGTCATGAATGGCTGGAGAAGACAGGAGCCTTTTCAGGTACAGCCACACATGCGCACAGATACATCAAATCACACGCATGAGGCTGTGCATATGGGACTGCGCACGCATGACTGCTTCTCATCCGGAACCTGGGACAATGCATTGTGGGGGATGGGGCACAAAGGATGAGGTCCCACCTAAGGAGCTCCAGACATGAAGTCAGCCCCGGCCTCTCTGGGCTTTCAGGACTCAGTGCCACTTCTGGGTTGAGGGCAGATGGGGGCTGCTCACTCTGCTCAGGAGTTAGTCCTTCACGTGGGGGTCAGGGTCGGACTGTGTCCTCTCCCAACTCAGGTAACCGTTCTTGTATCCAAGTTCCCTGGGTAGAGAAGATTGGAATTTTGGAGGTAGTGGGGGTTTCTTGGGGTTCTAGATATGCTGAGAATATTCACCTTGGATCCCAGAATTTTCCAAACCCTTCCTGAGCGATTTTATAACAAGTCTCCTCCCAGCTCCCATGCTCATCAACCTGGGTGCTTTTCTTTGCCTGTGGCCACCATCCACATCCATCATCTCCGAGACTGGATGCCAACAGAGCACATCAGTCGGCTTCCTGTTTTCTGTCCTCTCCAGATCCTCATATTCCCGAGGACTTTTCTGTTAACCTCTGAGGGAAACCAAACAGACACGTCTATCATGGCAGCGGGGTGGAATAGCACAAGCCTGGACCCTCTGTGGCTAGGATAAGCTAGCTCAAGGAGCCTAGTGCCACACCCAGCGTGACATGGAAAGGAACTTACAATATTCAGCCACCAGGGGGCAGGCTGCACCTCCCCGACCACTAACTCATTCCTGGACCCTTCTTGGGCATGGGTATCTTTATAAGTAGGATGTGGCAATAAGTCCCACCTGGGGTCAGGTAGAGGGCATCTGTGGGAATGTATGCAGAGGGAGAAGATGGCTAGAAAGCCCCCAGACACAGAATTCAGTGGGGAGAACCTATGTGATGAGGATGGTGGGTCTTGGTAAGTGGATGGACCATAATGCTGAGGGTGATCCCTTAGGAATGTCATGCCCCAAATCTCAAGCATGCAGCCATTCTCTGGTTACATAAGCTAACAGACTCCTTGCTGTGGCTAAAGCTGCCTTGAGTTCTTTCAACCTACAGACATGCTCTAGTTGTGTTTGTTCCTTGCACAAAAAAGTTACCAGTGTGTGGGAGCTGGAGAGAGCTAGAGAGATGGCTCAGCAGTTAAGAGAAATCCTGGGTTCCAATCCTAGCACCCACATGGTGGCTCACAACCATCTGTAACTCCAGTCCCAGGAGATATGACCCTCTTCTGGCCTCTTCAGACAGTAGGCACACAGATAGCACACAAAAAGACATACAGATAAAACATTCATGCATATACATTAAAAATACACCTTTTTGTGCCTGGTGGTGGTGGCGCACACCTTTAGTCTCAGCACTCAGGAGGCAGAGGCAGGTGGATCTCTGTGAGTTCGAGGCCAGCCTGGTCTACAAGAGCTAGTTCCAGGACAGGCTCCAAAGCTACAGAGAAACCCTGCCTCGAAAAACAAGGCTAAATTCCCAGCACAGCCTGGCTGTCTGGAGTTGTTCACACTGGATGTGGAAATCACTAGCTCAGAAAACTGAAGCCCAAAGAATGGCTCCATGTAGCATCTCTGAGATGGCTCCACACGGAATAATCAGCTCTCCTTGCCATCCGTGGTTATCCCTCTGCCTCTTCTACTAGACTCAGCCTACAATATGCCTGCAGCATAGTGTGGGGGAGGCATGACCTGCCTAGGCTAGAGTGGGGCTCCTTGGAACTTCCTGTAGAACCCTGGCCTGGAAAGTAGTACCCACTAGGAAAGGAGAGGTGTTTACTGGAGAAACCTCACCCAAGTCCTAAACTGTCCTCAGGAGACAGACCTGAGGGCAGGCTCTTCTGTGCAGCCACCTGAGCAGCCACCAGGAGCCTCTCTCCGTCCTGAAACTACTTCCCTCCTTTCCCAACAAGAGAATCCTCACCAGGCTCTGCTCCCGAAAGAGCTAAGAGGAAAGCGCCGGAAACCCATGAAGGCAGACTCCGAAAAACACAGTGACCAAGAGGCAGCATAAAGGACACACAGACTGACAGGACACAGGACCAAGGAATACACTGCTGCTGACCAACGTCAGCTGGCCGGAGTCTTCTGGATGTGTCTGCTCATGTCATCCTCGCCCTTCTCCCCTCTCAACTCCGTGTCCCCGATGTTGTAAGGCTTCGCCTGAACACACCCTGTCCATCACCAGACCCCCATCTCAAACCCAGTCTCTTCCAGTGCTCCTCACCCACGGCTGCTCTCTCCACCTGCACTGAGAGCTCGTCGTCTGCCTTTGGCTCTCCCAGAGTGGAGACTGGCTGCCCTCACTGGTGCTGCTCATCTGCCTTGCCATCTGCTCCCAGGCCTGGTCCCTCAGGGCCGAGCTCACCAATTCTAGCCACGTGTGCATTGGAATCTCCCCCCCCCCCCCGAAAGGATTTATTTATCTATTATTCCTCCTGCCTGAAGGCCAGAAGAGGGCACCAGACCTCATTACAGATGATTATGAGCCACCATGTGGTCTCTGGGAATTGAACTCAGGACCTCTGGAAGAGCAGCCAGTGCGCTCAACCCCATGCAATGGCACTCTGATCTCTGGGATCCCACTCCGAGTAGCACTTTTTCTCAGCTCATAGTCTCTACGTTTTCCCATGGCCCTGTGTCTGTTGTTGGTGTGTGTTGTTGGTGTGTGTTGTTGGTGTGTGTGTTGTTGGTGTGTTATTGGTGTTTCATTTGTGTGTGTGTGTGTGTGTTGGTGGTGTGTGTTGGCAGTGTTTCATTTGTGTGTCTTGTCTTTTTCAATTTTTCCTACTAGTTTCCAATTCAAGGAACTGTATTTTAAGAAGCCTGGGGTAGTGGTGTACATCTTTAATCTAAGCCCATGGGAGACAGAGGCAGGAGAATCGTTGTAAGTGCCAGACTGGCTTCATCTATACAGGAAGTTCCAGACCAGACAGGGCTACATCTTGAGGTCCTGTCTTTAAAAACAATATTGAGGATGACCACCGATGGCATGTGATCCATGCATTGTGACCACTGGTGGCATATGATCCGTGGATCGTGACTATAGGTCTTGAAGTTAGAGGTCCACATTATAAAATATTTAGATTATATATGAGATCGCAGAAACAGATATGAGTAGTAGTCTACTTTTACAGTCAGATAAAAGCTGGTATGGCATCTTTAAATTTGGTCTGACTTCAGTGGGTGAACACTAGTCGTGTATACTAGAGCAAGGTGAAGTTGCTGTATGAATGCTTTTGGTAGGGTCAGGGTCATTGCCGTTGGTTATGTCAAGAAGGACAGGAAATCATGTAACGTATACCTAGATGAGAATTAAGAAGGGGAAGGAGAAGAGACAGGCTGTACAAATGGGTGAACCCAATGTCAATCTCGTCATAAGCTCTTCTTGTGCTCTCAGAATGGACACCCCTAGGTTGATTTACACTCTCTCCCTTGGTCATGAGCTTTTGTTCGTAAAGACAGACACAGTTCCTGTCCTTGTGTTGGCTTGGGGAGCTTTGCAAAGCTGATCACTGCATTGATAAAGGACTATCATCCGGGGAAAGCAGCTGTCACTAAAGTGGTACATGCATGAAAAACAAAAATTTTGCTAAATTTAGAATATGTGCTAGGCAGTGGTGGCACACGCCTTTAATCCTAGCACTTGGGAAGCAGAGGCACGTGGATCTCTGTGAGTTCGAGGTCAGCCAGTATACAGAGTGAGTTCCAGGACAGCCAGGGCTACACAGAACCCTGCCTTGGCAAACACACACACACACACACACACACACGCACACACACATCAGAGGAGACACTCATCATGGTGAAGGATACTCAAAGATCTGTTCTTATATATTTTTTTGTTTCATAATTTCAATAGCACTAGTAACTCAATCAATACATAAAATTTAATCAACAAAAGGAGGGCTGATGTTGGATCAATGGCAATACTGCTTGCACATGTATCATGGATCATGGCTACAGGTCTGGGAGTCTAAGGTACACATCATAAAAAAAAGGAAAAGAAATAAGACTGTAAAACAGTGCAGCTGAACGGCAGCTTGCCTGGGAGTATACACGAAGCCCTGGGCTCAGTCCCCAGGACTGGGAAATAAGAGTCACTTGAAAGTTGTTTTTATTTGTTTTGTTTGAGACAGGTTTCTCTGTGTAGCCCCTGGCCGGCCTGGAACTCACTCTATAGACCACTCTGGCCTTGAACTCAGAGATCTGGCTGCCTCTGCCTCTGAATGCTGGGACTAAAGGCATGCACCACCACGCCAGATCTAAAGCTGTTTTTACATCACTGGCACAGAGTACTATTCCATTATTTCATATTAGGGCAGTATTCCAGGGAAACACGACTTCTCCTCGTCCTTTCTACTGTTTCTGAGCCTCTCTGTGCCTTGATGTGGTTGACCTCCCATGGCTGCCATCTGTCCTCTGGGTATTGGGGATGATTTACTCAAATTGGCAAAGAGCCACAAACAGGAAGAGCCACACTTATGCCTGATCTATGGGAGAACAAGGTAGCTCAGCGCCATAACCCCCACTGCCTAGATCAAAGCAAACAGAAGGCACTTAATAAATGCTTGCTTAAGCCAGGTGGCATTGGTGCACGCCTTTAATCCCAGCACTCGGGAGGGAGGGACAGGCAGATTTCTATGAATCTGAGGAAATAAATAAATAAGTAAAGCATTTGCCCACATTTATTTTGGTGCATTTGCTATTATTTAATTATGTTGATTCATCTTGTATATGTACTTTAACAGCTAAGGTATAGATGTATATATTCCCATCATGGTTAATCTGTGGGCACATACTTTAATCTTTCATCTGCAAACCAAAGTACTGTGTCATCTCAGACTCTTCCTATGATACTATTAAATTATTTATTATAGTTATAATAATTATGTGACCACATGAAAAACACATTTAAATTTTTTTAGTTTATCTTTATTTATTTATTAAAGATTTCTGCCTTCTCCCCGCCACCACCTCCCATTTCCCTCCCCCTCCCCATCAAGTCCCCCTCCCCACATTTAAATTTTTAAAAATTTACTCCTACAAATAGCTGCACCAACGATACCAAAACAATGGCACTATCAGTAGACACACTAACATAGAAGAGGGAAATTTTCACAGGGCCCGCCCCTAGACAAAGAACTATGGGCAACTAATGCCTGCTAGAAGGAGAATTAGCCTCTCAGGGATGAGTCCCATATTGGTTATCCAAGACGAGGTGGTTATTTCTGAAACCATATACACACAAACAACAAAAATGGACTCAGTGGGTTGTATTTATAACTTGTGCACACATATCCACATATTTTGTGTGTAAAAGCACTCACGTAAAATGTATCTAAATTTTTTTTAGCTTATGTGTGTTTTATCTGCATATATGGATGTGCATCATGCGTGTACAGTGAGTGCCCTCAGAAGCCAGAAGAGGGCAGCATATCCCTCTGGGACTGGAGTGACCGTTGGTTGTGAGCAGCTATGTGGGTGCAGAAAACTGAACCCCGGTCATCTGGAAGCACAGCCAGAGCTGACAACCACAGAGTCACCTCTTCAGCCCGACCCCATCATTTTAAACATATGGTTCAGTTTGGATTTTATACCTACATAAAAATCTTGTCAGCAATGGCAAGGAGAAATGGAGGAAAGTAGAGATTGGTTTAAGGGTGGGATGGGACGATGGGTGATGCTTTTCCTTGATTTCTGTTAATAAATTGAATTCTTAAATGAACTGACGATGGGAGAGAAAAAGGACTCGGAGGAGTTCTTCCTCCCCTGATGCGGGATTTGTGCTGCTCCCAGCCATGATCAGGAAGCTACTTATTACTGTAGCGGGCAGGGGCAGTGGTCATGCAGAGATGAATTGCTATTCAAAGTGCCCAGAATAGACAACTCTGAGTGCTCAGCCATTCATGGGCCATCTCCATCAACACCCCTCCACACACACCTCACCCTGACACACACACAAACACGCACGCACGCACGCACTAAGGCTCAGGGAAGGCATGGAAAAGGAGGCAGAGTGTGAAAGCAGGATAGAGGAGAGAGCTGTGAGGTTTCCCTCTTTCACAAGTTAGCCCAGGGCAGCTGTGGGTGTCTGCACAAGATTAGGCCAGGCAAGAATTCCAACAATGAGTAGGGAGGGCCGCGGGGCCCCACAGCACCTAGGAGCCCTCAACTGCCGGTGCCGGAAGAGTCAGTTTTCTTGAGACGTGTAGCCACCGGTGAGTTCCCTATGCCTCAGTGGCTGATCCCACAACCATGTGTTCAGACTAACCGTAATCAGGGCAGATAAATAATTATAAAGGACACGAAACTGGATGGGGAATGGAACGGGCTGCTGCGGGGAGCTGCGGGATGAATTGATCAAGATATACATATGTGAAATATTCAAAGAATAAATTTTAAAAGAAAGGAAGGTGAATGGGTGAAGATGGTGGGGTGGGGGTTGAGGGACTTGGTGATTTCCGACCCGGAGAATGATAGAGGATGCCGGTAAGGAAAGAAGAATTGTTACTGCCGGGTCCCCCCTTCCCTCCCCCGCCCCGCCAAAATCACTGCTACAGAAAAAGCTAAGCAGGAATCTCCACACGTGTGAAAATCGCTTCCGGAGGCCCTTGATGTACCGATCCAGGCTTAAACACATGCCCAGGTAAGCCCAGACACAAGGTGGGACAGGCGTTAGACTGAGAAGGCAAGTCCTGGGCGCTACCTGGCTTTAATGAGTCTGCGCCTGCGAGGGCTAAGGAGGTCAAGTCGGGGGCGGGGGGAGCTACACGCTAAGGTTCGCCTTTCTCATCAAATGGATTTTTCGCGCTTCATGACTTGGCTGCCCCAAGGTACTCATCGGAGTCCCTAAGGTGCTTTGAGAAGAGCACTCCTGGGCGAGCGTACTCTAAGGGCACCTGGGACGCCCTTGGTCCCAAGATGTCACTTGCTTGGGTGTGGGAACAAATCGCTGTGGGAACAAATCGCTGACTTCTGGATCGGCAGCTCGTCCGTAGAAAGGCCTTCCTCGTGTTCCGGGCGCAGAAGTCCTGCCCCGGGGCAGTCTCCCACAGTGGGATTCTCCCGAAAGCACTCGCCTGCGAGCTCACACCCTACCAGAAGCGCTTCTGGAAGGTTCTTTCCATCTTTGCGGACGCTCGCCGGTGAACACACGGCTTGCCTACTGCCGGGATCCCACCCGCGTGGAAAAGTGAGCAAGTTCCACTGGGCCTCCTCTCTTGAAAGCCACCGCGGGGTGGGGTGGGGGAGGCATTTGCGCGCGCAAGCGGGAGAAGGGGCGGAGCCAGATGGTCTTCTCCAGCCCGCCCATACGTCACGAGCCTCGGCCCCGCCCAGGCAGCGGTGATTGGTAGGCAGGGCGCGCGAGCGCCCGAGGCCCACCCCCCCGCAGCGGTGCCCCGCCCACCGGTTGACAGGGATGCAAGTCTGGCCTGCAAGTTGGAACAAGAAGATGAGGGCGCCGAAAGGCTCAGACCCTCCAAAACTGGTGGCTGTTACCCCGGACCTGGCAGCAGCCAGACGCCCCAAGCTCTTGAGCTCTGGCCACTTTCCACCCTCAGCCACCCACATCTCCTTTCAGTCCCCAGAGGCACCCACAGCCCCACGTGCCAGGAGGTCTAGCCTCGAGGACGCACTGTTCCGCACAGCGACTCCCATCCCAATTGCTTCTGCGGACTGCACAGTGCGAGCCCGGTCTGCAAGACTCCCCGCGCACCACTCACCGCCTCCTCACTCCCAGCCCAGCATCCCCTCCGCCTGGCCGCACACCCTAGCTCTGCATCACCCCAACTCCGTGCCCGAACCCTTCCGCAGCCCCGCTCCCCTGCGGAACCCTCCGTTCCCAGTTCGAGCGGCAGGATGTCCCTCACCCGGAACCCACTAGCGACTGCAAACGTCTCCCACGACGTCTGGCCTGCGGGTGAATAAACCTCCCTGGGCCTCAGCAAGCGATCCCGCTGCACCAGGGCCTCCACCGCGTGCCCCGCTCATCCATTCCACGCTCCGCGGCCCACACCCCGATCGCTGAGCCCGCTTCTTCCCCCGGGCTCCACTGTACCCTCCCACCTACCCCGAGGCCCCCCGTGCCCCGCGCGGGCGCCGCAGCCCTCCGCCCCAGACCACACCCCGCGCACTGGGCCCCCGACTCGGCCCCGCACCCCTCTCCCGGGCGGGCGGGCGGGCAGCGCCGGCGGCGGTGGAGGCTAGTCCTCGGGCCGGGACACACCCACCCGCCCGCCCTCCCCGCTTTCCTCCCTCCCTCCTGCGCTCCCTCTCTCCCGCCCTCCCGCCCTAGCACAGCGCTCGCTCCTTTCCTCCGTCTCCCGCTCGCGCTTCCCGCGGCGCCGGGCCTCCCGCTCCGCCTCCCCGAGCGCGGCTCTCCCGGGCGCGGCTCCGGGGTTCATGCTGACGAGGCGGCGGCCGCTCCAGCCCAGCGGCGGCGGCGGCGAGAGCTGGGGCGCGGGCCCCGGCCTCCTCTCTCGGAGCGCGGGGCCGGGCGGCGGGCGCGCCCCGGCGGCGGCGGCGAGCGCCCCACCGCGCCGCGCTCCTGCGCGCCCCCTGCGCCGCGCCCCCGCGCGCCCCCCGCGCCTAGCTTGCGGGGGGCCGGGCCTGCGGGCGGCCGGCGCTGCGCGCACCCATGGACGGTCCGGCCATCATCACCCAGGTGACCAACCCCAAGGAGGACGAGGCCCGATCGCCCTGCGCCGGCGAAAAAGGTGAGGAGGGGCACGGGCAGCTGCCGCGAGGGGCGTGAGTGCACCCCACGTCGCCTGAGTTCTCGGTGTGCGTCCGCACGGGCGTGGGGGAGGGGTGCACCGAGCCGGGAGGGTGCGTGGGTGTGGGGTGCGCCTGGAGCAGAGGGAGGCTGCGAGGGTGCGTGTGCCAGCTGAGCTCGTGTGAGTGTGCATGAGCGGCCGAGAAGTTGGGATCGGGTGTGTGCACACTGCACAGAGCTGTTTTAAGTGTGCATGCGGTGCGTGTGACAGGTTGTGGGTGCACCTACGTGTGCGCGCAGTCCAGCTGGAAGATTGTAAGGGCGTGTGTGCTTCTAACAGATTGTGTGTTGCTGACAGGCTGTGTGGAGTTTGTGGTCTTATGTGGAGGTCTGTATGCATCTGACTGAGAGGTGACGGAGTGTGTGCAGAGCTGGAGGCTGGGGACGGTGGATGAGTATGTTCACTCCTGATGGAGTTGGTGTGCTTGTGATCGTGTGCCTATGCTACCCGACTGGCAGAACGAATGCACTGTGTCTCTCTACTGTAAGTGTGTGTGTGTGTGTGTGTGTGTGTGTGTGTATCCGCCACCCTGACCAAGAACCAGTGGGTACAGGAATGCACACAAGCTTGTGCACAGCACAGTGAGACCTTGTCTTGAGAATAGTTGGTTGTGCAAGTGGAAGAGGAGCTGTGCTGACCCCACAGCACCACACACGTACAGGCACACACGCACACTTCCTTCCTAGCTCTTGTCTCAGAGTGTGAGGAACTCCAAGGCCTGGCATCTCAGACCTCTGGTGATTGAGGTGGGGGTGGGGGCTCTAAGCAACACTCTGTTAGAGCTTTGGGGAACTGGTCAAGGACCCAACCGGCAATGCAGTGTTGCTCCTGGTTTGTTTGGGGGCATATTCTGGCCCTAGTCCCTTTCTCTGTTTACTTTTTGCTCTTTTTCTTGGTCTGTTGACTCCTGGGAACTGCCTGGAGTCACTGTGCGTCCTGCAGGTTGGACAGACTGTTTTGAAGAGCTGACCAATCTGACTTGGTTTGTTCTGGCGACTAACTCTTGCTTCACTGTTCTTCTGCCATGTGCAGGACAAACACCCCTGTCCCCTCCCCAAGGACCTGCTTGCTCCCTCCAGCCTGTGTGCCAGTGAAGTGAGCAGGGACTGCAGCCCCCCTGGGAAGTAGGATGAGGATGGAGGAATAGCCCAGCACCTCTCCCCAAGTAGGACCCCTGGACAAGCCAGGAGAATACAGAAACTCTCCAGAGGTCCCTTGGGTGGGGATTTGCCATCCATTTTCCCCTGTACACTGTAAACACTGCCTGCGTCTACAGACTGGTTTTCTAAACGTACAATAGAGAATTCAAACTCCCAGAAGCCTTTCATGCCCTATAAATGAGTTTTGAAAACCCTGCAAGAGGGTTTGGAGTGAATTCACGCCTGCCTGGGGCTTATGTGGATAGCCCCTCTGGAGTCTTGCCTTCCCACCATAGGGGCTGGAGTTTTGGGGACCCTGGCTGGGGATGTCCCCTCAGGTAGGGTCTCCGAGCTTGGTGAACCCAGTGGTCCTCTCTACTGTGGACTTGTAGCAAGAGCTGTGGCAGGCAGCTAGGGGATCCGCTCCAGCCTCTGAGCTGCAGTTTTGCAAACCCCCTCGTCCTCTGCCGGCTCAGGTTTCTGAAGCAGAGTCAGCCTATAGAAAAGCCAGACCTTGTAGGTGTTACTGGAGGTGCTTGCCTGTTTGGCTTGTTGACATTGCTTTCTGGACAGGCCTTTCATATCGTTAACAGTCGGTTTTGTTTGTTTCAGTGTCAGCTTGGTTACTTGTTAACCGATTAGGGGAATTCCACGCCTGCTGTCCTAGGGTGGGGTGCCTGGCTAGTAAAAGCCTTAAAATACCACTAACATGAGTTTTTTACTCCAAAAAGTTGATATAATTTTGATCATATGTAGTATAACAAAATACTTGAGAATCGTTGTTTTATCTATTTATTTTTAAAAATATTTTTGGCTTTGTTGGGGCCTGGCGGTGGTGGCGCACGCCTTTAGTCCTGGCACTTGGGAGGCAGAGGCAGGAAGATCTATGTGAGTTCAAGGCCAGCCTGATCTATAGTACCAAGACAGCCAAGCTACACAGAGAAATTTGGAGGAGAGGGGATTCAGGTTGTGCTTTGACAGTCCCACAGGTATGCAGCGTATCCTGATCATATCCGCCCCCAGCTCCCCTTAGCCCCCCCACCCCCAACACGCATTCCTCCCACCTTCATGTCTGTTCCTGAGAATCAAATTTGAAACAGATTCTTTAGAAGAATAAACCACCAAACGGGTTCAGCAGTGTTTCCAGCTTAAGTATGCTGGTATCTTTAGATAGGCAGAACATATTTTATATAATTTAAATGAAGACAGACAGTCATTTTGTCATTAAATATTGGGCCTGCAGAGTTTGGAAGTGTTTGTGGTATGAAAGTGATTGATGGTTTTTAAAAACGTTTGCTTTCATTTATTCTGTCAAGTAGGCATGACAGCGAACCAACCACTCTTGGGTTTGATGGCAGGGATAAAAGAAGCCGTATATCGAGAACTCTGCCCTGTGTACCAGTGTGCCACTGCTCCACAACATTTGTCTCAGTGTGGGTTTAGAAAGGAAGCTGGATGTGCTGGCAGCAAGTTGAATGACTGCTTGACACAGTATGTGTGGCTGTGTACTCAGAAATGGCTGTCGCTGTCACCTTAGCCTGTCTCTCTGGGCTGTTCCTTCCCATTGTGTGTGGTTGGGTTGATAGTGTGAGGCTCCGAGGAACCCTGTCCCCCAACAGGCTAACTCTCCCCACTTTGCGGTCACATGGCACCCAGAAAAGCAGACAAGAGGTAGGAATGAGAAAGCCACGGGAGAAGAAAATTGAATGGCAAGTGTGTCTGTGAACGACCATTCCCAGGTCATCTTGTTAAACACTTAGGTGACTTCCAGTGTTCAAAGCTGACATGTTTGGAAAACGGCTCCTCTCAATAAACTTGGGAGAAAATTAAAAAAAAAAAAAAAGTACAGGTTTTTCTTGTCGTTAATATTTATTTATTTGTATTTCATTTCTGTGGGTGTTTTGCTTGCATGTATGTCCATGTGCCATGTGTGTGCCTGCTACCTGTTGAGCCCAGAAGAAGGTGGTGTTTGATCCCCAGGAACTGGGGGTAAGGATGGTTGTTGTGAGCCACCATGTAGGTGCTGTAACTGAGCCCTCTGAAGGAGCAGCCAGGGCTCTTAACCAGCCCCAGGGGTGCAGGCATTTTCAAGAGTAATTTAATACTTAAAGTGTAAGGAATGCTTTTGGCTGCAAGTAACAGAAAACCAGGCTTCCGGCAGCCTAAGCCAGCTCCTCCTTAATGACAAGTGACTGCTGTGGCCCTCGGCAAGCAGCTCTGATGTTAGAGCCAGCATCACAGTGATTCTCGTGGCTCCCCCACCCCCACGTCGCATCCTGGCTGCAGCCCTGTAGTCACCAAAGTGTCATCCTCAAGGCAGGAAAGTGGACAGAGCCACTCATGTTCATCCCTCTTACCTGGAAAGCCAAACATTCCCAGGGGCTGCTCAGTAAACTTTTGTTCATGTTTAATTGGCCAGAACTGGATCACGTACGCTCCCTTAGCCTCAAGCAAAATCGAGGGAATTGTCTAGCCCATGTAGGAAAAAGAGAAGACCATAATAGAGGGGACCAGTGTCTCTGTGTCTCTGTTACAGAGGTGTCACCTCCTCTGCACTCAGAGACACAGTGCGATGATGTCACTGCTGACGGCATGGCTTGCTATAGCAACATTCCCAGCCACCCTGTGTCAACGGGTGAGTAAGGCTGGACCGTGGGCCCTCAGTCCTGCAGAAAGAATGCTCCCAGGCCATCGGACCAGACAAGTTCAGTTACATCTGAACATACAGACACGTGACTTTCTGAGACATTCCAGACCGAGAAATCTCAAGAATGACATAACAATGTGATCCTATCTTTTTTTTTTTTAAATCAAACACACAAAACTGAACAAATGTGTAGAAATACACACACAAAAATGAGACAAATGCACAGAGATGATTCCCCCGGGGCCAAGGCTGAGTGGCACGTGAGGCAACTTTGGCTCTTGGTTTCAAAACTGATGAAAATGTGCTTTTGTTTTATGGATGAATTTTTTTTTAAACTAAGAAAGGACATTTCCCCTAGCTCTTTGGAAAGAAATAATTTGAAGGAATTATACAATAACAAAACAAAACCCAAAGAAACCTCGATTAATATGCAGAAATACCCAGAACATTTCAATGTTAGCTCAACAGCTGATTGTGAGCGAACAGGCTTGCTGGAGGTTACCACAGGCTGGTGGATTTGTGCAGCTATTCAGGCCCAGAGTCCTGCGTCTGCTTCTCAGGAATGTTTGGGACCCTTATTCTCTTATTAAATATCATTCTAAACTTTTAAAATTTTATTTCGTGTGTATGGGTGTTTTATCTACATGTATGTGAGTGTACCGTGTGCATGTAGAGGCCGGTAGAGGGAGTCAGACCAAGGCTGGAGTCACACACTGTTGTATTGTCATGTGGGTGCTGGGACTTGAACCCAATTCTCTGAAAGAGCAGTTTTTAGTCATAACTGAGAGCCTCCAACCTTGGAGGTGCTGACAGAATTACAGCTAAGCCGTGATCATTTCAGACGACAGGATAGGCTGAAGGGAGGTTCACACTAACAGTTTGTCGTGGCGGTGTGAGGCAAGGTCAGGCTGCCCAGGAATTTTCTGTGTAGCCTTAAATTAGCCTGCACCTCCTAAATGCTGGGATCGCAGTCATGTGTCAGTGCACCCAGTTAATTCAGTTTTCAAAAGTAAACTTTTTGTCATGTTTGCTGTTGTTGTTATTGAGACAGGGTTTCCCATGTAGCCCTGTCTGTGTAGATCAGGCTGGCCACAAGCACAGCGATCCCCTGCCTCTGCGTCCCAGTGCTGGGATTAAAGGTGTGTGCTCCGCACCAGATTTAAATTAACCATGCCCAGCTTACACTTTTATTTAGGCATAACTGTAGATTATATGTTGTTACAAGAAATCCCACAGAGCCAGGTGTGATGGAACATACCTCTATACACAGAACTCCTGAGACCAAGATCACAGGTTCCAGGCTAACCTGTGGCAAGACCCTTTGAACAGGAAAGAAGGGAGAGGAGGGGTCACAGAGATCCTCTGTCTCCTCTGCCCTGATCCCCTCAGTGTTAATATTTTCAAGACTTTGAATGGCTTCCCAGCCAGGATGTTGAGAATGGCCTTATCGAGGCAGAAGTTACATACCAGGAGACGGCCTTTTCCCTCCTTCCCAGCTCGCCTCCTCAGCACACTGGCAACCCCTACTCTGTTTTCTCTTTCCAAAGTTTTGCCATTTCAGAAATGTTGGCTCGGTGCGATTGGACAGAATGTGGTCTTTTCAGTTTGCTCTTTTCCCCCAGTGTGATTCTCCACGGAGTCATTTGGTGGTTGCTCATGTAATAGTTGGGCTTTTCCTTTTCCTTGCTGTGTATTATTCTGCGGTGTGAACAGCCTGCAGTCTGATTGTTCATCCCCTGAAGAGAATCTGGGTTATTTCTACATTTGGGGTATTTTGAATAAAGTTGCTGTATACACGTATGAACATTTTAATGTAAATACAGTTCCTGGGTCATGTGATGGTCACAAATTTATTCACTTTTTTTTAATTTAAACTAAACTACTGTTTCCTTGAGTAAACATACCATTTTGCTTTCTTAATAACAAGTATAAGGCATCTGTTTCTCTAAAGCCTCTCGAGTATTTCATGTTGTCATTTTTAAAAATTATTTTATTACATTTATGTATATGATATGTCCTGTGCTGTCACTGTCCGCCTCATTCCCTGGAGACTGGGTCTCTCACTGAACCAGCCTAGTGACCAAGTCCCTGCTACCCTTGTGGCTCTGTTACACACAGCACTGAGGTTGCAGACTTGTACAGCCACATCTGGCTTTTTAAGTGGGTGCTGGGGTTTTGAGCTTGGTCTTCATACTTTACAGAAAGTACATTTCCCCACCAAGCCATCTCCCTAGCCCCAGCCATCACATTCTTAAAGGCAGAGAGTGGCCACGCATTGTATTTAAGATTGAATGATGCAGGCTCAGAAACAGTGGAGTAAGACACAGAACTCAGAAACAGACCCACAAAACAGATTTTAAACAAGTTCTCATGAAGAACAGGGTCTGTGAAGGTGGCCCAGCTGTTCAAAATGACTCCCCAAGCGTGAGAGCATGAGTGTCAATCCCCAGAACCCACGAAAAAGCCAGGCATAGGTTGACTCTAATCAGGGTTGTGTGATTCTCAGTAATGTGGGAGGTCCGTCTGTATATGATGCTCTTATTGGTTAATGAATAAAACTGCTTTGGCCTATGACAGAGCAGAATATAGCCAGGCTGGAAGAGGTATGGAAAGAGAGTAGGCAGAGTCAAAGAGAGGCCATGTAGTTGCTGAAGGAGAAGGACGCGTCAGAACCTTACTCCGTTAGAAATGGGTTAATTTAAGATGTAAGAGTTAGTTAGTAAGAAGCCTGAGCTAATAGGCCAAACAGTGTTGTGATTAATATAGCTTCTGTGTGATTATTTGGGTCTGGGAGGCCAGGAAACGGAGCAGTCTCTGTCTACATTCTAATAAGCAAATCCTATTAATGTTGCACTGTGCACTCTTCTTAAAGCACTTAGAAGTTTGGATGTGGATGTTCATGTGTTCCGTGTTAGCATGCAGACATATAGTTGCTGTTGTATACTTATCCTGTGTCCTTGTCGTTGAGCTCACTGATTTGCTGTGAGCCTTTCTGTGGATTCCTGCAAGTTTTGATGTAAGCTATCTTGTCAAGTAAGAATATTTGTTTTTCCTCGTTGGGGCTGTTTGTCTTGTATTTATTTTTCTTGCTTTATCACACTGACGAGAACATGGAACAGTGAATTAAGTTACTGGTGAGGATGGATGGATGTCTTCGCTTGCTCCTATCTTGGTTACTTTCGGGTTGTGGTAAAACCATGAGCGAGGTAACTCATGGTTTATTTGGGCTTAATGGTTCCAGCGGGGTAAGAGTCCCTCATGGTGGGGACAGACGGCAGCAAGCAGCAGGCATGACGGAGGACCAGAAAGCTGAGAGGTGAAGGGAGAGAGCCGACTGGAAATAGGTGTATGACTTCATACGTCAAAACCCACTCCCAGCCATGTACTTTCTTCCAGTCAGGCTGTACCATCCAAACCCTCCCAAAGCAGCTTCAGCAGCTCGGGATGAAGTGTTCAAATGCCTGAGACTATCAGGGCTCTTCCCCTCTGAACCAGGACAGCTCCCAGCTCCCAGAACCAACAGTTTCTACAGTAACTATAGTATCAGTCGTCAGAGTTTGTTTTGTATTGTTGTTTGTTTGCTTGTTTCGAGACATGGTTTCTCTGTGTAGCCCTGGCTGTCCTGGAACTTGCTCTGTAGACCAGGCTGGCCTCAAACTCACAGAGGTCCCTGATTTAATCCTGAGTACCAGAATTAAAGGCATGAGCCACTACCGCCTGGTCCAGTTGCTAGATTTTTAATTCTTTGGGTTGGTGAAGTTTCCTCTGTCTTGGGTTTTCTGAGTCTTAATACTGAAAATTTTCATAGGCTTTGCCTGCATAAGTGAGGACAGTCATGCTAATTGGTATGACAGTACATGTTGACTTTCAACTATAAACCCAGCCTGATATCCTTGAATAAACTGCTTCTATTGAGTAATTCTTTTCTAGGCATTGATAAACTGTCTGTGACACTGTCTACTGTTTCACTTATTTTTTTTTACTTATGTTGACTTTTCCTGACTTTTCCTCATGAAATATGTCAGGGAGCTCTCCGCCCTATGTTCTGGAACCAATTGTGTGGAATTAGCATGTTAATTTTCCACTGAAATCATCTGGGCCTGAAAATTTCTTTGGGGCAGTTTTTAAATCTCCAAATTCATTTTTTTTTTCAGTAGTTGCAGAGCTGTTTAAATAATCTCTTCCACACGGGAAGGCTTGCGATAGAGTGGCTTGCTTGAGGCTTTATACATTTCATTTCTGCTGACAAATGTCTGTGCATTGGGCCTTCGTAGTACTAATTCTCTTGCCGTCTTCCAGATGTGAACAGAATGAATAGCAATGAGGGCAGTGGTCATTTGTGACCCCGTATTATTATTTTCTGTCAGTCTTGTTAGGGGTATCTCAGTTTCCTTAGACTTTGTTCATGTTTTTTTCTGCTTCTCTATTTTTTTGTGTGTTCAGTTTTCTCATTTCTTTCTGCTGCTTGGTTTGGTTTGGGTTGGAGAGAGGTTCTGAGACCCAGGTGCCCTTTGGCCTTCCTGGTAAGTGCGTTTAGTACCGCGCACGTCTAAGCACTGCTGTAGCAATCCCCACGCATTTTGACATTTCCACTTTCATTCAGCTCCCTGTGATTGTTAAGTGAACCTTAATGTTCAGAAGAGCATCGGGTTCATGGTCAAATGGAGCAGAAAGCTCGACACAGCCCCCGGCGCCATGTGTGGGGCATCCTCCCCCACTGTCAGTATCCAGAGCCGAGCTGTGATTACAGTTTTATGACCCTGCATCTTCTCGTCATTATCGCCCAGCACAAGAAGTACACATTAGGGCTCACTGTCGCCATTGTCCGCTTTATGAGTTTAGATAAAGACGCAGTGATATGTGTCTACCGTTACAGCATCTAGCAGGATGATTTCACAGCCCTAAAAACCTTCGGTATTCACCCATCCTTCCCAACCCCCAGCCTCTGCCAGCTGCTGATCTTTTCTAGTGCGTCCATAGGTTTGCCGCCTCCTCCTCCTCCTTTTTCTTCCTCTCCTTCTTCTTCTTCCTCTTCCTCCTCCTCATTCTTTTTTGTGTCTTTTTTGTGTTTGTGTGTGTGGATTTTTTGAGACAGGGTTTCTCTGTATGACAGCCCTGGCTGTCCTGTAACTAGCTCTTTGTAGACCAGGCTGGGGACACACCCACCCACAGAGGAATTCTTTCTTAAAGATTTATTTTATTTGTAATCATCTATCTATCTATCTATCTATCTATCTATCTATCTATCTATCTGTGTGTGTATATGTGTGCAGATGAATATAAGGACCAGAAGTCAGCATCAGATGTCTTTCTTCAGGCTGTTCCCTTTGTTTTTTGAGACAGGGTCTGTTATTGGCCTGGAGCTCACCAATTAGGCTAGTCAATGGCCACTGAATCCCAGGAATCTGCCCCTCTCTGCCTGGCCAGTGCTGGGCATACAAGTGTGTGGCACCGTGCTCTGCCCTTCAATCTGGGTTCTGATGATCAACTCAGGTCTTTGTGCCTCACAGTGTGTGGCACTGCGCCCTGCCCTTTAATCTGGGTCAACTCAGGTCTTTGTGCCTCACAGTGTGTGGCACCGTGCCTTGCCCTTTAATCTGGGTTCTGATGCTGGAACTCAGATCTTCATGCCTGCTCTTTAATCTGGGTTCTGACAATCAACTCAGGTCTTCATGCCTTCACAGTGTGTGGCACCGTGTCCTGCCCTTTAATCTGGGTCAACCCAGGTCTTCATGTCTGCACAGTCAACACTTTCTGACAACGCTCCCTTCCCCATCCCCTCAGATCCTCTTGTTTTTGGTGTGGAGTAACATCGTGCTCGGTAGATGTGTGACAGTTTAGTCATAGTTCACTCCTGGAGGGACAGCAAGGTCGCTCTGAGCAACTGTGTCCACGTCTTTGGTAGAGATGAGTTTTCAATTCATTTGGGTCAAAACCCATATGAGCTTGTTGTGCTAAGCATATTGGGTTTAATTGTAAAGGAAACAGCTGTGCTGTTTTCCTAAGAGGCTGTATGATCGTTAGTTTTCATTAGTTTAATTATGATGCATCCTGGCATGGATTTCTTTGATTTGTTTATTGCCAGTTCATTTTGCTTCTTGGGGTTATATCTCTGGCCAAATTTGGGGAGTTTTCAGCCATTATTTCCCTAAGTCCTTTTCAGCACTACCCATTCTTATTCCCTGAGACGCAGTGACACCAATTTTTTTAAAATTAAGACTCAGTTATTTTTATTTTATGTGTATGGATTTTTGCCTCTGTGTGTGTGTGTGCATCACAAATGTATATGGTGCCTATGGGGGCCAGAGGGCACAGGACCCTCTGGAACCAGAGGTGTAGAGTATTGTGGGCCACTCTGTGGCTGCTGGAAACGGAACCTGGGTCCTCTGCGAGAGCAGCAGTTTTAAGTACTGAGCCGCCTCTCCAGCCTTCACGGTCCCTTTTGTTACTGAAGTCCTGAAGGTTAGTCAATGCTGTTCTGGTGACTTCTTCCCTTTCAATTTCCTCTTGTTCAAAGTGGGTAGTTTCTGGTTTTTTCCCTTTGAGCTCTGCTGTAGAAGCTACCCACTGGGATGTTTTCCTCATGCCTCTTTCATGGGTGTGGCGTGGTGTGTGCACATGGGCATGAGGCTGACACCAGCTGTCTCCACGTGTCCTCCACTTACATCCTGAGGCAGAGTCTCTCACTTGAACCCACAGCTCACTATTTTTTTCTAATCTAGCTTGCCATCTTGCTCCCAGGAGCCCCTTCACCCTCTGTGCGCTGGGATCACAAATACATCACCATGCCCACCCAGAATTTACATGGCTGCTGAGGAATCTGAACCCTGGTCCTCACACTAGTGTGGAAAGGGCTCGATCCAGTGAGCCATTTCCCAGGCCCCAGCCATGGGCCCTTTCATTCTAAGTTTCTGTTTCTTCTGTATAATTTCTTCACTGTGAGGCTTTCTGCCCCCTCCCCTCCCCCCATTTGTTTCCAGTGTGCTTCCGTTACTTGTTGAGGCATTTTTATCGTGGCCACTTTGAAGTCTTTGTCAAGTGAGCCTACCATCTCTTTATCGTGGTGTCTCCATCTGCTGATCGCTCTTTTTCGTTCAGTTTGAGATGTCCTGGGTTTCGGTATATATAACAAGGGAATTACGGTCAAAATCTGGAGATCTTCATGTTACGACAAGACTCTGGGTCCTGTTTAAGCCTTCCGTCTCTCCATTGGCCTCTTCTGACGGCTGCTGGGCAGAGAGGGAGTTCAGTGTCCACGTGGTCTTTAATAAGTTACAAGGGACTGGCCTCATTATCTCGATGGGTGTTGAAAGCCTTGGCTCTTCCCACGCCTCTGGTGATACCATCCTAGAGGAAGGGGAAGCGTCTTCCTACTGAGTCAGGGTGGAAGGCCCCACTGGCCACGTGGTCGCCACTTACATCTCTGGGCTCCTCACCAGCCCTGCTCTGTACATGGCCTTCTTTGTCGCCATCAGGGCTAGTGACTTAGCTCCTGATGAGAGTGGAGTTCTTGGTTAGTAGCCCTCAACTATTTACTGGTATTTATGGGGCGGGTCCACGAGGGCGTGTGTGTGTGTGTGTGTGTGTGTGTGTGTGTGTGCATGCGTGGTGTTTGGTTGCAAAGCGGTGATTATTATCTGGAATATTTTGGTTTCACCAGATTTTCCTTTCATTATTTGGCCTCTGGGTTGCATAGAAAAGCCTTTCTGGGACTCTTACCTGTAGCCGCGCTTTTTGTCTATCATATGAAACTCCTCGGGCAGTGGGTCTTAGGGGTCCCCAGGGAAATCGCCGTACTGTTCTTCAAGCCTCATGGTCGCTTCCTGATTTGCCTTCTCTCTGCTTTCCAAGATTGGCTTGTTTGTCCCTGACACAAAGTCAGAGGGTTAATTGTGTTTAGTGGGAAGGAGAGGAAGTGAGTTGAATCTACTCCGTCTTCCTGGAAGTCCCTCAATTAATGTTTAATCTCAGCCAAATCAAATACTGATTTATGTAATGGTTTTGACACAGGGCGTCACTCCGTGCCACCAAGTTGGCTTCGAGCTTGCCGTTCTCACACCTCAGTGCCGAGGCGACAGGCACGCATGAGCAGCCAAATTAGATACTTTAAAGACCAGAGTGGGAAAAGTTGTCCTTTTGAGGTTCATTGCAAGGGTGCGAGATGGCTCAGTGTATAAAGATGCTGCCCACCCACCTGACAAGCTGTGTTTGATCCCCAGGACACGCGTGGTAGAAGGAGAGAACCAGGAAGTTGTCCCTGACCTCCACACATGCCCTCTTCTGGGCACCCACCCTGGAAATCAATACATGTAAGAGATCTAGATATACATTTTAAAGACTTGTTTATTTTTAATTTATGCGTACAGGTGTTTTACTTGCATGTATGGCTGGGCACCGCTTGCATGCCTGGTGCCTACAGAGGCCTGTCAACTGGAGTTACAGATGGCTGTGAGCCTGTATATGGCTGCTGGGAATAGAACCAGGGTCCTCTGCAAGAGCAGCCAGTGCTCCCTGTCACTGAGCTATCTCTTCAGTCCCAAATACTTATACTTTCTTTAAAAAAATAAAGATTTATTTCAATATTATGCAAGTGAACAATGTAAAAGTCAAATTCTCTTACTGCTTTCAATATCTTAAAAATTCTTAGCTGTTTTAATCCCAGCACTTGGGAGGCAGTGGCAGGCAGATTTCTGTGAGTTTGAGGACAGCCTGGTCCACATAGCAGGTTCTAAGTCTGCCAGGGTAAAATAGTTAGACACTGTCCATGAAAACAAAAAACAAAGAAACCCCACAGTAGCTCAGAATCGAGTATAGTAGAGGGTTATTTATTTAGGGGTAGACTCACAGATCACAGTCCTCTGCTTGAACCGGGAACAGCAAGGGAACCCCGCAGTCGAAAGAGAGAGGAGATGCGCTTTTTATAGGCATATATAGTATAAGAAGCCCCGCCCGAGTGGGCGGATAGCTTAAAGGCTACAGGATAGCTTAAAGGATTTCCTACAGCACCCTGCCGCCCCCGCCCTTTGAGACATCAGGATGGGGTTCTCAGAAGAGACCTCACACTGTAGATTTTAATTTTCAACCCCTTTTGTCCTGTGAAAGGGGCAGGCTGGCAATGGAGGAAGAGACAGGGTCATGTGAAGGGGGCTCAGGTCACTGGACCTTCCAGCCGGTAAGTGGCAGAGAATGGGAGAGAACTGGCCACAAGTGCGTCTGCACACATGTGTAAACACTGTACATGTAAACATTCCTCCCCCACTGCTCCAGAGGAGGAGACAGTACCCAGGAGAGGAGTCTGGAAAGGACGATTGTTGTAATAGGAGCGGCGGGGCTGCGTCCCAGGCACCCGGCCACCCGCATGGCTTATGCCCCAAAATAATTACACGGAAATTGTATTCTTTTAATCACTGCCTGGCCCATTAGTTCCAGCCTCTTATTGGTTAGCTCTTACATATTGATCTAACCCATTTTTAATATTTTGTGTAGCCCCACGAGCTGGCTTACCAGGGAGGATCTTAACCTGCGTCTGTCTGGAGTGGGAGAATCATGGCGACTCCTGACTCGGCTTCTTTCTCCCAGCATTCTGTTCTGTCTACTCCACCCACCTAAGGGCTGGCCTATAAATGGGCCAAGGCAGTTTCTTTATTAAATGAAAGTAACTCCTCCATCAGACGATGGATCCTCCTGGGTAATGGTGAAATTATAATGAACACTCAGAACTTATTTTCCATGTCTTACATACTTTCTCGTCAGATGCTTAAAGTTAAGAGGGGGGCATGGGTGTATGCTGGGCGGGGGTTAAAAATCCCTTTTGTGGGCTGAGAAGATGGACTCAGTAGAAAAATCATTTGCTCTATAAACTAGAGGACCAAAGTCCTACCCATGTCTCTGCCAAATGGGAGTGGTGACTTGCCTCTAATCCCAGCAATCTAAAGGTGGAGACAGGATCCCAAGAGCAAGCTGTCTGGCCAGACTGCCTGAGAGACCCTGTCTCCATGAGTAAGGTAGAAGCAGTCAAGGATGCTACCAACGTCAGCCTCAGGCCTCCAGACACGTGCACATTCTTGTGAATGTGAGCCTCCCACACACATAGACACACACTCTTTTCTCCTTACCTTTAAATACATCTTTCCTCTCCAATATAAAAAAAAATGGGAATACATAAGTGATTTGACATGAAGTTAGGTGACTGCTTGTCTTGCCAGCTCCGTGCTAACAACGTACAGCAAAGCAAAGGCTCTGGAGCCCCTGGAAGCTGTAGGTTACTATGTGGACATTGATGTTTGAAATCACAGCTGCAAACACGGATTGTACAATCCTCCTGAACCAGAACCTAATCAAAACCCGCCTTTATGGTGCCTAGGATTACACAACAGTGCGTGTTGGTTCTGAGGAGCTGTGTTAAATCAAAAACTGAAAGGTTTCTTTGTAATTATAATTTGTATTAAGGCTATTTGCCAGAATGTTCCCCAATCCTTGTACTGTAGAACGCTTTATAAATGGAAGCAAAGTGGCTGAACATTTGATGGCTGAAGCTATTCTTGCTTTTCAAAATTAGTACGTAACCAAAGACCGCAGGGCGATGTTCCAGCATCCTAAGAACAAACTGCTTTACCTTGTCAACATGGCTTGATAAATGTAGCCTTGGAGGGCCAGGAAGAAAGAATATAGTGCTCCAAATTGTACTTTATGTATTCCAAGCCAGACTTGGCTTGCATGCTTGGATGTTTGTGCTGTGTTGAACTTGCTGAAGCCCAAGACAGAAACCATGGAACTCTGAGTCCAAAGACCTCAGTCAAGGCTGTATTTTCTTTCCCCTTCTTCAGGAAATAGAATATATCCACTTATGTTTTGTTTACAGTAGTATATTTAATGGCAGTCATCAAGCAATTCAAAAATCTGTATCGTTGTTAACTTTGTTTAATGTATAAGCGCCAGCAACTGGGGGGTGGGTGGGGGGGAAGTGTATTCATGTATGTGTGTGTGCAGGTGTGTTCATATGTGTGCATATACAGCTGCTTACTCGTGTGTGCATATGCAGATGGAGACCAGAGGTCACCCTGAGGTTTGCTTCCTCAGGTTCTAGTCACCTTGCTTTTTGAGACAGGGTTTCTTGCTTAGCCTGGCTGTCATTAGTTTAGCCAGACTGGTCAGCTGGTCAGGTCGCCAGCCCCAGAGATATCCCTGTCTTCACCTTCCCTCCTCTGAGATGACAAGCTCTGCTCTTTGTGGGTGGTGGGGAATCTCACTCCAGTCCTTGTGCCTCCAAACCTTTACTAACTGAGCTAACCACCTCCCCAGTCCGAGAATTAGTTTTTCTTCTCCATGGGAGGCCCTAGCACTGCCATAGGCCTGACTTCTTCCCTGAGTGATTTCTGGGCTTCTTTTTGTTCTTCTTTGAAGCAGGGTCTCCCTGTCTAGCCCAGGCTGGTCTGGAGCTCACAGTTCTGCTTCAGCCTCCCAAGTATTCAGCCTCCAAGTATAGGCATGTACTTGTCACACTCGATCGCCTTGATTGATTTGACATTTAATATATGTGTCAAGGTAAATTTACAGAGAGTAAATTTACAGAGGTTTACAAAGCTGTGTGAGCCTTGACAAAGACAACCGTGAAACCACCATCTCTATCAAGATAAAATGTTTCTACTGGACCCAAGATATTCTCCCTGGCAGTTCCGTTCTGATTCCAAGCCAGTGACAATCCCTGTTGATAGGCTGCTTATCTGTTTTTGATATTGTCATTTCTCTTGAGTGGCTACTGGCGTCTTATCAAGCTGGGCCTTTTGGTATTTTGTTTGTATTGGCTCTGGAGACAGAACCCAAGGCTTCGTGCTTGTTAAGCACACACAGCTGTCCCGAGCCTGACATCCTGATGATGCTGAGACTCTTGCTTTAATTTTAAAATTTTCAACTAGGTTGTTTGATTTCTTATCATTGATGTCTTTTAAATATAAATTGAGATTCACGTATTTTATTTTCTATGTGTTTTGTGAATAATTTCTTACAGAGAATGTAGTGCTGGGGAATAACCCAGGCCCTTGCACATCACATGCTAACCCCCCCATCCTACCTCTGACAGCCCAGCCATGTCTTCCTTTCTCCCAGGGGAGTCCATGTGGTTAAAGAAACACACACACACACACACACACACACACACACACACACCAGCTAAGAGCTCTTGCTGCTCTGATAGAGGACCTGGGCTTAGGTCCAGTAGATCAGATGTCCTCTTCTGGCCTCTGTGGGCACTGTATACATATGATGCACAGACGCACATGCAGGCGAAACACCCATACACATAAAATTAACATAAATCTTTTATGTTAGAAAAACACATAATGTAAAATTTTACTATCTTAAAGTATACAGTTCATGGGTACCAAACACATTCCTACTGTTGTACAGCCATTACTCCATCCATCCCCATAATTCTTTCATATTGTAAAACTGAAAGTATCGGTTAAGTGGTAAATTGGTATTTTCCCTCTCTCCATGTCCCCTAGCAATCACCGTACTGCCTTCTGTCTTTGTTCTTTGGTTTTCCACCCTTCCTTTTATCTTTTGGGAACTGGTTTGCGACCCTTTAGCAGAACACCTTCGGGCTCCATCCATGATGTAGTTTAGTTATATGTCAGAATTTCCTCCCGACATACAGTGTTATGTCCAAAGGAAGACGTGAATATTGTCCATCTTTAATTTTTTTTTAAAGATTTATTTATTTGTTTGTTTGTTTGTTTATTATGTATACAACATTCTGCCTCCATGTATGCCCACACACCAGAAGAGGGTGCCAGATCTCATTACAGATGGTTGTGAGCCACTATGTGGTTGCTGGGAATTGAACTCACGACCTCTGGAAGAGCAGCCAGTGCTCTTAACTACAGAGCCATGTCTCCAGCCCGTCCATCTTTAATTTTAAAGGTGGATGATGGCATTCACTTGCCTGTATCTGGCTTCTTTGCTTTCCCCTGTTTGTGGACGCTTTGGTTGCTTCTGTGGTTTAGCTTTAATGAATGCTGCTATAAACCTTGGGGTACAAACATTTTGACTTCTCGTTTTGAGGTTCAGGGTTTATGCTTATGTGTAGAATCGCTAGACCATCTGGCAGTTCTGCTTGGCATGTTCTGAAGCCCCTCCATGCTGCTTTTCCAAGCATCCCGACAGCACGAGGATCCCAGCATCTTCTGAGCACACTAGTTCTTTTTCTGGGTTTTGTTTGCTGTGCTTGCTTGCTTGCTTGCTTGCTTGCTTGCTTGCTTGCTTGCTTGCTTGCTTGGAGTCAGGGATGGTTGGGACAGACTTCCTCTATATCCCAGGCTTGAACTCCTCTGGGTCCTCCTGTCTCCCTCTCCCAGAGTGCTGAGGTCACAGCATAAACCACCAGGCCTGGCTTTTCTGGTTTTTTGGTTGCAGATATCCTCACAGCTGTGAGTGCTGCTCTCCAGAGTTGGGACTTCTAATTTGGATCAAGTCTAGCTTGAATCATGGCTACAGTGTCATGATGGCCTCACTGTTATAAAGACTTTCTCTCTGGGCACGCCTTTAATCCCAGCACTCAGGAGTCAGAGGCTCGCAGATTCCTATGAATTCAAGGCCAGCCTGGTCTACAAGAGCAAGTTCCAGGACAGGCACCAAAGCTACAGAGAAATCCTGTCTTAAAACAAAGCAAAACCAAAGACTTTCTCCTAGGTTTTTTGGAGGGGAAGGAAGATAAAAGCAGTTTACATCATTCAATTTTTAAACTGTTTTAGGTAAAATATATGGTGTAGGCTGAGGTCTACTTGTTTTCTTAAAGTTTTTTGTTTGTTTGACAGGGTTTCTCTGTGTAGCCCTGGCTGTCCTGGAACTCACTTTGTAGACCAGGTTGGCCTCGAATTTAGAGAGATCCTCCTTCCTCTGCCTCTGGAATGCTGGGATTAAATTTGTGGGTCACCATGCCCAGCTCTTAAAGATGTTTTAAGATAGGCTTAAGCCTAAGGATTAGGAAAGAGCCGTACAGAGGAAAACAGTCACCCGTAAGGAAGGGAGGTTCCTGAAGGGAGAGCCATCCACCTTGGTTTATTGAGATAGTATCTACCACTGACCTCATTAAATAGGTTGGACTAATAGCCAGCAACCTACCTGTCCCCACCTCCCCAGCACTGGGATTTCAAGTGTGCACCATCAAACTGGACTCTTTAAAAAAAATGGATTCTGGGGATCAAATTCAAGTCACTTTACCAACTGAGCTATCTCCTCAGCCCCAGGTGTTGAATGAATATCATTGAGCCTTCATTTCATAGCAAGTGGTAAATACCATATAGAGTTATTATGAGAATTTGTAACACGTGAAAGGCATTTGCCAAACATATAAACATTTAGCAAACACATCGTAGATTAATCACTATTGTTATCTCTAATTGCTTACTTGGTAAATATTTGTTGAGCAATGCTCTGTCCTGTTCAGCCCCAACAGATTCCAGAACACACATGCCAATAGACCTAGCTATTTTATTTGAAAAAAAAAATGGTTACATTTAGTGTGTGTGTGTGTGTGTGTGTGTGTGTGTAAGCGTTCATGTTCATGTGTGGAAGTCAGCGGACAACCTGCAGGCACTGGTCTCTCTACCATGAGGGTCCCAAGGATCAACTCAGGTCATCAGGCTTAGTGGCAAACACCTTTACTCACTGACCGTCTCTCTGGTTCAGGCTGTTTTATTTGGCTTGATCATAGTGCTCTAGGGATAGGATGTAGAAAGAGCCACGGATGCTCTGACTTCATGATTGACATGTGTTAAGCTCACTACACGTGCGTCTTGTTTCATGCTACTTTAGAAGGTCAATACTGTCCACCATGTGGCAGAGGAAACCAAGTCTCAGAGGAGTTAAGTAACTCTGATGTAGCTGTGCACCTACCTGATTGGAAAGCCAAGAGTTAATCCTAGTCTGTCGGGCCCTGATGTTTAAAGGAAACTTGAAAAATACACGGGAGCTACTACAAGCCCTTCCGATGTATGTCTTGAAAGACAGCAGCTACCCTTCTCTGGAAGATTCCTCTCCTCTGCTCCTGCCACAGGCGGCATTTTTAATGGAATGCGTTCTTTGGCTCACCCAAGATGACAGAGCACATTCTCTTAGGATGTGGTTTTTTCTGTCTGTTATCTGTATAATGAACTGTTTCCTAGATTCTTGCTGCTGTCTCTTGACACTCTTCAAGTCATCTTACGAACCATAAATGCCGGAAGTGAGAGACATTGAAATTTATCATAAAGTCAAGACTCCTGGGGCTGGAGAAGTGGCTCAGCTAGTACGGTGCTTGCCACACAAGCATGAGGGCCTGCATTCAATCCCCAGAACCGTGTACATAACCAGGATTAACTATATACACTGCCCTGGCGAGGCAGAGACAGGAGAAGCCTTGGGGCTTCCCCAGGTAGTGTAGCCAAACCGGCCAGCACTCAGAACATTAAGAGACCCTGTCTCATAAAACAAGGTAGAGAGCAATTAAGGAAGATACCTGAAGTCAACTTCTGGTCTTCATATGCATGTACAGGCATGCACACACACACACCCCTCACAAAGATCCAGTACCATTGATTTCTGTGTGCATTTGTGTTTTGCCATGGGGTGTCACATCCCCTGGAACTGGAGTTACAGACAGATGTGAGCTGCCATGTGGTTACTGGGAATTGAACCCTGGTTCTCTGGAACAGCAGTCAATGCTTTTAACCACTGAGCCATCTCTCCAGACCCTACCATTAATTTCTAAACCCACTGAAGAAGTGATTCCCTGCCTTCATTTGTTCCAACCACATCGTTTCTAGGTATATAATTAAACAAAAGAGGAAGTTTTTGTTGTTGTTGTTGTTGTTGTTGTTTTTGTTGAGCCAGGGTCTCACTAGGTATCTTTGGCTGTCCTTGAAGTCACTGTTAGACCAGGCTGGCCTTGGAACTCACACAGATCCGCCTGCCTCTGCCTCCCAAGCACTAGGATTACAGGTGTCTGTCTACCCTGCACCTAGGTGGGATGTCCTCAATAGGGAAACAACATGCCAAGGAGGCTCTTAAAGACGGTCAAGTCCCGTTGTATTGGTCAGAGTTCTTTTCTGGAAACCACAGACCATGGACCCCACCTGCTCATGATTTAATGTAGGATATCTCTATTACAGTGCTGGCATTGTCTGAAATGAATTTAATTTTATAACTTTATTATAAAAATAAAAGATCATTTCTCAAAAGCCCACTGGCTTCTCTTTGGAGAAGCAGGACTGAGATCTGGTTGGAAGAAATCATAGAAAAGCAAAATTCTAAATAAATACATTGAGGCATACTTAATGAGATAAAAAGGAATGTATGAGACTCTCGCTGTTAGCAGTACAAAATATTTTATTGTCTGCAATGTGTGTACATATGTGCATGCATATGTGTTTATGCGTGTGAGTGAGGGCATGCCCCAGAGCATATGCAGAGACCAGAGGACAGCAGATATTGTTCCTTGATGCCCACCTTGGCTGGGCCAGGTTGGCTGGCCTGGGATTCTGTCTCCACCTCCTGTCTCGCTCTAGGAGTGCTGGGATTGCGCATATGAGCTGTCCTGCCTGCCTTCGTGAGTGTTCAAGGGATTGGAGCCTGCACAGCGAGCTCATCACCCACTGAGCCATCTCTCCAGTCCTCTGTAATGTCTTCTTAACGATGGCTTTTTAAAGACAAATGTGTCAAAACACTAAAATTCTCTAGAGATGGGTAGTTGGATACATAGGCCCAATGTGTGTCTGCTAAATTTATTCCCTGTATTTCTCATAGGTTTAAATTTTTCATAATAAAAAAAGATTAATCCTGGACTCTAGTTGAAGATTAGCATCAATTTTTAAAGACTTTACTTCTGTATATGGACATGAATTCCACAACGTGGGGAAGATGCAGTCATTGTGTTTAGTTGGTTCTTCTCCCAAAAGGAGAGTGTTCAAGAGGATTGTGGGCAGTTTAGGATGAGCTTTCCCTCAGGGAGTTGAACTCGGTGCTAACACAGCTGTCCCGGGCTGTGCAGTGGGCCACATCAACCCTCAGTCCTGGATTTCTTCAGGTGACCTTCCAAAGGATGTTGTAACGGTTTGCTCAGTAGCTTGACTTTGTGTCAAGCACCAGCTACAAAAAATGCCTTGAACGTCCTGTTTATGAATGTGCAGTCTGATGGTCTGCGCATGTCACCAGAGGGTAGATTGCCTAATGTGCTGGTTCCACTCTGTTACCCCAGGGGGTTATTTTAGGAATCAAGGACTTGAACTGTTCAGTCAAGTTCTTTATATTAAGGAAGGCAAACATTATTTTAGAGAGGGAACAAAGACATCTGTGAAATAAAAAGTCCAGACAAGTCCACTTGAAACAGCGTTTCTCAACCTTCCTAATACTTCCTAAACCTCAAGTTCCTCATGTTGTGGTGATCCTCAACTATTAAGGTATTTCATTGCTACTTCCTTACTGTAGTTTTGTTACTGTTATGAATCATAATGTCAATATCTTATATATAGCCCGTAAGGAGGTCATGACCCATAAGTTGAGAACCACTGTCTTAGGAGCAATTCAGCCAAAACAAAACAAAACAAAAATTCCTGTTTGAAGACCCTTACTGTCCATAGCATGGAAGCCCATTATGATTAACCAGATGGGTTTTCTGTTTGGACCAGGGCTCTGGTCCCTGGTGGTCCAGGTTACCTCTAGCCCTGTTTCTTTAGGGCAGGAATTTTCAAGCCAGAGCCTGCAGGTTCCCCAAGAGGCCCAGGGGCCAAAACTTCAGGGAGTCTGTGAACTTGAGTGGAAGGTGGGCAACAACGCAATGCAGTGCTTATCAATGCTGGTGACCCTCCATCTTGCTCAGAAGAGGTCAGCGTGGGGTCTTCCTCTTCTCGAAAATAACAGGATCCCATTGGGCCTCAGAAAACATGTTTGGGAATTTTATTCTTTGGAAAACTTTGTATGAAGCTAGTGCTGTTTCTGTTTTTAAACTGCATTTTTGTGTGTATTCATGCACACATGTTCACGTGTATGTATGTACGTATGTCCAGGTATACACTCATGTTGTGTGTGTGCATGTGGAAGCCAGATGTCTTCCTCGGGAGCTCTTTTCCTTGTGTTTTTTGAGGCAGGCTCCCATTGAAGCTGGAACTTGCCAGTTGGGCTGGATACCTGGCCAGCAAGCCCTAGGGCCCTCCTGCCTCTGCCCCCCAAACCCTGGTTCTCTCATTGAACTCCCCACCCCATGGTTTATTTCATAGATTGCAGAGTGAATTTGTAAAGCCCTTGGGTCCTGGAGTTTCTTTGTAAGCAAGGTTTTCAGTGTAGATTCAATTTAATATCTGTTTTAGCAAGTTTCTTCTTCCTAGGAATTTGTCCGTTCGGACTGTGTTTTTGAAATAATGGGTGGTGGAGCTGGGCATGGTGGCCCATACCTTTAATCCCAGCACTCCAGAAGCAAAGGCAGGCAGATCTCCAGAGTTCCAGACCAGCCTGATATGAAAACAAAAAAGTGAAGAGGTCGTTTAGCCAGTGACCTACACAGTCATTTGGGGCTGGAGGGATGGTTCAAGGGTTAAGAGCTCTTGCAGAGTGGGCTTGGATCCCAGCACCCACATGGCAGCTCATACTTACACCTCCAGCTTCAGGGACCCGACACCTCTTCTGGCCGCTTCAGACACATTGGCACACATACATACGTGTAGGCAAAACACCTAGACATTTATATTTTAAAAGTTTTTTTTTTTTTGCTTGAATGAAGAGTACAGCACTTGGGAGACACAGCCAGACAGCCTGGTCTACAGAGCAACTTCCAGGACAGCCTAGGCTACACAGAGAAACCCTGCCTCAAAAAACCAAAATTAATTAATTAAAATAAAAATGAGGAGTATGTGTTGTCCATGTTACTCATCTTTAATGCCTACCGGGTTATCTTTCGTTCTTGATATTGGTAATGAAAATGAAGCAATGGCCCTCATTGTTGCGTTGACGAGAGTTCTAAGAGCTACCAACCCAGAGACTGTTTACAGTCTATACAACGCGTGAGCTGAGAGTAGACTAATCTATCAGCTTCTTTTAAGAAATCTGTCAGAGGAGCTAGAGGGCTGGCTCAGCAGTTAATAGCGCCAGCTGCTCTTCCAGAGAACCTGGGTTCAATTCCCAGCACCCACACGGCAGCTCACAACTGTTTGTAACTCTAGTTCCAGGGGATCCGACACCCTCACACAGATATGTATGCAGGCAAAACACCAATGTACATACAATTGAAAAAATAAAAATTAAAAAAAAAATCAAACAGAGGAGTCAGTGGGATGGCTCAGTAGGTAAAGGCATTTGCCACCAACTCAGTATCCAGGACTCACATCTTGGAAGGAGAAACCCACCTTCCACACGTTGTCTTCTGACCTATGCACCCGCACCATGGCCCTCCAACTCACCCACACGCTCTCTCGCTCCCCCTGTCTCACACACAATAAAAATGTCCTAAAAATAGTTTAAAAATTACATTTGCCAGAAATAATCTCCTTGGTGCACAAATAATGGCCACAGAGTGATAAGCTTATCGGTAGGGGGCAGGGAAGCAATTATGTTATTTACTCCCCGGGATTCCCCCAGTTTCAGAAGGTAAAGCGTTGACTTGGAGGGCTAGGGAGCCCCTGGGCCTACAGAACACCAGTCATATACAACCAGGTCCCCCGAAGTCTCTGCTGACTTAAACCTTATGTCCCTCTGCATGTGACTGTGTATGTATTCGCTTCTGCTGTGATAAAGTACACATGGCCAAAAGCTGCAAGGGGAAGAAAGGATTATTTGACTTAGGTGTCCTGGTCACCTCCCATCAGTAAGGGAAACCAAGGCAGGAGTTGAAGCAGAGGCCATGAAGGAAGTTGCTTACTGGCTTACTCTCCACACTTCACAGCCCACAGTAGGCCCCTCCCTCCCATGTCAATCATTGTTTGATTTGGTTTTCTTTTTTGTTTGTTTGTTTTGGTTTTTCTCGTAGTTTTGGAGCCTGTCCTGGAACTCGCTCTGTAGACCATACTGGCCTCAAACTCATAGAAATCCGCCTGTTTTTGCCTCCCGAGTGCTGGGATTAAAGGCGTGTGCCACCACCACCCGGCTTGTTTTGGCTTTTCAAGACAGGGCTTCCGTGTTTGGCTTTGGCTGTTCTGGAACTTGATCTGTAGACCAGGTTAACCTCAAAGTCACAGAGATCCGCCTACCTCCAGTGGGATAAAGGCTTGTGCCATCACTGCCTGGTCCACATCAGTCATTAATCAACAATAAGGGGCTGGAGAGATGGCTCAGCAGTTAAGAGCACTGGTTGCTCTTCCAGAGGTCCTGAGTTCAATTCCCAGCAACCACATGGTGGCTCACCACCACCTGTAATGAGATCTGGTGTCCCCTTCTGGAGTGTAGGCAGATACGCATGCAGAACACTATATATACATAATAAATAAATTTTCGGCGGGGCGGTAGTGGTGCATGCCTTTAATCCCAGCACTTGGGAAGCAGAGGCAGGCGGATCTCCGTGAGTTCAAGACCAGCCTGGTCTACAAGAGCTAGTTCCAGGACAGGCTCCAAAACCACATAGAAACCCTGTCTGAAAAAAAACAAAAAAAAAAAAAAAAAAATCAACAATAAGCCCCCACCCCTAGACTTGCCTACAGGCAATGGGATAGGGACACTTCTCCACTGAAGCTCCCTCTTCCCAGATGCCTCTAACTTGTGTCGTGCTGACGAGTTAACAGCACGATAGCACAGAGACTTGTTTGAGGCACATTATCTCTGGGTGCTGGATGTTAGAGGATGCTTATTTTCTTCCCGATCTTCTGTATTATTTAAAATGTTTTGCATGAGCACGCATCATTCCTACAAAAATAGCAAAACTTTCTAAGGAGCTTGGCAGGAACAAGAGGAGAGGGTGGTAGGCACGGAGTGTGTGTGCGTGCATTTTTGTTGTGTCTTAGGGAACAGCCAGGGAAGAAGGAGAAAAGAGTGGCAGTCAACAGAGTGGGGAAGACTTGGGCCTGGACTCCAGTACAGATAGCAGCCTTAAAGGGACAGGACACTCTCGTCTTCATGAGGGACGCAGAGATGAAGATGCTGGGGAACTCCAGAGATGCAGGGAGGGAGAAGGGAGGGTGTTTATAACCCATGGCTTCCAGTGTCTTGGTGAAAAGGGAGAAGAACAGTTGCTGAGAATGGGAGCAGTAAGACCAGTGGTGGGGTCTCCAGGGGATCTGATGGACAGTGGGGGTGGGGGGGAGACATCTGATGGGCGTGGCCAGCTGGGCTGTGGCTCCTGCTATAAATACTGCACTGGCGAGGAAGGCCAACAGTGTGGCTGGACAGGCCTTCTCTCAAGGAGAACGGTGCTTGGATCTGGCTGCAGGGAGCAGACAGGCTTAGCAGAACGTCCAAGGAGGAGAGAATTCGGAACACTCAAGAGCAAACCTGAAATGTCTGGCCCTTGCATCAGGATGCTAGGAACAGTGAATTAGAGAAACACTTACTTGGAATTTGGAGCATGAATCCAAGCCAGTCCTTTGGCCAGAGGTGCATGGTGCAAGAGGGGCTGTAGAATGCACACTCTGCAGGCGTTCCTAGTCACAGAGGCAGCTATGGAGTGATCCCCATGTGCTCTGGCCTTTTGGGGAGGAAGAGCTCAAAGCAGGAGCTAAGATGTTAGCTCCAGGGGTGGAAAGACGGCCGACTCCTCAGAGAAGGCTCCGTGAGTCCACTGACCCCTCACTCGTGGGGCTCTGGTGTTTCCTTGTCCTCCTGTGAAGGGCAGGTTGACCAGAGGGAGGGCAGAAGAATGATCTCAAAAGGGAAACAGAATGCTTTACCGAAGAGAGGGAAGTGGGATGAGGTGGGCGTGCATAACCCCCCCCCCTCACCCCCGCCACCGCAATGAGAAAAGGGGTACGCAGAGTTGGGAGCAGGATTGAATGGTGGAGGGCGACTCTCACGCTGGTTTTCCACAGGAAACACTGACCTGGGTATTTTCTATTTGTTATCACAAAGTGCCGTCTGGTCACTTCAGGAGAAACTACAGACTAGCAAAGCAGAAAGAAATAAACGGAGGAGCCGAAAGAACTACCCATAATTCCCAGAGTGCGGGAGCTTTTCCCATTGATAAGTTCCTCCCCTGCAGTTCCCACCGCCACAGCTTTGGGTCTTGGAATCAGCCTGACCTCTGGCTCAGTGTCTCTCCCTAGCTGAGCCTGGGTGCCTGGCACAACTACACTCAGCCTCTCTGTCCTGTGTGGACGGCCACAGTCATTTTCCTGGTTGTCAGCGTACTGTCAGGCATAATCTAGCAAACACCGAGTAGAATTCTTGTTGGCTCCATCTATCTGGGGTGTGTGTGTGCACGCACACACACATGCACGCACTCCTGTGCTTGCCTGCCAATAGTCTACAGCCAAGGACACCCAGGCCAACCAGACCTGGCCTAGGCAGTCTTTGCCAGTTAGAGGAGATAGGCCTGTGGTGTGGCTGGGATAAGGCACTGGGGAACTGTGAGTTTATGTCCCTCAAAGCCCCCATTTAACCTCCCTCTGCCTCCTTTCCTCATCTGTAAAATGAGAATAAAACTCATTAAAAATCATCACAGTTATATTATAAAAATAAAAATAGTCCCTCCCTGGCCAGGATGGACTATCAGATCCACGCAGGTAAGGCACTTGAAATGGCATTTGGTATATAGCAAGCGATCCATGAGGGTTTGCTGCTAAGATTATTCCACAAACACTGAGAGGAATGAGGAGGCTCCGGAGGGCACTCTGCTGCGCGGGTACTGGTGGGGAAGTTATCAGTCCCTGTCTTGGAGCAGGAGCACACAACCGAGGAATGACTGGAGGTGTGGTAACAGCTCTTCACAGCCGCAGAGTGCTGGAGGTAAACACGCTAGGTATTTGCCAAGGAGAAGGTCAAGCCATGCATAATTTAAGAAATACACAGCCGAAGTGCACTCCAGGGCTTCGATAAGGTGGCAGTTACATAACAGGCTGTAACCATGCAGATGAGCGGAGAGGGATGTGGGGTCTGGGCGTTCTGAAGAGCAGTATGACTGCCAGGACAGAGGCTGTGAGGGGCGGAGGACAGGCTGCACTAGGTTTCGTACAGTGTGGGTCTAAGGAGATCCGTGTGCTCCCATGTTGTATGTGTTACCGTGGCAGCAGGACAAACAACCTGGTGATGCTTGCCAGGCGAATGCCAACAGGAGGATTGAAAGTTGGCCTTGAATGAGATAAATCAGCACTGCTTTCTTCCTTCTTGTTAATGTTTGTAAGCCAAAGTCAGATTGCATCCATGTGCGGCTTGGTTTGGGTCAGCTGTTACAAACCTAGACATCTCTGGAAAGAGGGAATCTCAATTGAAGAATTGCATCCATCAGATTGGCCTGTGTAGGCAGGCCTTTGGGGCGTTTTCATAATTAATGATTGATGGGGGAGGGCCCAATTCACAGTGGGCAGTGCCATCCCTGGGCAGGTATTCTTGAGGTAACATTTGAAAGCAAAATGAGTAAGCCACCAGGAGCAAGCCAGTATGCAGTGTTCCTCAGAGGCCTCTGGAGGTTCCTGCCTCCAGGTTCCTGCCTTGAGTTCCTGTCCTGACTTCCCTTCGTGATGGAATATAAGCTGTAAGGTGAAGTAAACCTTCTTCTCCCCGAGGTGCTTTTGGTTACGGTGTTTATCACAGCAAGAGAAACCCTACTAAGACAGACACAAATTCAGTCTCAAAAACATTAGGGACCAAGGAGACAGCTCAGTGGGTAAAATGCTTGCACAAGCCTGAAGACACAAGTTTGGATCCCCAGAATCCATGTGACCCCAGAACTCCTGTGGCGAGATGGACAGGTCACAGGACAGCAGTAACGAGACTCTGGCCCAAACAAGATGGAAAAGAAGGATGGACCCCTAACCTCTGACCTCCACACACTATGGCACATGTATTCCCACACTCATACCTGTAACACACACACACACACACACAAGCCGCACTTGAGTTGATGTCATCAGGCACAATGATGCTAGCCTCCTGATTCCAAGCACCCGTGAGTCAAGGTGTTGGGAAGCAGATTCTAGTGGCTTATTTCCATTTGGGGGCAGATGTGAGCCCTTGAGCACTTGCCGAGTGGTCCCATGCTAAGACCTCCCTGTGTGAGTCATCGGTACCTTTTAAGATGGAGACTGACTGGTTTAGATAAACTTTGCCATTAGTCATACCATGAAACCCAAAATTTCAGAGCCAGTTTATTTCTAGAACCATCTGTAGGGTAAAGCATAAACCTCACATCCAAGGAGCTGCCTGAGCAGCTCTGCTATCACCAGGCTTTTGGAAGTGATGTCCAGGCAGGGATGGTTCTTGACTTGGGGTGGAGTGCGTGAGGGGGCTGCAGCCCACCAGGTCATGCTGGAAGCTCTATCCCAGAATGCCATAACTTACCATCTCCCTTAGCAAGAAGCTGCTAAAGAATTAATTAGTCCCTGGGAGTGGGGAGGCCCAAAAAAAGCTTTGTTGGGTTGAATCCATAATTTTAAATTGGGTGTGGTGGTGCAAGCCTGTGAATCCCAGCACTTGAGGCAAAGGCAGGCGGATCATGAGTTACATGGCGGCCTGAACTGTGAGACAATTCCCTAGGTCAACAGGAGGGAGGGAGGTGGGCGTGGGGGGAGATCCGTAATATTCCTATGCTGCTTTTTAATTATTTTTATACGTTTATTTGCTGTATGTTTATGTGTGTGTGATGAAGTGAGCGGGGTGACTGGGCAACGTTAAGGAGTCTGTTCCCCACATCCACGATCTCCAGGGATTGAATTCTGGCGAATAGGCTGTGCAAGCACTTTTACCTGCTGAGCCACGTCACCAGCCCCGAGTAAACAATTTTAATATTTGTAAATGAGAACAGAATTTGGAATGTCCTTTCTTTTTCACCGCCACCTGATGGAGTCATGTGGGAGATGGAAAGGCTGGCTTGCAGGCCAGGAGGAGGCGGCGAGCTTGGAGACTTAGGGGGCTTGCCAGTCTTTATTGAAGGCAGGGACTGGGCCCTGCTGCTGTAAAGGACAGTGGCTGAAACAGTCCCACTCTTTGAAAGTTTTCAAAATGAAGTTTTAAAAAGTGACAGCATATTTGAGGACAAGGAGAACATTTCGGAAGATAAAAATATAACTAACCACTTTAGAAATGTAATGTAAAGGCTGGATATGAAATCAGAGTTTGCAAAAGACAAGAGAACAGCCAGGCATGGTAACCAAGCCTCCGGCCCTCCAGTGCTGGGAGGGGGTGGGGCAGGGCCCAGTTCCGCTGGCCAGCCATTCTAGCCAATTGGTGAGCACAGGGCTCAGCAAGAGACCCTGCCTCAAAACATGAGGTGGAGAGCAAACAAAGACACCTGTTGTTGATATCTGGTTTCCACAGACACGTGCATGCATGCGTGCACACACATACATACAGGTGAGGTAGAAAATTAGAACGTTAGTCACATAAGTAAATTTAAGCAGGTTGTCTAAAATCGTTATCTGATGAGCAAGAGTTCTAAGGTAGAAGAACCTTGAAAATAAGAAAAGGGACTGGAGAGACGGCTCAGTGTTTAAGAGCACTAGCTGTTCCTCCAGAAGACCCAGGTTCGGTTCCCAGCACCCACGTGGCAGCTCACAACCAACTGTAACTCTAAATCCAGGGCACCCACTGCCCTCTCTTGGCCTCCATGGGCACTACACACACGTGTTACACAGGGATATATGCATGCCAAATAAACATACACATAAAATAAAAATAAAATCTCGAAAAAAATTTAAGCATAAAAACTAGAAACACTGAGTAGTAAAAGGTGTTAGTCAGTAATTACTTCGTGTCACTGTGGCCCAGTTCCTACAGAGTGACTTAGAACAAGGAGGATTTTGTTTCCGCTAATAGCTTCTGGGGGTTTCAGTCCATCGTGGTGGGAATGGCCAGACGGAGGCTGTGCCAGAGTTCACAGCGTGGAAATGGAAGGCAGAGTCTGCCCACATCGCTGGCCGAGCAGGAGCAGGAAAGAGACTGGTGCCGGGGCCGGGGGCACCATCTTCAGAAGCCCGCTTCTACTGACCCACTTCTGCCGGCTTGCCTCCACCTCCTGAAAGTTCTGTAACCTTCGAAGCCAGCCCCGCCAGTGGAAGCCAGGCGTTCCACATGTAAGCCTCCGACACTTCAGGTTCAAACCACAGCCCTTCGGAAACAGGGGAGCCATGTCACAAGCAGAAATAAATGAAAACCAGGACACCGTCAGACTTGTAAACATAAGTGCCAGGAGCAAGGAGACAAACTCAGCAGAGTTCTGAGACAGAATTATTTCCCATCTAGAATTCTACACTCCACTGAAGCTTCAATCAAGTGTGAAGATAGAAAAAAAGATGTTTTTAAATCCTCTTCTGGGAAACAAACAGAACAAGAACTTCAGCAAAATAAAAAAACAAAAAACAAATAAAAACAGAAACAGAACCTAGGAGGCATGGAACAATCCATCATAGAAAAGCAGGCAGGAGATGCCCAGTGTTTTGTAAAATAGGCTCAACTATGAAATGCACAGGTATAATAATATAAAAATGCACAGAAATAATAAAGATATCAGAGTAGGCGGATGGCGGTGGCACACGCCTTTAATCCCAGCACTTGGGAGGCAGAGGCAACTGGCTCTCGGTGAGTTCGAAGCCAGCCTGGTCTACAAAACAAGTTTCAGGACAGCCAGGGCTGTTATACAGACAAACCCTGTCTCAAAAAACAAAACAAAAAAAATCAGAGTATTTGGAAAAGGTGGATGTGCATGGAAAAGAAGCAAGTGAAATAAAAAGAGGAAAGGTTAATTAAGGAAAAATAAAAATATGTAGCGAACAATTATTAATTATAATGTAAGGGGCAGGGAGATGTAGATGGTTTAAAAGAGATAAAACGTAAAAAATAAGACGTTAGTAGAGAATGGATAAAATAGAAAAATCAAGACACTCATGGGAGACACCAGACTGGAGCTCCCATCAGTGTCTTGCTCAGCCCTCAGAGGCTGCTTCTTGCAGTAGATGGGAACCAACACAGAGACCACAGCTGTACAGCGCGTGCAGAAAGTGAGAGATATCGACACACTAAATGGGATGCCTTCGTCAGAGCCCTCCCTCAAGGCTTGGGGAAGATCCTCAGAGCCAGCAGCCAATAGATGACTCCAAGGAGTTTGTCCAGGCATAAAGCAGGACTAATTATATGAACTCACAGAGACTGCACATACATGAGACCCGCACAGGTCCACACCAGACAGACCCTGCACTGAGAGGGGGAAGTGGACACAAAGTCCCACCTTAACCAAGAAGCTGTTTGCAATTGGTGCCTGCTGAGAAAGGGAAAAGCAGTTTCCTCCCAGGGGATGTCACTGGGTCTAAACTACTACACTCCAGGGCAGGCTTCATGCCTCAGACTCGTTGAGCAACACAAAATAGACTCCACGTGGGTTTGTTTGTTTGTTTGTTTGTTTGTTTGTTTGTTTTTGGTGGCTTTTTGTTTTGTTTATTTTTGCTTTTTGTTTTTTTGTGTTTTTTTTGTTTTTGGCTTGATTTTGAGAGAGAAGGAAAGAGAAAAGACATGGAGTTTGGGGGCATGATCAAAATATAGTGTATGAAAAACATTTTTTAATAAAGAAATTCTTCTTGAAAGAAAGAGATGGATGGATGTGGGCAGGTAACATGGCTGCCCATCACGATGGCCTGAGCTTGCTTCCCAGGACCCACATGGTAGAAGGAGAGTCTGGACTCCCACAAGTTGTCTCTGAGCTCCTCACACACCCTGACATACATGCATCCTCACACACCCTGACATACATGCATTCTCACACACCCTGACATACATGCATTCTCACACACCCTGACATACATGCATTCTCACACACCCTGACATACATGCATTCTCACACACCCTGACATACATGCATTCTCACACACCCTGACATACATGCATTCTCACACACCCTGACATACATGCATTCTCACACACCCTGACATACATGCATTCTCACACATAAACACACCCTCTCACACAAAATAAACAAGCATAAAAAGCAGGAAAAGAAATGGCAATATCAGTATGTTATCTGGTTTAAATAAAGCCAAACGAATGTTCAACGGGGATGGACACTTCTATTTTTGAACAGTTTGATGTAAAACATGGTTTGCTCTGATTAAAAACGAAGGGCCTGAAGAGGTAGCTCAGTGGTTAAGAACACTGGCAGCTCTTCCAGAAATCCCAGGTTCAATTCTCAGTACCCACATGGCAGCTCACACAGCTCACAACTGTGACTCCAGTTGCAGGGGACCCGGCACCCTCACACAGACACACCCAATGCACTATGACAAAAATTCTCAAAATGAAGAAAAATGATAAAAGGTTGAAGCTTTGTTAACAGGAGACTCAAGCCAGTACCATCCAATGGCATTTGCCACCGCAGGCATCCGCAGCATGCAACCGGAATCTTCCTCAGGTTTATGCTTTCTGTCTGGAGGTCGTCTGTCACAGGATGTCCCTTGGCAGGTGGCCAGGCTGTCACCTGCCAGAGTCATACCAAGTTTCACACGAGGTTATAAGGCTGAGCAGGGCTACATTCTTCATAACAGGAAACAGGAGAAGAGGAAGCAGGAAGGAAGGAGACAATCCCCTTCATAGGAGGATTTAGGAGAGGATTTGCCACTTTGCGGTTGAGACTGCTCCAGAGAAATCCTAGCTGAAACCCAGCCTGTGACCGTGGCGTCGCCTGGCCATTCCACGCCTCCTCCGTCTTCTGAGGTTTGCCTAATCCGACCCAATGGTATGTCTCCAAGGCCAGCCCCGGATACAGAGATAACCAAATGGACACAGCCCTCTCCATTCCTGTCCCTGCTGCACACTGGGCTGGATGTGCCGAGGACTCCGTGCAGTCCCAACCCAGGCACTGGCTTGGAGGACACAGAGTGGCCCAGATTTCCTTCTCTCCCTACCTCTCACCCTGAGGTGGCTTTCTCTCCATCCATCACTGTGCTGACACACAGTGCCTTTTCATAACCCAGACAAGACTAATCCATGCCTGGGCTCACTGAGTTCAGCTCTAATTGACCATAGGAGATGTCGGTTGTTTGCCTCTGTCTGCTTGTACTGTCTGAAAGCTGTGATTGTGGAGAAGGTCCTTTGTACTCCTCCACACAGATGTGTAGAACAGCAGCCCAGGTGACGGCTAGGCCACAGCTGTTGAAAGAATGTTTTTTAGCTTTTAGGTAGTAAGAGACCTTAAAAATGCTTACCCGTTTATTACAGAAATAATACATAGCCAGGCACGGCTGTGCACGCCTGTGAGACCTGCATGTGGGAGACTGAGGCAGGAAGATTGTGGGGTCCAGAAGTTAACCTTAAGTGATGTAGTTTGAGACACGGTTTCCCTTTTGGCCTGGCTTCCCAGATGCAGGCAGAGTAGCTAGCCAGCCAGTCCTGGTCATCTTCCTATCTCCATCTCTGTAGGTGCTGGGATTGACAGATACTGGCCACCACATCAGGCTTTTCCACATAGGTTCTGGGAACCAAACCCAGGTCCTCGTCCACTTTACTGACTGAGCCATCTCCCCATCCCAGTCCCTGTACTTTAAGGGGCCCAGAATAGAAAGACCCTTAAACTTGAGCCCTTCGTAGGGTGTCAAAGGGGGACCATAAACAGCTCCTGGAAATCGATCAGCCACAGCTTCCCTGCCTGTGTGGTGGTGTGTCATTTGCAAGAGGGAGGGACAGTATCAAAAACACTGGACGGGGGTAAGCGTGCACGTTTGCAAGGCATATTTTAACTTTGTTCCCTGATCTTTGCTCTCACGCCACTCTTGGTGGTGGCTCTCCGACATGGTCACTGAAAGGGAGTGTGCGTGGGAACGAGAGCGGCAGCGAGCGTGCTGGAGGAAGGGTAAGGCCTCCACTTCCTGTGCAGGGCGAGCTGGACATCTAAGGCCAGTGAAGGGCAGCCAAGGGGGAGGAAAGGGAGTTGAGGGACAGTCTGTTCTGTTGTGCCGGCATGTGCCACCGGCCGTGGAGTGGACTTGCTGCTGCAGGACACAGCTGACCTTTGGGAGGCCCCGGGTGAGGCGCCCTTTCTCAGGACAGAACCCAGCTGCTGTTTAGATGTCAGAGACTAGTTCATAACGAGTTTGGCAGTCAGCTCAGGATGTGAACAGTTTGGGAAACAGTCCGCCTGTAGGTTTACGGAGGCCAGGACGGTATGAAGGGAATCTTTGTGTTCCCAACAGGTTGCTTTGTAATCCTTCTTTGCAGAAAAATTAGTGCCTAGCAACTGCTTTTAGAAAGAATGGAGAGAATGTAGGAAGGTCAGAGCAGGTGTGCAGAGGTCACCCTTTCTGACTCCTGGCAGAGGATAGGGACCATGCCTAAACCAACAAGTCCACCAAATAGACAGATTCAGGTTGAGATTTCTACCACAAATATTGACTCCTTCAAGTTAGTTCTCCGGCCTGAGTGTAACCCTCCAGGACAGCCTGGCCTGTTTTCTTTCTTCATCCCTATTCTTTTACCTACCCTACCCTTCCTTCTGAACTCTTAGCAGGCGAGTCTTTTTACTGGCCAGCTCTGCGTTCTCTCTCCCAAGTCTTAATGTTGAGATGAATAGCAACAGCAAATCTATTTTCTCCAAGTGTGGTTCTGGGGAAAGTGGGAGAAGAGGCTGGGAGAGCCTAACAGAATAGAAATGACAACCAGATCGCACCAAAGTAGCTTCTTGCCTACCCTTTAATAGTAAAAGAAAAAGTAAGGATAGATTATTCTGTTGTTTTTCCCCACAAATTTTAGTTGATTTTTAGTTAGTTTTAAGACTCGTATGAATTGATATGCAGAGTACCACACGGCTATCCAACGTTTAGTATAAAATCAAAGGGTATTGGGTAAAGAGGTGGCTTAGTTTGTAAAGTGCTTGCTACATAAGCTTTCAGACTTGAGTTCAGTCCCCAACACCCAAGCAAAAAGCTATTGCACCTATAATCCCAGCACTGGGGAGGCAGAGATGGGAATTTCTGTAGGTGCTGGCCAGCCGGCCTAGGTGAGTTGGTGAGCTCCATGTTCAGCGAGAGACCCTGTCTTAAGGAAAATAGTGTGGAGAGTAATTGAGAAAGGCACCCCACGTCATTCTCCGGCCTCCACTCACGTGCTTGTGTTTGCACACGCACATGTGCACACACACATACACAGTTTTACCTAGTTTACAACAGCTGGGCATGGTGGTGTATGCCTATAATCTCAGCACTTGGAAAACAGATGAAGGAGGATGAGGAGTTCAAGGCCAGCCTCTGCCACATACTGAGTTCAAAGCCAAATGAAAGAGCTTGCCTCGAAGACATAAAACATTAAAAGTAAAATGTGTGATAAAGGCAATACATATTTACTTATCTTCATTCTTGAGGGTGTAGAATTTCAGTTGAAGGTTCTTCTGTAATGCTATTTGCCGGCACTGCAGGTTTGTGACAGAAATCTTCACAGTCGCCACAATCCTTGTGGGGTCTGTGTTATACGCAGTTTTCCTCTGGCTACCTTTAAGATCTCTGTAGGTCTTTCTTCCTTCTGGTGTCTTTGTATTTACACTGCTTTAAGTTCTTGGGCTTCATGAATGTATCAATTTGTTGATCTTCTTAAACCCATAAAATCAAAGAATTTCCAGGCATTATTTTTTCAATACTTATTCTGTCTTGTTCTTTCTCTCTCTTTTCTACTTCCAGGGCTCCAGTTACACTCGGGGTCCTTTGAAGTTCTGCAAGTATGTAATAGTCTTCATCTTTAAAACATTGTTTTCCTTTTTCTTCTTCAGATGGGATAATTTTCGTTAGTGTTAACGTCATAGGCCCTGTCTGTGGTCTGAGTTGTCACCCTTACCCGATGATTTAATGATGATTTAATTTTTTTCACATGTAATAGGAGGTTGTTGTTATTGTTTGGTTTTTTTGAGACCACTGTGTCTCTCTGGCTGGTCTCACAGTCACAGAGACCTGCCTGCCTCTGCCTCTGCCTCTCCCATGCTGGGATTACAGGTATGAGCCGCCACACTTACCCATATGTTACAGATTTGCGGTCTAGAATTTCCAGCTGGGGCTCTGGCATAGTTTCTATGTCTGTGTGAAGGTTTCCCACACATGTCATCTCTTACTGTTTTCTCTAAGCCAGTGACCATTCCGTAAGAGTTACTTTGAAGACACTCACCCGTTAATTGTAACACAAGGGAGATGCTGAGGTGTCTCTTGATGGTCTCTCATTGAACACGGGCTGTATTTTCCTGTATAGTCACCAATAATTTTGCATTATTTTGGGGTTGGAATAGAGTCAGATATCTTGTGGTGAAGAGCCTGGATTCTCTGCCAGTCTTCTGAGGAGCTTTATTGAGGAGTGAGGGATTGTTTGTTTGTTCTAGGTACCAGTGATTAACTTGGTTAAACTAAAACCACAAGCTCCGACTCCTGCTCGGGCACCTCCTCATTCCCCAGGTATTTTGTTTGGAGTCTGCTGCATGCATGTGTGATTCAGGGTCAGCCAGAGGTGTGGGTGGTTCTTACACTGAATGCTTTTACGGCTTTCCTGGCTCTTTGCCTTCTGGATTGCTGCTGCAGCTCCCAGTGTCCATGGCTAACGGGAAATGTCCCTGCTGGGCTTCCAGCACCAGGCCAGCTGCAGCTCCCACAAGGCTCAAAGACAGACTGAATAGCACATCTGCATCTCTCCCATCTCCTAGGTGTCAGCTCCTCCAGGATACACTCACTTTCTGTCTCGTAGTTTGTCTGGAGTTTATGTAAAGTTATTGTATATTATTATATTTTTGTCCTGAGTTCCTAGTTGTTCTGTCCAAGAAGTCAATCTAATATCAAAAATTGTGGTGGGTGGGGATTAAAACAGTAGCTCCCCATGGAGGAGTAAGGGCTGCTCAAATGTATACAGCAGGCAAAACGCACTCAGCGTACAGCTAAGATTCGGGCTTGAGACCGTGGAGATAGTTCAGGGGGTCAGCGCTTACTGTGCAGCCATAAGAACCCAAGTCCAAATCCCTCCACAGAAAAGCTGGGTATAAGTGTGCATGCCTGTAACTCAGAGATAAGCCCATCCAGAGTGCTCACTGGGCAGTCATTGAGATTCCACTTCAGTGAGAGACCCTTCTCAGTGCAATAAGACGAAGGACAGAGAAAGATACCCAGGGTCTTGCTCTGGCCTCCACATGTATGCACATTGGCACACACAGAGACGCTTATGTGTATGCACGGCACGCATGCATACCAAGACGTGGGCACCAAAATGTAAAAACTAATACTAAAGCATTGCTAATTTAATCAGTTGTGCTGAGTTACTCAAGGAAAATAAAATATCTAACTATTCTGCAGTGTGTCAGGGAGACTGGGTTGATGCGCAAAACAAAGGAGTGCCGGTGTGTGTGGGTGAGGAAAAAGCGACTGTAGGAAAGATGTTGGTGGTCGAATCCACGTGGCCTTTGGAACTTTGCCGAGGGCTTGAATTTTTCATTCAAGATGCTGACTGAGATGTGAGAGAGAGGGGCCAGGGCCACTTAACCTGTCCGCAGACTCGGTGAAACACCATGACTCCATCCTTCCTGGGCATCCGCCTTTGTAAACGGGCAAGAAAAGTGTGGCACAGACACACTTGTTCTCAGCTGCTCAAGGGCCGACACATGACAAGGGCTTGTGTACAAATCAGTCGTGTCCTCCTTCCACTGGAAGTGCACAGTCAGAGGACGCGTGGAAAAGAGCCTGTAATAGCTGAAGGCAGGCGTGCTGGATTCTCTCAGTGAGGTGCCCACAGTCTGGGTGTTTGGGGGAGTGAGGGCGTGTAGACCATTAGAAGAACGGGGGAGGCTGTCACCAGGACATGGGAGCCCAGATGCAGAAAGGAGCCTGTGTAACTGTCATGATATGAAACAGAGCTAGAAGGAAGAACCAGAGCCTCAAAGACTAGCTTGGGTTTTCTTCAGAGCAGAAGAGACTGTGTCTTCGAGCAGTGTGGGAGATGAACACCCTAACATGCAGCTGTGTATCTGGTACCCAGAAGTGCAGGCCACCCGGATACAGTCAGCCCCCACGCCCCCTGTGAAGCTTCATATTCCCTTCTGTGCATCTGGCAGAGTGCCCGGGCTATCATGAGTTAGAGCGACATCTGAGGGTTCCTCAGGCCTTCCAGCTATGTATGGCCACTGGTGATCAGATGGCTCCTTGGAAGCAAGGCTTCTGCAGCAGAAGAGCGTTTTCTTCAGTAATAATGCTTCGCTGTGAAGCCAGCTCACCCCCTTCAGGTCTGGCCTGTCCTGATTGAGGGCGAATTCTACATCCAGAACCTGCCGTGTCCAGGCTGACCCCTTCCTGTGCTGTTAGGGTGGGTGGGATCCTTGTGGAACCTTGCAAACTCTCATTCACGTAGAGTCGGTGTGACTTGTTTGTTGGCTCTAATTCACCTCACCCCAAACACATACGAACCACAGTTGTCTAAGTCCCTCACGTGTCTGTTCTCTAAGAAGCAGACAGAGACGGTCCACATTCACGCTCAGTGATGCAATGAGTCCATCAAGACCTTTTAATGGAGAGGGTCTTCCCTCAGGGGACCCCAGGGAAGGGAGGATTCCCCAAGTTGCCTCAAAGAGAGGGGAGTGTTTCGCTAGCCCGAGTCTCCAATGAAGAGGAAAAAACGCATTATTAACTCTGCTGGGGAATGAAGGCTGCCGCCGAGCCTCCGTGAGCAGTGCTTGAAGTGCGTTCTGACGGGGCAGCCACATATCCTGTCAAACAAATATCATAATGTTGAGTTAGACCATAGGAAGCCGCTGTTCTGTGGGCAAGTGCAGATATTAGCAGTTTCCTATAGCAAAGCCTAATGGTGATAATAGCAATAGCGCTGCCGTTGCTGCTGCCGCTGCCGTTGCTGCTGCCGCTGCCGTTGCTGCTGCCGCTGCTGCCCCTGCCGTCTCCACTCCCCCTGCACCCTGCCCAGAACCCCACACAGACACTTTCACTTCTGCTCGTTCTATTAAACGTCACTCGCTGCTGGCTTCCCTCACATTTCATTTGGCCATTAAGCAGGATCACCAAGGATCTGCCGTGCGCTGAAGAATACACACCGATGGCCAGGACAGAGTTTTTACTCTCACAGACGCAGGGCGGCTCATGGGGAGGGCAGATAATAGCAAATGAACAAAAGATTAGAGACGAGCACTTGCCACACAAACCCCTGAATTGGTCACTGGGTCCCACAGCAAAAGGAGAGAACTGACTTCCAGAAGTTGTCCTCTGACCTACAGACACACACACGACACAAACACAAGCCTTCTCACATACATGCAACAGTAATAATTACTAATTTTTTGTTTGTTTTTCGAGAGGGTTTCTTCGTGTAGCCCTGGCCGTCTCGGACTCACTCTGTAGACTAGGCTGACCTTGAACTCACAGAGATCCTCTTATTTCTGTCTGTCTCCTGAGTATTGGGATTGCACCACCATACCTGGTTAACAATAAATTTAAAAGTGTTGGTTAATTCATTAGTTGCAGAGTACAATGGGTGTAGGAAGGCAGTAAGTTAGTGTTCTAGTTTCATCCTTGTTGCTATGACAAAAAGCAACTTAGAGGAAAAAGGGTTTAATTTGCCTCACAGGTCTAGATGACAGTCCATCACAGAGAAGTTCAGGACGTGGGGACTTCAAACAAGCCAGTCACATCACACCCACAGTCAAAAACAGAGAAATGTGTGCCGCTTGCTTGTGCTCAGCCTGGTTTCTCCGCTCCTACACAGTTCAGGACCCTCTGAATAGGGAATGGTGATGTCCACTGTGGGCTGGATCTTCTTACAGTGATTAGTACAGTTCCCCAAAGACATGTCCACACGCCAACCCAACGTAGGCAATCCCCCACTGAGTTCTCTTACCAGCTGATTCTAGGTTGTGGCAAGTTGACAATCAAACATACAGCAGTTATCTGTGGTAACAGTGCCAGGGTGAGCCTGGTGTGTTTGGTCAGTGGTTGGAGAACAAAGGAGTGTTGGTGTGGCATAGAAACTAGCAGGTGCTAACCTCTTGCCATAACCAAAGCTTGACATAATCCGGTACTCAGAGAAATCCCAGTGAGTAAAGCGGTCAGATGACCGACAGGACTGTGCGGGTCTTCCGTCGTAGACACTGGGAGGTGAGGTACCAGAGAGACTTACAGAAGGAGTTGCTGCAGAGGCAATAAAGTCCCAGGCTGGAAAACAAAAAGTGGTCTTGGCTAGAGATGCCCATTTGAGACCCACCAGTTTAGGTGATAGTTCATCTCACGAGAGTATAGGAGCTGACCTGGGAGCAAGAGTCAGCCCCAGTCTTAGGGAGATTACAAGGTGAAGACAGGCCCTCCGTATCAGGGACCCTGCTTTTTCTCCCCTGTGGGCTGAGGTCTCCACACTGATGCCTGTATCCCAGAACCACTCTGACGTATGTCCTCAACTGAAACTGTCCTGTGGTCTGAGGCACAAAAGGAGCTCCTCGGCTGCTTCCTCTGTGTCTGGCATTAGGTGTCCATGCAATAGTGAGTGGACTTGAGATGAGTCTAAGTCAAGAAAAATGGAAAGAACGGGTTAGCCAAAGGTCCGAGGGCCAAAGATGAGTATGAAGGGCTCTGCAGAGCTTAGGAGGCCTTGAATCCCAAATACCATCCATACCTGATCTCACAGAGGTCAGAGACAATCATAGTAAAACGTTGCAAGCTGAGGTTCCCATTTTTAATGGCTTTTCTTTGTTTTGCTACTTTTTCTCTAAGTGGCCCTAGTAGGTTACTTAATGTCCTGGGCCTCAGTTTACCCATCTGTAAAACTGGAGTAATCATGGCGCAGATTTCTGCCCCTTCAAGAGTGTCAACCATGGCTGACATGTGGTCAATGCTCAAATGTTTTCTTTAAAGAATTTATGGGATCTTAGGACTGTTTCAGAGGTAACAGCATGTGCTGCTCTTGCAGAGGACCAGGGTTTGGTTCCTAGTGGGTGACCCATGTCACAACCACCTGTAGATCCAGGTGGCGTAGAGCTGATGCCCTCTTTTGGCCTTGGCAGGCAGGGCGCACACATGCACAAATTCATACACAGGCATCCATGTACATACATAATCATTTAAATGATTTTGATTTAAAATTTTTTGATAAATTTAAATTCATTTAATTTTTAAAGTGAAACCGTTTTTAAAAAGAGCTTGAGGAATCTCTCTGCTGTGTAGTTAGTTCTGAGACTCAGGTGGGCCGTGTCCCTTGCCTTCCATCTGTGAGAAGACAGACAGGCACAGACAGGCCTTTGGCCACAGTGACATCTCGCCTGCTGCGAAAACAAGAGTGTGCTGCCTGGGAGCGAGGTCACAGAACTGTGCCTTGGGCTAGAAGCAGGAAAGCCCAGCGTCCCAGAGAACCAGGCGAGAGGATGGAGCTGGGGGCCGTGTGACGGGGATTTTACACATCTGCCCTAGTTGTGCAAGTCATCTGGGGTCGGCACGAGAAGGAACAGACGGTGCCGACACCAAGCCAAGGGGTGTCTGATAGGAAGACTGTCTCACGGATGGAAGACAAGGGACAACCACCTTAGTCTCAGAACCAGCTACAGGGCAGAGAGAGTCCTCAAGTTCTTTTTTAAAATGATTTCATTTTCGTTTAACAAGTTTTAAATTAAATTAAGATTAAATTCATTAAACCCCTATTACATTTGAGGGATACTGTTTATTGATGTCAGAAGGGTCGTTTTTGACAGGGAAGGAGATGTTTAGCTTCTGTGGCTAAAGACTTGAAGGAAGAAAGGGGACGGTTAGGCGGGGAAAGGTTGTGACATTGCTTCTGAAACATAGAGGGTCTTCCTTTTGGTTATATAGAATGTTGTAAACATCACGTCGGTTGGTGGTGAATATTTTGTCTGCGCGCCTGGTGCCTGTGGAGGTCAGAAGGCAACATCGGGTCCCCAGGAACTGAAGTCAAGGATAGTGAGCCAGCCATGGGTGCTGGGAATCAGACTCAGGTCCGCTGTAAGAGCAACGGGTGCTCCCAGCTGCTGAGCCGCTCCCCCAGCTCTCTGTGATAGTTACACTTGCATGGCTGTGACCGCAATACAGCCTCCCAGGGTCTACTGTGGCAGAGAAGCCATTGCAGTGGGAGCGTGTGGGAGTCTGCACGTAGCACAGGAGATAATGAAACAGAGAACAAGTTTGGAACCAGGGGTCAGGTTCTAAAGACCCCTCCTAGTGAGTCCACCTCCTAAAGGTTCCACACCTAGTGTCTGAGCAGGAACAAAGACAGGAAAGCTGAGGCACTGGGTCCAGCCATGAGGGCATTTCCTCCAGTGACCTAAGGACTAGACCCTACCTCTTAAAGGGCCCACCACCTCTCCTATTGCCATACTAAGAGCCAAGCTTGCAGCACATGAACTCAGAAGGGGACAGACATATCCCAAACATAGACATTAGGCTAAACAAGCAATTTTTCTGATACAATGAGAAACCTGCAGAGAGCCTGTCCGGGGCTCATTGGTACATCCGCGACCCGATCTGTTATCTTCCTACCCGTCCTTGGCAGTGGCTTTTGCCCTTGCGCACACCACACAGCTCTGCCTTTTCTCTGAGCTGAGTTGGAAGAAGGAGAAAAGAGAGAGTCCTATGCCATGACAGCAAAGCCCTTCTCAAGACTCTGGTCAGTACTGTGTCTCACAGTCACCTGACTGTAAGTCCAAGAGACGTCTTAGCTGGGCACGTTGCCATCCCTAAAGATACGGAGAATTCTGTTACGAGGGAGAAGAGGAGGGTGTTTGATGGGTAAGCAGCCATCAGTGTCTGTATCCGTAAGTCATTTCATCTCTTTGAAGCTCAGTTTCGTCCAGTCCCGTCCTGTGCTAGACCATCTCTTTCGGCTTATCAGAGCGATGCCTCATTTGTCTCTGGGATGAAAACTCTCCGTGAAGATCTCCGGGAATGTGGGAAAACTCGGCTCACATCACAGCAAATAGTCTATTCCTCCCGGGTCTCTGTAGCTCTAGTGGCCTCTTGGGCAGCTCGTTGTTCAGAATGCAAGGCATCCACAGCTCCCCACCCTCGGTGTTCTCCCAGGTGACTTTGCCCACTGTGTTTTCTTGCCCCTACTGTTGGATGTATTATCCCACCCTGCCTGCTGTCCATGCCTGCTGCACATCCCTTTAAAAAGAGATGATGGCTTGGGTCATCATAGTATGAAGGAACATTACAATTGAGCAGACTTACCCCAGGCTGCCCTGTGACCGCAGGGCAAATCAGGGCTGCTTTTCTACCTTCTCTACATAGAGGGCCGTTGTCGTGACAAGTACTGCTGGGTCCCACATCCCCTCAGAGAGTTATCTTAGTCTTAGAGGCTCAGCACTGTGCAACTCAAGAGAACACCATCCAGCATGAGGCCTGTGTGGGTTGAGCTTCAGGAATTGTCAGGCCCCTGAAGTTAATCAACATAGTACTGCTTGGTCTATGATGGGCCTCGCATGCTTGGGATAGTTAGAAAAGGTGGTGGGCAAATTGTAGTCTTGTCTATCAAGAGCCAAACACAAGCCTGAACCAACCAACTGGTCTACCAACCACGGGGCCTAGTAGGAAGTGTGGGTTCGTGCAGAGATGGAATGCTCACCATCACTAGCCGTCAGAGAAATATATGTAAAAATTGCACTGGGACTCTATCTCATTGCAGTCGGGATGGCAGTCCAAAAGCAACATGCCGCGCCACTGTGGAAATCATGTGGAAAAAGAAAAATAAGAACTAGAAACACACCTCTGTGTGGCCCGGCTGTAACACTTCTCAGTATTCACCCAAAAGACCCCAAGTCAGCACAAACCCGAGATCCTTGCACATCAGTTAACTGTGGCACCATTCACAGTAGCTGAGTTAGGGGACCAGCCTAGGTGTCCACACACAGAACTGGGTAAAGAACAGGTTTATATATACAATGGAAAATAGGTTGATGTATACAATGGAAATTTTTTTCAGTCATAAAGAAGGAATTTAGATCATTTTCTGGAAAGTGGATACAACTGAAGATCCCCATATCAAGTAAATCAAATCAAACTCAGAAAAGCAAATATCACATTTTTCTCTCGCCTTTAAAGGTATGTAGAATCGTTTATACTGATGGTGCAGAAGTAGAGATAAGGCCTGGACTTGATGAGCGTTTCCACTTGAATCGTCTCCAGAATCACCTGGCAGGGGAGGGGTTCATCCATGGCTGACTATGGCTGTGGAGTTATCTGGTCTGCATTGAGTTAGGAAGACCCATCTTTATTGTGGGCAAGACTCGTCCCTCTTCGGGGGATTCTGGACTGTGTGTGATAAAAAGAGGGAGCTGAGCATTCGTAGCCATTTTGTTTCTTGATTGTAGATGCGGTGTGACCAGGGTCTTGCTACTTTGGCTTCCTATCTCGATGGACTGTGCCTTTGACTGAACAAGAACAAACTCTCGCTTAAGTTGCTTTTGTCTGGGTATTTTATCAGGGCCACAGGAAAAACTAAGACATTGGGGAACACAAGGGTAAGAAGGGGAAAGGCAATATGGGGGTATATGCTCAGATAACATTGTATATATGTGAAAATAGTCTCGTGTAATTCGGTGGTGGTGGTTGATTGTTGGTGGGATATGGTGGTGATTGGTGGCAGTGGTTGGTTGGTTGGTGGTGGTTGTTGGTGGGGTGGTGGTGGTAGTTGGTTGGTTGGTTAGTTGTTGGTGATGGGGTGGTGGTTGGTTGGTTGGTTAGTTGTTAGTGGTAGGGTGGTGGTGGTTGGTTGGTTAGTTGTTAGTGGTAGGGTGGTGGTGGTTGGTTGGTTAGTTGTTGGTGGTGGGGTGGTGGTGGTTGGTTGGTTGGTTGGTTAGTTGGTGGTGGTGGGGTGGTGGTGGTTGGTTGGTTGGTTAGTTGTTGGTGATAGGGTGGTGGTGGTGGTTGGTTAGTGGTGGTAGTGGTGCTTGGTGGTGGCAGTTGGTTGTTTGTGGTAGCAGTGGTGGTAGTGGTGGTGATGGAAGTTAGGTCATTTTCTGGAAAATCGTGACAGTAAGATACAAGGCCTTGGGGAAGGGCAGCCAGAGATCCTGCTGGCTCCTGAGGCAGACCTTTTTATTAGGGTAGAAAGCTGCTGCTGGTACTCCCTTTTTCTCCAGCTGCCAAGCAGTGAGGGGCAGTTTGGGGGACTGACGAGGGAATGTGTGTGCGCAGATTTCGAAATGGTGTCTCAGGTAAAAGCTTCCTTGCTGCTGTTACCACAGCTGTTGCAGCAGGGCAGCACTGGACCCTGAGGCGGGAGACCAGCTTGGAAAATTTATGGACCACACAGCATGAGTGCTCACACTCTCAGTTACTGAAAGAAGGGTCGTGGGGAAGACTAATGTGGAATGTTCCTCCGGTCCTTCGATTGTGTAAGTTTGGACACCGGTAGAGTCTACCTGGAGCCTTGGGGTCAAATGCTAAAGGCAAGCAAGACTGTCCTTATCACAAGCCCGTCTAAGCTTCTCACTTAGCAAGTGATGTGTCACATCCTGACACAGCCCCACCAGACATCTCCTGTGTGGCTCTGAGGTGGCTTAGACACAAGCTCAGCCTCTTGCCATGAGAGCCAGGTAGTTCCCCTCATTTACATCCCTTTAGAGAAGCCACCGTGAACCAGATGTCACTGTTGGGTCAGAGTGCTACTGCTTCTGGCTGGTGCCACGTTCCTGAGCCTGCTAGCACTGCCAGTAGGTTAGGCAGAAAGTCAGCAGGGGACACAACCTTCCTCACTATCTCCCTACCACTTACTCTTGTGGCCTGCAAACTGCCTCAGTCTGTCCAGGGCTGGAGAACTGGATAGAGGAAGAATTCCTGTGAAGAAAGTAACCTGACTGGCTGCTAACAGAACAGCCCTTCCTGTGACCACATATAACATCTGCAGCCTAGGCAAAGAAGAAAGCCAGATTGAGATGAGCCACACTCTGTGTGTGTATGTATGTGTCCGTGTGCGCGCGTGGTGCGTGTGCATGTGTCCATGTGTGTGTGTGGTGTGTGTGTGGTGTGTGTGTGTGTGGTATGTGTGTCTGTGTATGTGCAAAGGTAGAAGCCTGAAGCCCACATCAAGTGTCTTCCTCTGTCAACTCTCCACATTTTTTTTTTTGAGATAGGTTCCCTTACTGAACCTGGAGCTCACTGACTGACTAAACCTGCTAGGCAGTGAGCCCCAGGCTGCCTCCCCAGCCCTGAGACTACAGCAGTGCCCACCGTGCCCAGCTTTTTTCGTGGTAGCTGGGGCTTGAACTTGAGTCTTCATGTTTGTGCCACAAGGAATTTACCAACTGAGTTGTCTCGGCAGCCCCTCTCTCTAGAGTGTGAACACGAACTCCCTTTAGAGGAGCCTCTAGACCCCAGAGTTCTGACCTCCCCAAATCTGAGAAAGACCCTCAGTGTGAAGAGATGTGCAGAAGGAGATATGGTTCCCCAGGAAGAAGAGCAACAAAAGGGGAGTCTGAACAGGTTGGAGTCTGCTTCTGTTTTGGGTGTGTGTTTGTGTGTGTGCATGCACGTGTGCATGCCAGCATGTATGAACATTCATGAGGGTACATGTGCAGATATGAATCATATGTGTGGAGACCGGAAAGAAACCTGCCGTGTTATTCCTCAGTCTCTGTCCCCCTTGTGTTTTGAGACAGAGCTTCTCCCTGGGATCTAGGCCACAGGGGTCTGCCTGTCTCTGCCTTCCCAGTGGCCAGATTACAAGCATGTGTCACCATGCTCAACTTTTTACACGCGTTCTCAGGCCACACATTCATGTCCTCATGCTTGTACCACAAGCACTGTACCAAATGGCCTATCTCCAGGCTCGGGAGGTTATTTTTCTCTTTACCCTTGCATCTGGACCGCAGTATTGAAACAGCTTCCTGACTCTGTTGCTGCCTCCTCCTCCTCTTCTTTCCCCCACCCCCGCCATCATCACCATCTCTTCGGTGACTTATCAAACACAATGGAGTCAAGTCACTCCTCTGCTCCCGAGCCTTCGGAGCTGCTCTACTGCCTGAAAAAGAAGAAGAAGAAAAAAAAAACAGGAAAAGGTGGGAGACTCTTCCTCTGTCATCTGCCCCCAGCTACCGCTCTGAGTCTCATGACTTTGTTCTGGAAAGAATGGAGATGAGATGAATGAATGTAAAAACTGGGAGACCCAGTGAGGGTTCTGCTTCATCGATACAGAGCTGTGGCCATATCTGATGGCAGCGATCGCCGGTGGCATCGCTGCTCCTAGGGATACCGTGGCCACTGCCACACTTATTGATACAAACGTGTTTTTCAGAGAGTTAGGGAGTTTGTCTTGCTTCAGAAAGGGACACGGTTGATAGGATTTCTGAAGGAACCCGAGACTCATAACATTTTGGTCTTTCCCTTTGAACTTGTCATGCAGATAAGGTCTTCATAAAAGATCTCAGTGACTCGTTCTTTTTTTAGCCAGCCAGTCCTCTAGTCAAGTTTTGAGAGACTTGGGAGAACATGTGATTTTTTTAAATATCCTGGAGTATTTTTCCAGGCCTGGGCAGCTCGTGGGCCAATGCACAGCTATTTCCGTATGTGGGTAGGGTGGGAGAGCACAGCCAGGTCACTGGGGCCGGGCTGGCTCTCCTAGCTGGTGGTTGCTCCTCCCGCCTATGGCTGCTCCTCTCATTGAGGTGCAGATTTGTCTTCCAGACCCTTCTGAGTGTGCATGCCTGAACCTGCTGCCTGGTGTTAACTCTAAACTCCAATCCCTTTAACTTGTGAAAGCCTGGACTTCCCACTCCCAGCCTGTCGCAGGCACGTTTGAACCGCCAGGCATTTGAGGAGTAGCTGGGGGGGGAGGGGGGACGTGGACTGCCTCAGGGAGGGGTGGCTTTGGAATGCACCATTCAGAAAACAGACACCCACAGTGCTAACTGACAGGAAAGCCTGTTGTGTTTCAAGGCTGGAGCCTGAGTCATAGAGTAGGGTACCTGTAAGGGGGCGTTCAGGAATCACACGGAGTAGTGTGGACTGGCCGCTGGGTGACTTCCCAGCCCAGTTTTATCGCCATCTGTTGCTTCCCACCTATGTTCCCCTTCCCAGGCACAGTACTTTTCAAGGCAGAGGGTGAGTGAATTAGTTCTTGGGCCAGATGTTCTCTGTCCCTCCCCCCAACTCTTCCCCACCCTGTCTGTGCCCTGGGTTCTCCTTAGTTGGAGCTATATAAATGGACTCCCTAGCTTCCTGACATCCTCTTATTTTTGCTCAGTGAAGAGTAGGGAGAGCTTGAAGGAAGTATTGATTCTCCTAGGTCCGCCCTGTGGCATCACCAAAGATCTGGACTCCTGGTACTATGTCTAGTTCCAGTGACCTCTCTTCCCTCTGAACGTGTAATGTGCTGCTGAGACTGGTCCCAGAGACCTGCACTCAGGCCCTGAATACATGGGCACCCTTATTAGACTCCTCACGTTACCCATTTTGAGAGTTCCGTCTGTTTGCTGCCAGAACGCTGGTGGATAAGATTCCTACCATCTTTTCAGATTCAGAGAGAGCCTAGTGCCTGGAGAGAGCAGCCAGCCCTCTGGGGCTCCTGGTGTTTCACTGGGAACCCGGGAGACAAAACCTGATGAAAACAGACCTCCAGAGCCAAAGTTCTCAGGAACCCTAGTAGGCACAGACTGTTGGGATTTGGTTTCCAAAGAATGCACAGAGGAATGTTGTCACTGAGGTGGGGAGAGAACCGTGAGGACCACCCTGCTAGGCTGGCTTGTCACCCGCCTTTGCCTTTCCGGTGAACTTTCCTGGTGTTCCTACGCTGAAACTGCTCTTACCCTGGCCACGCACAAGCGCTCTGAGGTTCCCATGATGGTGCCTGTGCCTGCTGTGTGTAATGAGCCGTCCATGTGGACCTACTATGTAGCTGGCATGTATAGTCCGTGTGGACCTACTGTGTAGCTGGCATCCTATGGACCTGCCTGTGTAGCTAGCATGTGCAGTCCATGTGGACCTGCTGTGTAGCTGGCATGAATAGTCCGTGTGGACCTGCTGTGTAGCTGGCTT